>NC_059073.1:236572954-237286407 GCF_020497125.1 Mauremys mutica
CGTTCTTTAGCCACTTTATATTAGTGTCCGAATATCTCGTCCATCTAAGGTAATCTGAGTGGAAAGGCATAAATTAAGAGTTTGAGGAAATGTATTATGTTTCAAATAATTAGTTGTTATAATGGTATAATAATAATGATACACCTCTACCCCGATAAAACGCGACCCGATGTAATACAAATTTGGATATAACACGGTAAAGCAGTGCTGCGGGGGAGTGGGGCTGCACACTGGTGGATCAAAGCAAGTTCGATATAACGCCATTCCACCTATAATGCGGTAAGATTTTTTGGCTCCTGAGGACAGTGTTATATCGAGGTAAAGATGTATAATAATTGACTTCAATATTTGTTTAGCAGCTCACATGGAATAAAGCAATAACATTTAAACAAAATGACCAGGAAAAATTAAAACTATATCTTCACAATCACCTCAGACTAGAAGAATGAAAGGAGAAGGATAAAAAAAAGGATATTGTAGGAGGTGTTTTATAATTGTACTATGAGAATTAATGTATGATTTGATTTCATCCTGCCAACCACCCTTTTTGAATAGCAGAAAGGAATGACAGACCAGAACAATCCTTATGACTGATTATGGTCACCCTTTTGTTTTTGGATAAGTTATAATGTCTACTATAGTTTCCTATATGTATTACAAATTAGGGACTCTAGTTAAATATACATTTCTTTGTTTTAAGGTTTTAGTAAGTAAGAGACAGGATCTTGTATTGTATCTATGTTAAGGAGATTAGAGAGATGTTGAGGGCCTGAAGCACCAATGGGAATTGTTTAAGTTATAAGATTTAGCTAGGCTTGATTTATAATGTATTCTGCTGAATATAAAATACTGCTTCTCTATACCTTTGAAGGTTTCTGTAAGAGATTGTTTGCGTGAATGAGGAATGCATGCATCAGGAAAAGATAAGGTGTCAAAGAAAGCCATCACAAAGGTCCAGATGGTCAAGAAAAAGTGAGAGACTTGGAAAGACAGGAGACAATCAGAAAACATCCATTGTATCCAATGCTAAACATGTTAGCAGCATTGACAACCTCTAAGGTGAGGCAGACACCTCAGAAAGTGAGACAACAAATAGGAGATAACAATGGGAAGCCTGACAATAACCATCAAATGATAATAGCAGAAAACCCCAGGATTAACACCACTTAAGGACAGGATGACATTGCAAAATGCATGGACTCAAATAGGAATTTACAACTACAAAGCTGGGTTGTTGTGCCACAGAATTCTGGGTTCAGTCCTGCAAAGCCTGGGAGCATCGGATCGAGACTCATGCTCAATCTAACTGGCCGTTAGATTGACTCGAGCTACAACAAACTGGTAACTATAAACATCAACTGGCAGGAGAGAGAGAGAGAGAGAGACAGAGAGAGTGTGTGTGAGAGAGAGATACTAAAAAGCATATGCTAACAGTTGTATTTTCAATAAATGTGACGCATTTGCCTTTTCTCCCTGAATATTTAAATACAAATTTTGACTTCCCTTAATGTCAGTAAAGTCCTATCTAAGTTTTTACAATATTCTCATCCTCATGGCATACAAGTAATGAAAAATCTGTTTTAGAATTTCTTTGGATGCTACGTATCTTTTGCAGGGGCGGCTCTACACATTTCGCCGCCCTAAGCACGGCGGCATGCCACAGGGGGCGCTCTGCCGGTCACCGGTCCCGCTGGTCGGTGGACCTCCCGCAGGCGTGCCTGTGGAGGGTCCGCTCGTCCCACGGCTTCAGTGGAACCGCAGGACCAGCGGACCCTCAGCAGGCACGCCTGCGGGAGGTCCACTGGAGCCGCGGGACCAGCGGACCCTCTGCAGGCATGCCGCCGAAGGCTGCCTGCCTGCTGCCCTCCCGGCGACCGGCAGAGCCCCCCCGCGGCATTCCGCCCCAAGCACGTGCTTGGCGTGCTGGGGCCTGGAGCCTTCCCTGATCTTTTGTTATTTTAAGAATCCAGTTTGGTGTAATATCCTTTTAAAGTATAGGTGTAATCTAGTCAGGAAATTAATCTTCATCCTAGTAGCCTGGAATATCGACAGTTCATCCAAACTAACCTCTCCTTGGACTGGATCATAGAATCTCTGTAGCAGCTGAATAGCAGTACTTTTGCCACAGCCACTGGAGCCAACCAGAGCGATGGTCTTCCCCGATTGAACTTTCAGGTTCAGGCCCTTGAGAATCTGGAAATATCATCTTTATATGTTAGTCCAATAAATATAGAGCTGCTAAAATAAATGGTTTGTTTAGAAAAAGGTCTATTAAGATGCTTGGCATCATGATCAAGCCAATAATGAGAGGTCTGGTCTAACAGTGTATTAACTCCCAGGCCTGCTTTCAGTCCTTTGTTCCAATCCGGGTTGGAAAGCACTTTGAAGATGACAAGAAAAAGTTTTTATTATTAATAACAATCTTGCTTTGTTCTATTCTTATTCTATAAAGACTGCCCTAAGAAAAACCCTTTGGCTCTGAAAACAAAGTGGGTGTTGTAATATCCCCAATGGAATGAAGGGTCAGGATTCGACAATCTCTGGAATTTACTAGGGAGGAATTAGTTATGGAGTAATGACACTTTTGTTGCTATGTTCACATTTAGGAACATTTTACTTCAGTCTGTTTATCCCATCTTATGAATGTCTAATATTGTTAGTGACCAAATATTTGTCTTCTATGGGAACTCTTATGTATATTTAGGCTGATTTATGACTACACATTTTTTTGTAATAGAAGATAAAAACAGTAATATTGTTCTTGTCTCCTTATACTATACCAGAAGAGCTCCAGTTTTCCAGTAAGCTAATAGTGGATAAGCTTTGGTGTTTGCTTGACCATCATTCCACCCCTTTAACATCATTTCTCATCACGACCATCCCAGCTCTAATCTCCCTTTTTAGGTAAGGCAGGAAAGGGCATGTCAAGGTAATGCTGATAATAACTAGAGTCTTCAGCTCTCTGTGACCCGGTTCATTCCAAATTTAGGTACTAAATGGACATTGCCTTGATCTGGTCTGTTGATCATCTCTGGCTGGTGATTGATGAGAACCAGGTATCCAGGATGATTCTTTTAGCTTTGCCAGCTACCTCTGATACCATTGATAATGAGCCACTGCTGAAACAGGGTGGAGTCTGGAAGGGATGGATGGAATCATTCTGAAATGGCTCCATCCCATTCCAGCCACAGCCCCAAACTGTGGCTCATCCGGCCCAGGATTTCTCTTGTGTAGAGTGATGTGGGATTCTGTCTTGTCACCCTCCTGCTCAATTTGTATGCAAGATCATTAGGGGAAGACAGTGAGACATTACAGACTACGCTGACTTCAGTATTCAGATAATATAGCTCTAGGTCTCTGTTTCATCAGACCCAGCTGGGAGAAGTTGACTGGCTTAGCCAGCAAGTTACAGGGTGGGTTTGAGGCAGGCAAGTCAGCTGTGACTCACCTCAGAGATGACTGAGTTTATGGTTGTAGGTTGGAGGAACCCATCAGAAGAAATGGTAGAGCTAACAGCAGCACACTCAAGTGAGTTCGTAACCTGTTGGATCCAGAGCTGCTTTTGCACGCAGGAAGCAGTAGCGGCTAATAGCATTTTGTTTATATTTTACACTTGGCCAACAGGTTCTGAACTTTCAGTTCGGTACAGATGTCAATTCAGAGAGAAATATTGGATTACTGCAAAATACCATACATGGGACTGTACAACAAGATGACTCCCCTCACAAACTTCAGCCGGTGGAGAGCATGGCAGTCTGTTTCTTAGAGGGCATTTTCTGTAGGGAGAATCTTGCCTCCATGCTCTGTGATCTGCACTGGCTTCCATTTCATTGTCTGGAGTGATTTAGAATAATGGCTTTAACCAATAAGCCTTAAAATAGGTTGAGTCCTGGCTATCTCCAAGATTACCTCTCCCCACATGGGATATCACAGCAGCTGAGATCTTCTGAAGCGCGGACACAAACAGCTTTCTGGGTTTAACCACATGAGGGCTGGAGGTGAGGCATTGTTGGTGAGTGAGCTTGAATGAAGAATTTGCTTCTGATTCAATTCACCACAGGCCAAATTTATTCACCTTCAGGTTATGCTGTAAGCCCCATTTGTTCTCCCTTACTTTTTCCAGCAAGTGAAAATGAAGAAAAAGTGGATGATGGGGATGAAGACAAAGCTTTAGTTTTGGGAGGACATTCATCCTTCTTTATTGTTGTATTTTTATAACTAGTATAATAACATTTAGCTCTTACATAGTACTTTTCATCCATATATCTCAAAGCACTTTAAAGAGGAGGTCAGTATTACTATCCCCATTTTACAGATGGGGAAAATGGAGGAAGAGAGAGGTGAAGTGACTTGCCAAGTGTTACTTTGCAGGACAATGGCAGAGCTGGGAATAGAATCCTGGTTTCTTGAGTCCTCACCCAATGTTCTTTCAACTAGACTACACTGTGCTACATAAATACCCAGAGTACAGGATGGGCACTTTAAAAAATACTGTTTTAAAACAAATACATTAAATTGATAAAATATCAGTTTTCTTTTTGGTCACACAGATAATGGCAGCAGCTCTTCATTGCAAAGATGAATTTAAAAGATCACTTACTTTAACATCAGGTCTGGATGGGTAACTGAAATGGATGTTTTTGAATTCAATTTCTCCTTTGAGCTTGTCTGGTCTGTATCCTTCCTTGGCACTGCTATCTAGAAGACGGTGCTGGAGAGAGATTTTGAAAAGGTATTACACATTTCTGTGATTTTACAGTTGTGTCTTGATAGATAAGTTGTTTAGGACAGAAAAAAGAAACACTGCAACACTACATAGCAGTTTAACTGATCAATGGTTGCTGTATTTCACCCCAGAGGATTCTGCCTATCAGTGAAATACAATCCTTGTGTATACCCTGCAAAGCATTTTGGGATACGGGACAAGGAAAGAACAGGAGTAACTAGAATAATAAATCATCTATTATACCTTAAATCATCCATCTCTCAACATTTACAATGGGCCCAAATCCCTTAGCTCCCTCCCAGCATCTGCCTAGGCAGAATGTGGGTTGAGAATCAGTTCTTGGAGGAGTGATGCTGCCTGTAATTGTTGGTTGGCTTAAAATGCACAAGCAAAATAAACAAACTGGGGATTTATTACAAGTCTTCATCTCTTAAAAAAGATACCATCATCCTGAGGCTCCCTGGTCTGAAGTCCAATGGAAAATTAGCCTGGCGCTAAATAGCCTGACCTGCAATTGCTCCTCCACTTCCCATGTTGCTGATCTCTGCTGGACTGACACTTTTCAATGACCCAGTAACCACCAGCAGAGTTCAAAATTTCTCTTTGGAGTAGAAATGGGAAGTTTAAAGGGGACCCCGTAGGCTCTCTCTGCTCCACTCTAAGACCAGTAAAACCAAAATAAAACCAAACCCTTTGTCTCAGAGTTCTGTTTTCTGGTAGTAGCTTCCAGCTTGTTCTATCTCCATCCAGGATTCTAGACAATCTGGGAAACAGAGTTCTGAGTCTCTATAGCCATTGTTGCTGTAGTCTGAGGCGAGTCCCCTAATGACTTGCTTAGTGTAATAGGTCAGGAACAACCAACATCAGAGGTGGTTACACAGAGTTTGATCACCCTTAATTCAGTTTCTCTGGGCAAAATTCCACCCTTTGTTATATTCACACAACCTCACTGACACCCATCAGCATTTATTGCCATAACAGAGGACAAAATTCAGCCCTTTGTTCTAACCTAATATGAACCTGGGACTTCAGATATATAACAAACTGCTGTACAAAATTCTAAGAGTTAGTTACTGAAAGTGTGGCATCCCTCTTCCCCAGCAACAGTATTACCAGAGCTTTCAACAGCATGCATTGTCATGCATCTGACAAAGTGGGTATTCACCCACGAATGCTCATGCTCCAAAACGTTGTTAGTCTATAAGGTGCCACAGGACTCTTTGCTGCTTTTACAGATACAGACTAACACGGCTACCCCTCTGATACTTCAACAGTACTGTTAATCACCAAATCAAAAGCAGTTGAACTGAAATCATGTCCACTCCACATACTTGTGTTTTAAAGAGCAATGTCATTTCACTTAGCTCTTCACCACTTACTCTAAAAAAATAAATAAATGAGGGAGTGACAAACCTAACAGGAACGAGGGCCCCAATCTGTAAAGTTGAGCTATAGATCTCAGTTTCCCCCAAGTTTGAAATAAGCTCATTTAGGGCTTTGGTTAAGGCTCGTCTCTCCTTAATATGAAGAGAAATGTCATCTTACTTTTGTTTTCAGTGGTCTGAGTCTATGCAGTTCGTTCACTTTTTGAATTTTTTGAGAAATAAATCAGAAATTTCAGACTGCTAGAAAAGTGACATTAAATGACAAAGTTCCTCATCTGCCTTGGTGGGTCCTGCACTTACAGGTGGATTTGCTTGCCTCAGAGATTCATGGCAGCCCTCAGTTTGGCTACTTTTGATAGTGCTCAAACCTGCTGTCCACTCACCTAACCTCACCAGTGGCCAGCATGGGGGAAACCTAGTGGCTTGGGGACAGGCCAGATCCCTTTCCAATTCAGAACCTTCCCTTCTGGTGTTTCTCACAGAACCAAGTTAACTCCTCCTGTTGTCCTATCAGTAGTTGGGGGGATGGGGGAAAACCCATAGCCCAACCTCTACAATACACGGTGTTCAAGCCCAGGGCCTTCCTATGGATAGCAGGCTTTCTACAATGTTACCCCTGTAATACAGCTGTCGTTATGGCTACAACACCCTCAGCTTACTACCACATGGCCTTCCCCAGCACCTTCTATATCCTCACTGCACGAATCGTTCTCCTTAAGCCTGATCACCGCTTGAACTCTCCACTCCTCCAGCAGCACGGCTTCTCACTCCCTGCTCCTTTTTTTGCCACACAACGCCCTACTAACTGATTGGGAGGATCCTCTATAAAGCTAGCGTGTCCCTGATTAGCCCGCACTGCCAAAATTGATTCTAGAAAGTTCTTAAAAATGGCTCTCAGGTGTCTTGATTAGCTCGCTGGTCTTATTTAGTTTCTAGCAGGTTCCTGATTGCTCTATGGGAAGCCACTGCTCTGGTCACTCATGTATCCAGAAAATTGTTCATCCAGTGGCCAGTATATATTTTGCCCTCTACCAAGACTCTCCTAACCCCACTGGTCTGGGTCGTGGTCACAGTACCTTACTGATGACCTTGTAAACAATTCATAGGCAGCATCCTCGAGCACTGGCAAATACTCTTCCAAGTGTGGGGAGCCCTGGATGAGGTAGAACGCTGCCAACGGAGCAGAACAGAATAATACCATACAGTGAAACAAAACAGGAGCTAGTGTACAGATGGTTCCAGACCTGCAGTTTCCTTAGGTGTTAAATGTCATGGTAAGTCCTGGTGGTTCTGTAAGAGCTTTTTCCAGAAAAAAAATATAAAAAAGAAAATCAAAACTAAGAATTTCAGGCTGCATTTTTCCAGCTCCCCCAGTATTTTAATTCTTTTCCGCTGGATTTGACACAGGACGTGGTGAATGTAGCTATGTGTGTGCACCCACAGGGCCCTTTAACAGTTGGATTAGCGTTTTTTTATTGACTCCGGGTTTTCACAGTTAACTTCCCATTAAGGAGAAATAAATAGTGAAATTAGACATCTCTCCATCTCTTTGCAATAATAAAACCTCAGCGTCCTCAAAGAGAGTTAATCCACAGTTTCCCTGAGGCCCCAATCCTTCAAAAGGTGCACACGTAACATTTATGCCCTTGTGACTAGTTCCACTGAAGGTCAAGTTCTCATCCAGAAGTCAGTGGGGCTACTCACGGAAGTGCATAACGCCACATGAACCTAAGTCTTTGCAGGATCAGGGCCTTATTCCTTTCCAAAGGAAAAATAATCTAAAAATTTTGATAAAGTACAAAAATCCCTTGCAGGGATTTAAAAAAATGAAAGATGGTCCCATGGCTGTGACACTAGCAGACCAGGCGCCAGCTCATGCAAAAACCCCAGACCACACTCAGTGATTACAGATGCATAGCTGGAAGCCAGGCCAATTCACATGTGTATTAGTATACAGCCAAGTTATAGTTACATGTATAAGAATGTATTTGGTGTTTAAACTTCATGAAAACTAATGGGATGTTAATGCACTGAAAACAATGCATTAGTTAAACACTTATCTGGATCCCGTTATAATGCTGTAGCAAACATTCACATAGTGTATGCCCCTGTCAGTAAATAATCCATCAAATGAGAAAGAAGTCTTGTGGAATGCAAATGAAGAATTTAACAGAAAAGTGTTAATTTCAAAGCAAGTGGTCATTGTGTGTGATGATCAAAGGTCAAAGACTCCAAATGTATTCCTCACTCTCTGCCATCAAAGGAAAAGCCCACATGGGTATTGACTCTGTCAGCTTGTTTTCTTTGGGAAGACACTATGAGTATGGATTCAGGGAAAAATCCTTCATCTCTGCACTGTTTGGATTCTAACAGGGCAAAATAAATGAACATAGAGATGGAGATTCCCTGAACACTGAGAGACTTTTGCAAAACTGGCAGATCACTACATTTCTGCTATCATTTGAAATTATAAACTGACTCATTTGTACATATATTTTATCTGCTTTAATCTCTCAATAACTCGTATTACCTTTTTTTAGCTAATAAATCTTTAGTTAGTTTACTACAGAATTGTCTACCAGCATTGTCTTTGGTATAAAATCTAGGATACCAATTGATCTGGGGTAAGTGATTAGTCTCTGGGACTGGAAGCAACCTGAATGTGGTGTGATTTTTGGTGTAAATGACCTTTTATCACAAAGTCGGGTTTGTCTGTGTGGCAAGATAGACTGGAGAGTCTGTCTGTGACTCCATGGTAAAGACTGGTGTAATGATCCAGGAAATCACATTTGTTACTGGCTTGGTGAAATCTAATTATAGAACACAGCACCAGTTTAGGGTGTCTACCCTGTTTTCTGACAGCCTGCCCTGAGGTAGGCACTCATGGTCGTGAATCACTCCAGACAGCATGACAGTGACCAAATGAGATATTTGTTTAGGAACTTTGAGGTCTTAAGTATGTAGATTCAACATTTCTGTTGATTTATATTAAAACATGTTTTAAAGACTTAGTCTGATAGGTATGTTGTGCCTCAGCAGAAATTATAGATCTTTTTATGCAGTACTTAATTTATAGACCATTTTTAAAAAGTTTGCCTCAGTTAATCAGACTATACTGTGCTGTACTTACAATTAGCACATGTCCGATGTCATAATTCTCTTTCTCCTCCACTGTGAGTTTGATTCCGTACCAAAATGCAAGAGCAAAGGCTCCAAATGAAATAAACTCTGTGAAACCCAAAGATGTGTATGTGGTAATGGATTTTTTTACTCCAACTTTCCTAGCATTCTCCAGGTTAACATCATATCTGAAAACAGATGATAAATGTTAAATTTGGTATGTACCCAGATGACATTCAGTTCCCTAGCTTCCTCTCATGCTTCCAGGGTTTTCTGCCATAAAAATCAATTATCCAGATTCTTAGATGGTGTGAATCAACACAGCTTCATTGATTTTACATCAACAGAGGATCTGGCCCATGGCTGCTCTGAGTGAATTATCAGGCACACAGATAAACATGATATGTTGGGGAACAGTCCAACACAACTTTGTAAATGGAAATTGTGCCTCACCAATCTATTAAAATTCTTTGAAAGTTTCAGCAAGCGTGAGGACATGGGTGATCCAGTTCAGAAAGTCCACACCAAGGTCCTAAACAAAGGCTCTTAAGCAAAGACTTGGGATAAGAATGATAGGAAACAAAGGGTAGGAATAAATGGTCAGTTTTCACAGCAGGAGAGAAAAATTATAGATCCTTTGGGGACCCTGTACAGAGTCCTGTGCTGTTCACATATTCATAAATTATATGAAAAAAGAGGGTGAACAATGAGGTGCAAAAATTACAGATGATACAAAATTATTCAACATAGTTAAGTCCAGAGCTGACTGCAAAGAGCTACAAAGGCATCTCACAAAACTGTGTGACTGGGCAACAAAATGGCAGATGAAATTCAATGTTGATAAATGCAAAGTAATGCACATTGGAAAACAATCCCAACTATACATAAAGAACGATCGGGCCTAATTTAACTGATACAATTAAAGAAAGATCTTGTTAGACATCATGGACAATTCTCTGAAAACATTTGCTCAATGTCCAGCAGCTGTCTAAAAAGCTAACAGAATGTTAGGAAACCATTAGGAAAAGTATCACTAATAAGAGAGAAAATATCATAATGCCACTGTGTAAATCCATGATATGCCCACACCTCAGATAATGTGTGCAGTTCTGGTTGCTCCATCTCAAATAAGATATACTAGAATTAGAAAAGGTACAGAGAAGGGCAACAAAAATTATTAGTGGTTTGGAACAACTTCCATCTGAGGAGAGATTAAAAAGACTGGACTGTTCATCTTAGAAAAGAGATGACTAAGAGAGGATATGATAGAGGTCTAGAAAATGAATGAAGGGAAAGTGAATAGGAAATTCTTATTTACCCCTTCATGTAATATAAGAACCAGGGTACCCAATGAAATTAATAGGTAGTAGGTTTAAAACTTACAGAATGAAGTACTTCTTCACATAATGCAGTCAACAACTCATTGCCAGGCCAAAAGTATAACTTTTTGCTTGTGATTCCTTTACAAGCTTATGGTTTTCCATCATTCAATAGCAGCTTCTGTTCACTCATTAGCTATCTAATCCCCTTTAGCTTCTGAAGGGCATTATAGAAAGCACCGCTCAGCCCGGCAATGTTCCCAGAACATTTCAGGAGGACATGCATATAATTTTATTGTTCAATGACATGCTCAGAAGCTTTGTAGGAACCTCTCGACACATATATTATGTACAAAAATGCCTCTGATCAAAAGTGGGAAGGCCCAAAATGAATGGCACAGTTTACGCAGTAGTGAAGGGATCCTAAAATGATGTGCAATTAATTTCTTCCACATATAATGCTGGGTTATCATTGGTGCTGTTCAGATTAGATCAAGAGGAGGATTATTTGCAAAGCACTAAGCACGTACTTAATTTTAAGCATGTGGGTAGCCCCCTTGAAGTCGAAGACATAGGAAAGTGATAGGAAATCTTACCTAAGCTTCATGATCCAGTAAAAGCATGAACTTAACTGTAAACACTTTAATTGATGATTTCAGTGGGAGTGTGCATGTGCTTAAAGTATTTGCATAAGTGCTTTGTTGGACTGGAGCCTTAGAGAAGATTGCATTTTCTGTAGCCTCAGCTTCCAAATTCAACTTCAGGTTAGTGTCAGAGGGAAATTGGGCCTTACAATGTCCCTCCATAATGTAGGTCAATTGAGTGATTGCAAATATTCATGAGTGACAGAAAACATCTCCTTCCATATGATCATATTTATCTTCATCTGAATTTCTCAGCTGTCTGGGGATAAACTGATTGATCATCTTTGATTTTTTTTTAAATAACCACATCACTTTCCCCAATATTATGTACCAATCAATAATTAGTTAAAAAAACTCACTTTGCTAATGCCTTCATCTCTCCATTGAAAGCAACAACTGTTCTGATAGATGTCAAAATTTCTTCCGCCACAGCTCCTGCTCTAGCATAAGCAGTCAGCTCTTTTGTAGTGAATGATGACAGGAACTGGAAAATTGGGAGGGTGGGGGGAAGGGGAAAGTATTTTATGAAAATCTATTTAAATGGTGTAAATTATGTACTGATACAAAGGGTGATCAAACCGTTAGCAAAAGAGCCTAGAATTTAGCAAACCTGGGTTCAAGTCCCCACTCCAATACACTTTTCCTGGGCAACTTTGGGTAAGTAATTTTTCTCCGTTTTTCACTTCTCCATGTGTAACATGAGAATCCCCTCTCTTGCATGGTGTTTGTGAGGCTAAACATGAAGAAGCTTGTGTGGCACTCAGAAACTATAGTAATGGAGGCCATGTAAATAACTTAGCTATCTTAATTACAGGTCACAATCCTGTTTCTTCCTCCACCATTTTCAGTGCTTAGGTGGGGGAAAGAGGGAGCGAAAACCAACACAATCTATACATGGAAACATTTTGTAAATTTTTCTGTGCATTACAAGCAATATCTACTAATGTGGTCACAGTTGATGAATGCTGATCATCCTCTTCCCATGTGGTGAGTGGTGTTAACTGGAAGAAGTCCAGGCCTCCATGGCATGCTAATGCCTGCCCCTCATGCTCAGTGTAGACAGAGGTCTGCAAATTTTGGGGCAGGAGCCAGTGGAGTAGGAGAAGGGCTGCTTTCCATGCTCTCCAAACTTTGGGGTCATATTGCTTTGGGGGTCATTCCCTCTGTTTTTAGAGGTAAAATTCTTATTTGTTTTTCCTCAGCACTTACAAATGATCCAACTGCTGCTGCTGCAAACAAGAGAGGGCTAACTGACAAAATCACCAAAGTCAGTTTCCATCAGTAGACGAATCCTATAACAATCCCTGTCAGAAACGTGGAAAAGAATTGTACAAATATACAGAACTTGTCTCCAATGCCTTCGTGGATGGTGTTAATGTCACTGTTAATTAAAAAGAGATTTGTTAACTTTGATGAATGCCTCCTCACTCACACATTTTTCTGTTTTGCTGGAGAGAAAGCTTGTCAGAAGTTTAACTGTTCAAATCTTTGGGTAGTAGGAATTTTGGACGTGGATACTGAACAGCAGCAATGGCTCTTTGTGGGGCTTGGAAACTAGCAGAGCACAACTCATTGTCTGTGATGTAACCTCCAGATAGACTTCTGCCATTGCTACCCCTGCTCATTCACACGTGACCCAATTCATTCATGCAATAGCCAAAAGGAATAATCCATTAAAAAAAAATCATCCCAAAACCTTTACATTACTTTTTCCTCTAAGTTCCCCTATGTATCCGATCATCTTCAATTTTGTTATTAGATTTTACGATCTTTTGAGGCAAGAAATATCTCCTTTTCCATCCTATACAGTGACAAGTACAGTGTTAGTAAATTATTAATTGAAAAATCATTGTGTGTCATGCTAATTTTCTCTTGTTATTTATATATGTGGGAACTAGGATTAGTGAAATTCAAGCCTTTCTCATTCCCTTCAGGATTCACATCTTCCAAAAACTGGGCATTATCCCCTCCCTGCAAACATTAAATCTGGAGAAACTCTGCATACCCCTGATCATACCTTCTCTGAAATCTCTGCACATGGGACCTGATCCAAAGATACCTAATGATTTTAACTGGTTTTGGATCAGGTTCAAAATGATAACAGTGCCTATAACTATGAGTGCAGTTTCATTTCATACAATGTCAGGGTTTTCAGTGTTTGTAAACTAGCTGGAGACAGCAGACCTGTTTATCTACAGTAGTTTGCAAAATAGCTCATAGACACTACCAAGCCAATGTTCAGAGGAGTAAGATATTGCATTTCACAGCATAAGCCCTCGCAGTGGAAATGTCACTGAAACCCTGAAAGTGAAGTGAAAACTGGTAACGAATTCCTCCCTCACATAGAAGAAATATTTTGGGTCTTAGTTAAAAAGGTTTCCTGGAAATTCCCTGTAGCTCATTCTATAAAGGTAAACATCAGACTTCTTTTTGGCTCAGTTTCTGGTGCATAGATAAATAAACCCTTCTCACTCCGTCAGTCGGGTGTTCAACGTTCCAATCTTGCTGATATCAAACCAAGCTATTTCCTGGTGAAGTACTGCAAAAAAAAACTTTTGTCGGATTCTTGCTGTCTGTCTTGCAGCTGAGGTCAGAAATGTCCAGACTTGGATGGTGCTCAGTATCACTACAGCAAAGCCAATACCCGCATAGTAGTAGGCAAACCTGTAATAAATAGTAAAAGTCCATAAGGTCAATTGCATATTGCAAGATAAGTTAGAAACATCAGGTCACATTCAACCCTGCTGAAGCCAATGAGATGTAATTGAGGGCCAAATTTGGCTTACAGTCTAATGGACAAAAAAAATATAGAAACTACACTGTGCTATTCTTATGAAAATAATTGCTGAGGTTCTTACCTGGTCATTTCAGCTTCTATATCCAAACCTGGCATTACTGGACAAGTAGAGCTACTATTCATCACAGCTGAAAGATTAATTATAACAAAGAAAAATATTCAGTTTTATTAGAACAGGCATAAAAGAAATCATGGTGGTTTTAGGCCATAATCTTATGGGTGTTTTGTATGACGCTACACTCCCTGCAACAGCTCTGTAGTTTTATAACTTTCATGGTGGCCATCATCCTTCCAGTGGAAGATTAAACAGGGCAAACTTCTGAGTCAGTTCAGAGGGTTACTGTAGAGTGATGTCATGGGTTTAGCTCACTACGCAAAGGGCACTGGTCAGATCATAGCTTCATCTGTTCTGACCTTCAGATTCCAAACAGTGGCCAATATCTGATTTTTCAGAAGTTGATAACTCCCCCTTGTACCTCACACAAGGCAAAATTCATCCACGCAGACACCATAAGGCTGACTTTTATGCACCACTTAGGTTCCACCCAAGCCTCAAAAATGGACCCAAATAGGGTCCAAGAGGTGGCTCAGCGTTTTGCTGGCTGTCTGCAAAAAGGGTAAATTTCACTACTAATGCACCTAACTGAATGTGCAGAACTTTTCAGACCTGGGAGAAATAGCAGACCCCTTCCAGGTGTCAGCACATATATTTTAGGGTAAGTTATGATTGCCCTTCTCATAAGCTTAGCTCTATATAGAGGAAAAATAGAATTAACGGTCATATTTCGTTGTTTTAAAAATCCGATCACAGAATTTGATTTTGTGACCCTCGTTGGGCAGTGAATTCCATGGATTAACTATAAGCTATAGAAAGTAGTAAATAGTTTTACAGTTATCAAATGTACTGCTCTGTAATTTATCAAGTGTCTGTTTTGCTACTGTACTATACAGCAGGGTAAAAAGGAAAGACTGCTCAGAATTCACTCTGCTCTTCATGGTTTTTAACACCACAGCAGCTCTCCATCCTGAACCTCTGCCAATCCAGTAAATAAGAGACCCTAACAAATATTTTCAGAAGTTGAACAAATTTTATTTACCTGAAGACATATTTACTGCTTGGCCAATCGTCACAAAATCTGTTTGTCATCTCTCCAATGACAACAATAATAAGTCGCATCCCTGTTCCATTTGCAACAGCTGCAATCAAGCCTATTATCATCAAAATGATATCCAGCCAATCGGCATACCCAAACTACATGAATATAAAGAAAAATGAACTAATTGAAGGTTGACAAATTCACATAATTGTGACAATATCCTACTAAGACACACAGAATAGGATTTGTTTTTACATAGCACCATTTGCAATTTGGCTATCCCAAAGCACTTTATGAAGCAATGAGTTAGATAGTCTGAAGGCAAACACAACACATGGGATACACTTAGAAAAAGCTTACACATCATTTTAGGCCAGTTTTTATTGAGAGAGTTTAGGACACGATGGCAGGATGAATCCCCTAATCTGCAGAAAAAAGAATGTATCTAACATCACCTGTGCAACTCACTGCCTCCCTGGGTGCATTCTACTACAGCACATATTTACTCAGTGCATTGAAAATGTAAACAAGCACAGGTAAGTAACAAACATTTGGCTGCTGCCTACCAACAGAAATGGGTATGTAGCAGTTATCACATTTAAGAAAAACAGGGCACTTGTTTCCTGGATAATTCATAAGACATTGTGCATGAATGGTAAAATTATCTCCAGTTGAGAGACCCAGGGCAAGACCCTACTTACCGCACATGCTTCACTTCAGTCCTTAACATGGGTGAATTTCACTCCGTCATGGTGCTAGTGCTGAAACATCGTCAAGCACTGGCAGTTAGCTGTGGGGGGAACTTTGCACAACAGGCCGTATTTTTAAAGAGTGGACCTGAGATCAATGCACAAAATGGCTGTGCGGCAATACTAAGTTTTGCACAGACCTCTTTCTTCCCTTTCGAAATGCAGTATTGTGGATGCACATTCGTCTGTCAACATAACGTACAACAGGCAAAGAAAAGGAACAATGAGAACTATAAATCAAACCAGTAAACTATGCACTAACCAGTTTCAAAATGCCAACCATCTTTTCCTTTGACTCCTCATTTTTCTTTCTAAAGAGATTAATGAAAAATTAATCCAGACCCTTTCTTGAAAGGCAGGGCAAGAAATTTAACAGCATATTAAGATCAAGGAACCCCTACTTTTTCTTGTTCTTCTGTAACTCGCTATTCTGCTCTGGTATTTCATCATGTTGGAAAGCAGGATTGTAATAGCCATTACTTGCAGATTCTGTGGAGGAGAAAGTATCATAGAATCATAGAATCATAGAATTCAAGATCAGAAGGGACCACTATGATCATCCAGTCCGACCTCCTGCAAGATGCAGGCCACATTAGCCGATCTACCCACTCTTTTAGCAAGCGACCCCTGCCCCATGCTTCGGAGGAAGGCGAAAAACCTCCAGGGACACTGCCAATCTGCCCTGGAGGAAAATTCCTTCCCGACCCCAAATATGGCGGTCAGCTGAACCCCGAGCATGCGGGCAAGACTCTCCAGCCATACCCTCTGAAAGAGGTTAAGAATATCATATTATTGACCCAATTTGACCCAATTAAGTACCAGTTTGGCACTTAATTGACCTATTGACTAAGCCCGTTATCCTATTATACCATCTCCTCCATAAACTTATCTAGCTTAATCTTAAAGTCATGGAGGTCCTTCGCCCCTACTGTTTCCCTCGGTAGGCTGTTCCAGTATTGCACTCCCCTGATGGTTAGAAACCTTCGTCTAATTTCAAGCCTAAATTTCCTGACTGACAATTTATATCCGTTTGTCCTCGTGTCTACATTAGCACTAAGCTGAAATAATTCCTCTCCTTCCCTGGTATTTATCCCTCTGATATATTTAAAGAGTGCAATCATATCTCCCCTTATCCTTCTTTTGGTTAAGGAAAACAAACCGAGCTCCTCAAGTCTCCTGTCATACGACAGGCCTTCCATTCCTCGGATCATTCTAGTGGCCCTTCTTTGTACCCGTTCCAGTTTTAACTCATCCTTCTTAAACATGGGAGACCAAAACTGCACACAATACTCCAAATGAGGTCTCACCAACGCCTTATATAACGGGACTAGCACTTCCTTATCCCTACTAGAAATACCCCGCCTAATGCAACCCAAGACCGCATTAGCTTTTTTAACGGCCACATCACATTGCCTACTCATAGTCATCCTACGATCAACCAGGACTCCCAGGTCCTTCTCCTCCTCCGTTACTTCCAACTGGTGCGTCCCTAGCTTATAACTAAAATTCTTGTTAGTCATCCCTAAATGCATAACCTTACACTTCTCACTATTGAATTTCATCCTGTTACTAATACTCCAGTTTACAAGGTCATCCAAATCTCCCTGGAGGATATCCCGATCCTTCTCCGAATTGGCAATACCTCCCAACTTGGTGTCGTCCGCAAACTTTATCAGCCCACTCCTACTCTTGGTTCCCAGGTCAGCAATAAATAGATTGAATAAAATAGGACCCAAAACCGAACCTTGAGGAACTCCACTGGTAACCCCCCTCCAACCCGACAGTTCCCCTTTCAGTACTACCCTCTGCAGTCTCCCCTTTAACCAACTCCTTATCCACCTCTGGATTTTCATTTCGATCCCCATCTTTTCCAATTTAACCAATAATTCCTCATGCGGTACCATATCAAACGCCTTACTGAAATCCAGATATATTAGATCCACCGCATTTCCCTTGTCTAAAAAATCTGTTACTTTCTCAAAGAAGGAGATCAGATTGGTTTGGCACGATCTACCTTTCGTAAATCCATGCTGTAATCTATCCCAGTTGTCATCGGCCTCCTGCTCCTTAACCACTCTCTCTTTCAAAATTTTTTCCATTACTTTGCATACTACAGATGTTAAACTAACAGGCCTGTAGTTACCCGGGTCACTTTTTTTCCCCTTCTTGAATATAGGAACTACATTAGCTAATCTCCAGTCCAACGGTTACAATCCCCGAATTTAGAGATTTATTAAAAATCATCGCTAACGGGCTAGCAATATCACTTGCCAATTCCCTTAATATTCTAGGATGAAGATTATCCGGGCCCCCCGATTTACTTCCGTTAAGCTGTTCAAGTTTGGCCTCCACCTCAGATACCGTAATGTCTACCCCCATATCTTCATTCCCATCGGTCCCTCTATCACTATTCCTTAACCCTTCATTAGCCTCATTAAAGACCGTGGCAAAATATTCATTCAGATATTGTGCCATTCCAAGATTATCCCTAATCTCCACTCCGTTTAAAGTTTTAAGCGGTCCCACTTCTTCCTTCTTGGTTTTCTTCCTATTTATATGGCTAAAAAACCTTTTGCTATTGGTTTTAATCCCCTTCGCTAGGTCCATCTCCACCCGTCGCTTTGCCTTTCTCACTGCATCCCTACACCCTCTGACCTCAATAAGGTAGGTTTCTTTGCTGATCCCTCCCATTTTCCACTCCCGGTACGCTTTCTGTTTTTTCTTAATGACCCCTCTAAGACGCTTGGTCATCCAGCTCGGTCTAAAACTGCTACCAACGAGCCGTTTTCCCTTTCTCGGGATACATGCCTCTGACAACTCCTGCAATTTCAATCTGAAGTAACCCCAGGCGTCATCTACCTTTAGATTCCTAAATATGTTGGTCCAGTCCACTTCCCTAACTAGTCGTCTTAATTTAGTAAAGTTAGCCCTTTTGAAATCGTAAACCCTAGTCTCAGATGCAATATTAATTATCCTGTCATTAATTTTGAAACGAATTAGCTCGTGATCACTCGAGCCAAGGTTGTCCCCTACAACTATTTCCTCAACAAGGTCCTCATTACTCACCAAAATCAGATCTAAAATGGCATCCCCCCTCGTCGGTTCAGCAACCACTTGATGTAGGAATTCATCAGCTATCACGTCTAGGAAAAGCTGAGCCCTATTGTTATTACTAGCATTTGTTTCCCAATCTATATCTGGGAAGTTAAAGTCTCCCATGATCAAGCAGTTCCTATTAGTGTTTACCTCCTTAAAAACATTAAAGAGCTCTCTATCCGTCTCCAAGCTAGATCCTGGCGGTCTATAGCACACCCCAATCACTATCCCGGGTGAGGCTCTGGTAGTTTTCTTCCCTAATGTGACCATTGCCCACACAGACTCCGTATTAACCATTGCATTGCTAGTTATTTCATTACATTTCACCTCATTATTAATATACAATGCTACTCCCCCACCTTTACCTTTGCATCGGTCTTTTCTAAACAGCACATACCCTTCCATACCTGTACTCCAGTCATGGCTATCGTTCCACCATGTTTCGGTTATTCCTACGATATCCGGTTTCAATTCTCGGACCAGGAGCTCCAGTTCCTCCATTTTATTACCTAAGCTTCTCGCATTGGTGAACAAACATCCTACCTTTTGCTGTTGGGCTCCTCTCACTCTTCTCACCCCGCTCGGTAGGGACACAGTACTACCAGTATGACCTGTCGATCTAGTATCCGTTCCCCCCCTCTTCCTTACACCTAACCGTCCCCCTCTGGCTATATCTGTTATCTTCTTGTTCTCACTCCCAATGTATAAATTTGGCGTGGAGTGCACCAGGGCCTCTCCCAACCGTCTCCCCCCAGTGTCTAGTTTAAAGCTCTTTTAATCAGATGAGCCAGCCTCCCTCCTAGAAGTCTACTTCCTTCCCTACTTAGGTGGAGCCCATCCCGTGAGAACAGTTGTCTGTCCCCAAAAGCCTCCCAGTGCCCATACATCCCAAAGCCCTCCTTGTAACACCACTCTCTCAGCCAACTATTAATCGTCAGGATTCTCTCACCCCTTTGGCGCCCTTCCCTAGGGACAGGTAGGATCCCACTGAAGATCACCTGAGCCTCAATTTCCTTAAGCGTCTTACCCAACCTGGCATAGTCTCCCTTGATCCTGTCTAGCGAGAATCTAGCAGTATCATTCGTTCCCACATGAAGGATGACCAAAGGGTTCTTACCTGCTCCTCTTAGGATCCTTTTCAACCTCAGGTCCACATCCCGTATTTTAGCGCCCGGTAGACAGCACACCCTTCTGTTCTCCGGATCGGCCCTGGTCACAGGCCTGTCCAACCTTCTCAGTATGGAGTCCCCAATCACGTAGACCTGCCTTTGCCTGGGGACAGTGCGGTCCTCTAACCTATCCCCCGTTCCCCCTGGTTGCAAGCTCCTTCCATTCCTATCTTCCCTTGTGGTTCCCCTTAAGCCATCCTGTAATCTCCCCTGACCCAAACTTGGTGTTGCCTCCATAGACTCCTCCCCTCTATCTATGGGACTGGCCGCTCGTCTCTTTTTCCTTGGCCTCCCACCATCAGCTACCATATTCTTTACCCCTTCCTCATTCTCCAAACCTTCAAACCTGTTCCTTAGCTCTATTTCCCCGTCACTGGCTCTCCTTTTCCTTGGCCTGCTTCTCACAGTCACATGCTTCCACCGCCCATCCTCCTCGTCTGGTGGTCCCCCCTCACTGGCCTTAGCCCCTGCTCCCACCTGTGCCCCTGGGCGTTCCCCTTCAGTTACTGCCTGCCATTGCTCCATCAGCTGCTCGAACCCCCTTCTATTCTCTATCAGGGTTTCTACCTGCAGCTCTAGGCCCTGGATCTTTTCCTCCAGCAGCTCTATTAGGCGACACTTCATACATACATAGTACTGCTCTGGGTCCCCTGCTAGAACCAGGTACATACCGCAGCTGCTGCATGCTCTCATCCTTGGTGTGTCCTCTGCTGCTTGGCTCATGGCTGCTGCTGTCCCGGCCTCGCTCGGTGCTTGTACCTAGGGAATCACAGGGGACACGGCGCGGCCCCCTTTCTCCTCCCCCTGCTAACTCCCACGCAAACTCCCCTGTTAGCAGCTCTGTTTGCTGCCTCCTGTGCCGCTGCCTGGCTGGGCGGCCGCTTTTATAGGCCCCTCCTAGCCTGGCTCCACCCCCTAATCAGGGCTCAGCCAATCCAGGCTCGGCTGCCCCTTCAGCAGTCTGCCCCTCCGGGCCTCTACTGAGGGAGACAAACACTACACAAACAGACACAAAGACACTCACCTGCTCCTCCAATGGGAGCTCCCACGCAAACTCCCCTGTTAGCAGCTCTGTTTGCTGCCTCCTGTGCCGCTGCTCGCAGGTTTTGCTTTCACAAATAGTAAGGTCTTTTAAGTCAGATTCTATTGAAGCACAATAAATCCCTTTCTGAATTATCGGCGCACCAAAACTGTTGATTTTTTTAAAGCAGGAAAACCACATTTGTCTCATGCTCTTGAAACAGGTCAGTAACTTTCAATTTTTTCCTCCCCAAAGATCACATCCAAGCTGAGAACAAACATTATTTTCAGCTCAAAAAAATAATTTTAAGGGAAGTCATTAAAGATTAACTTGGGCCTCAGCCTTGCAAAAACTGAGGGAATGCCTAAGTGTATGTCTACACTAGAAATGCGACAGTAGCACAGCTGCAGCTATGCTCTCTGTAGCATATACACTTACTACAATGGTTGAAGGGATTAGTGAATCCACCTGCTACGTTGCTGGAAGAGTTCTTCTGTCAAACTAATGGTGCCTACATTGGGGCTTAGGCCGGCTTACCTATGTCTCGCAAGAGCATGAATTTTTCACACCTCTGAGAAATGTAGCTAGGTGGACTTAACTTTTAGGTGTAGACCAGGCCTTTGTCTTTGGAGGATTGGGGCCTTAGAGTGGAACAGGCAGACATATTTGTTGGCATTTCAGTAGTACCTACAGGCCTCAACCCTACTGTGCTATGGCTGCACAAACACAAGCAAAAAAAGAGGATCTCCACCCAAAAGAGTTTATAATCAAGGAATAAGATGAGAAATAACAAGTGGATGAAAGAAACAGGCAGAGGAATCAGAACAGAATAGTGAGGTGACTGTGAACTACTGGATAAAAGATGGTCACATCACACCAGCTGTCTATCCTCTCTCAACCTGAACTATAACTACTGTGTTTTCCATCACTAGTTTTTAGAACATCTTTGTAGAGACTTACAGGACACTATTATTTTTGTTATGATTATATAAAATACTTCAAATGCAGTAAACTGGTTCCTGACTCACATAGTGGAGCATTTGCACACTTAGACCCCATTGCTGATGCATGTCAATAACTTTAGGCATGTGAACGGCCACATTGAAACTCAATGGGACTACTCATGCGCATAAATGCTTGCAGGATGGGAGACGTAGTTATTTTCAAACTAGAGTGACTCACTAGGTACACCAGGGTCACTTAAGTTGGTAGAAAGGCCACACAGAGCTACGCCCAGCCAGTGCTGTGATTAAGTTAAAAGAGAATACGTGTATTCAGTGCTTGCTATGAATATTTTCTGAATGCTGTTTCCTCCACACAGATCCCCAAGAAGGGTCCATACTCGCTGGGTAAAGACACCACAGAAGAAAGCTTAATAGCCAGGGCAGCATGATTTGTGGAGGACGATGGGAGGGCTGATCTGTTTTTCCATAGAAATCCCTCATGGCTACCAGACAAGATTCAAAATGTGGATCAGTTTCGTGGCAATGGAGTACATCCTTCCAACAACTAGCCTAACATTCAAAAGAAGAAACAACTAACCGAATAACTTACTGGGACTAAGTGGTTCCTTTTCTGTGTAATGTATGAAATCATCCTTCATTGTGTTATTCTGTTGTATGGTTATTAGACTTGCAGAAGTAAATCACTTTGTGTAAAATCTGCATACACAAGAAAACAGCACAACCTTTCAGAGACAATAGCCATTCAAAGAGTTCACATTAAGATATGTTTATGTTTCTTTATTAATTATTTGTTTCCTTTCAACAACTTTTCCCAGGGAAGAAAAAATATTATCATTACATACTATTTTTACATCAGGGTAAATTACTTTTCTAAAGAACTAAGTTCATTTTTAAAAATTAGGACAACAATGTGGCCTGCTTCCTGGGGATACCCAGGGCTGTGGCCACCTGCCCTTAGCACGAGAAAGTCTTGTCTGTGCCCGATGGGGGTCAGCTCCTCAACTCCAGTGGCCACAGGCAACACAAGCACTCCCCTCTAGGCCTAGGCAGGCCCTGCTGTCTCTTTACAGGTTAACGATAGGCACATTCCAACCCCTGAGCTCTCCGAGCATCTCCCTGCTCCACTGCAAACTCACAGTATTTACAGATTTGCTGTTTGGAAAGGAACAGTACACCCCAGCTTACCAGTTCCAGCTCAGATCACCTCTTTGCTTAGCACACGACACTTAGATACGTTTATAGTGAAAACGAGCAAAAGTTTATTTAACAAAGTAGAGATTTAACCCCTCTGTCAGTGCTGGCTTAGTACCTGACTGCAGTGCAAACAGGAGAGGGGTACCTCACAGTTTTTGGACAGTTCCAAAGTTTTGGTCACCCTGGGCTCAGTTGCGTGTGCTGCTGGTAGGTGCCTGCCTCCCCCTCCTGGCATGCTAAAGGATCAAGCTACTTGGTGGTGCTTCCAGTAAGACAAGGGATAACCACACTAAGGTTGTGGCTACAGCACTTGAACTCACAAATAATTCAAACTCACATAAGCAAACACATTATAAAAAATAACTATAAACTTTATATAAGGACATGACCAAAGAGAAATAGACAATCAGTGAAAATATTAAATGATTAAAATGATTGGAGATCAATAATTCTTTGTAATTACTAAAGGCTCTGCCAAGAGGCATGCTAGGTCACGTGACCACATACTCTCTGAATGTTCCTAAACTAAAGTGTCTCTTCCCACTCCCACCCCCAGTTCTGTCTGTTCCCTGCATCTCAGGTGGTGCATGTGGAGACATGTTGCAGGCTGGTAAGAAAATGCTGTTAGAAACACACTTTATTATACTGGGAATTGGCAGTGCAGGTCTTGATGATCCAGGTAGATGAAAATCCTTCTGCAGATGCAATGTGCCTTCATGGTGCAAAATTACAACCTAACTGCCCATATAACTCTAAGGGCTTGGCTACACTTGTGAGTTAGAGTGCATGAAACCAGGCACGGGCGCCCTAGCTCACTACTTGTCCCCACTGGCAAGGCACGTAGAGCGCTCTGACTCCGCAACTAGACCTGGTACTCCACCTCGGCTTGTGGAATAACGTTTGATGTGCCCCCGCTGGAGCGCTGCAGCACCAGTGTGAACAGGGTGTTGCATTACTGCGCTCTGATCGGCCTGCAGAAACATCCCATAATCCCCTTAAGTCAAGTGGCCACTCTTGTCATTGTTTTGGAATCACTGCATGAATGCGGATATGCCCTTTCAAAGCTCCATTTCTGACAACCGGCATGCTTATCTGCTCTGAGACAAAGCAACCATTACTGCAGAATGCTGCGGGTGGGGATCTGCTGCTGTCTGAATGCACAAGACAGCATGTTAACATGCTCTCAGCCCCCCAAAAACCCACTCTCTGCCTCCCCCAACACATACACACAACACTCTCCCTCTCACACTCCACTCCACACACCCCAATTTGAAAAGCACGTTGCAGTCACTTGCATGCTGGGATAGCTGCTCCCAGTGTTGCTGCAAGTGCTGCAAATGTGGCCACACCTGTGCGCTTGAATCTGTCAGTGTGGACAGAATGCAGCACTTTCCCTGCTGCGCTCTCCGAAGGCTGGTTTAATTCAAAGCTCTCTACATCTGCAAGTGTAGCCATGTCCTAATGCTGGATACTCCCTCAGGTTCTATTTCTGGCTGAGTGGTCAGGAGACTGATTCGGGCAAGCAGGTCCTGCCTAGCAATCACTGGAAATGGACTAACCGCCCACTCCCTTCTGAAACAGTGCTGACAGTCTTTAAAGCTTGGAACCCCTTTAAAGCTTCTAAAACCCCAGATCTGGTGTGGGCTGGCTGCAGGGCAGACAGGCTGGAAGCAGTGAAAGCCTGTCTCTCCTGCCATCTCCTCTGGTTGCTGGCAGGCAGCGACAGGTGGATTGTCCCCTCCTGGGGCTTTTCTGCAGGCTGGGGTTACAAGTTAGGCCAGTTGCTGGGCCTGGAAGTGCTGTGCTGGCAGACTGCAGGCAGCCCTGCTCCTCCCTCTACTTCCCAACTGGTCTCTCCCACATGGTGGGAAAGCCAAACTATTCATAGCCTACCGCCTGCTTTCCCAGGGCTCCGGGGGTGAATTAAAGGGCCAGGGGCTCCTGGCTGCCCACTGCTACCGCCCAGGGCCCTTTAAATCACTGCCTGAGCCCCGCTGCGAGTGTAGTGTAATAAAGTGCTCTCCGTAGTAATGTCCTACTTATGCTCAGTTAATCTGCTGAAGTCACTGCACTTCTCCGTGCCCTTATTAGCCATAGGATCCTACAGACTGCTTTTGACAGGGGTTAAAAAGTGGCAAAGGGGACAAATTGGAAGAGGAGGGTGGCCAGGGTCTGAGCAGGGGGTGGAAATTTACTGGTTGGGGGGGTCAATCAGCTGGAGGCATCATTAGGAGAGGGGCTAAAGAGAAAAATCAGGGATGGGGGGAGGAGGCGGAGTTAAGCCCAGGAGTGAGGCACTGGCAGAGGGTGACAGAGGGCAAAGCCCTGGCACAAGCAGGGGCAGAGGGGGTAGCAGTTATCCCAGTGGCACTGAGACACCAGTGTTTGCAAAAATGGTGGGGGGCAAAGGGGCGTTTTTTAATTTCTCCTCTCACAGACAGCACCTCTCAGCATCCGCTTCCCAGGGCTGGGTTCTTAAAGGAACAAGCACAAGGCTGGGTTCTTAAAGGCACAGGCATTCCCATGCCTAGTCAATGCAATTCTTCTTTGTCTGATCTAACCTACTAAGGCTATGTCTACACTACAAAGTTCAAAGCGCTGCCGTGGGTGCCCGTGCTCCTGGTAATCCACCTCAATGAGGGGATTAGCTCCAAGCACTGGGAGCCGAGCCCAGGGGCAGCTCTGTGTATTTTGCCGCCCCAAGCACGGCAGTGAGGCAGCCTTTGGCGGCATGCCTGCAGGAGGTCCACTGGTAACGTGGATTCGGCGGCATGCCTGCGGGAGGTCCGCTGGTCCTGCGCCTTCGGCGTACCCACTGCCAAATTGCCGCCGAAGCCAGGGGACCGTCGGACCTCCTGCAGAAATGCCA
This sequence comes from Mauremys mutica, assembly GCF_020497125.1. Taxonomy (NCBI): domain Eukaryota; kingdom Metazoa; phylum Chordata; order Testudines; family Geoemydidae; genus Mauremys; species Mauremys mutica. The sequence continues at coordinate 236,599,106 of NC_059073.1, forward strand.
CTGAAGGCAGCTTGACTGCTGTCCTCACAGCGACCAGCAGGCCATCCCCCACGGCTTGCTGCCCCAGGCATGCACTTGGTGGGCTGGTGCTTGGAGCCACTCCTGGCCGAGCCTGTCCACAATAGTGCTTTAAAGCACTCAAACTTGCTGCGATGTGTGTGTGTGTGTGTGTGTGTGATATTTCATACCCCTGAGCCAGCAAGTTATAGTGCTTTAACTTGCCAGTGTAGATAATCCTTGAGGTTTACTTCAGTGAAACATGAGTTATACACCCTTGAGTCAAGACATTTTAATAAATAAATGATTTTTTTATGTGCCTCTTTGTTCCTGAGCCTGTAGGGTGCAGTAAGGCCAGTTCCAATGCCTTGAGCCTAAACCCCTGAATGACTCTTAGACTACACTCATACAGTTCCTGTTACCTCTCCCAAACATTTCATATGCCAAGGGCCATATCTACTCTTTATATGTGGGTTAACTCATGTCAGCATAGAGTCACTATGCCACTTGTGTGCATGCCTCCTGGACTCCTTGTCTCAGCACTCCGGGTACTCACCAGAAGCACTTGTACAGATTTAGAGTGAGGTGCACCATGAATAGATATCCCACTGTATTTTGGGAAGCTTTGGTTTGGCAGTGTACGCTGGGTAGCACATCCCTACAGAGTGCAGTGTGTGAGAAAATGCTACCAGTAGGACTGGGCTACCCGCAGCAGCGACAGGTCCTACTATGCTAAAAAGGGCAATCTGACATAGCTAACTGCTACAGATAGCAGTCTCACATATCTAGGGTGTGAGAAACTGCTATCTGTAGGAATTAGCTTCATCAGATTGCAGTTTCTCTCTCACACACACATAAGAAACTGCAAGCTATAGGACTGGGCTACCTACAGCAGCGACAGGTTCTACTATGCTAAAAAAGGCCTGATGTAGCTAATTCAAGTAGTCTCATGTGTCAAACCAAACTGATAGCTTTCTTTAACAGTGTAACAAGCCTTGTGGATGGTAGGGAAGTGGTTGACATGGTCTATCTTGCCTTTAGTAAGGCTTTTGATACAGTCTCCCATGATCATAGAATCATAGATTATCAGGGTTGGAAGGGACCTCAGGAGATCATCTAGTCCAACCCCCTGCTCAAAGCAGAGCCAATCCCCTAATCCCTAAAGGGTCCCATCAAGGATTGAACTCACAACCCCTGGTTTAACAGGCCAATGCTCAAACCAGGACGCCCCCCTCCCCCGCCAAATTACCGCTGAAGCGGGACAGCCGCTGTGTCCAGTTCTGGGTGCCACATTTCAGGATAGATGTGGTCAAGTTGAAGAGAGTCCAGAGAAGAGAAAAAAATAAGGTCTAGAACATGAGCTATGAGAGAAGCAGCATCTTTTTACAAAAGCTGTTTCTTACAATCTACACTATAAACGACTGCTACAGGTAGCACATTTCTACACGTAGCAATTTCACATGGACCGTAGTGCATGAAACTGCTACCTGTAGGCATCTGCTACAGCCGGGAGCAGTTTACTCCAATAGCAGTTTCTCACATTAGGTACCGGTAACTGCTGCCAGTAGCACATTCCTGCCCAGAGCACTTTAACACACTACACCCGCCTGGTGCCGCCAGGCTCGGACCCGCTGACTGTCCCCTCCGCCCCCTGCAGTGCCCGCGAGCCCTTTGCTGTCAGTCCCGGCGGCAGGCAGGGCTCCCCTGGCGCGGGTCACGCCGAGCTGCCATTGGCCACGGAGCGAGCAGCCCCCAGAGACGCGGCCCCGCTCCTGCCGGGGAAGGGGCCCCGCTGCCCGCGTGCGCCGCTGAGCCCCCGCGGGAGGGGAGCGGGGAGGGGCTGGGCCAGGGGGTCGCTCGGACACGCCGCTGGCGCCAGGGGGGCTGGAGCCTCCCCATCGCTCAGCCCTGGGCCGAGCCCCGGCGGCCTCCTGCCCGGGGCGGTGGGGGCAGGTAGGGGAAGCCGGGCTCGGGGCTGGGAGAGATTCCTCAGCAGGAGACTGGCCCCGTCCCAGCGGTTCTGAGCCTCACCTGCCCGCTGCTCCCTGCGCTGCTCCCAGCCCGGCTGTGACTGCGGAGCGCCCGCACCTGCCTCCGCGCCCTGCCCCAGGCAGCCTCCCCGCTGTGGTGTGTCCCAGACGCTGCTCTGCCTAAACCTCCGTGCCCGCTTCCCCCTGCCCCTTATAAACAGCAGGCTGCTGCCGGCCGCCCACTTTTCAGCTACCTTGTTTCCCTCCCGCCACACCCCGGGGGATCAGGTTTCAAGGTAACGCTCTGGGGCCCCCTTTCCACATCTCCTGGCAGTGACTCCTTCCCCACCGTTACCCCCGCCCAAAGCAAGAAAACCATTTCTGGTGAAGACGTGCTGCTGTGGGGACCAGAAATGGGTAAAAGGACTAAAGCCTCCCATTGTGGTTCTTTCCTGCTTAAATGAGTTTAAATGTCTCCTAAGAAGTTCAGAGAGTCGATTCAGAAAAACACCCCGAAGCTCAGATTCGTCACCACACTTGTAGGGACGTCTCTCAGTTACTCTGGGAAAACTTATGCAGACTTTACAGGACCCTGTGGCTCCCCACCCCTTTCCACTGTGCAAAAACAAAATCCCATAATTATCTTTCCACCCATCTGGGTGCTGATATCATCCTCATCATGCTGGAATCTGAGTGCCCAAGGGTTTTGGAAAGTCAGGGAAAGCAGTGGTAGTTTTGCCTAATTAAGGAGTTTAAGCCTGGGCCCCATATGATGATTCCTCTTTTCATCCTCCACCCCCCCAAGGTTCAGGGTAAAATGATATAATTCCCTTTGAAAGGAAAGGGAACATTTCCCATCGCTTTCTTCACCACCACCACCACTACTTTTTACTTTACAGCTGGACTTCGATATTGCTCAAAACCCTACACCGCAAGTCTGTTTATTTCTAGGGCCCCAGGCTCTCATTACCATAACATTATTTTTTGTTCTCAAGTTTATTACAGGACTCAACTTCAGTCCCCATTATGCTAGGCATTGTACAGAACACATTGGGACAGGGACTGACTCTTCCTAAGAGTTTATAAACTCCTTGGCTTCCATAGCTCAGAAGTCTGTGTCTGTAGATTAGCAGGGAGGAAACGTGAGAAGCACAAATACATGATTGTCCCAAACCCCAAACTGTGTTAATCCCAATGGAGTCAATGGGATATTTGCCATTTCAGTGGGAACAGGAACAACTCCTGCATCCACACTTGGAGTGTTTTGCTGGTGTAGTAGACTGGTATAGCTTTACTGGCAAAGACTTTTCAAGAGTAGACCTGGCCATAGGCTTAGTGGTGGTCGTGGTTGATCTCAGATACCACAGCAAGGAATGCCATCTAAGAATATAAGAAGAATTAAATAGGAAAGTCTTGACCAGAAGTTTGAAGATGCTAAGCACCCACAACTCTTATTTGAACTCTCGAGGAGTTGCTGGGTGCTTGGCACATCAGAAAATCAGGCCATTTTACTATTACAGCAATCTTGATTTTATGACCACCAATCTGACGAACAACCAGTGACAGGAATCATTCCCCCCCCCTCCCCCGATTGGGAGGAGGAAGTAGAAAATCACAGCATGAATGTGATCTGATGAAGAAAAAGTTGACATCCCTTCCCATTTGGAGGCCTTCAGTGTGTTGGAAAATGTTTTGCTGTGGTTTGAAGGACAAGGAGAAAGTGATGCAGTGCACCATGTTGCAACTTGCACTGTACCTACTGCTATTTCGAGATATTCAATTTTATGAACTTTTCAATGTTATGAACTCCTCAGTCCCCAATTAGTTTGTAAAACAGAGGTTCTGCTCTTTTTGTGTGTAGAAACCCCAGCCAAGACTGGACACACATTGTGCTAAGCATTGTAAATACATGTTGTTCAGCATTATCAAAATGCTTTCCCCCCCAAAATTTTGTCAGGGTTGACACAGCCCCACAGAAAGTTTAGATTTCGATGAAATGGCATTTTATGATGGGAAAATGTTCTATCTGAAAATTTTTGACCAGTTGTAATGTTAACAAGCAACTTTAAAAAGTAAAAACCAGGGAAGCAAAGGGAAAGTGAGAGGAGGAGAAAGGGAAGAGTTGGCAAATAATTCCTGTAGTAACCCAGTGAGATATAAGGGCCCCACTTATCACTTGGTAGAAGACCAGGGAAAGTCAAAGAAAATTGCATTATTTTTTTAAACCTCCTTTATAAGTAAAAGATGACCACAATTATTTAAAAGTTGAACAGAACGGAGAGCAGTGGACTGAAATAAATGTGTTGGTAACTTAGAACGGACATAAGCTTATGAATAAAGCTTCAGTATTTAACTGTTGTGGAAGAAACAAACTTTATTTTTTGGTTGGAAGCAATAAAATTAGAGACAGCTTTATTTAGGACATGCAATTGTAAGGGAAGAACATAGCTGACAGAGAGCATTTTTGTTTTAGTTTTTTTCAAGTACAAGCAATATTACACAAGCATTTATATATTTTAGTGTCATGTATTAATTTAAAACATTTGTAGTTTGTTTATGTTATGTTTTGCTTATTTTTGTAATTTTCATTTTTGTTTTTAAATATTGCTATTTTAAGGCTGAGTTACATTGACTATTTTACTGTTTTTATTTGCTTTTGATGTGAGCTTTGCTTTTATACGTTCCACAATATTAGGCTAAGACTTAGCTTAACAGTTCCTTTTTTTTTTTGATACTTAAATGGCAACTTAAACCCTCTTTTTTGTTGTTGTTGTTGTTGTTGTTTTTTTTGCTTTTACACTCCTCCCTTTGTGCTTTTTTTAGCATAACTAACATTTTAAAATTTTTAATTGCATTAAGCTTTCTATTTTTGTTTTTAGCTTAGGAGGATTAGAATGAGCCTTATAAGTGTTAACTGGATATAACAATAATGCATGATGAGTATGAACATGAAAGACAATTTTGTTATTACATTTATTACAACAACAACATATTTTTAGAGTCAATAAAAGCAATACACGCATTAATGTTTTTATTGTAATAATATGCTGGGGTTGTTTTACTGCCTTAGTTATATAGCATATTACATTATAATTAGTACATAGACACTTTATAGGCTGTATGAAAAGCATGTCTTTTAATTTAATATATATTTTGAAGCACATGGATTTGACCCTGAATGTTAGAAAATTTTTGAACCTTTGGTAGGAGTAAGCGCAAATTTTGAAATTGGTTAGGTATTAAAGTGGTTCAATTAAAATAATTGGATACCTAAGGTTTGATTGTAGGGCTTGTTTGCAGGCCAAAAAATAATGTGATTTTTTGTGGTTATGGTGAAATTTACATGCATATTTAGTAACGAGGTGGCCTTAATGTATACGCAGCTATTATTAGCTTGGAACAGTAATTATTTTGTTAGAATATTTTATTAAATATTGTGACAATTTTTTTTGCTTTAATTTTTTTACATATTAAAGCTATGGGGGTTTTAAGGGCCAAAATGTTTACTGATTTTTTTATTGCAATTTAAATATTAGCTGTTACTTTAGAAGCACTGAGAACAAATTGGCTAGACATTACTAGGTGGTTTAATTTTTTAGATATTACAGTGAATTATTTAATTGTACATGCATTTTTTTATGTCCTTGGCAGGATTTGGTATGTGGGAGCCCACACCTCTCCTATCGGCCCATATGCTTGGAAGGAGCACTGCGAGTACTTGCACATTTATTTTGAAAATTTTTAAGTATGTTTTTATGGCCACAATTTAGATGACATTTTTGAAGCACTAGTAAGGGCAGTGGGCCACACTTGATGCTTGAGATGATTTTGAATGGCCATTAGTTGGTCATTTAGGAAATTTTGAATTTTTGAACATGCTAGATTTATTGCAATTTTTTTTTGCCTTAGTGATTTTTAATATTATTTTTGTTAACAGCTTTTGGGTTATTAAACTAAGGGCAGAAATAACATGTATTTACCAACTTTAGCTTGTACTTGGGTTAGCTCTGTTGGTCCTTAAGAATATTTCAAATTGATGCTGCACTATTTGCACCATTTTATGAGTGTTTAGCTAAGCCTTTTTTTTTTTTTAGAGTAGACCTCTACTTTTTGCTGTGCTAGCCAGATGGCAGCTCCTTTGAGCAATTTGGATACATGAAAGTGATTTGAAAGCTGGATAGGGGCAGCGTAAATTTTACAGTTTTTAGTGCAGCATTAATTATTGTTATTTGATATTTTAATATTTTTGGAGGATAGCATTATATTATATTTATTGTTTAAATATTTGTAGGTAATTTTGAGAGGCATTAACATTAATAGCATAGGAAGGGGTATACTGTAATATGGTACAGGTTAAATTATTAGTTACTGGGATTATTTCAGTACAAGTAAAATTTTTAGTAGCAAAACATACTCTTTGAGTATGAGTTTGATTATTTATTAATTGGGTGACCAAAACAATAAGTAATTTTTAAAAAATATATAGTATAGACATTTGGTTTGGCCATTATATTAACCCCATTATAAAACTTTAATTTTAAATTTTTGAAGCTTATTTGTAGTGATGTTATATATTTTTATTTGTTTTTTATTAGTTTTTTTTTATTTAATTGTTTCCTTATAGGGGATATTTTGAACTTTAAAAATATTTTTTTAAAACAATATTTAAATAAATTACTAAAGTATGAAGGCTCTGGCCATTGGGTTTTATTAGATATATGGCATTGTTTGTATTTGGATGTATTACAGGAATAATAGTGTAATGGAGGAGATGGCGGGGGCCGTGGCAATAAGGTGCCTTTGGTATTTGTTATTTAAAATTTAATTAGGGAGGGAAATACATGCTGAAAGTACTTATTTAAAAACACAAGGCACAGCCTGTAGAATAAACCCCAAAATTTAATTAATACCACATTCTCAAGCATGAGTTTTACAAGTATTTTCTTCCCCAGTGTATAATTTTTTTGTTTTTTTAATTAGGGTTAGTTAATATTTTTTGTAGTTAGGAATTTTTGGACTTCGGCAATTTTAGCGGAGCGAGGGGTTTTTTTGTTCTTCTTTTTGGGGTTTTTTTGGAAGCAATTGTGGCTTAGCATTATACCGAGGAGAGGTTACCAGCACATCACCCTGTAGTGCTTTGGTTTTTGTAGCAAATACTGAATTCAGGTTAGCTTTGTCAGTGGACAAGGGAGAGGTTACTAGCACTTTACCTTGTTTTTTTCTTTTGCTGTTTAGAAGGAGGAAAAGAAATACTAGAAGGCTGGTTAATAGTAGGAGTGGAATTATTTTGAGGCGGAGGGGTTTTTTGCAGTGAGAAGCATGGGTCCAGGCAGTTAGTTTTTGGAACTTTACAGCGGTGTTGATAGTTAGCAGGACTTGGTAAAGGCCTTTTTAGCGTGGAACCAAAGCAGTTTTTTGTTGGTGGACCTTTACATAGATCCAGTTTTTTGGTTTTAAGAAGTGGCAAGGCTGCTAGGGTTTTGGGGTAGTGCTTTTTGATTTGTGAGAAAAGAAATCTAACACATTTTATTAATGCTTGGCAGTGTTTGGCAGATTTTACAGCTGTTTGGGCATATTTAAGTCCCCTTTTTTTTGGTTGTTAGCCAAGTTTTAGCTGTGAGCAGCATATTTGAACAGGCCAGTGTTTTATTTTTGAACCAAAATAAGCTATGCCAGTGTTTTTTTTAATAACTTGCTAGCTATGGTTTCTTGTTTGTTTGATTGATTGTTTGTTTTTGTTTTTTGTTTTTTATTTTTGGCTTTTTTTAATTTATAAAGGAAATTTTTACCACGGAGCATCAGGTTTTTTTCCTCTCTCTCTCTCTTTTTTTTTTTTAACCTGAGGGCTTTACCACAACCCCTTTGTCCGGACTGCACACACCTGTGTTATTTTTTCAGGGATTTACCACAACCCCTCAACTCAATAGGTCTGACCTAAGCCACACATTGGCTTACCCTGGGGCAACAACACATTTCCCAGCCGCGCATATGCATATTATTGACCTTACATGGGGCAACCAATTCTCCAACACCGTTCTGCGTCTGATCTTGTTGCATAAGCAAAAGTTTGCATGGCGTGAGCCCAAAGGGACAGACGGCTCCACGGTCAGTCCTCCTCTGACACCGCTTGGTCTCTTATCTCTGGCTTGGCACCTGGGGTTCGAAGGGAATGGTCTGTAGTAGCGGTCACTGCTCAGCCGGGCGTAGCCATCTGAGTCTCACGGCACCAAATATTGTTGAAGAAACAGACTTTACTTTTAGGTTGGAAGCAACAAAATTAGAGACAGCTTTGTTTAGGACATGCAATTGCAAGGAAAGAACACAACTGACAGAGAGCATCTTTGACTTAGTTTTTTTAAAGTACAAACAATATTACACAAGCATTTATACATTTTACTGTCATGCATTAATTAAAAACATTTGCAGTTTGTTTATGTTATGTTTTGCTTATTTTTGTATTTTTTATTTTTGTTTTTAAATATTGCTATTTTAAGGTAGGGTCACACTGACTATTTTGCTGTTTTTATTTGCTTTTGATGTAAGCCCCCTGCATTTACAGGTTCTGCGATATTAGGCTAAGACTTAGTTTAACAGCTGCTTTGTTTTTTATACTTAAATGGCAACTTAAACCTTTTTTTTCTTTTACACTGTCATGATCCACAACACTATAGTTTACAATAATGTCTCTACAGTATTTTGAGTCATTACTGTAGAATACTGAAGACTGTTTTGTTTATGATTTAAGGAAAGTGTGCGCTTTGGAAGGAAGAATGCCATTTCCCTTTTTAGGAGTTCTATTTTATGAAACCACTCAATTAATTTTAAAAATCATCTTTGGTTTGAAATAGACAATCTTCAGGTCCAAATGTCAGACTTTGAGGCCAGAAGCGACAAACAGATCACCTAGTCTGACCTGCTGTATATCACAGGCCTCCAACACCCAGGCATTAAACCCAACAACTGAAATTAGACCAAAGTATTAAATCCCTCAGGAGATTAAACTGTCACAGGCAGAGAATAGGAGGTGCGGAGGTGCACCGGGCATGGCAAGGAATTGAGTTAATAAGATATACCCTGATGATTCTAACACAAGAACTGCACCACATGCTGCAGAGGAAGACAACCCCCTCACGCCCCCAGCTCACTGCCAATCTGACCTGGGGAAGATGCCTTCCCAACTCCACACATGGTGGTCAGTTAGACCCTGAGCACATGAGCAAGAGCCAGCTGGCTAAGCACATAAGAAAATTCTCAGTAACACCTGAGAGCAGCAGCCCACCTCATCCAGTGTCCCATCTCCAGCCATGGCCATCTCTGATGCTTTAGAGGAAGGAGATAAACACCAGAATACAATGGGGGGGGGATCCCTGCAGGTGACCAGCTGAATCCCTTAAGCATGATATTTCAGGAACATAAAACATGAACCAAAAGGGACGCTCAGGGCTGTGAAGCCAGCTCCCCTAACCAACCACATCATACAATCCCACTCAGAAATTTGTCCAGCTCTCTTAAAATTAAGTTGCTTGTCCCTGCAACACCTATTGTGACGCTGTTCCAGCACTTCACTGTATTTGATTGCCCTTCCGAGAGGTAGCTGCTAATGGGAAGGGCCTAATAACTACAGTGCAGCATCAGTCAAGTTGAGTTAACTAGGATCAGTCCTAACTGGCTAGATTGGAGGGTGGTATCTGCTTAAAGGAAATACTGGTTACAGCTGGAATATACCCACTATAGCATTCATAAAAAACAAGCTACACTTTGTTTTCCTGACGTGATTGAGCTGGAAATACCCCAATGTGTGGCAACTCTCAGATTAATATATCTGCATGTGGCAATGGTAAAATAATAGATACTGTTTTCAGCTTAACACCCCCACCCCTGATATAGTAGGCAAATACTAGGAAGACAGAATTCCTTTCTTGGGTGCCTCTCACAGCAGTACCCAGACCTGGTTGGTGTTGGACAACTGTTACAGGGTTAAGAGTTTGGTGACTAAATCCTACCTTCAGTTACAACCATGCAACCCGTGTGGGGTTAGAGTTGTGTCACTGAGGGCAGAATTTAGGCCATTGTACCAATTCTAGTTGATAGTGTAAGCTACTACATTTTAAATAGAGACATAATTAGTACTCCCTCACCACCACAACCAACAAAAAATCCTTCTGCTCCAATATTTGTGAAAAATCAGGAGCTAAAGAGGAAACTGATGGCACGACACTCTGAAGTTTCCTAGGTCACCTTCACAATCCCAGCATCCCCCCTCTGTCACACGCACCTTCCCTAGTTCTAGGGCATTATTGTGAAACATAAAACACAACTTTTATTATGACATTTACAGTCTGCAGCTAGCACCTCAAGGCCCCAAACAGAGAACATGGCCTCATTGCGCTAAATACTGCACACAGATATAATTAAAGATGGTCCCTCACAAACAGCTCATCGTCACAAGCTTTTCATTAAAAATGTTGATCAATACATAATGATAGATATGTAGATGTGGATACATGACTGATTTTTCACTGATAATTTTTTATATGTACTTTATTAATTTTCTGGCAATTTAGATTAAAGATGGATACTGTAGCGAAGGCAATTCTGCCTGACATTAGTTTACTTTAAAAAACTGTTTCCCAGTTATTGGCCATCTCCTCCGGGTTGTGTTATATAAGCAGCAATGGTGGGTGTCCATGGCGTATTGAAGGGCCTAAATTTCAGCCTGGGAACAGCTCTGGGTTGATGCCCCAGTTACGGTATAAGATTCTTTCCCTCTTAGCCCAACCCCTGCCTCAGTCACCTGTGTTAAACCAGTTCACTCAGGCTCTGTACACATGAGGATGATCTCGCCCATTAATTCCTTCTTCACCTTGATCACTTCACCTTGATCACATCTGCGTAAGGAAGAAAAACAAAGAAATGACATTCTAATTGCCTCCTGAAAAGTTTGTACATCTGCTCTAGGCCCTAGGAGAAATTTAATTAAATGCAAAGAATCTGGCAGATCTCTCAGATCACCTCTTACTCAAAAGGGGCAGGACGTAGTCTTGGGGCTTTTTTAGGTCAATGTAGTTTATCTGTTACTATAAAAGGGGAGAAGAGGAAACACCCTGTGTGTGGTGAGAAAATAAGGTCTTTACCTGACTGTACAGCATGCCTGAATGGAGCAATGGGTAGGTGCAGCACCATACACTGGGGAGATCATATGTTTTATATTTCCTCTAAAGACAACCTGCCAAATTCACACAGGGTCTGTGCCAGTTTAGCTGGCACCAGTCTCGGCATGGACTCCTGTGTGTGAAAGTGGGGAGGTTGCAGCAATAGAAAACAGCACTTGTAAAGGTGCCAAAAATGAGAGTTCTTATTAGGCAGAGTGTGTGACCACCGGGGTGGCTGTGATGAACTGACTCAAAACATCCCTTCAGCAGCCTCCACCAGCATGGCTCCTATAGAACCTCTGGCAAACTTTAAAGTTGCCGTTCTGCAGCATGAGTTATAACCCTGGAGTGGGTGAGACATGGTCCCCAGGGTGACTCCCTCCTGGGGCAACAGCAAGGCTGAATCTGGACCCACATCAAGAAAGAAGCAGAAAGTTAACTCTTCAGCAGTATTAGACCAGGCTAGCTGATCATATTGGTATGACGAGTGTGCATTGCCAAAAGAAGCACATACCTAGGCCTTGTCTACACTTAAAAGTTTTGTCACTTTAACTGTGTGAGCATAGTTAAAGCAGCAAAAGCGCCCCAGTACTGACATAGTTATAGGGTGCATAAACCAGTATAGCTCATTCTGATTTGGGGAACCAAAATAAGCTATGCCAGGATTAAATGGCTAACCTAGTGAGGAGGGCTTTAAACAAGGTTCACCAGGGGAAAGAGACCAAAGCCCTAAGGTAAGTGGGGAAATGGGATACTGGGAGGAAACACAAGCAGGACAGTGCAAGAGGGGAGGACGCCTGTCTCAGACCGAGAAAGCGGGACGATCAGCGAGTTATCTTGAGTGCCTATACACAAATGCAAGAAGCTTGGGAAACAAGCAGGGAGAACTGGAATTCCTGGCACAGTCAAGGAACTATGATGTGATTAGAATAACAGAGACTTGGTGGGATAAACTGTTCAGGAAGGACAGGCAGGGCAGAAAAGGTAGGGGAATTGCATTGTATGTTAGAGAGCAGTATGACTGATCAGAGCTCCGGTATGAAACTGAAGAAAAACCTGAGAGTCTCTGGATTAAGTTTAGAAGTGTGAGCAACAAGGGTAATGTCGTGGTGGGAGTCTGCTATAGACAACCAGACCAGGGGGATGAGGTGGACGAGGCTTTCTTCTGGCAACTAGCAGAAGTTACTAGATTGCAGACCCTGGTTCTCATGGGAGACTTTAATCACCCTGATATCTGCTGGGAGAGCAATACAGCGGTGCACAGACAATCCAGGAAGTTTTTGGAAAGTGTAGGGGACAATTTCCTGGTCCAAGTGCTGGAGGAACCAACTAGGGGCAGAGCTCTTCTTGACCTGCTGCTCACAAACAGAGAAGAGTTAGTAGGGGAAGCAAAAGTGGATGGGAACCTGGGAGGCAGTGACCATGAGATGGTTGAGTTCAGGATCCTGACACAAGGAAGAAAGGAGAGTAGCAGAATACAGACCCTGGACTTCAGAAAAGCAGACTTTGACTCCCTCAAGGAGCTGATGGGCAGGATCCCCTGGGAAAATAACATGAGGGGGAAAGGAGTCCAGTAGAGCTGGCTGTATTTTAAAGAATCCTTATTGAGGTTGCAGGAAAAAAACATCCCGATGTGTAGGAAGAATAGTAAATATGGCAGGCAACCAGCTTGGCTTACCAGTGTAATCCTTGCTGATCTTAAACACAAAAAAGAAGCTTACAAGAAGTGGAACCTTGGACAAATGACCAGGAAGGAGTATAAAAATATTGCTCAGGCATGCAGGACTGAAATCAGGAAGGCCAAATCACACTTGGAGTTGCAGCTAGCAAGAGATGTTAAGAGTAACAAGAAGGGTTTCTTCAGGTATGTTAGCAACAAGAAGAAAGTCAAGGAAAGTGTGGGCCCCTTACTGAATGAGGGAGGCAACCTAATGACAGAGATATGGAAAAAGCTAATGTACTCAATGCTTTTTTTGCCTCTGTCTTCACAAACAAGGTCAGCTCCCAGACGGCTGCACTGGGCAGCACAGTATGGGGAGAAGGTGACCAGCCCTCTGTGGAGAAAGAAGTGGTTTGGGACTGTTTAGAAAAACTGGACGAACACAAGTCCATGGGGCCGGATGCGCTGCATCCGAGGGTGCTAAAGGAGTTGGCAGATGTGATTGCAGAGCCATTAGCCATTATCTTTGAAAACTCATGGCGAATGGGGGAGGTCCCGGATGACTGGAAAAAGGCTAATGTAGTGCCCATCTTTAAAAAAGGGAAGAAGGAGGATCCAGGGAACTACAGGCCAGTCAGCCTCACCTCAGTCCCTGGAAAAATCATGGAGCAGGTCCTCAAGGAATCAATTCTGAAGCACTTGGAGGAGAGGAAAGTGATCAGGAAAAGTCAACATGGATTCACCAAGGGCAAGTCATGCCTGACTAACCTAACTGCCTTCTATGAGGAGATAACTGGCTCTGTGGATGAGGGGAAAGCAGTGGATGTGTTATTCCTTGACTTTAGCAAAGCTTTGGACACGGTCTTCCACAGTATTCTTGCCAGCAAGTTAAAGAAGTATGGGCTGGATGATAAGGTGGATAGAAAGCTGGCTAGATCGGGCTCAACGGATAGTGATCAACGGCTCCATGTCTAGTTGGCAACCAGTTTTAAGTGGAGTGCCTCAAGGGTCAGTCCTGGGGCCGGTTTTGTTCAATATCTTCATTAATGATCTGGAGGATGGCGTGGACTGCACTCTCAGCAAGTTTGCAGATGACACTAAACTTGGAGGAGTGATAGATACACTGGAGGATAGGGATAGGATACAGAGGGACCTAGACAAATTAGAGGACTGGGCCAAAAGAAACCTGATGAGGTTCAACAAGGACAAGTGAAGAGTTCTGCACTTAGGATGGAAGAATCCCATACACTGTTACAGACTAGGGACCGAATGGCTAGGAAGCAGTTCTGCAGAAAAGGACCTAGGGGTTACAGTGGACGAGAAGCTGGATATGAGTCAACAGTGTGCCCTTGTTGCCAAGAAGGCTAATGGCATTTTGGGCTGTATAAGTAGGGTGTTGTGGAAAATTAACCACACCGTTGATTTTTGGATCAGACAGCCTGAGGCACCTTTATTAGAGTACGAATATGCATACAAGGAAGGTCAGCATGGCCCCACGCAAGGGGTTAGCTGCCTGCCTTTGGACCTCTGCTTGCGGTTTCTTCTGCAAAAGCTCTTGCTAGACTCTGCATATTACAGCTGGGCTCCTTAGGGCCGCTTGGTTCCTCTTTTCTGCTTTACTTCCTGGTGCCCTTTATACAGACAAACACATTTTGCAGAAGTATTAAACCCATTGCTTATATATGCTAGTAGGGCAAGGGGTTAAGGCCTACAAATTACACCAAGCATCAACGGGGGGGGGGGGGTGTTAAGGTACGCTTAAAAGTCTGGGCCTATAAGTGGGGTGGGGGGATATTTTTCCTATCAAGGGGCATTGCCAGAAGATCGAGGGATGTGATCATACCCTTCTATTCAACATTGGTGAGGCCTCATCTGGAGTACTGTATCCAGTTTTGGGCCCCACACTACAAGAAGGATGTGGAAAAATTGGAAAGAGTCCAGCGGGGGCAACAAAACTGATTTGGGGTCTGGAGCACATGACTTATGAGGAGAGGCTGAGGGAACTGGGATTGTTTAGTCTGCAGAAGAGAAGGATGAGGGGGGATTTGATAGCTGCTTTCAACTACCTGAAAGGGGGTTCCAAAGAGGATGGATCTAAACTGTTCTCAGTGGTAGAAGATGACAGAACAAGGAGTAATGGTCTCAAGTTGCAGTGGGGGAGGTTTAGGTTGGATATTAGGAAAAACTTTTTCACTCAGAGACTGGTGAAGCACTGGAATGGGATACCTAGGGAGGTGGTGAATCTCCTTCCTTAGAGGTTTTTAAGGTCAGGCTTGACAAAGCCCTGGCTGGGATGATTTAGTTGGGAATTGGTCCTGCTTTGAGCAGCGGGTTGGACTAGATGACCTCCTGAGGTCCCTTCCAACCCTGATATTCTATGATTCTATGAAATGCCTTACAGTGGTACAAGTGCAATGCATTTTCCTTCCATACTTGAAAAATGTCTTACTAGTTATCTTTTTATTTTGGCTCTATACAATACATATATGGTCCCCAATAGTGTAATAATTAATCACCTCAACAAAATCTTTAATGCATTTATCCCAACAATACTTTTGTGAGGTAAAGAAGGACTATTACCCCCATTTTACAAATGGGGAATTGAGACAGACTAAAGATTCAGGAAGCCTTTGACAGAGCAGGGAATTAAACCTGGGTTTTTCTTAGGCTAAACTAGCACACTAGTCAGTAGTCTACCCTTCCTCTCTAGCCCTATTTTCTCAAATTATTGCTTCAAACAGTGCCTTCCCAAGTGACTGAGGCTCCTCTGAAACTTGTATGGACCAGCTCTCAGCACGACTCTGGTAGACAGAATAGGAAACATTTGGAGGGGAGTTGAATGACATATGTATATGCTCTCAGGAATCAGAGCTTCAAGTTGGGTGACCAGATGTCCCGATATTATTGGGACCATCCCAATATTAGGGGCTTTGTCTTATATAGTCAACTATGACCAGGATCCTAGTGGGGAGTCAACTGTGGTCACTCAATTAGGGTGGAAAGAATGGGGCAGACAAACCCCAAAAAGTTGGTGGATATTCCAATACTTAGATTTACCAAACCAGCATAAAACAACTTCTTTATTACCTTATTGCTTACTTAGAAGTCCAAACAACACAGTTCCCATTTAGTGATTCAGCCTCAGGCCTCCATCCAGGTACCCATGTCAAATATGATGAAAATTTCTGTAAATCTTATTTCATCATATAAAAGAAAAGATTCTACCAATCCCAAAGAATCAGACACATTAGCTCCCAGGTTAATGAATGTTTCATATCTTATCCAAATACACTCTACAACCAATTCTTATTAACTAGACTAAAATTTATTAAAAAACAAAAGAGACAGTATGGTTAAAAGATCAATATACATGAGTTCAATTAATTGAGGTGCAGATTCAGAGCAGAGATGGTGAGCTTTGTAGTTGCAAAGAGTTCTTTCAGAAATAGTTCATAGGTTATAGTCCAATGTCCAAAAAACATATTCAGGGCATACCAGCATAACTGGGACCTCAGTCTTGCGACTCAAAATTCTCCTGATGAAGTCCAAGTAGATCTGAGATGACAGAATCAGGACCCAAGGATCTTTTATACAATTTCATGTCTTTTGACAAGTTGGAGTTCCTCAGGGAACAAAAGGTAATTAGGATGACTTTGAAGGAAGTCCATCACTGGTACTTAGCTATACGAATTAACATTTGGCCATTTGCTTGTTCCTCCACCATCCACAGTACATTTCAAAGAAAGATGAATACCAAGATATCCCATGTTTACAATTCATTTAAATGATAGGATGTTCTTTTGATCTCTGAATTATCAGAATACACCATAGACAAGGGACTGTTGATTACATTGTCAACCCTACTCATACATATATAAACACACAAAAACACAAACATTATCTCCCCACCTCTTTTGAGGGTTATTTATTTGCAGGATATTTAACCCTTTCTAGCCGTGCATCACAGCACCTATATCCCCACCCGAGAAAAAAAAGTGTTCCAATTTTTCACACTTGTTATCTGGTTACACTAGCTTCAAGTCCCTTTCATCCAGGGGGATCCCAGTATAAAATCCAAGTGTGTTTAAGATGTCCTTATGTGCATCATGAGTCTCACAATCATGTCACTGAATCAAATTGCTGCCTTGCAAGAATGGAATTGATTTCTATTTTCTGTGAGGATGGCCACGGGCATTAACTTTCAGTCAATGTCTAATATTTAATCTAGGTAGGGGAATGGCAGAATAAGAGACTAAAAATAATAGTACTTGGCATTTACGGAACACCTTTCGTCAGAGGCGCTCATACTGTTCAAATACAGGAGTGGTAAGTTTAGCTCATACGTACCTAAGAAACCCAAAGGAAATGTAAAAATAAGTTAGCTATCTTGGTAATCTTTATGGGTACTTACTGGCTGTGTTAGTCTCTTTGGAGGACAAATGCCTTGGTACTGCAGACAGTTGCAATGGTTTCATGCCCAAAATGCATTTTCATCCTTAGGCTGCAGTTTTTATAATAGCTCATCTTCACTTCAGAGTCCATAGAACTCAATTCTGATTCAGATCCTTTACATGCATCTGACGAAGTGGGCATTCACCCACGAAAGCTTATGCTCCAGTACATCTGTTAGTCTATAAGGTGCCACAGGACTCTTTGTTGCTTTTTACAGATCCAGACTAACACGGCTACCCCTCTGATACAGATCCTGAAGAGTTACTGGACAGATGGATGTAGTAGAAGAGGAAGAGAGATCTATCTGATTAGTCCTTAGCAAAATGGGGGAGGGATAGCTCAGTGGTTTGCACCTTGACCTACTAAACCCAGCGTTAGAAGTTCAATTCTCAAGGGGAGCCACTTAGGGTTCTAGAGCAAAAATATTTCTGGGGATCGGTGTTGCTTTGATCAGGGGAGTGTACTAGATGACCCCCTGAGGTCTCTTCCAACCCTGATATTCTATGATTCTAAGAGGTCAGAGATAGGTTAATATCAAGAACTCCCTGCTCAGGTGATAACCTATCTGCATTTTCCATAAGCATCCTGGGCCACATCCTCAGCTGGTATAAATGAGTTCCTTTTCTCCAGTACAAACTTTAACAAGCCAAGAATCATTTTTGTTTGTTAGGGTTAAATGAACATTCCATGAACTCTGCAATTATGCAGATTGCAGCAGAGCAGGCACACCATTTGGGTTGCCTCTCTCCCCACACAGTGCTTCATACCACATGTTATTTTTATGAATGATACATATAACTAAAATATGTAATTTGTTTTCCTGCTACTTCTAGTTTACAATTTCCCCAGCCTGTTCCTACTAATCCCACAAATCCACCAACCCAAACTGTTAGCATCAGGAAAAGAGTTGCCCACTCCAATTTCCAAAGCATTCCCTCAGGACAGTACCAAGGCTGAACAACAAACGGTTGCGGGCACTGTATTTTCCATCACCCTCCTCCTGGTAAATCAAAAACCGTGTGTGTCATTGGCAATTTATTTTACTCTGGCAATGAATTGGTGACAAAATTGGTCACAGAAGTTTAGCTAATTTCTTAATAAGTGCTTCACAGACAATATCTCAAAGTTTGTTATCAGTGTTTGTGTCTGGTTAGGATTCATAATGTGATAGGAGAGTTAAAAAAGTTTAAATTGCCCGTTAATATTTCTGTATAAGGAAACATTCAGTGCATTCAGATTAAAGCACCACATATTCCAGAAGGACGTGCTGTCGTGGTAAAAGATAGCATGGTTAGGCTTAGGCAAATAGCAGGTTCTGGTAGGATGAGGATTTCGTGGATCACGAGATTGATTGAAGGTGAGATGTTGGCTAGAGAATGGTGTCTCATAGACTCCTAGACTTTAAGGCCAGAAGGGACCATCATGATCATCTAGTCTGACCTCCTGCATATTACAGTCCACAAAACCTAGGGTTACAATACGTCTGTATTTTCCCAGACATGTCCGGCTTTTTAGTTCTTAAATCGCCATCCAGGAGGAATTTTTAAATATTTTTAAACGTCCAGGAAAATATGGACGTATGGTAACCCACCTGCTTGCAAGTGCCAGCAGCAGGCAGAGAGCCCTGAACCCAGCCTCCCAACCCAACCCAACCCTAGGAGCCAGAGGTACCCTAATAGCCCTCTGGCAATTAGGGTCTGGTTGGGTGAGGTTGGGCAGGGGGGCGGAGGGCTCTCTGCACGCTGCCGGCGCCAGCCAGCCCCACTCCACGGCTCTGGCAGCTCCCATTGGCACTTTTCCCAGCCAATGGGAGCCAAGGAGCTCATGCTTGTGGTGAGCGCAGCAAGTGGAGACCCCTCAGCTGCCCCTGATCCTAGGAGCCAGAGGGATCTGCGGCAGGAGGGGTGAAGACGCGAGAGGTGAGCCAGCGGCGGGCGGGGGGCTGTGAAGAGGCGAGTGGTGAGGGAGCCAGCAGTGGGTGGGAGGGTGAGGAGGCGGGTGGCGAGCCAGT
Organism: Mauremys mutica; assembly: GCF_020497125.1. Taxonomy (NCBI): domain Eukaryota; kingdom Metazoa; phylum Chordata; order Testudines; family Geoemydidae; genus Mauremys; species Mauremys mutica. The sequence continues at coordinate 236,618,348 of NC_059073.1, forward strand.
GGCAGGCGGGGGTTCTCGGGGCAGGCATGGGGGTTTCTGGCAGGGGAGTGGGAAGGTGAGTGGCAGATGGGAGGAGGCGAGCAGCGGGTGGGGGACTGAGGAGGGATGCATGCAGCAAGCCAGCGGTTGGCCAGGGGATGAGGAGGGGTGCGATGGCAGGGTCAAGCAGGAGGGTGTGGGTGGGACCTGAGGCAAAGTGGGGGCAGAGCATGGGAAGAGTGGGGGTGGACTGTGGGCGGGACTGACAGCACCCCAATGTGTCCCAATATTTTACTGTTGTGATCTGGTCGCCCCACGGATACATTCCCAGCCACGTCCCCTGTGGCAGCAGCCCAGAGTGGAGTGACTTAAGATCCACTCCCAGGACTCTACCAGCCAAGGAAGAGGAATCCCTCAGTCGCCAGCTTAACTGGCTGTTTCACTAGCACAAAGTGGTCTAAACACGCTGCAGAATTGGGCCCCATATTTAAGCATTGTTAATTTGTCTCATTTTTCCATAGTGGCAATTATTCCATACTGGCAACGTTGACAATTTCAGTGTCTTTTCTGAGTTTGTACCATGCATGGTAGTGTTTTCTCAAGAGCTCTTTATTTGATATTTTATTTTACTACCCCCAAATGTAGAGCAATTTGTTGATCATGCAAAGCCAGTGGACAAAGGAAAGGAACAACTTGAATGTTGAGTCGTTGAAAGGAATTCTACTCGTACAGTACAACTTCAGACAAACTTCTTGTAAAGACTTTCATGGCTTCTTAAAGAGCAATCAACCACTGCTGAGAAAAATGCGACCTACAGAGAAGTATGTGTGGGCACATGAGGAGAAAGAAAACTGGTGAACTGGTGAAAGGAAAGGACTCACTACATATAAAGAAGTACAGTAAACTTTAAATAATTAAACTTCACTTTTGAGGCCACATCACTTTTTCTTATATATACTCAATATAGACAACATGTAGTGCACAGCATATAGAACAGTATAACAACACATTAATACAACGCCAGTTGGTAGATGCTGGTGCAAATACCCTCCTACTCCCCATGGAGTGTCCTCTTTTTTGAATGTTCAAATATGGTAACCCTAACAGAACCTCACCCTCACACTCCTGTAATAGATCCATAATCCCTGGCTGAGTTACTGAAATCCTCAAATCATGATATAAGATTTCAAGTTACAGAGAATCCACCAATCCTCCTAACCCCGCAGCCCCAGCCGGGCCAGACTAGGTCAAGGCAGCAGGGTCGCGAGTTGCTGGAGGCACCGACGCTATTGCGCTCGGTGCTGGGCCCCCAGCTCCAGGAGTAACTGCTGCTGCTGCACCCCCGGCTGCTGCACCAGTTGCTGTAGCTGCTGCTGGCTCTCAGCCAGATATTTAATGAGCTTCTCAAACTCCATTTACCCCCCGCCTCTTTTTTTTTCTTTTAGGGCTGAAAGACAAACATGGTTTCAGAGCCCAGACCTGGGCAGGGCAGGGCAGCACAGAAGCTCTGGCTCAGACCTGCACTCAGGCTGCTCAGCAAAACAGTAGGGCCTCCTAACTCTAGCGCAGGGCCGACAAGCGCAGGCGTCTTGCCTAAGAGAGGGGGAGATGCCACCCGCGGATTGGGGTAGCAGGAGGGACGCAGGCCCATTCACTCCGCTAGGTCCTGGCTCAGGGCCCTAGCAGTGCCAGAGCGGTCTGCCACTGGTCAGCGGGGATCCTGACTGCAACACACTGACTCACTTCCTGGCAGCGTTGCAGCCAGACAGGTGTCGGCTACCTCTGGGCCAACTCTCCCTCAGGGCATACCTGGCTCTGTAGAGGGTCATCCTGGTTGTCGGGGAAGAGGGCCTCTGTCAGGGCTTGCAGCTTCTCCGTGCTCAGGTGTCTAAATGGCCCTGGCCAGTCCTCAGCTCCTTTAGGGTCTGTGGCAGCCTCCCAGTTTGGAAGCTTGCAGGAACGGTCTGGCTCCACCACCAGCTGGGCCTCAACTGAGTTTTCCGGCCCACCTTTTGTACTTCCTGTCCCGCCCACTGACTTCCGGCTGGAGGGTTGAGCGTGGAGTGACTCTGCCCACCAGGGTTCAGTGAGGGGCCCCTCCCCATCTGGGTCTGTGGGTGGCCAATCCTCCTCACTACTGTCGGTCAGTTGAGAATGATATGTTTTTGTTTTTGTTTTAGGATATAAATGGTGCAAGACTTCCACTTCAGAAAATTCGTTGTAAATCTAATAACAGCTGTTTTTGCACTGTCAAGGACCTCCTAGAGAGACTGAATAATTTTTGAAAAATTAAGAACCTCAGCAAAAAGGAATAGATCTGCAAATTTTGAACAGTGCTTCAGAAGAGCTGCAAAATTAAATCCGGAATTTATCTAGTTCCTTGGAGTTAGTAGCAAGCAATATTCCTGCTTCTGAAAAAATGAAATCATCTGAAAGCAAATGGAAGGAGTTATGTGAGGAAGCTGAAAACATAGCCAAGGAACCTGAAATTGCCTTTTCCCCTCAGGCAGTAGCAAAAGTTGACCTCAGCACTGCAAACCAGCAAGGCCATAAAGAACAAACAAAATATACTCCAAGCTGGCACAGCTCTTTGTTTCTGGCACACAGGATCATTTGTCTGTATATAATGTTCTGAAGAGCGGTCAACAAAATATAAAAACCGGTTTCTACTATCCTGTGCTGGATGAATTCTTGCTGAGCTTGGCGGATGATTCACCTCTAACTCTAGTTAGTTGTCTGATTTTTTTACATTTTATACTTCACAACAATCCAAGAGTTTATAGTGGCCTAAGTGGCTCCTGGGCCCTTGCTCAAAGCTGGGCTCCCTCACCTCTACTGAAATCTGAAATGTCACCCCTGCAGCAGATTGCCACTTCAGTAAAGATTGCTTAGAATGGAGTTAATAGTGCAAACGCTAACATGGTCTGTAAAGCTGTATTCTAGTCTAAAATCTGGAATATTGATAAAATACATGTTCTGAAAAAGAACTAATTTGACAACAGTTAACCACATATGAACAAGAAGACTATACTTCCACTACAGTCAATTCAATTTTTAATCTTTCCGGAATAAAAATCAGTTTTATGTAGGGTGACCAGATGCCCCAATTTTATAGGGACAGTCCCGATTTTTGAGTCTTTTTCTTATAGAGGCTCCTATTACCCACCACCGTCTGCCCCAATTTTTCACATTTAATATCTGGTCACCCTAGTTTTATTCAGGAATACTACTGCACTTCCAGAATGGAGTATCTATTCCAGAATAAGGTGATTTTTATTCTGGAATGCAGTGTTCACGCAGGGAACTGTTCCAGAATAGCTATTGCAGAACAGCTTATTCCCATCAATTACTCCACGCTGACAAACAAGCCCTCAGGCAAACTGAATAAGGGTTGTGCAATCAGGTGCTTAATGATCATCCTTGAAATAATAACACATGATGCACTTGCACTTCCCTGCGTGGTGTATGTTTCATATAATATCAATATTTTTATTGTAAATAATGAGTGAATGAGACCATTGACTGTGTATTTAAAAAAGAAAATAGAAGTGGGTAGAGACCTTAGGAGTCATTCTTGAAAGTTTGGATTTTTCTTTGAATCAATCAGCCCCCAAAAAATATAGTATGTTGAAAGTCCAAAATAGAAAGAATAAGAGAAGCGTTCACAAAATCTCATTGAAAAATGTCTCAGGACTGTATTATTCTTAGTTATTTTGGATTCTACCTTACACCCAATAAGGGAGGCACAATTGGGACCAAAATACCTATAATCCTTCATTGTTACATATCCAGGTCCATTTCTACTGCAGTGCCCCAGAATTCAACATTCAGAGACATCACAGTTACCAGAACTTCTAAGGCTGCGAGAGAATGAATCGACCTTGCAGGTGCTAAGGTAAGATGAAGGTTTTTAAAAATATTTTTTAAAACCTATTATTTGCATCCGGATATTTTTCTTTATATGTCAAAACATGTTTTAAAAATCTGACACTGGTGTACAGCAGAGAGTAGCAGCTCTAAAAGTGTGGTGACTGTCTATTCGGTGAATGTGATACACTCTACAATTTGCAAGGTGAATTTACATTCGGAGAAGTCACTTGGTTTATTCAGTCAATGCTCCTACAAATTCAAAGAAATTATTACAAATTCCTAAACCTGTTAACCATTTGGGAGCATGGTAACCAGACTCCTGGTGTGGATCTCCCTGCCAGAGGTGAGAAGCCCGGGCTCTCAGCCCCCCACAGTGCCCCTCTTCAGTCGGTGGAAGTGCTCCTGTTGAGGACATGCACCTTTGACAGAAGGAAGGTAGTGTGGACATCAGCCACCACAGTAATTTCTTCAGCGGCTGTAAGGCCTGGTCTACACTCCGCGTTTATACCAATTTTAGCAGCGTTAAACCAAATTAATCCTGAACCCGTCCACACAACGAAGCCCTTTCTATTGATATAAAGGGTTCTTAATACCGATATCTGTAATCCTCTCCAACAAGGGGAGTAGTGCTGAAATCGGTATTGCCATGTTGGATTAGGGTTAATGTGGCCACAATTCGACGGTATTGGCCTCCGGGCGCTATCCCACAGTGTACCATTGTGACCGCTCTGGACAGCAATCTGAACTCAGATGCACTGGCCAGGTAGACAGGAAAAGCCCTGCAAACTTTTGAATTTCATTTCCTGTTTGCCCAGTGTGGAGCGCCGATCAGCACGGGTGACCATGCAGTCCCAAATCCAAAAAGAGCTCCAGCATTGACCGTACGGGAGATACTGGATCTGATTGCTGTATGGGGAGAAAAATCTGTTCTATCAAAGCTCCATTCCAGAAGATGAAATGCCAAAGCATTTGAAAAAATCTCCATGCTATGATAGACAGAGGCCACAACAGGGACTCAACACAGTGCTGCGTGATAAGCGTAATGGAAAGCCAAAGAATCTAATGGATGCTCATGGAGGCAGGGAGGGGGAACTGAGGACTTGAGCTATCCCACAGTTCCCGCAGTCTACGAAAAGCATTTGCATTCTTGGCTGAGCTCCCAATGCCTGAAGGGTCAAAAACATTGTCGCGGGTGGTTCAAGGTATATGTCGTCAATTTACCCCCCTCCTTCCCCATGAAAGAAAAGGGAAAAAAATTGTTTCTCACCTTTTTTCAATGTCACCGCATGTCTTCTGGATGCTGCTAGTAGATGGGGTGCTGCAGCGCTAAACAGCAGCATTCCCTCCTCTCTCCTCCCCGATGGCAGACGGTCCAATAGGACTGATAACCATCATCATCATCCCGTGAGTGCTCCTGGCTGGCCTCGTTGAGGTCGGCCGAGGGCACCTGGGCAAAAATGGGAATGAGTCCCAGTTATTCCCTTCTTTAAGCTTTGTCTCCTGGAGATTCAGTCCCGGCTGGAATACCATAGCAGCTGGAGGCTGCGCTCCTCTCCCCCTGCCCCCTTTCATGTCTAATGGGAGATTCTGTCCTGCCTGGACTATCATAGCAGACACGTGTCCATACATTCAACTAAACGAAACTGAGTCCTCCCTACAGAAACTAGGACTGTTCATGTGAGAGACAAGTCAAATTTGAACAATGTTAGTGTTTAATGTAATATGTCTTTAGTATTCTATAAATACATTAGGAGTAAGAGGAACACACAGAAAAGTGTAGGTCCACTGCTTATCAGGGAAGGAGAGTTAATAACAGATGACCTCAAGAAGCCTTGAGAAGTTTAACGCCTGTTTTGCTTCAGTCTTCACTAAAAAGGGTAACTGTGATCAGAGGCTTAACATAATTAATATTAACAATCGGGGGAAGGAACACAAGCCAAAATAGTGAAAGAACAGGTTAAAGAATATTTAGAGACGTCAGATGTATTCAAGTCAGGAGGGCCTGATGAAATTCACCCTAGGATATACTTAAGGGACTAACTGAAGCATCTAGGAACCCTGAGCAATGTCTTCAAGAACTCATGGACAATGGGTGAGTTCCCAGAGGGCTGGAGAGGGTAAACATAGTACCTAGCTCTAAAAGGGGAACAAAGAGGACCTGGAGAATTACAGATCAGTGACCCTAACTTTGATACCTAGAAAAATACTGGAACAAATTATTTAACAATCACTTTGTAAGCACCTGGAAGATAATAGGGTGATAAGTAATAGTCTGCATGGATTTGCTAAGAGAACAATCATATCAGGCCAACCTAATTTTCTTTTTTGACAAGATTGCTGGCCTACTGAATAGGGAGGAAGCAGTAAATATAATTAAGCTTGATTATAGTAAGGCTTTTGACACTGTCCCATATGACAGTCTGATAAGCAAACTAGGGAAATGTGGGCTCTATGACATTACTATAAGGCAGATGCGGAATTGATTGAAAAAACCAAACTCAAAAAGTAATTATCAATGGTTCACAGACAAACTGAAAGGATTTATCTAACACATGAGAGGATTTATCTGTACTGGGGTCAGTACAATTCAACATTTTAGTTAACTACATGGATAATGGAATGGAGAGTATGCTTAAAACATTTGTGAATGACCCCACGCTGAGAAGGGTTGCAAGCACTTTGAAGGACAAGATAAGAATTCAAAACGACCTTGACAAATTGGAGAACTGATCTGAAATCAACAAGATGAAATTCAATAAAGACAAGTGGAAAGTCACTTACAAAGGAAAAATCAAATATACAACTCCACAATGTAAAGGCAGCCATACTACGGAAAAGGGTCTGAGAGTTATAGTGGATCACAAATTAAATATGAGCCAACAATTTCTTCCAGTTAGGAAAAAAACCCACACAGTTTCTTGCAGCCCCAAAGCCCCCATGGAGTCAGCACCTATGATCAGCTGTGACTACTAGAGACTATGGATGGTTTAGTGACTAGCAACTCTACCTGGGATTTAGAAAAACTGGGTTCAAGTCCCTCCTCTGTTACAGACTTCCTGTGTGATCTTGGGCCAGGCACTTGGCCTCTCTGTGTCACACGTCCCCACTTATAAAATGCAGATAATAACACTTTCCTACCTCACAGAGGTTGTGATGCTAAGCACTGCAGTCTTTACACACTGATATAATAATCTTGGAACAAAGTATGTCTTGTGAGATACCATTTGAAAGCTAATTAATCCTGATCATTAACATTCTTGTGTGATGTATGTCTGCAATGTGTATTAAGAGTTATGAATATATGCTGGAATTATGGTTAAAATGTGTCAGGGAAGTTTAGAGCAAGACAGCAGAGGGAGGAGATGGCAGGAAATAGAACAATTTGCATTTCAGCAAACACAATTGAGGGAAGAAAGAGCATGTACCTCCATGTTGCCTTCCTCACAACCTGAACAACTTCACTTTGAGGGGTAACCTTCAAAAGAATCCATTTTAAAGGTTTGCTGGTGTAGAAACATAGGCGGTGGAACCTCAAGTAATAAGGAATGAATCAATGGCTTGTATACAATATTACTGTATTATAAGAGTGTATAGACTAAGGTATTTTCTGGAAGCTAATGACACACTAGTGATAATATCATTATGAAATGTATCTATTACCGCTATCTAAGGACATATGGATACTTAATGATGTTATGTTTTAAATTCTGCAGGCAAACAGGGAGAAACAGTTTCCCTCCCATACAGGAGAGGAGGCAACTATTTACCTGTCTCCTGTGTAAATTAAGCATGCTGGAATCAAAACAATAGAAACTCCAGTTACATATAGGGGGATGGGAAGCCCATAGGAAGCAAAGAACAACTCTTGAAACAAAGTCACTGAATGTTGGAAGATATGAGCATAGAAAGAAGCCTTCTTTGGCATCCATCACTAGACACACAAAGGAACCGAGCTCTTGCAAGCTAAGAAAGAGGGGTCCTTCAACCAAGGGTGGGGAGGGGGTGAAGTCTTTGGAACTGAATATAGATGAGAACCCTGCTTTGGCAAAGATCTTTCAGCCTAAGAAGACAAGGAAAGCCAGCACCTTGTACTTTTGTGGAAGGTCTTGATTGAAGGAAAGTCAGCCATGGCAGGGAAGAAGAATGAGAAACCATCTTGAACAAAGCCTGTAACTTGATGGATTAAGGTTTAGAATTTTAGAAGCATGTTTTCTCTTTGATTTGCTGGTAACCCTTTCTAACTTTACTCCTTTTAGTTGGCATCACTTGACCTATGTCCTATTGTTAATAAAATTTCTTTTATTTAATTATAAACCAACTCCATGGTGTGTTAACTGGAGTAAGTACACCCTTCCCTTTAAAGTTGATAAGCTGTGATATGCTTTTGGGTCTTTAGAAGAACAAATGGACCTTTTTATTTCTCTGAACTCTCCAGGAGAGGTCTGGAAAATAGAAAGCACACCGTTTTGGAAAAATTCGGGACCAGGAGTGTGTTGCGGTGATCTTGCTGGTTGTAACCAAGGCTGCTGGAAGTCTGAGTGGGGCTGTGGGATGGTAGACAGGATGCTGGGGTCAGAGCTGATGAGTTAGGGTTGCCTAGCACACAGACACTTCAGGGTGTGACCTGCATGCTTGTAGGCTGGTTGTGAGCATCCCAGGATGGGAACTACAGTAGCAAAGCATTGTAAGGTACCCAGGGTTGTAGGACACATGGTGACAACCTCTCTCTGGTCAGTATAGCACCCAGATTCCATCTCAGAGGTGTTGTGGATGTGTAGAAGGTATGTAATTTTTTTTCAAAACTACCTTATCTTACCAACCACTTCCAGAAATCAAAAGCATTATCTGAATTACTCTCAGATGTTGCCTTGAATATTTATAGGTTCATGTTAAATATTTTCAGCAGGTAAAAAACCCATCCACTGGGAATGGGTGTGTTGAAGGACCCATCTTTCTTAGCTTGCAAGAGCTCGGTTCCCTTGTGTATCTAGTGGTGGATGCCAAAGATGGCTTCTGTCTATGCTCATATCTTCTAAAGTTCAATGGGAATGGCGGGGGTATAGTTCAGTGGTTTGAGCATTGGCCTGCTAAACCCGGGGTTTTGGGCTCAATCCTTGAGGGGGCCCTTTAGGGATCTGGGGCAAAAATCTGTCTGGGGATTGGTCCTGCTTTGAGAAGTAGGTTGGAGTAGATGACTTCCTGAGGTCCCCTCCAACCCTGATATTCTGTGATTAACCACAAGATCTTGCATGATCTAAAAAATAAAAAGGAGTCATATAAAAAATGGAAACTAGGACAGATTACAAAGGATGTAGGCAAACATATATAGGAATATAAAAATATAGGAATGCAGGGGCAAGGTTAGAAAGGCAAAGGCACAAAATGAGCTCAAACTAGCTATGGGAATAAAGGGAAACAAGAAGACTTTTTATCAATACATTAGAAGCAAGAGGAAGACCAAGGACAGGGTAGGCCCACTACTCAGTGAGGAGGGAGAAACAGTAACAGGAAACTTGGAAATGGCAGAGATGCTTAATGACTTCTTTGTTTCGGTCTTCACCGAGAAGTCTGAAGGAATGCCTAACATAGTGAATGCTAATGGGAAGGGCGTAGGTTTAGAAGATAAAATAAAAAAAGAACAAGTTAAAAATTACTTAGAAAAGTTAGATGCCTGCAAGTCACCAGGGCCTGATGAAATGCATCCTAGAATACTGAAGGAGCTAATAGAGGAGGTATCTGAGCCTCTAGCAATTATCTTTGGAAAATCATGGGAGACGGGAGAGATTCCAGAAGACTGGAAAAGGGCAAATATAGTGCCCATCTATAAAAAGGGAAATAAAAACAACCCAGGAAACTACAGACCAGTTAGTTTAACTTCTGTGCCAGGGAAGATAATGGAGCAAGCAATTAAGGAAATCATCTGCAAACACTTGGAAGGTGGTAAGGTGATAGGGATTAGCCAGCATGGATTTGTAAAGAACAAATCATGTCAAACCAATCTGATAGCTTTCTTTGATAGGATAACAAGCCTTGTGGATAAGGGAGAAGCGGTGGATGTGGTATACCTAGACTTTAATAAGGCATTTGATACGGTCTCACATGATATTCTTATCGATAAACTAGGCAAATACAATTTAGATGGGGCTACTATAAGGTGGGTGCATAACTGGCTGGATAACCGTACTCAGAGAGTAGTTATTAATGGTTCCCAATCCTGCTGGAAAGGTATAACAAGTAGGGTTCCGCAGGGGTCTGTTTTGGGACCGGCTCTGTTCAATATCTTCATCAATGACTTAGATATTGGCATAGAAAGTACGCTTATTAAGTTTGCAGATGATACCAAACTGGGAGGGATTGCAACTGCTTTGGAGGACAGGGTCATAATTCAAAATGATCTGGACAAATTGGAGAAATGGTCTGAGGTAAACAGGATGAAGTTTAACAAAGAGAAATGCAAGCTCAATATGTGATGCTGTTGCAAAAAAAGCAAACGTGATTCTGGGATGCATTAACAGGTGTGTTGTGAACAAGACACGAGAAGTCATTCTTCCGCTCTACTCTGCGCTGGTTAGGCCTCAACTGGAGTATTGTGTCTAGTTCTGGGCAACGCATTTCAAGAAAGATGTGGAGAAATTGGAGAGGGTCCAGAGAAGAGCAACAAGAATGATTAAAGGTCTTGAGAACATGACCTATGAAGGAAGGCTGGAAGCATTGGGTTTGTTTAGTTTGGAAAAGAGAAGACTGAGAAGGGACATGATAGCAGTTTTCAGGTATCTAAAAGGGTGTCATCAGGAGGAGGGAGAAAACTTGTTCACCTTAGCCTCTAAGGGTAGAACAAGAAGCAATGGGCTTAAACTGCAGCAAGGGAGGTTTAGGTTGGACATTAGGAAAAAGTTCCTAACTGTCAGATTTCAGAGTAGCAGCCGTGTTAGTCTGTATCCACAAAAAGAACAGGAGTACTTGTGGCACCTGAAGGTACGTCTACACTACGGGACTATTCCGAATTTGCATAAACCGGTTTTGTAAAACAGATTGTATAAAATCGAGTGCGCGCGGCCACACTAAACACATTAAATCGGTGGTGTGCGTCCACGGTCCGAGGCTAGCATCGACTTCTGGAGCGTTGCACTGTGGGTAGCTATTCCATAGCTATCCCATAGTTCCCGCAGCCTCCTCCGCCCCTTGGAATTTCCGGGTTGAGATCCCAGTGCCTGATGGGGCAAAAATCATTGTCGCGGGTGGTTCTGGGTACAGCCTCACCCCTCCCTCCCTGAAAGCAGCAGACAAACGTTTCGCGCCTTTTTTGCTTGGTGAACTGTGCAGACGCCATAGAACAGCAAGCATGGACCCTGCTCAGCTCAATACCACAATCGTGGATGTTTTAAACACCTCGCGTACTCTCATGCAGTATATGGTGAACCAGGACCTTCACACCGAGGCGAGGAGGAGGCGGATACGGCAGCGCGGCGATGACAGTGATGAGGACGTAGACACAGAATTCTCTCAAACCGCGGGCCCCTGTGCTTTGGAGATCCTGATGGTAATGGGGCAGATTCTATCCATTGAATGCCGATTTTCGGCCCGTGAAACAAGCACTGACTGGTGGGACCGCATTGTGTTGCAGGTGTGGGACGATTCCCAGTGGCTGCGAAACTTTCGCATGCGTAAGGGCACTTTCATGGAACTTTGTGACTTGCTTGCCCCTGCCCTGAAACGCCATAATACCAAGATGAGAGCAGCCCTCACAGTAGAGAAGCGAGTGGCGATAGCCCTGTGGAAGCTTGCAACGCCAGACAGCTACCGGTCAGTCAGGAATCAATTTGGAGTTGGAAAATCTACTGTGGGGGCTGCTGTGATGCAAGTAGCCAAAGCAATCACTAAGCTGCTGCTACAAAAGTTTGTGACTCTGGGAAACGTGCAGGCCATAGTGGATGGCTTTGCTGCACTGGGATTCCCTAACTGTGGTGGGGCGATAGATGGAACCCATATCCCTATCTTGGCACCGCAGCACCAGGGCACCCAGTACGTAAACCGGAAGGGGTACTTTTCAATGGTGCTGCAAGCACTGGTGGATCACAAGGGACGTTTCACAAACATCCACGTGGGATGGCCAGGGAGGGTTCATGACGCTCGCATATTCAGAAGCACTACTCTGTTTAAACAGCTGCAGCAAGGGAATTACTTCCCAGACCAGAAAATAACAGTTGGGGACGTTGAAATGCCTGTTGTTATACTGGGGGACCCAGCCTACCCCTTGATGCCATGGCTCATGAAGCCATACACAGGCAGCCTGGACAGTGGTCAGGATCTGTTCAATTACAGGCTGAGCAAGTGCAGAATGGTGGTGGAATGTGCATTTGGCCGTTTAAAGGCGCGCTGGCGCACATTACTGACTCGCTCAGACCTCAGCCAAACCAATGTCCCCTATGTTATTGCTGCTTGCTGTATTCTCCACAATCTCTGTGAGAGTAAGGGGGAGACCTTTATGGTGGGGTGGGAGGCTGAGGCAAATCATCTGGCTGCTGATTACGCGCAGCCAGATACCAGGGAGATTAGAAGAGCACACCAGGAAGCGGTGCGCATCAGAGAAGCTTTGAAAACGAGCTTCATCAATGGCCAGGGTACAGTGTGACTGCTGTGTTTGTTGATGAACACCCACCCCCCCTTGATTGACTCATTCCCCCTTCGAGTACAGCTTACTTATGCAAATAAAGTCACTCTTGTTTAAAAATCATATATTCTTTATTAATTCATTATAAAAAGAGGGAGAGAAGTAAGGGTGTGGTTTGGGAGGAGGATAGGAGGGATGGAGAAGGCCATTAAAAAAATTTCACAGTAATGACAGCCTTCTGGTTGGGCTGTCCACGGGGGTGGAGTGGGCGGGTGCACGGAGCCTCCCCCCACGCGTTCTTACATATCTGGGTGAGGAGGATGTGGAACATGGTGAGGGTTGAGGGTGGTGATACAGGGGCTGCAGCGGCACTCTGTGATCCTGCTGCCATTCCTGAAGCTCCACCAGACGCCGGAGCATGTCAGTTTGATCACGCAGCAGCCCCAGAGTTGCATCCCGCCACCGCTGATTTTCCTGTCGGTCTTCCTGCCGCCACCTCTCATCTTGGGTGTCCCTCCTGTCCTCACGTTCACTGGCCTCTTTCCTGTAATTTGATACCATGTCCTTCCACTCATTCAGATGAGCTCTTTCATTGCGTGTAACTTCCATAATATCCGAGAACATTTCATCTCGCGTCTTCTTTTTCCTCCGCCTTATCTGTGCTAGCCTTTGGGATGGAGGAGGGACGCTTGAAAAATTTGCAGCTGCATGAGGGAGAGAAATATTTAAAAAGATACATTTTACAGAACAATGGTTATACTCTTTCACAGTGAACAGCACTATTCACCTTACATAGCACATGTGATTTCCCTACAAGGTCGCATTTTTCATCTTAATACTGAGTGCCTGCAGCTCTGGAGTTACAGATCTCACAGACACAGGTCCGGGCATCAGAATTCAGCTTGCATGCGGCCATGGTAAGCCACTGTCTTTCGGCGTCTGTAGTGATTTACCCCTCCCCCCAACGCATGGCTAATACTAGCTCCCTGCTAATCAACACCCTTCCCACCCCCTGCGTGGCTGGTAGCTTGGGGACGCCCTGCTCACCAAACACAAAAAAGATCATCGGCATTTCACTCCTCCCCTACCCCCGCTTGGCTACGTGCAGGAAAGGATTTTTTTTTAAGCTGCTGCAGTCCACGAACCCAGTAGGAAAATGGCCATCCCTCTTACTTAAATTCCTGATTTTTAACCAGGTTATCCTGAACGATATCACTTTGCTGAGGATAACACAGGGAGATAAAGAACGGATGCTTCTTGAATGCCAGCAATCACCGGGACCATACGCTGCTATGCTTTGCCATGCAATGATACCTGATTACTTGCTACATGCATGGCGTGGTAAAGTGTCCTACCATGGTGGGCGGAACAAGGCTGCCTTGCCCAGAAACCTTCTGCAAAGGCTTCTGGAGTACCTACAGGAGCGCTTCATCGAGATGTCCCTGGAGGATTTCCTCTCAATCCCCGGACATGTTAAGAAACTTTTCTAAGTAACTATACTGTCTGCGAATGCATCCCAAGTCCTCAGGGCAAATCAATCATTAAAAAACGCTTGCTTAAAAAAAATGTTTGCTATTTGTAAAGGTACACTCACCAGAGGTCCCTTCCATGGCATCATTGTCTGGGATAGTTGCTTGGGAGGGCTGGGAGGAGGGTAATTCCGTCAGGGTGATAAAAAGCTCCTGGCTGCTGGGGATCACGGAGTGCTGTGTGCTCTCTGCTAGGTCGTCCTCCTCTTCTTCATCTTCATCTTCCCCGTCTGCATAATCCTCAGCCATGGCAGAGATTACAACCCCCACCTCGGAATCCACGGTCAGGGGTGGCGTACTTGTGGCGCAGCCCCCTAAAATTGCATGCAGCTCAGCATAGAAGCGGCATGTTTTTCGACCTGCCCCGGACCTTCCGTTTACTTCTTTGGTTTTCTGGTAGGCTTGTCTGAGCTCCTTAACTTTCACTCTGCACTGCAGTGAGTCCCTGCTGTGGCCTTTATTCGTCATAGCCTTAGAAATTCTTTCAAATACTTTTTCATTTCGTCTTTTGGAACGCAGTTCTGTTAGCACTGAATCCTCTCCCCATATAGCGATCAGATCCAGTACCTCCCATGCAGTCCATGCTGGGGCTCTTTTGCGATTCTCAGGAGACTGCATTGTTACCTGTGCAGATGAGCTGTGCGTGGTCACCTGTGCTGATGAGCTGTGCGTGGTCACCTGTGCTGATGAGCTCTCCACGCTGGGGAAGCAGGAAATGAATTTCAAAAGTTCACGGGGCTTTTCCTGTCTACTTGGCCAGTGCATCAGAGTTCAGAATGCTGTCCAGGGCGGTCACAGTGGTGCACTGTGGGATACCGCCCAGAGGCCAATACCGTCGATTTGCAGCCACACTAACCCTATTCCGATATGTTAATCCCGATATTAGCGCTACTCCTCTCGTCGGGGAGGAGTACAGAAACCGATTTAAAGAGCCATTAAAATCGATATAAGGTGCCTCCTAGTGTGGACGGGTGTGGCGTTAAATCGGTTTTACGCTCCTAAAACCGATTTAAACGCCTAGTGTAGACCAGGCCTTAGAGACTAACAAATTTATTTCAGCATAAGCTCTCGTGGGCTACAGCTCACTTCTTCGGATGCATAGAATGGAACACACAGACAGGAGATATTTATACATACAGAGAACATGAAAAGGTGGAAGTATTCATACCAACAGGAAGAGTCTAATCAATTGAGATGAGCTATCATCAGCAGAAGAAAAAAAACCTTTTGAAGTGATAATTGAGATGACCCATAGAAGGTGTGAGGAGAACTTAACATAGGGAAATAGATTCAATTAGTGTAATGACCCAACCATTCCCAGTCTCTGTTTAAACCTAAATTAATTGTATCTAATTTGCATATTAATTTGAGTTCAGCAGTCTCTCTTTGGAGTCTGTTTTTGAAGTTTTTTTGTTGCAAAATTGCCACCTTGAAGTCTGTCACTGAGTGGTTAGAGAGGTTGAAGTGTTCTCCCACTGGTTTTTGAATGTTATGATTCCTGATGTCAGATTTGTGTCCATTTATTCGTTTGCATAGAGAACAGTTTTCCAAACAGTTGTGCACCCACCTTGTAGTAGCGCCATCTAGGTTGTATTTCCCTAGTTTGTTTATAAGGTCATGTGAGACAGTATCAAAAGCTTTACTAAAGTCAAGATATACCATGTCTACCACTTCCCCCCATCCACAAGGCTTGTTACCCTGTCAAAAAAGCTATGACGGTGGTTTGACATGATTTGTTCTTGACAAATCCATGCTGATGGTTACTCATCACCTTATTGTCATCTAAATGTTTGCAAATTGATTGCTGCTTCATTAGCTTTTGAGGGAGTATCCCTAGCTCACTAGCTCTCTGACCCATTTATCTGTGGTCGATGAAAACCATTCCTCCAGGAAATGGGGAATCCTGCCCCCTAGCTTCAGTTCTGGGCAAATTTCTTCAAGATCTTTCTCAAAGTAAATTTTGGGGGAGGGGAAAGGGCTGAGGTCCCTCCAGACTATCCCCTGGACCTTTATTCCAATGTTTTCCTTTGCTGGTATCTCTGTGAGGCGTGAAAGAAGCATCTCTGTCTGGAGGCTGGTCTGTACGGTCTCCAGTGGGCACTTAGTGTGGCAGGGAGAGACTGTTTGGTTTGTGCCACATTGTCAGCCAGCAGCTTCTCCAGATTTTCTCCAAAAAAGAGGAAGCCTGTAAACTTGGCCAAGCATAGGATCTGCTTAGAGTTAATGTCCATCTTCTAGGGTCAGAGCCATAGCTGGCAACTGGTTACATGGCTTGGGTAGAGAACCTTATTGCATCCATTGAAGCATTAGGTACAAATGCTGTTGGTAAGGAGACTTTTGTTAAAGTGGAGCCAAAGTCAGGGTGATCTCTGTCCTTTAGGCCTGGAGCCCTTCCAGCCAGGACAGGAGCTGCTCTTGCAAAGCAGGTAGCTGCCAGGGACACTCAGAGGGTGGCCTCCATCTTTCTATCCTTGGGATCCTTAGGGTAAAACTCCCTTCTGAGGGAATAACCACATCTGTGATGAGGGATGCTACAGTGTTGCCAACCTTCGGTGTCTCAGCAATAGATGCCCTTTGGTTTCTAAATGTTTAAAGAACCTGAAGTCACTCTTGTTAATGTGTGTGCCCTGACCCAGCTTGTTCCATTCATCCCTAATCACTTTCTTAAAGGAGGAGTGAAGTGGTCTTGCAGCCTCAGGGGAGGAATTTACTCTATGGCTTAATCTCAGGAGCCTGCTCAGGCTGGATGGGAATCATGGAAACAACATTGTTGCACACAGCTTGAAATTTCAAAGGTGTGGGGGGGGATTGCTGCATTCCCACCCTTTCTCTTTGGATTCAGAATCAGACAGCTGACCTTCCTCAGTGGAGGAAGAGAGTCAGAGGAGTCTGTCTCCTGGATTTGTTTTTGTGCCTTTTCTTTCCCTCTTTGGAACCTTTTTAGGGTGCTTTGGGAGCATAGATGCTCTGCTGCAGCTTTGGTGAAGCCTTTTGCTGCTTGCCTTCCCTAGGTTCTGCAGCACTCTTGAAAGTTCTGCCTCAGAATCCTCTCCTGCTGGGACCTGTTCCTTCTGGGAGTTGTCCAAGTCCTCCTGGTCAGCTTGAGAGGGAGTAGGAGCTGATTAGAAGCCCTGCTTCTTTCCCTGGGGCTCTGAGGACCCATTTTTAGACTTTGGGAGTGCTTTGTGGCCCTCCAAGTTTCCCCTCTTTGTTCTGGGACTTACCCCCTGAATAGGAAGGTCAGGGAGAATCCTCATAGAATCACAGAATATTAGGGTTGGAAGGGACCTCAGGGGGTCATCTAGTCCAACCCCCTGCTCAAAGCATGCACAGCAATCCCCAGACAGATTTTTGCCCCAGATCCCTAAATGGCCCACTCAAGGATTGAACTCACAACCCTGGGTTTAGCAGGCTAATGCTTAAACCACTGAGCTATCCCTCCACCCATCCTTGCTTATGGAGCCTCTCCCTGGTCTATACCCAGGTTCCTGGTCCATTTTATCCCTGTTGGGGTTGCGGCTGCCTTGGTGGGTGTAATGGGGTTTGCTCACCACTCTGGCACCTCCTGCTGGAGGTCTTTTGAATTAGCTCTTCATGGTAGTGCACACTCTTCAGGTGGTGCCTCGCAGCTGTCACTCCTGCTCCAGGACCCACATCTCTGAAAGGACCACAGCAACCTCTTCAGCGACACAGCCCTCCGGCCTTGCCACACACGGGGTTCCCCCCTTCTGGGGAACCTGCAGTCCTCTCTTCAGCCACTTCCCTAAATGGCAACTGCAGCAAATTGTCTGGCCACTTACTCGTGGCCCCAGCATCCTCTTTGCCCTTGCCTGAGGGCCTCAGCCTGTAAACCCCAGTAGCCAGCCAGGAGCTGTCTCTTGCTCCCCAGTCCCTGCTCAGAGCACTGCTCTGTCGAGGGTGCTGGCAGTTCTCTCAACCCTCCAGAGACAAAGTCTTTCCCCCCTGGGCTCCCAGCAGAGAACTGCCCTCCTCTGCCCTGCAGCTCCCTTTTTATATGGGCCTGCTTGGCCCTGCTTGGCTGCTCCCTGCAGCCCTTCTCTGATTGGTTGCCTCCTTTACAGCCTTCCTTGGGCTCTATTAACCCTTTAGAGCCCAGTGTGGGGCAGGCACCCCACCACAGTGGGTAAGGGAACCCACCTACCTGTCTGACTCCTAGACTCAGGACCTAACAGAGTCAGGGAGGGAGGGAAAGGCTGGAAGCAGGCAGCCTCACCCATAGAGCACTTCTTGGATTAAACCCTGTGCTTTTTTGACTACTCTGCCATGCCTGCAAGGGGAAGAGGACCCGGCAGGGAGTGCAGCAGAGCTCAGAGCTGGTTAATCCCCCAAGCAATTAACTGACCCAGGAAGGAGAGGAAACTTAGAGAGGGAGAAGGCTGCTCCCCACTGCCCAAAAGCTGGACAGAAATAGCTCAAATTGCAAAGTACAGGCAGGATCAACAGCAACTACCTCAGTCTGGTGCAGTGGAGGCAGAGAATCTGGCAGCAAGCCGGAGCAGAGGAGGTATGGCCAGGGCGTGTGGAGTTGATCTGCCTCCACAAAGCTGCAGAGAGAGAGCAGCCTGGATGCCCAGAATTGTGGGAGACACTGGGCTGCAGAAAGTGCTCCATCCAAGCCCCTTAACCACTGACTTGTACAGTGTGTGTGTTAGTAGTGAAAGGACTGTTTCTACCGTTAGGGTTACTATGGCAATGAGTTACACATCAACTGGCATTTAAGTGGCAGGTGCTGGAACAGTGGCAATCATGCAACAGTTAACTCTGCTTGAAATAAGTCTAACTGAAATGGTAGCTGTAGTGCCTGTACCCCGTGGGTGGACTTATATGGGTGGACATGAAGTAAGTTACAGGTGTGCGGGGCGAGCAGCCTTGTAAATTTCTCTACTGTAAGCAAAGCCTGTCTTCAAATGGAGACTCTTCCTTTTGAAAAGCTTTTGCTCTGTCATTGTGTCCCTTTTTTCTCCATGTGTAGGAGAATGAAGCAAGACACTGCCAGAACTCTGTATGTGTCATTTGAACCCCCTTCTCCTTTAGGACCAGAACAATTAGTATCTGTATGATAGCAACTAGCACTAACAATGCAGCGGCATTAGTGGTTGTAACAATGTTGTAAGGGCTAGTGTAGATGAGTTTGGGCATTTTTATCACAATGCCATGAAAATCTTCTCTGAACAGGTGGAAAAAAGGTTCCCAATCCCAGTCTACAGTAGCAGCTTGGCACTGGTGCAGCAGCAGTTATTGTAAAACGTTTACTAAAGTATTGAGTGTAGATGCTCTAGGGTATTTTGTAGCTGTTTTCCAGCACCATTGCATCTATTATCCATGGCGTAAGTTCTAATGTAGATCAAGAACAGGCATTTTTGTGTCACAAGGGTAGCTATTTTCCTGGTGTAGACAAGGGCTTTGAAAGAGATAAAATGAGTGAGATAATTGCTCTTATTGGACTATTTTCTGGTGGTGAAAGGGACAAGCTTTCGAGGTTACACAGTCCTTACACAGAGATCTTCCTCCTCCTGAAGAAGAGCTCTGTCAAAGCTTGAAAGCTTGTCTCTCTCACCAAGAGAAGTTGGTCCAATAAGAGAGATTTTCTCATCCCCCTTGCGTCTCTAAGGGTACGTCTTCACTACCGGCCGTATCAGCGGGTAGCAATCGATTTCTCAGGGATCAATATATCGCGTCTCATCTAGATGCGATATATCGATCCCCGAACACGCTCCTGTCGACTCCAGAACTCCACCAACGCGAACGGTGGTAGCGGAGTTGACATGGGGAGCCGCGGACGTCGATCCCGCACCGTGAGGACGGTAGGTAATTCAAGCTAAGGTACTTCGACTTCAGCTACACTATTCACGTAGCTGAAGTTGCATATCTTAGATTGATCCCGCCCCCCCACAGCGTAGACCAGCCCTAACGCTATGTCTACACAGCAACTAGACACCCTCGGCTGGTCCATGCCAGCCAACTCAGGCTTGTAGGACACGGGCTTCGGGGCTCTTTCACCCTCCAGCAATGTCAGGTGAATAGACCTTAACGATTCTGAAGAGTATTTTTGTGGTTCCCCTAACTGGGAAAAGTCATATCCCATTAACATTTAAAAAGGCCTTCTCTTGAGTGAGAAGAATTTTCCTAATTACTGGTATGACATAAGACTGAAAAGCTCTCCATTAGCCAGACATATTCACAATTATAAATACATAAGTAAAAAAGTCATTGGTACAATATATGTCGATTATAGCCAAAAATAGACAGATTATTTATTGCCTGTCATTGCGTTCAATGATGATGCTGATCTTATGTGTGGAGAAAAGACACGCCTCTGTGGCTGCACTTCACTTCTTAAAAAATGAATCTGGAAAACCTCTCACTGTATACATCTGGCCTCTTCACTTGCATTTTGAAGGAGGAAATTTAACAGGAAAATGGCAAATACGATGAAGATAACATGGGTCGGTTCACTTCATCTTCCACAATTCTACACCTCCACTACTTCAAAGAACCAATATTTATTTATTGGTTCTGTGTCACATTAATTTCATAAACTCGTGCAGAATTTAAATTAGACTCATAAAGCTAATCCCTGGAAAACAAAGACACACTGAATTAGCATTTCAGCTGAATTGAATAAACTCATTATTTTTTCATTTCCCTAAATTATAGCAAATCTGTTTTTAACAGGGAGAAAGTTTCTAAGGATATGAGGGTTGCAAATGGTGAGTCCAATGAAATTCTTCCTTATCCCCATAAGGCCGTCATGAAGTAGCTTCTTTATGGAGTTATACAATCCTCTGCAGTTTTGAGATTGGTGTGAATATTAGTTTTATAGACTGTAGAGGAGGTGAAACATTTGAGAAGGAAACGATGCTAAATGTTAAATTCAGCTACCTCTCTGGAAATTGTTTGCCTGACAACCTGGTGACAGGTAATCCAAAAGTGTGGATATCAGGGGAATGAGGAACTTCAGTACCCATTGGGATTGTCCTACACTAACACAAATAAGAATACAAGGACATTTAACTCCTTAACACCAGCAGAATTGGCATCTCCCACTGTCAGTTTGTCTAAGTATTTATACTATGCTCCTCACCATGGCTGCAGTTTGAATTCGCATGTATGGCTGAAGAGCGGCAAAGATGCTGCCCAGTGTAGCAGCTGTGGCCAGGCAGAAGCAGGTGGGGCTAAAATGCCATTTTAGCCTACAGGTCCTCCGGCGTGGCTCCTCTGTCTTGTACCAGTTGTTGCCTGTTGGGTCCAGAATTTGGTAGCTGCAAAGGTGGCAAACTTCAAGCATAGACTAAAATACACTAACTAGCAAGAGCCAGTTGTTCTGGCCCCAGCAACTTCTAATCCCACAATATTTTAAAGAATGATCTGACACTTGACCCCTCCAGGCCTTTTATTTCAAAACGATTTTTCCAGCAATACAGATTGATTGAATTTGGCTGGCTATTGCCACAGAAGAATGCACTGATGAACAATGTTAAGCAACATGCCAAGAATGGTATATGTACAATCATCTTCCTGTACATCATATGTAATGGATGTGGCAGCTCATATGTACTGATGGTGACCGAAGCAAAGCCTTTTTCTAAACCTTTAATGTCCAATTGTGCATGTCCCCTCAAACGTTTTGCCCAGCTCTATTAAAACAAGATCAAAGTTATCAAATTGGAAGCAGATTGAGTAGTGAAGCACTTTGGCCTCTACTCTATATTATCTGTGTTGGTGTGACTATGAGATCTCATTAACTAGCTACAGATGTTCTATAGTTCATACATTGCATGGCCTTAAAATAAACTAAGTTTGGCAATCCTCTCCGTGTAATATTTGAATGATTTTCCACATTCTTTATTATAAGCTTCACCTTTACAGTAAACAGACTTAACAATTGGTTCCAGTGTAAAAACAAAACCAGACAAAGGGACACATTTGATTTCAGTTTGGTTAATGGGGAAATACTGTGAGAACAGCCATTGATTTCTCTATAACCAGAAGTGAAAAGTCACTTTCCTGGCCACATCATGGTGGTGCCAGCAGAAACTGACCAGCCCTTCCCAATGTGTCTACAGAGGCTCAATGGCCCATAGTGGGAGCAGCCCTTCCTGATAGCTGCTTGAGAAAAGCTGATTGGGGATGCGGATGAATGGGGAACAGTGACCACATGTATTTTGGCGAGGGTGAGAGCAAAGTTTGTATGTTTTTTATATTTTGTTTCTCATCATAGACCAAGAAGCAGGGAAAGAAAGGGGCAAAAGACATTATAATTATTTTTAATTTCTGTCTGTCACAAGTAAGCAGAGGCATCTGAAAGTGTGAAATATTCCAAGCTCCTGTAGGGTGTAAATACTAAACAGAAACCAAAGGTGGTTTTGATTTTGTCCTTGGCAAACCAAAAGGTGAGTTTGCCAGAAGCAAACCCAAAACAGGGCTGCTCCACTCTGTCTCTCTCTCTCTCTTAATAAGTAGATGAGATATGTTCCTCAACTGTTGTTTAAGCATGATGGTTGACTATATTAAGGGAAAAACACTCTGATAATAAAATATTATAACAGAGCTGTGTAAACCACTATGACGATAGATGGATCGATCAATATTTTTAAAACTCCATTGAAAAAGCTGAAAAAATTGTTTAAATGTAATTTCATATGGTAACCCCCCCCCACACACACACACACACAGTTGTTTGTTAAATAGCTATTTACATGGCTGACATTAATCAGCTCCAAAAGGAGCCATCATGGTCATTGGGCCAATAATAATTATTTTTAAATCTTTTGGAAATAGCCTTAATGGATTCCAAAGAACCAGTAAGTTCTGTTAGGTCAATAATACAGGTTTTAACAATACTTTATAAACAAACAGTTTGTGATCTATTTTGTCAATATATATTTTCATGAAAGGCTTGTAATCATTAATATAAAAGCAGTTTAAAATTAACCAACACGCCCCAAAGGATTATACCTATAGGATTAAGTAACACTAAAGCTGTGACACGAGGAAAAAATAAATGTCTCTTCTCTGTTTTTTACTACGTGCCTGTGTTTTTAACCTGCAGACATCTCAGTAAGGATGCACCTCATTAATATTATTTATCAGTGGGTTGCGTGTGTATTTATATAAATAGATTAGTTTGTAACATTAATGTTAATGAGAAACTTGTGCATTTACAAGTACATAGTGTGGCAAAGTCCCGTCTCAGTCTCCCCAGCCTCTGCTGTTTTTAGCTCTGGTGAGACCGGCTAGGGTAATGCAGTCCCCCTTAGGACTCAGGGGAAGTCTGTTCCCTGTCTTCTCACCAGTCTTAATTAAAGTATTTTTTTACCCTGCCTTGTAGGAGAGCATCCTGCCGCTCTGCCTGGGGAGGCTTGCTGCTTCAACACTCCTGGTAGCCAGGCTCCTTCTCTCTCTCTGCTTTCCCCCCCCCCCTTTTCCTCCTTCCTCCCAGGAAGGGGTTTAAAAAGGTCTCAGGCAGCTCCAGGTTGGAACCAGCTGATCCTAATTACCCTCAGGTAGCTCCCCTCAGCTAATTTGCTACCTTGGTAACCCTTTCTCAGCTGAACCTGCTTGACCTGTAGTTGCCTCTCAGTTGATAAGGAGGAGGGCCTTTTAATCCTCTGGGACTGACTCCTCCCCCCCCCTCTGGCAACTGTCTGTCCTGAGTTTATCACACATCCCCCCCCCCCCGCTCAACACTACAGGGTTGGGCTACTTGGGTCGGCAAAACAGTGTACCCTTGAAAGGCCATCCGCGTTGCCATGCTTGATTCCAGACCTATGTTGTACTCTGAAGTGGAAGGGTTGTAGCGACAGGAACCACCTGGTCACTCTCGCATTTTTCTCTTTGTTTTGGTGCATCCACTTCAGGGGAGCATGGTCCGTGACAAGGGTAAACTTCCGTCCGAGTAGGTAATAGCGAAGACTTTCAATGGCCCACTTTACGGCCAGGCATTCCTTTTCAACTACGGCATATTTCCGTTCCCTGGGCAGGAGTTTCCTACTGAGGAACAGGACGGGGTGTTCTTCCGCTCCAACCAGTTGTGAAAGCACCGCTCCCAACCCGACTTCTGAAGCATCCGTTTGCAAGATAAACTCCTTCTCCCAGTCTGGAGCTACCAGCACTGGGTCAGTGCAGAGCGCGGTCTGCAGATCTGCAAATGCCTCCTCAGCCGCGCTAGACCATTTCACTATATCTGGGCCACGGGCTTTCGTTAGGTCAGTTAGCGGGCATGCCCTGGTGGCGAAGTGGGGGATGAACCGCCTGTAGTACCCCACCAGCCCCAGGAATGCTCTGACCTGTTTCTTCCGGACAGGTCGGGGCCAATTCTGTATTGCCTCTAACTTGTTGAGTTGGGGCTTTACCACACCTCTCCCCACTATATATCCAAGGTATTTGGCTTCTGCTAGCCCAATTGCGCATTTGGAGGGATTTGCAGTCAGCCCTGCCTTCCTCAAGGTGTCCAGGACTGCTTCCACCTTCCCCAAGTGCGTCTCCCAATCCGGACTATGTATAATGACGTCATCAAGATAGGCGGCCGCATACCTGCCATGTGGGCGTAACAGTTTGTCCATGAGTCGTTGGAAGGTGGCAGGAGCCCCATGTAAACCGAACGGGAGGACAGTGTATTGATACAGTCCCTCTGGAGTTGAAAAGGCCGTCTTCTCTTTGTCGGCCCTGGCCAAGGGAATTTGCCAATAACCCTTAGTCAGGTCAAGGGTGGACAAAAATCGTGCTTTCCCCAGTCGGTCAATTAGCTCATCTATCCGGGGTATAGGGTACGCATCAAATTGGGACACCTCATTCAGTTTCCGGAAGTCATTGCAAAACCTCATACTGCCATCCGGCTTAGGTACTAGGACCACTGGGCTTGACCATTGGCTATGGGACTCTTCAATGACCCCTAACTTCAACATTTTCCTGACTTCTGACTTGATCTCTTCTCTTTTCGCCTCCGGGATCCGGTATGGCTTTACATTCACCTTCACTCCAGGCTCTGTGAGGATGTGATGGTGAACCTCAGTAGTCCTGCCTGGCTTTTCTGAGAACACGTCCTGGTTGCGTTCAATCATGTGGATCACCTCTGCTCGTTGGTCAGAGGTCAATTCTGGGGATATTCCCACTTGGCCAGGCAGGTTGCTCTCGGGAGGGGGTGACCCTATAGTGACCACATGCGCTTCTCTGTCTTGCCAAGGTTTCAACAGGTTCACATGATAGATTTGTTCCAGCTTCCGGCGTCCGGGCTGTCGGACTTTGTAATCGACCTCTCCAACGGATTCTATTACCTCGTATGGCCCCTGCCATCTGGCCAGGAGCTTGCTCTCTGCTGTGGGTACGAGTACCATCACCCGATCTCCCACCTGGAATTTTCGGGTCGTCGCCTGGCGATTGTAATATGTTTGTTGGGCCCCTTGTGCTCTCTCCATGTGTTCCCGCACTATGGGAGTGACTTGGGCTATCCTGTCTTTCATTTGCAACACATGCTCGATGACGTTTCTCCCTGGGTTCGGCTGTTCTTCCCAATTTTCTTTGGCAATGTCCAGTATGCCGCGGGGGTGGCGACCATATAACAGTTCGAACGGGGAAAACCCAGTCGACGTCTGAGGCACCTCCCTGATCGCAAACATTAGGTACGGTAGCAGGGTGTCCCAGTTCCTCCCATCCCGGCTCACCACCTTTCGTATCATGTTCTTCAACGTCCTATTAAAACGCTCGACGAGGCCATCAGTCTGCGGATGATAGACTGATGTCCTTAGGGTCCTTATGTGGAGCATTGCACATAGATCCTTCATTAATTTAGACACAAAGGGAGTTCCTTGATCTGTCAGGATCTCTTTGGGTATTCCCACTCTAGCGAAAATTTGGATTAATTCTTTAGCTATGGTCTTGGACGTAGTGTTCCGTAGGGGAATAGCCTCGGGGTATCGGGTGGCGTAATCTAGCACCACCAGTATGTGCTGATGGCCCCGGGCTGATCTTTCTAACGGCCCTACTAGGTCCATAGCTATCCGCTCAAAGGGGACTTCAATAATCGGGAGAGGTACCAAAGGTGCCCTTAAGCGGGGTCGGGGCCCGTGTAACTGGCATTCTGGGCAGGAGGCACAATATCGTCGGACCGCTGCATATATTCCAGGCCAAAAAAACCTCTGTAGAATTCGGTCCAGGGTTTTATCTACCCCTAGATGTCCCCCGAACAAATGGCTGTGAGCTAGCTCCATCACGCCCCTCTGATGTTTCTGTGGTACTAGGAGCTGTTCCACGACTTGCTCTTGGATACGGACAACACGGTACAGCAGATCCTTCTTGATCATATAATACGGCCCTGGGCCCTTGGCTCTCCCTTCCACAGGGACCCCATTCACCTCCACGACTTCTTTGCGAATGTTCTGGTATACTGGATCATTGGCCTGATCCTGTCCAAAATTCTCTAGTGAAGTTCCAAGTTGCCCCAACTCAGAGGGTTCTATCTCCCCCTCCCCTTCAAGGGAGGTCCCTGGGGAACTGGGCCCGGCTACTGGCTCCCCAACCTCCTGCCTAGTCCCCTCGTCCGTTGGGCCAACTCTCTCCCCTACGAGTATAGGCTTCTGATTCTGGGCCAAGATGCTCGTTCCCCTCCTCTTATCTGCCCTCCTTTCTCGCCGAGTCTTCCTGGTTTTCCCAGGGGGCGAGAATAAGTCCTGGGCAAATTCTTGGAAGGCTGGGGGGTTGCTAACTACTGAGGCCACCCCATTACTCTCTGGGGTGTTATCTTCTTCTGACTCCTCTCCAGGAAGTAGACTGCCAAACCCTGGGAAGTCTTGTCCTATGAGGACTGGGTAGGGGAGTTTCGGGACCACCCCCGCCATCACCTTTGTGGGGTTTCCTTGGACCTCTATCTTCACTCGGATGGTCGGATAGTAATTTACATCCCCGTGGACACAGGATATCCCTGTGCGCTTGGCCCGGGATAGTTGATCATACCCGACCAGCTTTCCCGAGACCAGCGTGACTGCACTTCCTGAGTCTACTAACGCGGTGGTCTTTATACCGTTCATTTTAACTTGCCTAGTATATCTATGAGGGACCATTGCTACTCCCACTAGGCTTATCAGGTCACATGACTCTTCTAGATTTCCCAGGTCGCATTGCATGGGCTCCTCTAGGTTTGGGCATTGGGCAGCTATATGCCCTATCTCCCCACATGCATAGCATCGGTACCCTCCTCGGGGCAGCCCCTTAATTTTTGGGCTGTGGGGCCTTACCCCCCGAGTCTTTCTCTCCCAGTCCCCAGGTCCCTCCGAGTACTTTGGCTGCTCTTCGTCCTCCTTCTTCCCTGCCATAGTTCGGCCTGGAGCTATGGCAACTCGGGCCCTTGGTGCGTAGCCTTGCCTCCTATCCTGGCGCCTCGCTTCCCCAGTGGTCCGAGAGAGTTTCTGTGCTGCTAGACGTCTCTCTACAAGGGCAACTATCTCATCATAGGAGGAGGGATCATTTTGACTGACCCATCCTCGTATGTCCGGCGGTAGCCCTCTCATGTACCTGTCCACAACTATGGTTTCCACGACTTCCTCCGGCCGGCGGGTCTCGGGGCACAGCCACTTCCGGGCCAGATGGATCAGGTCAAACAGCTGGGACCTCGGGGCTTTGTTGGCTCGGTATTTCCACTCATGGAACCTCTGCGCCCTTATAGCTGTCGTCACGCCAGACCTTGCCAGGATCTCCGCCTTTAGCTGGGAGTAATCGGAAGCTGCTTCTGTTGCCATATCAAAATACGCTTTCTGTGCCTCCCCACACAGAAAAGGTGCCAGGATACTGGCCCACTGGTCTTGGGGCCAGGCCTCCCGCCGGGCCGTCCTCTCAAACGCAAGGAGATACGCCTCCACGTCATCATCCACTGTCATCTTCTGTAAGTAGCGGCTGGCGTGCAGGGGCCGAGTCCCATGGGGGCCGTGTGTGAGGGTGGTCAGGGCCTTTAGCTGGTTCACAACCTCATGCAAGGTGGCTCGATCCTGAGCCGCCTGGCTCATCAGGAGTTGATTTGTCTCATGCTGCATTCGTACCGCCTCCTGCTGGGCAGCCATCTGCACCCTGGTAGCTTCTTGCTGGGCTGCAGTGGCCTGCACCAATGCCTTCACTACATCTTCCATTTTTTTTTTTCTCTTTTTTTTTTTTTTTTTTTTTTTGGGGTGCTTTTACCCTGCCCCGAGACGGTTTGCCGCAAAGTCTCACTCACATCCCACCCCTGACACCACGTGTGGCAAAGTCCCGTCTCAGTCTCCCCAGCCTCTGCTGTTTTTAGCTCTGGTGAGACCGGCTAGGGTAATGCAGTCCCCCTTAGGACTCAGGGGAAGTCTGTTCCCTGTCTTCTCACCAGTCTTAATTAAAGTATTTTTTTACCCTGCCTTGTAGGAGAGCATCCTGCCGCTCTGCCTGGGGAGGCTTGCTGCTTCAACACTCCTGGTAGCCAGG
This sequence comes from Mauremys mutica, assembly GCF_020497125.1. Taxonomy (NCBI): domain Eukaryota; kingdom Metazoa; phylum Chordata; order Testudines; family Geoemydidae; genus Mauremys; species Mauremys mutica. The sequence continues at coordinate 236,646,797 of NC_059073.1, forward strand.
CTCCTTCTCTCTCTCTGCTTCCCCCCCCCCCTTTTCCTCCTTCCTCCCAGGAAGGGGTTTAAAAAGGGCTCAGGCAGCTCCAGGTTGGAACCAGCTGATCCTAATTACCCTCAGGTAGCTCCCCTCAGCTAATTTGCTACCTTGGTAACCCTTTCTCAGCTGAACCTGCTTGACCTGTAGTTGCCTCTCAGTTGATAAGGAGGAGGGCCTTTTAATCCTCTGGGACTGACTCCCCCCCCCCCCCCCCCCCGGCAACTGTCTGTCCTGAGTTTATCACAATAGTAATGCCCTTCCTTTGCCAGCAGCTGGCTGTGAGTCCCTTGTTCCACTACTTTTCCATTATGAATCACTGCTATGACATCAGCGTTCTGGACGGTCGTCAAGCGGTGAGCAATAATAATGCAGGTTCAACCCTTCCTGGCATCGTCCAAGGCTTTCTGGACAATCTGCAGACAGATGCAGTGAAAAACTTGCTATTACTTGGAGAATCTTCCCTTTCATAGGTAACACCTTTGCCTTTATAGTTCACATTATCACTTGGGTGTTCCTCACTGGGGTTTAGGAGTCAGTCCTTCCCATGCATGAAGGAGGCCTCAAACACAAGGGCCTGATATTACAACCTTTATTTGTGTGAGTAATTCCACTGAAGTCACTGAGACTACTCTCATGAACAAAGGCTAGCAGAATGAGGTCCATAAGGATATAGTTTGGACCAACACAACTAATTTGCAGGGGTGTAATGAATTGTTTGTGATAGTGGCTGCTTACCAAATGTGTGTATTATATTTGATACTGCATGCTGTCTGTTTCCAACTACACGCCAAATTTAGAGAAACTAACAACCTCTGTCCTCCTGCCATATGCCCTTGTCCAGGTGTTTGTCAGTTAGACATGCCCAGTACTTAGATCAGTTTGGAGAAAGCAGACCAGCCACATACATAGATATGACTAAAACTTGCACGTTCATTGATAGTACCAGCAATGCCAGACACTTCTTGTTAGCCATAAAAATCCAAAATTCAGGATCCTGACATCTGGCTCACAATTGGATGGTGGTTTGCATGGTGGCATTTTTCACTTCTACTGCGGCCCCATCCAAATGAACAGTTCCCTATGGAGTCTCCCCCCTCTCCTGGAGATGGTGGATGGAGTGAGGAAGTTCAGCCAGCTGAGCAGCAGAGGATAGCTTAATTACTCTCTCTTCCCTGCACAACATCTCCTGAGAGGTAGGAGGTGTTGCTGAAGCCTTTTTTCCAAGCCAGCTGCTCCTGCATGTCATCTCTTACCCTCTGAATGCAGATGGATCAAAGGACTGGGAAGCGGACAGAGGCTTCTTCATTGTTCCATTCTGTCCTGACAGCCAGCAGTTCTATTGGCAGAGTGGATCCCTCTCGGTTTCTGTAGCAACACCTGTTCCCCCAGAGAGAGCAGGAAATAGTGCAGAAAGAGACCCACTTTGCTGCTAGTGCTGCTGGCTGAAGGAAAGAGGAAGGAGCTGGTGACTTTCCTTACAAGGCCTCCTCTAGTAGATCACAGTCTACTGTTTGAAGACACCTGTCTCAAACTCAAAGTGGCTAATTATGAATGGGATTTTCCAAAGTGCTCAGCACTGGCCTAACTGTGAATCCATTAAAAAAGTCCCACTGACTTCATAACGGACTTTGAAGGAACTTAGGCAGGCCAAAAATGAGGAGTTCTGAAAATCCCACTTTGTCTCCAGCCCCAAGTGTTGCTGACTACCATCAGCTCCCAATTTAGACACCAGGAATTGAAGGCACTCTACACCTTGCAAAAGCAGGCTGTAGACAGAGTGAGCTAAGGATTGTTCTGTGGAACTTTCAAAATTGTATTGTACATGGAGCGCCAGTGTTCTTGCAGTGAAGCGTTCGAACCCCGTAATTTTGTGTGTATTACAAATGGTAGAATGCATATTACTAACCTTTTCACTTTCCGTGTCAAGAGCAGATGTGGCTTCATCCAGAAGCAGAACTGCTGGCTTACGAACTAGAGCACGAGCAATTGCTATTCTTTGTTTCTGACCTCCAGAAAGTTGTGCTCCTTTGTCACCCACTTGGGTATTATACTTCTGTATAAGTATATATTCATTGTGAAGGAAAGTTAGAAACAGAAAGTTATAGTTTTAAAGCAGATAATGTACTATATTAAGCATTTCCACCATGAAAGAAAAAATAATAATGTAATTGTTTTTAATAAAAAATAAGATGTTATAAGATTTTATTAAATGTTTGAATCAAAATGCATTTTTATAGCTACACGTATTGATAACTGCTCTGTAATGAAAATTCATTTCAGCATTAGAAAAAGATTAACTCCCAAGTGATGCAACCACTGATGTGTCTAGTCAAAAACACCTTACTTAAACATATAGATTTCAAGAGACTTTTATAATTTCAAGGCCCTAGAGACCCACACTCAAGACGTGATCCTTTATTTCTTACACATCCAAAACTTTCCCAAGGTGGGCCCCCCATCCCAGGGCAGACGCATATGTGACCAGGGTCAAGGTGGGTTGAGGGGGGTGGAACAGGACCCTGGCACCCACCATGCGAGGATCCAGGCACCATCGGAGGGAGTCGAGTGTGCGCATCGGGACCATGAGGACCATTTCCAGGCTGTCATGTCCTGGTTGATAGTCAGAGGCCAGCCACGTCTGTAGAGGCCTCAGCCTCAGCCTGGCATGTTGTACCACGTAGGTACCGGATGTCATGTGACCCAGCAACCTGAGGCACTGTCTTGCTGTGGTGGTGGGAAATTTGCAGAGGCTGGTAATTATGCTTGCCATAGCCAAGCGCCGTGCCTCCTGAAAGAAAGCCCTTGTCTGGTTTGTGTCCAGGAGTGTACCTATAAACTCTATTGTTTGAGTAGGGGAGAGGACAGATTTGCTGACGTTCAGCATGATGCCCAGGCGAGTGAACGTGTCCGTGTCCATTTGTACCTGAGACTGGACATGTTGATGACACTTACCCCATATAAGCCAGTCATCGAGGTATGGGAAGACATGCACGTGGTGACGGTGAAGGAAGGCTGCCATGACCGCCATGCACTTGGTAAAGACACGAGGGGCTGTGCACATGCCAAATGGAAGGACCATGAACTGATAGTGCATGTTGTTCACCATGAAGTGGAGGAAATGTCTGTGACGGAATAATCTAAATATGAAAGTACGTGTCTTTCATATCAAGGGTGACATACCAGTCTCCCGGATCCAGCGAGGGAATGATAGTGGCTAAGGAGACCATATGGAACTTCAGGTTGATGATGTGCTTGTTGAGATCCCTGAGGTCCAGAATGGGCCATAGGCCTCCTTTTTCCTTGGGGGCAAGGAAATAACGGGAGAAGAAACCCATGCCCCTGAGCTCCTGAGGCACTTCCTCCACTGCCCCTAGGGCAAGGAGGGATTGTACCTGCTGGACGAGGAGTTGCTCGTGAGAAGGATCCCTGAAGAGGGACGGGGAAGGAGGGTGGGAGGGCGGGATGGAACAGAAATGGATAGAATCTCCCATCTGCACCGTGCGCCGGACCCAATGGTCCAAGGTAATATGGGACCAGGCATGGTAGAAATGGGATAGACGGTTCAGGAACGGGTAATAGTCCAGAATGAGAGCTGGTAGTCCCTCCTCAGGCGCACCTTCAAAACGGGCGCTTAGGGCCTGAGGGAGGCTTAGACTGTCCTCGACCCTGTCCAGAGGGGGTGCGAGATGGTCTATGTTGGGAGTATCTGTTTCTCCGATGAGAAAAGTCCTGCCTAGGTCTAGGCGGGAAGGCGCACTGCTGGGTGGTCTGGTGTTTAAATGGCTTTCATTGGTTAGCCGGGGTATGCATACCTAAAGATTTGATAGTGTTTCTCGTATCCTTTAAGGTATGGAAGCAGGAATCAAACAAGCCCTGACCAAAGGGGAGATCTTGGATGGTGCTTTGGACCTGAGGATTGCAGTCGCATGACAATGCCAGAAGCCAGAGTGCGCGCAGCTGCTTCCGCAGCATCGAGGGGACCCTGGAGGGAGGTCCAGGCAACCAATTTACCTTCCTCAGCAATGGCCCCGAGTTCCGTACGAGCCTCCGCTGGGAGAAAAACACTTAACACTAACTATTAACAATTAACTAACAACGATTGTGATAAGCTAGGAATTAGTGGAGCACTTGAGAAACCAAGAGACCACTGTTCCAACAACCATCACGGGCGGTAAGAAGGAACTGAAGGGGGGGTCGGGCCGGCAGGGTCTTATAGAGAACGCCATATCGGCGCCACTCCAGAGGGCTCCCCAGATGGCCCGACGGGTAGCTGCTACGGAAAAAGTTTCTGACTTCCGTGGACGCGGTGCACACACACACCTAACTGGAATTGATATGAGCAATTACTCAAAGAAGAACATAAAGGTTAAAATGTACTTGAAACATTTTACCTTTCAGATAAGACTAAAACTGGAGAAAGTTTCAGCAAAAAAAGGAAAAAGAATTGGCAAAGTTTATGAGGAAATGAAAATAAAGGTTTAGAATCAAACGTGTCCTTTATAGTTGTTATATAACATTACTGTGGTAGAGGAGAACAGGAAAACTGGAGCTCAGATTTTGCCTTTGAATTAGCTAATTATGACTGCGTCTGTGTTAATACATATTGCAAGTTACATTTTTAAACATCAGCTTCCTATTTTCCTCTTTGAGAATTGTATCCACAAGAAAATGAGCTTTTTTTAAAAAAACAAAAAGCATATTGTTTTGCATTAATGGGAGTTGCTTAGATAGGTCACAGTGAATATTTACCCCACACAGAGAATGGAAAGACACTTTCATTTACCTCTGGGAGATTTTCTATGAAGATGTGAATATTTGCTGCTTTAGCTGCCTCTTCAACTTCCTCCTGACTGACAACCCGACTGTTGTCTCCGTACTGGATATTTTCAGCAATGCTGCAGTCAAACAAAATAGGCTCCTGGGACACAATACCCAATCTGGACCTTAACCATTGCAAATGCAAAGACTTGGTATCTAACCCATCTGCAAACTAGAAACAGAAAAAGGGAAAAATCACTCCCTGCAGAACACTTGAGGAGGAGTATTACATACAATGTAAATGTGAAACACGAATCTGTAAAAATCCTCTGACCTGTGTTAGAGTTACAGTAAAGTAAAGTGGTCAGTGAACCACTTCTGATCAAATAATACATGACCAGATCTTTCATCCAAAATTGAACTGAACCAAAACTCTGAAAATTCAAAAGAAGCTCAGATAACCTTTTCCTCTCAGAAATATTTTTTTTGTGGACGTCTGCTCTGCTAGCTTCCGTAATAGATGTGGAATTGCCAATCTATAACGAGTTGTGCCCACAGAATTTCCATCTTTACTGATGATGGCAGGGACCAGAGATGTCATGAGAAAGTCTGTTCATGAGCTTCTTAGACTGAGACGGTTGAAGAGCTCCAATAAGAATCCACCTTTTGGGGCATTTATTCAAACATCCTTTGACTCACCATCTCTAGGCTATTATTCTTGGAGCTCCCATCATCATTAAAAGGACATGCATCAAAAGTCTCATCAAGTGATGAATTAGACCTCAGATTGTGTCATGTTAACATGACTACAGGACTAGTGACAAGGGTTACATTATGGGAAGTATATTCTAATGCCCCCTCTAATATATCAAGTAAATCAACAAAGAGAAGCAATCTAGTGATCTACAGCCTGGATGGGGAGTCAGAAGATCCAAAGTTCTACTCCTGGCTCTACCTTAAGTAAGTCTCAAGTCTTCTCTGCAGTACCCGGTCCTGTAACAACACCTATACACCTCAAAGGGGTGTTTTGCGGATGATTAAATGTTTATAAAATACTTTGAAGAACAGTTCTATAAGCTCTAAGTGATAACAGCTTTATAAATCACTTCTTACCACTTGTCCTGCCATAGGGTCATAAAATCTCTCCAGCAGCTGAATGGATGTGCTTTTGCCACAACCACTGCTCCCCACCAAGGCTAGGGTCTGTCCTTTATTAACCTTCACACTGAGTCCTTGCAAAACTTGAGCTTCTGGTCTTGTAGGGTATACTAAATGGATGTCCCTGAATTCAATGTTGCCAGCAAACTGACTCTGGAAATGGTAGAAAATATAAATGTATGACAGAAGACCTGTCTATCTTGTACAGAAGCATCAAACACAACTCACTATGGTCATTTAAACAAAGGCGTTGACAAGTCAGTTGGAAATGGTATGGTATTGTCAAACCCAGAGCATTTTTGTCAGTTTATTATTGCTTAAATATGCAGTGACATTGGATTGGTATCTTGTGTACAGGATCTCCTTCTGTAGTGGTTCTTTTCTTCATCTCTCTCTCTCATTTATATCATTCCTTTTCAGCCTGGTTCACAAGGACTAGCATTACTTTAGGTAAGTAAACAACCCTAATACCTCTCTTTTATGTCATCCTTGCATATAATCCAGACACTATCATTGTGTGTGGAAAACATAGTTCCTGCCCCTGGAAGTTCACTCTCTAAATAGTGTAAGTTCAACACACAGTACACAGGATGAACATAGTACAAGGTGAACATCAGATCTCAGATTGGGTTAAACATTTTTACTTTTGTGGATTATTCACAGTTTTCAAGGACAACTATGTTTTAAGTGTAGGTTTGAATAGGGAAAGGGTAGCTGATTGGCTCTTTCATGTAGGAAGGGAGCTCCGTGTATAAGAGGTAGCAAGGAGGAAGACTTGAAGACAAGGGTGAGTGAAGGAGATATTAGGAGAGACTGTGGGAGCCTCCTCTGATGCCTGGGGGACGGGACAGCTCCAGGACCATAATACCAGCACTGTGAGTACAATGGACTCTTACAGCACCTAGAGAACTGGACTTCCAAGGTTTAAACTCTTTGGGCCAAATCTTAGCTTCACTGAAGTCAAAGGCAGCTGCTTCACTGGCATCAGGATTTGGCCCAGAGTGGTTTCACTTTCTATTAACGTCTTTATCCGCAAGAAGATATTTCCCCGGGAGCATTAGCAGTCTGGGCATGTGGAGCTGATTCTGGAAAGTAGTCAAGCACATGTGTGACTTAAAGTTGTGCACATGACTTACTGGCATGCTTACAGTATGTGCCTGAGTCCTTTTCTGAACTGAGGCCACTATCCAAAAGCTAGAATTCTAAAGCAATTTCAAGTTTCTGAAAGGCTGGTTCTGCTTGTAAAAGCATTTATGGAAAGCACCAAGAGACAATATGAAATGTGTTCAGTTTACAAATACAGAGATGAGTTTCTAACTGTCAACACTGGACTTTGAGAGACAAGCTGGGTTCTTTCCATCTCATGTATAATCACCAGGAACAAAAGGTTCTGCAGGCCAAATTATGTCCTCATTAATACTTGTGGAACCCCTTTGACTTGAATGAGGTTACTCAAATGTTGTGTGCAGTGTTGTTACAGCTGCATCGGTCCCAGGATATTAGAGAGTCAACGTGGGTGAAGTAATATCTTTTATTGGACCAACTTCTGTTGGTGAGAGAGAGAAGCTTTCGCGCTTATACAGAACTGAAGAAGAGCTCTGTGTAAGCTCGACAGCTTGTCTCTCTCACCAACAGAATTTGGACCAATGAAAGATAGTAACTCACGTACCTTGACTCTCTGTTACACAGATGTAACTGACTGGAACTTAGCAAACAAGTCTGCTGATGATGCACAAGAAGGAATAGAATCTAACTCACTCTCCGCCACAGCTGCATAGTTTACAGGAGTAAAAAGCAGTGAAAACATACTTGTATTGCTAAAGAAAGCAGTTTAACTCTGGGCTTGTCTTCACTACCAGGGAGATCAACACTGCTGTAATTGATTCATAAGAACATAAGAACATAAGAACATAAGAAAGGCCGTACCGGGTCAGACCAAAGGTCCATCTAGCCCAGTATCTGTCTACCGACAGTGGCCAATGCCAGGTGCCCCTGAGGGAGTGAACCTAAAAGGCAACGATCAAGTGATCTCTCTCCTGCCATCCATCTCCATCCTCTGACGAACAGAGGCTAGGGACACCATTCTTACCCATCCTGGCTAATAGCCATTTATGGACTTAGCCACCATGAATTTATCCAGTCCCCTTTTAAACATTGTTATAGTCCTAGCCTTCACAACCTCCTCAGGTAAGGAGTTCCACAAGTTGACTGTGCGCTGCGTGAAGAAGAACTTCCTTTTATTTGTTTTAAACCTGCTGCCTATTAATTTCATTTGGTGACCCCTAGTTCTTGTATTATGGGAATAAGTAAATAACTTTTCCTTATCCACTTTCTCAACATCACTCATGATTTTATATACCTCTATCATGTCCCCCCTTAGTCTTCTCTTTTCCAAACTGAAGAGTCCTAGCCTCTTTAATCTTTCCTCATATGGGACCCTCTCTAAACCCCTAATCATTTTAGTTGCTCTTTTCTGAACCTTTTCTAGTGCTAGAATATCTTTTTTGAGGTGAGGAGACCACATCTGTACACAGTATTCGAGATGTGGGCGTACCATGGATTTATATAAGGGCAATAATATATTCTCAGTCTTATTCTCTATCCCCTTTTTAATGATTCCTAACATCCTGTTTGCTTTTTTGACCGCCTCTGCACACTGCGTGGACATCTTCAGAGAACTATCCACGATAACTCCAAGATCTTTTTCCTGACTCGTTGTAGCTAAATTAGCCCCCATCATGTTGTATGTATAGTTGGGGTTATTTTTTCCAATGTGCATTACTTTACATTTATCCACATTAAATTTCATTTGCCATTTTGTTGCCCAATCACTTAGTTTTGTGAGATCTTTTTGAAGTTCTTCACAATCTGCTTTGGTCTTAACTATCTTGAGTAGTTTAGTATCATCTGCAAACTTTGCCACCTCACTGTTTACCCCTTTCTCCAGATCATTTATGAATAAATTGAATAGGATTGGTCCTAGGACTGACCCTTGGGGAACACCACTAGTTACCCCTCTCCATTCTGAGAATTTACCATTAATTCCTACCCTTTGTTCCCTGTCCATTAACCAGTTCTCAATCCATGAAAGGACCTTTCCTTTTATCCCATGACAGCTTAATTTACGTAAGAGCCTTTGGTGAGGGACCTTGTCAAAGGCTTTCTGGAAATCTAAGTACACTATGTCCACCGGATCCCCCTTGTCCACATGTTTGTTGACCCCTTCAAAGAACTCTAATAGATTAGTAAGACACGATTTCCCTTTACAGAAACCATGTTGACTATTGCTCAAGAGTTTATGTTTTTCTATGTGTCTGACAATTTTATTCTTTACTATTGTTTCAACTAATTTGCCCGGTACCGACGTTAGACTTACCGGTCTGTAATTGCCGGGATCACCCCTAGAGCCCTTTTTAAATATTGGCGTTACATTAGCTAACTTCCAGTCATTGGGTACCGAAGCCGATTTAAAGGACAGGTTACAAACCTTAGTTAATAGTTCCGCAACTTCACATTTGAGTTCTTTCAGAACTCTTGGGTGAATGCCATCTGGTCCCGGTGACTTGTTAATGTTGAGTTTATCAATTAATTCCAAAACCTCCTCTAGTGACACTTCAATCTGTGACAGTTCCTCAGATTTGTCACCTACAAAAGCCAGCTCAGGTTTGGGAATCTCCCTAACATCCTCAGCCGTGAAGACTGAAGCAAAGAATCCATTTAGTTTCTCCGCAATGACTTTATCATCTTTAAGCGCTCCTTTTGAATTTTGATCATCAAGGGGCCCCACTGGTTGTTTAGCAGGCTTCCTGCTTCTGATGTACTTAAAAAACATTCAGCAGGTGTCGATAGCAGAGTGCTCTCTGATCGACTCTGGTACTCCACCGGAACGAGAACAGTAAGGTTAGTCGATGGGAGAGCATCTCCATCAGTGCAGCACAGTGAAGACACCACGGTAAGTTGACCTAAGCTACATCAAACCAAGTTACATTATTCACATAGCTGCAGTAGCGCAACTTTGGTTGACTTTCCCCGGTAGTGTAGACAAGGCCTCAGAATACACCCAACGGACAGAACAGGTGAATGAAATGTCATTCTTCCAGTCATTTTTCAGAACAGAAACGCTCTTAAAAGTATTCTGTTGATTTCTCAAGCAAAAAGGTGTTAAACGGCACTGGGCAAATATAAAATTACTTAGTTATTGCTGTTAAAAATTACCCTACCTGTCTGGTCCTGTCTTTTGTGACATTGCAAAAGGCAATTTAACAAGATTAATACAATTAAGGACAATACAGTACCACCAGGTTTGTCAGTTTCAAGGACTTTCTGAATGGCCTTACCAGTTTTGTACCCTCTTCACTATAGCTGTCAATTAAGGGTTTCCAATCCAAAAGCTGAAAGATTCGTTGGGCAGAAACTTTAGCTTTGCCGAAATCTGGTGCCGAAGAAGTGGATTTCCCAACATTTATAGCACCAAATACAACTGAAAAAAAGGCTCTGAAAACCAAACACAAAACATCTTTCAGTTCATCTAAAGAGACTTTTTATTATTGTTCAGAAATTACAAATATTGTTTTCCTTATTTAAAACAAACAGACTTAACACTATCTATAAATCTGAGAACTGTGACTTTTTAGAACTTTATGGTTTAGAAAAATTACACACAAAGGATTAGAAACAGAGGTTTACAACTATCAATATTTTTATGGGTGACTAATGGAATGTAATTTCTCCCCGCAGAAGCATTTCACAAAGCCCGTTGTCTGCAATGAAGTGTCAGCAGCAAACGTTTCTCCATAAGGAATAAACTGAGCCAGGCTCCATACATGCCGACACACCTGTGTCAAGCTTCCTCTCCCAGAAATAACCCTTCTGCCTGAATTGAACTCCTGACCAGATTCTAAACTGCTGGACTTCTTGCACTATTGCCTCAGTAACTAGACTATACACAATTAGCATGTGTAGAAATCACTGCCTTTGGACTGATGTGTACTCACATAAATACATTTTCAAAGTTTGTATAACAATTAGCAATGAGCCATCCCCCGAATCTGAAGATTGTTGCCTCAAGAAAGTAGGTTGCACATTGGGCTATTCCATAGGTAAGTCCATATAGGGGGGCATTTGTTAGAGAGTCCCTGATAAAAGAAAAGATTTATGTTAAAGGAAAAAATTGTCATGAAATGCCACGAGCAGAGACTGGTTGGGAGAAGGTCAGGCCTTTGGCTTAGGGGTGGCAAACCCTATACCTCACTCACTCAAATAATAAATAATAATAATTAATAAAGCTGTATGCTAGGGCCTCCATGAAGGTGCCTCTGGAGAGAACTTATGGCAAATGAGATCCCTTCATCCCAACTAGCTGTTTGTTGGATAGGACCTTATGGTAAAATTACCTTTTATACGCAAAACATTTTAACACTTGCATGCTGGTTTCCAGAATAAATGTTTATGGATGGCCAAAGCAATCGGACACAAAGCAAATTGATAATTTGAATAAGTCTCTTATGATCTTTGAATGCTTGAATTTTTGGAGAATTTGGATAAATGTAGTGGTCACCATAGAAAAGTCAATGTCTACAACACAGCATAACTGAAGCACTGCAGATATTGCCTATTCTGAGTACAAGAGTGGGAAAAGTAACAACTCAGAGCCCACTTTACACTGGTAACTTATAAATGGTGACCAATGTTGTTGTGTGGGATGGTAAAACTGGATCACCTTACTTATGTGCAGACCTTGCTGTGATAAAGAATCTGGTCCTAGTTCTGACAAAATGATTTTTCAACAGAAAATGCAATTTCTGCACATTTGAAATTTTCCATTGGGAAAAAAGTAACAAAATATTTTATTCTGGGTTGGTTTGACCTGAACTGAAATATTTCTGCTTTGCACCCACAGCCATGGGACCCTGATAATGCATTATGCCACTCAGTCAGAGGGGAGACCACACTGCATCATGGGAGATGTAATCCAACCAGGGAGCCCGGCCCATAAGAGAGGCAATGTTCCAAAACAGGGAAATGCAGTTTGATGTTGAACTAGATAGAAACAAAACATTTCAGATCAGTTAAACAAAAGAAAAATTAAATATTTCAATTATTTGGGAATACAAAAATATTTTGTTTGGAGGAAAAAAATGCAAAAATGGAATGATTTGCCATTTCTACATTGAAATTTTTCTAAAAAACTTTTTCTGTGAAAAAATGTGATATATTTTCACATTTTATCCCACTTCAGAGTAAAACAGAGGTTGAAATATTAGAATTTCCCACAGAAAAGAAATTCAGATTTTCACTCATCTCTAGTGCTCATATATTTTTAAAATGTTTTCCAAAATAGTTTCACTATAAATCATAATATTGTATTATGTGACCTGCCAGGACTAGAGACAAGGGCTAAAGCTGGAAATCCCATTTCTCCAATGAAATATAGATTTTTTTTTCTCATACTGATGATGGTTTATCGAATATTGAATCATAAAACTGTCATTGGCAGCGGACTGTCATTTTTCAATCCCTGCTTTTACTTAAAACATACTTAAGGGGAAAGAAACAAAATGGATGGTAGATCATTTCATTTAAATAAAATGGAGATTAGGAAAATGTCGGACATATTTGGATATTAGAAATTAGCCCCTGCAGTGGTTAGCTTGTAGAGTGTGACTGAAAAGGCCAAAGGGAAAAAAGAAATATACCTTATTTCAAGACCGGCAAGTCCTTACTTGTAATACAAGTCATAATACACGGTGACGTTATGTAGTATAAAGTCTTTGCCACTTGAATTATGAAACTCATTCTGCTGCAGTACTTGTGAAGAAGTAAACATCCCATATTCATGTTAATAAAAACTTTATACCAGGTCATTACATTCTCTCTCACACACAAATATTACATCGCACACAATAGAATCTAAGAACATATTTTAAAGAAACTGAGTAAATACATTTTACTCTGCCAAAATCTTTTCAAATCATGTATGTGTTTAATATTTTCAGTCTGCAAATGAATGTAATATGAATAAATCTGGTGTTGTTTTAAATTAAGAAAATATTTATTCATTGCTTTTAAAAAACAGAATTGTTTGAGAGCAAATTCTACCTGTATGGACCATTCAAACTTGCATTATATCTCTCATAGAATGCATCTTCACTACTTAATGAAGCCACAGTTCTTATATTTTCAACCACTTCCGTTGAAATCTAAATGGGGAGACAAGACAAATATGAAATATTCTCTTATGTCTGAGTCTACTCCCACCACTATGTAGTTAGCACATCTCTAGCACTTTTCATCTTTCGCTCTCCAAGTGTTTTTCTTTTAAAAAAAAGGAGATTAAGTATCATTCTCAGGGAAACTGAGGCACAACTATTAAATTATTTGCCTAAGGTCACACAGTGGTTTACTACTACACCAACATGGCTGCTATGTGATTCCTAAGTACTCCTCCCCCACCTGTAAATTTTGTTGTACAGCAGCATTAGCTGGCACTATAGAAGCCATTAAAAGGTAAGAAGTTGCTCCTTGCTCTGAGTACACATATCCCAGGAAGCTGATAGGCAGTCCTACCTTGTGTACCCCTCCTCCAAAGCAGGCCCTTCCCACACACACTTTGGCCAGCACTTCCACTGGGCTGAAGTGTATCTTAACTTCTCATTTTCTGGATTTCAGATGTTTAAATGTGCATGATCTTTAGCCCCCCCAGATCCTGGCTTCTCTGGGGGGGCAAGGTGAGAGGCTCAGACACTCCAAGAAGAGCAGGGTCCCTAGATCCCAGTTCACATGGAGGAGCAGGGCTCTCCCCAGATCCAAGCACACACAGAAGGGGAGAATTCAGTGCTGACAGCCCACCCCCAAATCCTCAGCTTCCTCTGTCACCCCTCACATTCCCCATCCTCTCCCCTCACATTCCCCCAATCCCCACCCTCCCCCTTATTTGAGCCCCCAACTCTTCTTCCCACACTACCACTCATCCTCATTTATCCCCCTGCTCATGTGCTGGCGTCCTCCTTTCCCCAGGGGTGCCCAAACTCCCACTCAGCTACAGGCCCTGCCCCCACTCCACCCATTCCCCCAAAGCCCCACCCCCATCTTCCCACCCAGTTCCTCCCCCAAGTGCACTTCATCCCCACTGCTTCCCCTTTCCCCCCAGCACCTCCTGCACACTGCAGAACAGCAGATTGTGGTGGGCAGGAAGCACTGGGAGGGAAGGGGAAGGAGTTGGGCCGGAGGTGCTGGGGGAGAAGGGAGGGAGCTGGCTGCCAGTGGGTGCTAAGCACCCACCAATTTTTTTCCACCCTCAGAGTCAGCACCTATGCCCCCATCCCTTGCTCTAGACCCAAAACAGCTCCTTCTTCCCACTTATTTCTTACACTGCAATCACCCCTTGTAATTAATTTTCTTTTCAAACACAGTTTGAGAGCCTGTGCTCAGAGTCAATTTCTCCAAATTAAAACAAAACAAAAGTTTACATTTCATTTTCAGATTTCTGCTCAGGGTGGGTGTAGAACTTCAAAGCTGCTAGAATCTGTGAACTTAATTTTTTCCGCTGGAGACTGAGGGGAACCCCATACTCAAATGACCCCATCTTTGGATCACTCGCCCTACCCTACGCTTTCATGACACATAGCAAATTTCAAGACAATCTGTGTAAACACACAGATTTTAGCATGCTTAGTAGTCATCCTTTAAACAGGAAGGGCTTCCCCACCTTAGCCAGAGCAGAGCTGGTGCTCATTTATAATGCTGTATAAAATTAGAAGGCCAATGGAGCAGAGGAGCTCCACACAACCATCAGCATCATAATAGTCTCGGAGAGCTGTGAAGTGGCCCATTCATCTCAATGGGATGTTCTCAGCTGAAAGTGAACACCCAGCCTGAATTCAGCCAGAATCTAGCTCTGAGGAGGGTGACCAGATAGCAAGTGTGAAAAATCAGGACAGGGGTGGGGAGTAATAGGCTCCTATGTAAGACAAAGCCCCGAATATCGGGACAGTCCCTATAAAATTGAGACACCTGGTCACCTAGCTCTGAGACATATGAACTGCTCCATTCATGCCAGTGGGTTTTCCCATTCCCCCTCCCCAGGACTGTAGAGTTTCTGACATGCCCATTCTCAGCTCCTCACCCGTCTCTCAGCAGTGTGTTCTTGGGCCATGCTCTGAGCATGCCTGTTCTAAGCTTCCCACTCACAGGACCCGCACTTCCCTGATCCAAGCTCACATGGGGAGAGGCAGAGAGAGGGGGCCAGACTCCCTTAGAGGGACAAAGCATCCCAGATTCCAGTTCATGTGAGGAGGTAGGGAGAGGGGCTTAGATGTCCCCAGAAAGCAATGCCTACTGCAGACCCTGGCTCACAGGAGAGGGGACATGGAAGGCAGATAGATCCCCGCGGCTGGGCAAGGCAGCTTCAGAGCCTGGCGAACAGAGCGGGGTCTGGTGCAGGGCTCAGTCACCCCCAGAGAGGCAAGCGCCCCCCTCCCCCAAAATTCTACCTCACATGCAGGGGGTGGGGAGAGGGGCTAAGACTCCCCTAGAGAGCTAGGGGGTCCCCCAGATTCAAGCACACACACAAAGGGGACAGACAGGAAGAATGTGGAGCTGCCCCTATTCCCCCCAGACACTCTGCAACAAACCCTCATGTCTGCTTCCCAGAATCCATTCCCCAAACCCAACCTCCTCTACCACCCATCCCCATTTATCTCCCTCCCCATAATCCCCCCTTTTCTCCGTGCAGCCCCAAACCCCTCTCACCCCATTCCCCTAACTCCTCCATCCCCTAAAATGCTCCTCTCTTGCCAGCAAGCATTTGCACACCTATTTATTTTAAAACAAAAATACTTTGATGACATTACACCCCCCTCCAAAATAAAAGCCTGATAGTAACAGATTTTAGCAACATGCCAGCCAAGCTTTCCCAGGTTTTCAGCAAAGGGGGGTCCTTGAACTATCTCTAGCTGGGGGAGTTCAGGAACAAAACACTGTGCGTCTCTTCAGTCTATCCAGCTGCTTTGACCATATTCTATCTACAAATCCTTTGGGGTTCGCTTTACATACGTGCTCAATGTAACTTGTGGAGTGCTTGACCTTTACTCAAGAGCCTAAGTGGATGGCCAAACTCTCTTGCTAATAATGCTCTGAATCTTGCTTCCCCCAAGTGGCTAGTGGATGCCATGTATTCTCTGGGGGGAACCCTCAAGTGAGTGAGACCCTTGTGCCAGGATCAGACCCATGGTCTGATCTCTAGATGTGGGCAAAAAACCATTACTAGAACGAACCTTTAGAAAAGCTGATTATTGGGTGGGAAATGGCATCTCGTGAACCCGTTGGTCAAATAACTCCAAATTTGGATCACTACACGTATCTTGCACCCCACAAGGTTCACCAATTTATAGTGGTGCACCTCAGGAGATGGCAGGGTAGGGTTAGTGACCCAAACCTGACATCTGTTGAGCCAGACGTTCTGGAGTTATAAGGCCTAAAACAGCCATTTAAAAAAAAAAGTTTCTAGGTGGTGGGTGTTTTTTTTTTAAACAGAGCTAGAACTGTAGAGCTAGAATTCAGGTAGATACTAAGGACTGGAAGATGAATCACAAACCACTGGATGGCTGCGAACTCACCCTTCAATTAACACTGCTAAAGATAAGTTAATTACACACACACACACACATGAGTCAAAAGGAATTTTGAACTTGCTACAATGTGAGAGTCATAGGAGCTGATTTCATTTTGGGAGAAATGCAATCAGAGCATTTGGGTGGAAAATTGGATGTGTAAACTTTCTGGGAAATAGGGTTGCCAAACCTCCAGGATTGTCCTGGAGTCTCCAGGAATTAAAGTATCAGAGGAGTAGCCATGTTAGTCTGTATCCACAAAGCCACCAGACTCCTCGTTATTTTTCAGGAATTAAAGATTAATCTTTAAAGATTGTGGCATGTCATGAAACCTCCAGGAATAGGTTCAATCAAAATTGGCAACCCTGCTGGGAGGGGGGATTGGGGTAACTAGGAATGTGTGGTAGGAGAGGTAAGAGATTCAGGTGATGAAGGTATGTGACCCCCCTGTAGTAACGGGAAACAGAGACGGTGCTGCAGAGAGACGTCCTAGGAAAAGCCCCGGACCGTTTCTTTTATTCTCTTTTCTTACATACAGATTACTCATTACTACATGATTGATATCAAACAGGTTACTCATTACTACATGATTGATATACTTGTTTATTTCCTACTAATTGGTTAAGGCTGGCTTTCCTCAATGGGCCATTGTCTTGTGTCTTCCGTGTAACTAAGACTTGCATAACAGAGTGTACCTACTGTACCATACTATGAGGGGAACAATACCAAGGTTCAATGCAGGGACAGCGTGGTTTGCCAACACTTGTACCCACATCTCCCCCTTTTTTGTTTTGTTAAATATGACTAATACTTTCGAGGGGGCCCTGGGTAGGTCCACGGACAGCCCTTGATAAAGAGAGAAATAAAGGAGGGGACACACTGAATGCCGCAGCAAAATAGCACGAGCAAGAGTACAGTGAGTCCTCCAAAGGTGACAAGCTGATGCAACCACCCAATGTTAGGAAGCCATGAGGAAAGCCAATCCCACCATCCCGCGAGGGGGTCTGGATTGTATCTGATTTGATCTGTTAAATTTTTAATAATCTTGAGTTGATTTTCAACTGAATGATGGTGATCAGAAATATTAAAGCAACACATATCATTAATCTTTTCACACCCATAATGATGCAGCATAAGTAAATAATCTATAGCCGCTCGATTTTGCAACACCCCATGGCGGATGTCTTCCTGCTCATCATTAAGGAGGGCTATAGCGGTAGATGTCGCATTCAAAGCCTTAGTGGCCGCGCAAGCCAAACCATTAATTCGCATACTGTTTCCCGAGGCCAACCCGGGGACCCCGACAAGAGAAACAGCCAAAGCGACAGTCTCGGTTTTTGAAAGTAAATGTACACGGCTATCACAGGAAGCATCCAAAAGAAGGCTGCGACTAACTCGCGAAGTATTTAACAGCTGCCTTTTGGTTGGTAATATAAGCGCAAATCGGCTTAGGCAACAACAAGTGCCATCACTAAGATTGGCGGGCATATAATTGAAAGTATATCCTGAGCATGTCCAAAACCACCCATTTGGCAGCTGTACATGCTTGTATATATAAGAGATATTTGTCACAGCAGAACAATTCAAGGCTGGAGCAGGAAACTGCTTACAATTACTCATAGTACAATTGGTCATGCGGGCACAGGTTATGTTATGTGTGGCAGCATAGGGGGTGCGAAGGGCGAGCGCATTTCTTGGTCTGCGAGGTGTTTGAGGTCCCCAATTATGATAGCCAGCATAGCCCAAACCATGAATGGTGGAATTGGGCTCCAGATTGGAATAAAACCAAGTAGCATTTTCAACATCATTAGGATTATGGCATACAGGAATCAGACAGGTACCTAAAATGTCTCCCACTGTAACTTGCTGGGAGAGACAAAAGGATGTCTGATTTAAAGTGTGAATAAATGTCTCCCACACATTGGTGGAAGGGAGAGGGGTTGCAACACCTTGCGGCAAACACAGAACGGTCACACAAATGTACATAATCCAACAAAGAGAATTAGCATTTAAGATGGCTACTAGCGCAAGAAAATAGTTTTCTGTAGTCTTATCCGCCTTAGTTTGTTCTAATACACGTTCAGCCTGCCGCGATAAAGCTTTGACCTGTCCCCAAGTTATGGCAGCGTTGGGTGTGCCACGCTTTCGGGCCTTGTCAATCTTGTCCACCCTATCCGTCAGGGTCAGACTGAAATCCGGAATGGGATTCTTTAGCCCCTGATGCCAGGCCATCTTTCCACGGCTTCACAAAGCGAGCGGGAACCCACACAGGGCCGGTTTCAGTTGACACCGCTGCGTAGCCCCGGCCCCAGGTAATGAGCGGCACGGGCAGGCTCCACTCTGGTCCTGGCAGCTTGCGATATATCACCTTCGGCGCTGGAAGGGGCTCGGTCTGTCGATAATGGCGCTGGGCTCTAGATAAAAACTGATTATTAAACAAGGTTAAATTTAAATGATTCAGTGTAAACAAGACACGAGCCAGCCATTCTTCCTTATCTGGCAAGGATAGGGGCACTCCTCCTTTTTGTTTTTGTTTAGTGAGGGCCTCCTTTAGGGTGCGGTTAGCCCTTTCAACAATGGCCTGACCCCGGGAATTATAAGGAATGCCGAATTTGTGGAGAATGCCCCACCGGGCACAAAATGCGGCCATGGCGGAGGAACAGTAAGCAGGGCCATTGTCGGTTTTCAACTCAGCGGGGCTGCCCATTACCGCAAAACTGCGAATCAAGTGATTGCAAACATGTTTGGTAGCCTCCCCTTTTTGGGCTGTTACCCAAGTGTAGACTGAAAATGTGTCGATGACAACGTGCAGGTATTTCCAAGGGGAGAAGGGGGGAAAAAGGGTAACATCCATCTGCCAAAGTTGATTGGCTCCGAGACCACGGGGATTTACCCCTATGGGAGGACCCTGTGGGTTAAGGGTGCATTGAGGACATTGTTGAACAATACCTCGAGCATCAGAAAGAGGGATCTGAAATTGTTTAGCCAATGCCTTGGCATTTTGATGATGTAGGGCATGACTTTCTATAGGAGTACAAGAGAATGCCCGGAGTTGGGTATCCGCCTGGGCATTGCCTTCCGTCAACATGCCAGGGAAGGGTTGGTGGCTTCGGATATGAGCAATAAAAAACTGATCGGTACGGGAATGAATGAGATGTTGCAATGCTAAAAACAAAGCTAGCAAATTTTTATCTAGTGCCGGTGATACATAACTGCCACTAATATTTGAAACAACATTGGCTACATATAAACTATCAGTAATAATATTAAACGGCTGCATTGAAAAACGATTAAAGGCCAAAATTACTGCAGCCAGCTCAGCATGCTGGGCGGAGCTTTGGGGTAGGGTAAACAAGGAACACCAGCGGGTGGTAAGTGGGTCACGCCAAGAGAGAACCCCACGGTGTGGACTTCCGTCTGTAAATACTGTAAGCACATCTGGCAGCGGGGTTGGTGAGAGTAAATAGCGAAAACTAAGGGGTAATCGCTGTGTCATGCCAAAACGGGGGTCCTTTAAGGTGTGAAAGGTAAAGGTTCCTGTATAACCTGCACACGCACATTGACCCTCAGGAGTTGTTTCACAAAGGGTTTGCCATAAATGTAGGGGAATTGGAAGGACTATTTCTGCTGGATCAATAGCAAAAAGCACTAATGCACGTTGGCGCCCTTTTGTAATTAGGGAAGCAAGCATGGAGGGAAGGGGAGTAAGGGTATTTGCTGGGGTGTGGGCGAGATAAAGCCATTCAAGGATTCGTACCGTCCCAGCCTCGGGTGCTTGAAAGAGAGCGGCACAAGGCTGGGTCACCCCTTGAAGACAAGCGAGACGTGGAGGCTCGTTATCCACGGCACGATCCACCCAAACCTTTGCGAGAGATTGATTCACCTGCGCAATGGCATCTAATTGTGTTTTTGTGAGAGAAATGATATCGGAGGGGTGACGCCCCTGCCGAAGAGCTTCAAATAGAGGACTTAACATGTTGGTATCCAGGCGATAATAGGGGCGTACCCAATTTATAATGCCCAATACTTGCTGAAGGGTGACGTAATTAATGTTGGTTTCCAAAGCAATTTGCGGGATAATTGGAATGGAGTAGGCGGCCATCATTTTATGTCCTAGATAAAAAAAGGGTTCTAAATATTGTACCTTTTCTGGGGCTATCTGAAGGCCGTATTCCTGAAGCATCTTTTGCAGGTCAGTTTTCCACAAGGGAGGGAGCTCTGGTCCTGCTGTGAGGATATCATCCATATAATGGTAAACCTTAAGCGTAGGGTACCGTTTGCGAAAAGGTGATAGAGACTGACTCACGTAATATTGACAGAGGGTGGGACTGTTCAGCATACCTTGGGGAAGAACTTTCCAATGGTAGCGTTCTGTTAGCTGACTATTATTCAAAACAGGGATAGTAAAGGCAAAGTACTTTCGATCATGGGGGAGGAGAGGGATAGAGAAAAAACAATCCTTAAGATCGATTATTGCTAACTGATAATCGTGTGGTATAACATTCGGGTTCGGGGTCCCACATTGAAGGGCTCCCATAGGTTCCAAAATTTTGTTTATAGCTCGGAGATCATGTAATAATCGCCAGCGGCCAGATTTTTTCTTAATAACAAAGACCGGAGTACTATATGGGCTAGTAGTAGGTTCAATATGTCCCTCGGTTAACTGTTCCTGAACTAATTCTTTAAGGGCTATTAATTTTTCCTGAGGGAGTGGCCATTGTTCAACCCACACTGGGACGTGGGTTTTCCATTCCAGGGGGAGGGCAGTGTGTGAAGAGCATTGACGTGTCATGGCACAACTAGGGAGGCTCCCAGTTGAGATAATAGGTCTCGTCCCCAGAGGCAAAATGCACGGACGAATTTTTGCAACCTCTCGCCCTTCCTCACTATCCCATACTGAGAGCCAATTGGTGCTCTGTCGAGAAGATTGCGGGCCTCCCACTCCCCAAACTGAGGGGGAGATTTCAGAAGGCCAGGAAGGGTCCCAATGCTTTTGTGCAATTACTGAAACATCCGCTCCAGTGTCTAGCAACCCATAGAGCTCCTTACCGTTGATGGTATACTTACGGGTCGGCTTGTGGGTTCGAATGTGTTGTAAGACCGCAGCAATCTGTGGATGAAAAAGGGGACCTTGCTCCAGATTAACGCGAGTAGAACCAAATCCGCCGGCACGACTCGCCTGGCCGGGTCCGGCCGGCGCTGTGTAAGGTAAGATTAGCAGTTGAGCCCAAGAATCCCCCGCCTTTAATTTGAGGGGAAGGTGACTCCAAATTTGAACATAGATAATGCCGGTGTAATCAGAATCGATAACTCCGGGCACAATCATAATAGACTGACTACTAGCAGATGAGCGAGGCAAAATCAACCCAAATGTATCCGGGGGAAGCGGACCAGAAAGCTGATGTGAAAGTAGAATAAATTATATTGTAAAAATAAGAATGGATTAAAGAAATGTTGTATGTACCTTTAAGCAGAAATAAGAAATGTTGAAATACAGGTGCCAGGAAAAGAAACATTAGGCATAAACAATGGTGCTAATGGCAAAACATTAACAGAAGATGGGTAGTAGTTAGTAAGGGAATAAAATATGCATGCCTAACCCAGGTAAACTTATCTGATTCTGCTTCCTTTGTTATCTTGTTAAGTTTCTCATCCTTTTATCTGTATAAATAAGATAGTTTGTGTCTTGCATGGGGCTCACATTATCTGGGTGTTATTAGCAGAAGCGCTGTGCTAATAAAACAGAGTGGTCTGACAAACTGTGAGTCCTGAGTCTAACTTTGACAATTTGGAGGTTCCACCGAGATGGCAACCGTCTTCACTGGGGCTGTGTGATTCCTGACTGTTTTTGTAGGACGACCGTGGAAGCCGGCACCTGGGCATTTGGCCCGAGCGGTCCTCCACCAGAACGGAAAGGTGCACGACCACAGTGAAGTCTACGCCATTGAACCTGTTGGTTCCCACTCTGTTCTGGTAGGGATCCCGGGATCTGACATCAGGAATCTGGTCAGGTAATTATTTCTGTGTTTTGTCCGGACTGAGGACTGTTCTGTCTCTGTGTCTATCCGTCTTCCTGTGGAGTGTTTGAGTCTGGGTGCCATCTCCGTCCGGGGATCGGCCAACCAAGGGGTTCCTGTCCCTGCGGTCTGAGTGAGTGGAATCTGCACAATTGCAGCCGCACCACACTTTGGGTAAATCCCTGGGTGTGAAAGCAAGGGCAATTGAGGCAGTAGCCTGTGGGCTCCTTTTGTGTGTTGCACTGGGCATTGCTCTGACAAACCCGAATTTCCTTCTTGTGCGATTGGTGTGTGAAGTCCTCCTGTATGGGTAACCAGATGTCTAAGTAGGGACAGTTCCCTAAACGAACGCCGGCTCATTTTATGTATTTAGGATGGGTCCAGACTCCTGTAAGAAGGGTCCGGACTCCTGTAAATTTCTGGAAAAATGGTCTAGGCTAACTCAGGGGGATCCCAAAACTCAGTGGCCACTGTTAAAATCTTGGAACAAAGACCGAGTGGACGTCTTAAAGGACAGACTCGGCCAACCTAAAACTAAATTGGCTAAAGAAGAGGTTAATTGTTTAATTCAGTGGTGGGAAGAGGCAAATCGTAGCTGGACAAAATAAAAAACTCGCCTCTCTCAAATATTCAAATAATAAGTTGAAAGCTTTATTAAAAGCCTCCTCTCCCACCACCAGACCGAGCGCTCCCCTTTACCCCGTTCTCAAAAAAAACCCACCCCGGATCGATCCAACCCCCTTAATACTCCCATCTCATTGTAAAAAGGACAAAAAGCAGGATCGGGCCCAGAAAAGCAGGCAAGCAACAGATAAAAAAAAAAAAACTGAAAAACAGGTTGGAAGCCCTAAGGGCATAGTGTAAGGAGTAAGAAAAGCAGTAAGTGCAGGCATGAACCCCTGGAACAATACTTAAAATGGTGAAATCTGAGGTGATAAAGGTGTTATTTTGGGAGATAAACGAGTGATTTAAGGAAAGAGAGTGAAAAGTTAACTCTACAAGGGCTGGAGAGAATTAAGCAGTTAAACTTTGTGAAAATGTTAAAAAGGACCACGTTAAAGAGAGAGAATTCTTGGTTTCTTTGCAGCCATTCTGAAGGGAAAATGGGCCCTTTTCCAAAAGAATGCCTGTAAATAATCCAAATATATATAGAGCTATGTAAAAACAAAGCAGTGCAAAGGAATGTTAAGGAAAAGAAAATGTGTATGTATCTAGTTGTCTGTGAAAATATGTAAAGTTCTAAGAATCTAAACCAGCACATCTGGTTTGTAAAACTCCTGTTTTGTAGGTGTAAGATAAATTAGTTTTGTTTTTGTTTTTAATGCCACTAAAAATTCATTTGACTCTTAATTCAAAGTTGCAAAACCGACAGACCTTTTTGCAAGACACAGGTAATTAGTGTTGTTTGGCTTTGGGATTTAGCATTTAACCCTTAAGGGGTAACTTGATTCTTTATAAAATTTAAAATGTTTTTTAAATAAAAACCAAGTCATGGCTGCAATAGGGCAGTCAAAATCAGGAGAATAGGGAGAGATTCTGGAGTCTTTTTGTTTGGTTGGTTGTTTTTGTTTTTTTTTGGTAACAATAGCAGATAAGAGCTGTAGTGAAAGAATTAAAAAAAAAATATTTTAACAGTGCCCCTCTGAAGCAACAGCAGAGGTGAGGTGCACAAAACAAAAAGAAGCAATGTTAAAAACACTGAGCCTTAAAATGGCTCTGTGTAATCAGACTGTCACTTTTGATAAGGGTACATGAAAACTCTGTAAGAAAAAAAAAACAGTTACATCGTATGTAAAAATTGATATGGCTAATGTTTAAAAAAAAAAGTTGTAATATAGAAGGAATGTGCTTTTTCCCTAGGACATGTGCAGTGTATATTGTAAAAAGGGGTAAAAGAAATACAAATGAAATATGCTACTGAATTAAAATCCTATTAGGGCTCCAAAAAGAGCCGCAATAGACTGTTTTCTTTTTCAGATCTCTGTGTGTTTTGTAAGCAGGAGTTGAAAGTGGAAAGAAATTAAAACTCTGGTGGAAGTTAATTGTGTCCCTTTTAAGACAAAGTCTCTGAGCTCTGCTAATGGCTTTGAATCCACAAGCCAAGCCTGTGTTAATGCAAATTACCTAACTGATAAAGGAAGGTAAAAACTGCCAGCACAGAAGAAATTGCCTAAATAAAAGACATGGTATAACAAGATCCCTTTAAGAGATTTGATGCTAAATGTTATTGTTAATATTAAACATTGAAATAAATTTAATGTTAGTAAGTACCCCTGTAACAACGTATAGTGTGTATGATTTTTGAAAAAAACCTTGAAGGTAATATGGTAATAATGCTTCTCAGCTATTACCTGTGAATAAACTTAAAGCTTAACACAGCAGGAAAAACATTACAAACTTGGTCTGCTATATAAGAAGAAAAACTTTAGTTATTAAATTCATGAGGTGGTATACCTCAACAGTGGAATAATTTCCCCATAACTCTTAAAAAGTAGAACCCATTAAAACCTGGCCTGCCTATAGAACAAAAAAACCACAGGAAAATATGGGGGTAATTCCTCTGTTTTGCCTGCAATCAGCAAGGGTATTTGTAAAAGAAAGGAATATTTTAAGCAACAATCAATGCCACCCTGAAAGGGGTAGAAAAATGTTATTTTTGTCTTTCAGAAAATCAGAAAAAGCTAATACCAGCTACAGAACAACCTATTACAAAAACAAATAAGTTAAAAAAAAAAAATACTGCAATAGCTATGAAATGTACTAAAATGCAGATATTTAGAACATAAGATGTTTTGGGTAATATCAGAAAATATTAAGGTTTTGATGCATCTGTTAAATCAAAGGAAAAGATTATTGTTTAATACCTATCAATATAACTGGATGCAGTATGTCTCCAGTACGGTAAGACATAATTTGTTAAGTGAAGAAATTGTTGTTAAAATTGCACACCAACAGGCTCTGGAAGCAAAAAAAATGAAAAGTTAGCCCACTCCACAGATTGCACCTGGGATCCTTCTGGCTACCTCAAACCTCAAGCCAGTGGGCTGGGGAGGAAGGGAAACTATTGGACACTAGAGGTTGTACCAAGTGAACTCCTCAAAAGTGGGTATGCTTATCCATGCCTGTTGCTCCAAAGCCCTGTAGTAAAGGCATCTCACTAGGATCCTGTATGTGGGATACAATTAATAATTAGGCCAAAGTATTGTATAACGGGCAATGTGTGTGTTAATTCTTGGAAAGAAGTGTTTTAAAAGAATAAAAGTGTTAGCAACCCACCAGTAGACAAATGTACATGTAATGTAAGTACTGTGTTTACCAATAATCACATTTACTATTTGCCACAACCAAAAAGTCTCAGCTTACTGTAAGCACTAATTTAGCTGAGTTCTCTATCAGTCTTGGCATTAAATGGCAAACAGTTACCCATTATCTGTTTAAAAAGGTAACATAGTTCCTAAAAACAAACAAACAAAACAATGTGGGAAACAGAACCATTCATATTATCTGGATGGTCTCCCACAACTACTGGCATACTAATGTTACTACCCCTAATTGTTTTTGGTTTTAAATTGTATGTGTTTAATTAAAATGTTTAAAATATGCTGGTAAATAAAACAAATGTATGCAAAGCTAAAGCCACAGGCCCAAATCACCTCCCAGTATTTTACTACATAAGAAGTGACACTGGCGATTGATAATCTTAGTGTCAAAAGGGGGATATGTAGGAGCTGGACTTTATAATGTATAATTTGATTTCATCCTACCAGCCACCCTTTTTGAATAGCAGAAAGAAATGACCCTCTGGGACTATAAGATTCTGTTTTCCCATATGCATTACAAATTGGGCCCTCTCTAACTCTTTGTTTTAAGATTTAGGTAGTAAGAGACAGGATTCTCTATTGTGTCTATGTTAAGTAAATTAGAGAAACATTGAAGGCCTGGGTCTCAATGTAAATTGTCTTGGTTAATTGTAAAACTTAGCAAGGTTTAATTTGCAATGCCTTTTTGCTCAATATAAAATACTACTGTTTGTATTCTCAATCTGTTTGTGTGAATGAGGAATGAATGCATCAGGAAAAGATAAGGTGTGAAGGCCATTGTTATAGCCAGAGTCAAGAAAAGAAGCAAAAAGACTTAAAGAGTATCAAAGAATCATCAGGCACTGCTTACTACCCAAACTGCTGTTAAACTGTCTGGCATCCGCAGCATGAATACATGCTTTGCCGTGTAAGAATGCACCACCCCAGCGAACCAATCATCACCTCAGGACCACGCAGAGTCAATTTTGACTCCAGAAGATGACGTAGAGGAACAGCCTGCAATACCTTACAATCTACGTTCTCGTAAGGGTTGCCAGAAGCAGACGACTACCTAAAGCAAGGCCCAAGAAAAAGCAGTAGTGAGCCTAGCGCCTGCTGCCTGGTGGACATAAAACTGACTACAGTTCCCTCAGTTGAGGTTGTCAGAACCAGAAGGGCCCTGCCTCCAACATGTGGTGCCTGTTCCTCGGCTGTTGGTGTCTGAAGGTCGGGGGAGTCCACAATGACAATTCTTTTATCCAGGAGCAAGTGTGGATAGCTCAGACCCTTAATATTTCTAAATGCTGGGTCTGCAGCCACATCCCAGCCCACTGTCAAACTGATGTTCCTGTCCTGGCTATCCCACTCAATTCCCCAGACTTCACTGGAGGACCTCGTCCGTTTAATACAATATGGAACAGTAATGACACCTGGGAAGAGACTATTGGCAGTTCCTTTAACCCACTTGGGGGAGTAATACACTGGGCAAAAAGGCTCCTGAGGTTAAAAGAAGTAGTTAAAATAATGGCAAATAAAACTGGAGAAAGTTTTAAGAGCCCTGGCCAAAGAAACAGGGGCGGTCCGACAGGTGGCCCTCCAAAAACGTCAGGCATTGTACATAGTGCTGGCGGCCAAAGGAGGGACCTGTGCTCTCATTAAAAAAAAACAATGTTGTGTGTTTATACCTGACGATACCAATAAGGTAATAGATCACGCTAGCCACTTAGAACAAATCGCATATATTCCCCATAAAAAGCCAAGTTCTTTATGGAAGTGGCTAAGTATTCTGTGGTATAGGAAACTGGTTGTTTCAGGAAGCCCTAACTATCCTGTTTGAAATCCTAATAATTTTTGTATGTTTTCAGTTAGTCTCCTGTTGTACCCAAAATTGTATAAGGCATGCTACTCAGGTAACTGCCCCAGAACAGAGTGCTAATACAATAATTTTAAATATTGCTAATGAACAAAGAGATTAAAAAAAAAACGGTTAATGTGTAAAACCCAGTAAAATTTTGGTCATGGCGTAAGCTTGACCAAAAGGAGGGATTGTGAAAGTAGAATAAATTATATTGTAAAAATAAGAATGGATTAAAGAAATGTTGTATGTACCTTTAAGCAGAAATAAGAAATGTTGAAATACAGGTGCCAGGAAAAGAAACATTAGGCATAAACAATGGTGCTAATGGCAAAACATTAACAGAAGATGGGTAGTAGTTAGTAAGGGAATAAAATATGCATGCCTAACCCAGGTAAACTTATCTGATTCTGCTTCCTTTGTTATCTTGTTAAGTTTCTCATCCTTTTATCTGTATAAATAAGATAGTTTGTGTCTTGCATGGGGCTCACATTATCTGGGTGTTATTAGCAGAAGCGCTGTGCTAATAAAACAGAGTGGTCTGACAAACTGTGAGTCCTGAGTCTAACTTTGACACTGAGTAGGCATGAGGAGTACGTCACCAGGAAGAGGGGATTGCATATCTACTGCATTGATAAGATCCAAACCAGCACTGCCTTTTGTGGCCGGTTGAGCGGCCATGGCAGGCAGGGCTCCCTCCTTTAAACCGGGGCTGAAGGGGGGCCCGGTTGAAAGTTTCCCGAATTAGCTGAAGTCGAGGAGCGACATTGATTGGCCCAATGATATCCTTTGTTACATTTTGGGCACTTTTTAGTAGGACGGCCCCCGGTTGTGTTAGCTCTGCCCTTATAAGCACCACCGCCTGGGGCTCGGCACTCCTTTTTAAAGTGTCTGGGTCGCTGACAGTTAAAGCAGTTACCCGTAGGTTTGTTACCTTGACGGATTGCTCCCGCCAACAGTGCCATAGCGTGGGTCTGAGTGCCTACTTCGGCACATGCCTGCAACATATCAGCGAGTGTGTAATTAGGGCGGTGAATGATAGTTTGGAGAATTTTCCGACAATCAGCATTGGACTGCTCATATGCTAAGCGTATAAGGAGTTCCACCTGAGCGTCCGGATTGTCAATTTGGCGTTGAACAGCCTCTTTGAGGCGATCAACGAAATGATGATAAGGTTCCGTAGCTTGCTGTTTAACATTTGTGAATGATCGAAGGGGCTTACCGGAGGCCGGAACCCGCCGAAAGGCTCTCTGAATGCACATTGCCGTGCGGTGAAAAGATTCCATGGGCAATATAGATTGTTGTTCCATGGTGGCAAAAGCTCCTGTCCCATATATTTGCTCAGCAGTATTCTGCGCGTTACCGAGTGCTAGGGCTGCCAATTTAAACTCATTATCCCATACCACGTATTGTGCAGGGGAAAGGATCATACGAAATAGATGTTTCCAGTCCTCCGGGATCATAGTATAACTATTGGCGATCCCTTCTATCATACCCTGCACATAAGTGGAACGCAGCCCTGACTCACGTACTGCTTTGTTAAGCTCCCGAAGAATTGAGTACGGGAGGGTGGAGTGCCGAGCTACCACCTCACCTGCCTCATTGGGAGGGTCATAAGACAGAGGAAACACCAAAGGGACTTCTCCCTCCCATTGTTCCAATAAGGGGTCTTGTCCGCTTGCTCGCGCCGCCGCAAGGGCGGCGCAAACAGCGCCCTGATGAAGAGACTTCTGCCCCAGGGTGTCCACCACTGGTGTAGAAGTTTTTGGTGCTAAGGAAGGGGCCGGTGGGAGCACTCGGGGATATGCTGGAGGTGCCTCCACCGAGAGCAAGGGAGGTGCGGAGGGCGACGCCTCTTTTCGTAATCTCCCCACCGCAGCTGAACAGTGCTGCCATAACAGAATATGTTGGATCTCGGCCCGAGGTTCCCGAAATAATGCCTCCCCGATCTTTATCCAATCGGAGTGGTCTAGGGAGCCTCGGTTCGAGTACCATGGGCACTTGTACTCAATTGCTCGGAGCAATTCCACTAAGTGTCGTAACGATACTGCAGTAAACCCGTCCTGTTTGATAAGTTTCAATAACTCTTTTGCATGATCTTTTTGCTCAATGGATAAGTCCCCCCCCATACTCACGAGGGAGCGCGTTGCGCTGTGGTGCACCAAGGCTAAGCCAGCCGATGAGTCGGGGGTCTTGTGTCTGGATCACGTCAGGGTCACCAGATGTAGTAACGGGAAACAGAGACGGTGCTGCAGAGAGACGTCCTAGGAAAAGCCCCGGACCGTTTCTTTTATTCTCTTTTCTTACATACAGGTTACTCATTACTACATGATTGATATCAAACAGGTTACTCATTACTACATGATTGATATACTTGTTTATTTCCTACTAATTGGTTAAGGCTGGCTTTCCTCAATGGGCCATTGTCTTGTGTCTTCCGTGTAACTAAGACTTGCATAACAGAGTGTACCTACTGTACCGTACTATGAGAGGAACAATACCAAGGTTCAATGCAGGGACAGCGTGGTTTGCCAACACTTGTACCCACCCCCCCCAGCTCTGCCAGTGCACCCCAGCCCTGCACCGCAACTCGCTGTGTCCTCTCTGCCAATAAACAAACCATCCTGCACCTCAACCTTCCTGCACCCCAACCCCCAGCTTGGTCTTGGCATCCTAACCCTCTGCATCCCACAGCTGTCTTTGCACCCCAACCCCTCATGCACCCCAACTTTCCTGCAGCCCCAGCCCTTCCAGTGTACCCCAACCTTCCTATACCCCAGTTCTACCAATGCACCTGACCCGTTGCATTTCCCAGCTCTGTCAATGCACCCCAACACTACAGGAAAGCTACTGGATACACATTGATGGGGAAATTGGAGGGTTCATGGCTGACCAGAAACCATTACAAGCTCTGACACCTCACTGTTCTTGGAGATGGGGTACATCTATCGGAAAGGGGTCAGAGGATTTTTCTCTCAAACATAAAATTGTCTGTGTTTTGGAACACAAACCCTATCTGGGATTTCTCCCACCAGCCTGCTATAAACTCCACCCTCTAGCCATTCTGGAACACGACCAGGAACACTATGCCACTGGAACACAGCTGTCCTTCACCCCAGGCACTGCATGGGAGTCAGATTAGAGAAGGGAGGAAGTGACAGGAAAGGAAAAGTTAGTACACAGGGAGTGAACATTTCAGGGAGATGTGTTCCCTGCTTGTAGTAGGGAGGCCTCTGTATGGTTGTGGGGACGGGGGAATGCAGTGAAAGGGTCAGAGGCATGGCGGGGGAGGTTTGCTGAAGGAGGCCTGGTGAGGCACAGCTGATGAATGTGTGTGTCAGGGGGTGCAGCTGGCTCAGTATGCTAATTGTGGAACACTATATGTACGACTGCCTATATGGCCATTACCTCCTAACACCACCAGAGCTTTTCCTGTTTAAAAAAAACCTTGGAAATTCCATGGCAAAGATCAATGTTAAATGCAGAGTTAAGGTTGCTTGGGGGTATTGTACCCCTGCAGAATGCAGTGTGGAACAAAATTCAAACTACTGATAACCAGGAGATGCACAAGTCAGGTTGTGCATCCAAGCTTACCTCTGTCCTCTTTCCGCAGTGCCCAGTTAACACACACCTACCTTTGCTCTGCCAATCCCGCAGCTGCTGACATGCACAAGGTCTTCACCTCCTTTTACAGCCCATTCACTCTCACCCATGGGATTCCATCTAACAATATTACAGGACAAGAAAGAAAAGAAAAAGAAAAAAAAGGCTGCCCACCCCATGTTCCGTCTGTTCCATAGAGCTGGCAGTAGCCAATGGGAATTATTTGCATATACTCCAGTTGCAATCAGGATGCTAGGTGTGCCTACACTAAATGGTGGAGACAGTAGTTGGGCCTGCTTGGTAAGTGTGTTGGTGATGTGAGGACGTGTGGATCACTCTGAGGTATGTGAAAGAGCAGAGCAGAGCTTAGGACAGGAGGAACTCTGTGTTTGCCCCCCTCTGATGTCTGAACAAAGGGAGGAGCTAGGTATGTACCTCCAGGATCCTGTGTGCATCAGTCCAGTGCAGAATTGCGTACCTTATATCATTAGCAGGGCACGGGGGCTCTATTAGAAAGAGTATTTTCAGTAGCGAGCTGCCATATGAGCAAGCTAAGTATTTATTATCTATGCACACTCCAGGCAAAGTGAGTGAGCTCAGTGGCAGATGGACCTGTACTGAAGAGCGGAGGAAGTAGTTAGCTCTGCTTGGTAGGTGTGTTAGCGAGATCTGTGGATGACTTGGAGATGTGTGACAGGGCTGTGGCTGGGATATGAGGAGATCTGTGTATGTGTGTGTGTGTGTGTGTGTGTGCGGAAAGGCAGGAGATGCAGGTGTGCAGGATGAAGTATGTCTCAGTTATGTCAGTAACAGGGCATGGGGCTTTAGTTACAAACAATATTGCCAGCTGTGAAGTGGAATCTGAAAGGATTCTAATGTTTTAAGGATGGCTAGTGAAAGTGTAGGTTGAGATGGTATCCTGTATGTAACAGTAGCCCTACACTTAAGATGGGAGGTGAGAGTCCCAGCTCGCATAGATGCCACCCTAACTATGCACAGTGGGTACATGAGCAGTGGCTTGAGCTAGCCGCATGAATACAAACCCACCCAGACCCCCTGGGCACATACTACTTGTGAGGCTTGCCCAAGCCACCATCCTGGCTACACTGCTCTTCTTAGTGCACTAGCTCAAGCAGAGCTAGCATGGGTATGTCTATGAGACCTGGGAATCACCTACCAGCTGAGATGTACCATCAGGGCATGGGAGCTATACAAGGCTGTGAAGCGGTTCTCACACTGTACATCTGATATTCTTTCTGGGGAGTTGGTAAGTGTACACCACAATCTGGAACCTTCTGAATTCTTATACTGCCAAGGGTCACTGAGAGTACATGCACAGTGAGGCATAGCTGAAAGAGGCTAGAGGGAACCTAGCGTGGTCAACCTTCCCCTACCCCTTTTTTGTCCTTTCATAGATGGAATCCTGTGGGTGACATTGAATGGACTGGAGAAGAAAGTGAAGAGCCTGAACATTTCAGCAACTGTGGGGCTGGCAGAGTAAAGGTATGTGTGTTAACAGGGAGCACTGGGGAATTATTGAAAGCATTGGGGAATTCCTGATGTTCAGAACTTTGAGTTTTGCTCAACTCAAGATTCACAAAGGGGACGACATGCCACCAAGCAACCTTAACTTTGTGTTAACATAATTGTTTTGCCATTGAATTTCAAGGCAATATGAGTAACTGTGTGGATTTTAAAGCAATAAGAAAAGTCATCCTCAACCTTAACTAGAGTGGAGCTAGCATCCCACTATAATAGAATGTCTCTCTTTATCACTGTTTTATTTAATGTATTTTCAGAGTAATTTCTGTAGAAAATCATCACTGACAATGTTGTCCTTAAAACGATATAACATTATACCCATTTAGTTTATATTGGAGATCTTACTCTTCCGGCCTCTTCCAAAGCGTTTTGATCTTTTGATGCATGACCAGCCACAGAGCTCAGTCAAATAGCACTTGCAGAAATAAAGAAAGGAACGCAGGCCAGAATAAGCAAAGTTAATCGCCAGTCATATACAAAGGCAATAATGATGGCGGACAGAAGGGTAGAGGCGTTCTTAGTGAACAAGCCAAGTCGGCAACCAGTAGCCTATTAAAAGCAAAAGAGTCCAAAGTTAGAGTTAATTCTTGACACACAAAGTAGAGATCAAATGTATGAAATCATTGTTCACTCAGGATCAAATATTCAGATGGAGAAGAATCATAAATGTTGTGCATTTAAAATGGACAATTATATATGGAAAAACCCATATGGACAATTACATATGCAAATACCCCTAGCTGTGTGTTAGGTTCTGGAAGCCTGATGAAAATGTGGTCACATGGGCTCAATTTGACAAAAAAATATCAGGGTCCTCCTGTGCCACAACAAGGCACAGAAATCATGAAGAGCCAACAGCCTCTAATTTGGGGCATTTCAGTTATTTGGTGCCCAGCTTAAGGCACCTAGGGCCTGATTTTCATAGGTGCTGAACATCAGCTGAAGATAATGGAAGCTGCAGGTTCCTTTAATTAGGCACTTTGTTTTCAGCAGTGTTAGCAGCAGGAAATGAGCGTTCACACCAAAGAGCTCTTCTCTCCCTGAGGATCTGCATATCCATGTCATCAAGAAATGTAAAAGTGATGATTGGCACATGGGATCCGTGTAAACTGTGACAATACTCATGGCTCAGCTGAGCAAACAGCGGATTTTCCAGCTGGGGGCCAAACTGGAAAATCGGGCCGGGGGGGGAGGGGGATTGATTTGATTAGATCTAAAACTATTTTTTGGAGCGGGGGCAGTCGAATAAAAAATAATACTTTCAAATTGACCAAACATTTTGGTTGACTAAAAACTGACCCTGCTCTTCCCCACACAATTTTTTTGTATTGATTTGGCCATTTTGCAGTGTTTTTCTCCTCTTTTTTATTTGAGGAAATTAGAAAATGAAATGCCATTTCAAAACAAAAGTAACAATAGCATATTTTAAATGTTTCATTTTGACCATTTATGACTTAAAACAAATCTCCCTTCCTATCTCTTTTGACTATTAGTCAAATTTTACCTGAATTCATGAATAGATTTGGGGCCCCTAAAAATACATATTTCAGCAAAAATACCATTCACTGAAAACATGTTGGCCAGCTCTACTCATGCCTGCAGATGAAATGGAAAGTTTTTTGGAAACAATCCATCTTTCAAATATCGCACTGTGGACAAACCAAGAAAACCTTGGGTGGGAAGTATGATACTTTCTTTGCTAGCTAGAGGTTTTCCTGCCCTCAGAGACTTTTGTGTTTATAATAAAATTATAAAACCAAAGCAATGACAAGATGAATTATTGCCATATACTCTGGGGCTTACACATAAAGATCACTTTGAGACTTCAGCTAGCACAAAACATGGCTGCCCATTTACTTAGCAGTAGCCGTGTTGGTTCCAGGCTATTGGAGAGAGAAGGTAGGTGAGGTAATATCTTTTATTGGACCAACTTCTCTTGGTGAAGAAGACCTAAAGAAGAGCTCTGTGTGAGCTCGAAAGCTTCTCTCTCTCACCAACAGAAGTTTATCCAATACAAGATATTACCTCACCCACCTTGTTTCTCACTCACTGATATTTCTTCGTTCTCCAGAGCAGGGGTTCTCACCCTTTTTCTTTCTGAGCCTCCCCCGTCCCTCAACATGCTATAGAAACTTCATGGCCC
The DNA here is from genome assembly GCF_020497125.1 of Mauremys mutica. Lineage (NCBI taxonomy): Eukaryota > Metazoa > Chordata > Testudines > Geoemydidae > Mauremys > Mauremys mutica. The sequence goes on from NC_059073.1 coordinate 236,681,815, forward strand.
ATCTGTGCCACAATAACTGGTTTTCTGAATATAAAAGCCAGGGCCAGCATTACGGGGTAGCAAGCAGGGCAATTGCCTGGGGCCTCACATCACAGGGCCCTCCATGAAGCTACATTGTTCAGGTTTTGGCTTCATCCCCATGTGGTGGGGCTCAGGGCCCTGGGCGTCAGCCCCATGAGGTGGGGCTTTGGTTTTCTGCCTTTGGCCCCAGAGAGTCTAATACTGGCCCTGCTTGGCGGACCCCCTTAAACCTGCTCGTAGCCGGTTGAGAACCACTGCTCTGGAGAATGCAGTGTTCTCATGTTCATTTTGATCTATTAAGCTTTTTTATAGTTTAGATCTCATGCACCTGTTTTACCTTGACAGCTGGGATGATGGACCTTATCCTCAAGAATTAAGTTGCAGTTTTTAAAGATTCAAGTAATTGTACATTCAGTCAAATATTTCATTGATTCCCACTCTGTGCTGGGCAGTAAAGAGGAGATGGGAGGGAGCATGAAATCTAGTGAGTCTGAGGATCTAGTGTATTTGTGGCATCTTAGGCCTGGTCTACACTAGGAGTTTATGTCGAATTTAGCAGCGTTAATTCGATTTAACCGTGCACCCGTCCACACCAGGAAGCTAATTAGTTCGACCTAGAGGGCTCTTTAGTTCGAATTCGGTACTCCACCCCGACAAGGGGAGTAGCGCTAAATTCGACATGGCTATGTCGAGTAAGCCTATGTGTGGACGGAAATCGACCTTAGTAGCTCCGGGAGCTATCCCACAGTGCACCACTGTGTTGACGCTCTGGACAGCAGTACGAGCTCGGATGCTCTGACCAGCCACACAGGAAAAGCCCCGGGAAAATTTGAATTCCTTTTCCTGTCTGGCCATTTTGAATCTCAGTTCCTGGTTGGACATCGGGACGAGCTCAGCAGCACCAGCAGCAATGCAGAGCTCTCCAGCAGAGGGGTCCATGCAATCTCAGAGTAGAAAGAGGGCCCCAGCATGGACTGACCGGGAAGTCTTGGATCTGATCGCTGTGTGGGGCGATGAGTCTATGCTTTCGGAGCTGCGCTCCAAAAAATGGAATGCAAAGACCTACGAGAAGGTCTCCAAAGCCATGGCACTCAGAGGATACAGTCGGGATGCAACGCAGTGCCGCGTGAAAATCAAGGACCTGAGACAAGGCTACCAAAAAATCAAAGCAGCAAACGGACGCTCCGGAGCCCAGCCCCAGACATGCCGCTTCTATGAGGCACTGCATGCCATTCTCGGTGGGTATGCCACCACTGCCCCACCAGTGACCGTGGACTCTGAGGATGGGATAGTGTCAAGGGGCAGTTTCTCGGCGATGTTCGCGGATGGGGAAGATGAGGAAGGGTTTGTGGAGGACGAGGCAGGCGACAGCGCTTACAATACTGATTTTCCCGACAGCCAGGATCTCTTCATCACCCTCACAGAGATCCCCTACCAACCCTCCCCGGCCGTTAACCCGGACTCTGAATCAGGGGAAGGATCAGTCGGTAAGTGCTATAAACATATAAACATTTATTTTTTTAAAATCAGGAATAAAAACTATACGAAAAGAAGGTCAATACATATAGCGATCGAATAGAAATCCTCCTGGGACACTTCCACGAAGCTCTCGTACAGGTACTCGAAAAGCCTACGCAGGAGGTTCCTGGGGAGAGGTGCCTTATTGGGTGCTCCATGGAAGCACACTCTTCCGCGCCAGGCCATCCTGAGGTACAGTGGGAGCATTGCCTCCACCAGCATGGCAGCATAGGGCCCTGGTCTGTGCAGGGATTCACGCAGCATTCGCTCTCTGTCTGTCCTAGTGACCCGCCTCAGGGTGATCTCGCTCGGCGACTGCTGCATCTAATTAGGGGAATTAATGTAATGTTACTATTGTGAATGCTTGACTTTTCCTTTGCATAACAATGACCGTCGTTTAACAGCCACGTGTTGGAGGCTGCAGAGGGAAAGCATACAGGGATCTTTCCTGGGGACAGCCACAAGGGGCTGGAACAGGGTCAGACTTTATGCTTTCCAGATTGCCTGCAGCAGGAGGCCACTGCTATCCATTAACTTTTAAGCAGCCTAAAGTTTACGGCTTACCAGGCCTGGCTGCTACACAGATTCTGCTGTCCTGCCCCGCTTGTCCAATCTCCAGTGCAAGACCCCAGGCAATGAAAGCGAATGCCGAAAATTCAAACTTGTCCTGAGAGCACATGAGATTAGGTGCCCTGTATGGTCTTGTTCACAGAAACTGAGTAGACTGTGTTCAGTGTTCGCAAACATGTATCTTTGCAAGGAAATCACTTCCTTTTTCCCATCACACAGCTGCGGCTGTTTCCCGAACTGCCCCGGCATCCCCCTCACAGAGGCTGGCGCAGATTAGGCGGCGAAAGAAAAAGACTCGGGACGAGATGTTCGCTGAACTGATGGCCTGCTCCAGAGCCGAGGCGGCCCAGCAGAGCCAGTGGAGGGAGACCCTCTCTCAGCAGCAGCGCTCACACAGCGAACGGGAGGACAGGTGGCGGCAGGAAGACCAGCAGGCGACTCAAACGCTGCTTGGACTAATGAGGGAGCAAACGGACATGCTCCGGCGCCTTGTGGATGTTCTGCAGGACCGCAGGCAGGAGCAGAGAGCCCCCCTGAACTGTATCTGCAACCGCCCTCCCCCGCCACAAAGTCCTGTCCCCCCCTCACCCAAAATCACAAGAAGGAGAGGCGCTAGGGGCCGTGAAAACTGTCACTCCACCCCAGCAGAGCGCTTATGTACTAAACAGCTCTCATTCCCTAAAGTATGAGAATTGCTTCCCTTCCTGGCTCACCCGATCCAAAATCCTAGTTTCATCCCCCAACTGTGTAGTTGAGTATTAAAAATAGTTTGCTGTTCATTACTGTTTCCGTCATGTTTCTTTGCAGAAGACTTTGTGTGAAGGGGAGATAGGGGTTTGTTAATTGCATAGGACAGCCACCATTACCAGGGTACAGACATGGGGGCAGGATCAACAGCAGGTCACACACAGAGTGCAGTCACTAGGCACCCGGGTCACTCTGGGAGGTGTCTGCTGCCCCAGGTCAGTCTGGGAGGTGTATGCTGCCCCAGGGTCCGAGCGCCTGGCATCCACAAATGGCAAGGCAGGCTGCCCTTACCATGCCCTTCCACCCTAGCCATGAACCTCTCCGATGCCCTGAGCCCCAGCCAGAGCCATCATCCCCCTACACCTACTCACCCTTCCCACACACCCCTCACCCCTTCCTGCAAACCCACCCCTTCCTGCACACCCTCCTGTAACCGTCCTCCCCCCAGAGACCGCTGTAGGAGCAGGAGCCTGTCAGTCCTCGAGTGTAGAAGCGATCTGTACATCACTGCACACCGTACCCACCACAGTCTGCATCCCTGTTTGAACCCTTTAACGCAAATTCGTTAGTAAAGAAAACTTTGTGAATTAAAAATGTTCCAATAACTTTATTTTTAAACGTCTGTTGGAAGGGGGGAAACCTGGTGAACGGGGTATGTAACTGCTGAAAAAAAGTCAATAGTAAGTGAAACAGGGGCAGGTTCAGCTTCTCTGTAAAGAGACTGGACAGTCATAGGTTACCCTGCTCTCTGAGGAACCTAGCTTTCAAAGCCTCCCGGATGCACAGCGCTTCCCGCTGGGCTCTTCTAATCGCATGGCTGTCTGGCTGAGCGTAATCAGCAGCCAGGCGATTTGCCTCAACCTCCCATCCCGCCATAAAGGTCTCCCCCTTGCTCTCACAGAGATTGTGGAGCACACAGCAAGCTGCAATAACAATGGGGATATTGGTTTCACTGAGATCCGAGCGAGTCAGTAAGCTCCTCCATCTCCCCTTGAGACGTCCAAAAGCACACTCCACCACCATTCTGCACTTGCTCAGCCGGTAGTTGAAGAGCTCCTTGTTACTGTCCAGGGCACCTGTATAGCGCTTCATGAGCCAGGGCATTAGCGGGTAGGCTGGGTCCCCAAGGATCACTGTAGGCATCTCCACATCCCCAACAGTTATTTTGTGGTTCGGGAAGAAACTACCTTCCTGCAGGCGTCTAAACAGAGCAGAGTTCCTGAAAACACGCGCGTCATGAACCTTGCCCGGCCACCCAACATAGATGTTGGTAAAACGTCCCCTATGGTCCACCAGTGCTTGCAGCACCATTGAAAAGTAGCCCTTTCGGTTAATATACTGGCTGGCCTGGTGGGCCGGTCCCAGGATAGGGATGTGAGTGCCATCTATAGCCCCACCGCAGTTTGGGAATCCCATTGCGGCGAAGCCATCTATGACGACCTGGACGTTTCCCAGGGTCACTACATTTGAGAGCAGTAGGTCAACGATTGCGTGGGCTACTTGCATCACAGCAACCCCCACGGTAGATTTGCCCACGCCAAAGTGGTTCGCTACTGACCGGTAGCTGTCTGGCGTTGCAAGTTTCCAGAGGGCTATGGCCACTTGCTTCTGCACACTCAGGGCTGCTCGCATGCGGGTGTCCTGGCGCTTCAGGGCAGGGGCCAGCAAGTCTCACAGTTCAAGGAAAGTGCCCTTACGCATCCTGAAGTTTCGCAGCCACTGTGATTCATCCCAGACCTGCAGCACTATGCGGTCCCACCAGTCCGTGCTTGTTTCCCGGGCCCAGAATCGCCGTCCCATAGCATGAACGTGACCCATTGCCACCATGATCTCCGCGGCGCGGGATCCCGTGCTTTGTGAGAGGTCTGTGCCACTCTCACACTTCATGTCCTCACAGCGCTGCCGGAGCCTCCTCGCTCGATTTCTCAGCAGCTGACTGTGGAAGAGGTGGACGATAAGGTGCGAGGAGTTGCCAACGTTCATAAGTGCAGAGATGATCGCAGCGGGCTCCATGCTCGCAGTGCTGTGGCGTCCGCGCTGTCACTGACCAGAAAAGTGCGCGAACAGATTTCCCGCCGGCGCTTTCAGGGAGGGAGGGCGGGAGTGACGGTTGAATGACGGCAGTTACCCAAAACCACCCTCGACACATTTTTCCCCCAGCAGGCATTGGGGGCTCTACCCAGCATTCCAATGGGAAGCGGGGACTGCGGGAACTGTGGGATAGCTGCCCAGAATGCACCGCTTCCAATGTCGACGCTTGCCCCGTTAGTGTGGACTCACAAAGTCGAATTAGTATCCTTAGTGTGGATACACAAATTCGACTTCATAAGGTCGAATCCACAAATTCGACCTAAGTTAAATCGAACTACTCTTGTAGTGTAGACATACCCTTAGAGACTAACAAATTTATTTGAGCATAAGCTTTCGTGGGCTAAAGCCCACTTCATCGGATGCACAGACTGGAACATACAGTAAGAAGATATTTATATATACAGAGAACATGAAAAGGTGGAAGTAGCCATACCAACTGTAAGAGGCCAATCAATTGAGATGAGCTATCACAGTGGTTCTTAAACTTCTGTCCTGGTGACCCCTTTCACGTAGCAAGTCTCTGAGTGTAACCTCCATTATAAATTAAAAACACCATTATAAATGCTGGAGACAAAACGGGGTTTGGGGTGGAGAGTGACAGCTCGCAACCCTCCATGTAATAATCTTGTGACCCCCCCTGAGGGGTCCTGACCCCCAGTTTGAGAACCCCTGAGGTATCATCAGCAGGAGAAAAAAAAAAGAAAAACTTACAGTTGGTATGGATGCTTCCACCATTTCATGTTCTCTGTATGTATAAATATCTTCTTGCTGTAAGTTCCATTCTATGCATCCAATGAAGTGGGCTTTAGCCCACGAAAACTTATGCTCAAATAAATTTGTTAGTCTCTAAGGTGCCACAAGGATTCCTGTTCTTTTTGTGGATACAGACTAACACGGCTGCTACTCTGAAACCTGAGGATGTAGTTAGTCTAGTGAATCCGGGAGCTGAGGAAGAATTTTTTTTCCAGACAAGTGAAGTAGAAATTTAATTTTATTTTAAACTATTGAATAAGTTAGGAAACTTATTACTCTTTGCTCATGAGTGAATTTAAAAAAGTATGGCTGATTTTTTTCTTCAGAATTTTTTAGACGGGGTTGTGCAGTGGGGAGGAAAGGGGAGACTGGCAAATTCTGCAGAATTTGCCACTTACCTGCAGGATTTTCAGTGGCTCCTATCCTAACCCACTCCCCAAAGTCACACAGTCCCTCGTGATTCTGCCATCACTGATACTCTGTATTAATGACAACTCACTTCACCCCAGAAAGCCCACATAAACAGGCTTCCTGTGTATGAAGTGCAGTGGACAGAGCTAGGAAGAAGAAATCTACCCATGTTAACATGAGGTCAGGGTATTGACTGCAATGCAATTCTCCCACACTACACAATGTTCTGTACATACTCCTCCCTCCTGTGCTCAGTTCTAATGACTTCCTGTACACAGCTCCTCCTAAAGTCCTATTTACTCTCATTTGACCTGAAACGACTACGAGACCTTTTCATCATAGGAAGATTCTATTCTCCAAGCAACCGAAGTGGGGCTTTAGGGCCACTTGATACACTGACGACTTTGCTCCATCAGGCAGTTTAAGTGGTGCAGAAGTGCTTACACTGGCCCTTGGACATGGCTTATTTTTAAAGTTAATAAGTTGTTTACTTAACCGCTTACAGCAAGGAAATGGAATATGTAAGAATATCTGCCGAAGCTTTACTAATTGTCATAAATTGGGACTAGTGAAACTGTTTCCAAGACTATTTAAATGTGTCACAGAGACTCTAGAGTAGATTTACCAACTCGTTTTTCAAAATAACTTAATCGCCCCTTGCCAACACTGCAATTCACAGTTGCAAGCAAAACGTAAAAACAAAAACAAACATACCCCTTTGATCTGTGAAGCGTCTCTAGCTAATCTGGTTAACAAAACCACTATGGCATTTTTAGGATCGTCGTACCAGCCAATCTCCTGCAAGGGAACAGACGGTTCCGTTATTTTTGCTTTTGCAAGTGAAATGTTCTTACCATAACTCAGTGTGGTCAGGGTCATTAGTACAATATATGGACATTTAAAGCTTGACTAGCACGTGTGCGTGGGGGAGAGAGAGAGCCAACATAAGCACTAAGATACTCACTCTTCTTCTGTGATGAGCAACATTTGTCAGATAAACTGAAAACAATGTTAAAATAAACTATTCTTACCCGCAGAACATTTGGGTTTTTTGGTAGTTTTCCCTCTCCTCCCCGATCCCCTTAGAATGCTCCTGTGCATATGCAGAACCCTGTGATACCAAGTGCTACCAATGGGTGTGCAGTGTGCCTAAGTGTTCACCCACAGAGAATCCTCAGCAAGGAACAAAGAGAGGTGTGTCCTTTCCCAGGGGGTCCATCAGGAGGGAGTATCCAAGGACAGTCATGTTGCAATAGTATTATTGTAAATCAGTCCTGATCCAGCTGGTCATCTTGACTAGAGAAACCACTCTAGTGAGCAAAGATGATGCTTTGAGAACCTACACCTGTTATGATATGGTCCGTTTGCTATGGAGTTGGATGCAAACAGACCTAAACCTATTTATCTACACATTTATATCATGACCATCAGGGTCAGATACAGATTTATCTTCTGTTTTGCTAATCTTTGCAAATATACCAATGCACTCAGATACATGCATGTTTTATACACTCTTCAGTATGGTCGATAGTGAAAGAGATGGCATCAAAATTAGACAGCTCTCCTACCAGCACTGAGTTAATTTGTACATGCTTTTGCTTTATTTTGTTTCGCACGTGTGCTCACAGACTTGCCACTTGTGCAGTGTTGAAGTGTCACTAAAAGGATGGGTTCTCTCGAAGCCATGTTGGAGGGAGGTTCTACACAGACCGCAGGGAACCAGGAATTTTCATGGTGTTATACAAATATCACCCCACAAAAGCCACCTGGTTCACATGGCAGGAGTGCTGCATATTTGCTGTCTATCGCTCTGACCCAGAAATGAGGCCCGTACCTGCTGAAGCAATGCTTTGAATGACAAAGTTCGCAATCTCTTGGTCAGAACTTCCCCAGACTTTCCAAACATGAATCCCTGAAATGGGAGAATGGGAAATACAACAGTTGAATTGTATGTGCTGGGCTGTACAGTCATATTTAGAACAACCTGCTGTAAATGTGATGATATTTCAACCGTTCAGCCACACAGTTTACAGAACCTACACAGTGTTTTGGGAGATGGTTTCAGATGTTAGTTTAAAGCTGGTGAAAGGTACCACACACATTCCTGGAAACTGAAGTTTCATCGTACTGACCCACACACATACTTCCGCAGCCAGCTGTAGAGGTCAGCAGTGGAGTCACCTTCCCTGCTTACTCATTCCTTAGCCTCACTACTCACACTGCTATCTAACAGTGCCGACTGGGACGGTGTTTTTTGTAGCGTACACAGCAATGTAGTGGAACTGGGCTGTGCCCAAACGCATTTCCCCTAGGACACAGAACGGTCAGCAGCATCTTTCAGGCATTGCTGCCTTGGGCTGCTTTGTAACTAGCAATCGGGAAGGGTAAGGCTCTGTATTCCATACCAGCCACTTGAGCCATTCAGTGGCTTGACTCTGGAACAGTTTATAAGAAACATAGTGAATCATGGCTGGGGGGGGGGGCGGGGCGGGGAAGTGGGGCAATTAGCCCCAGGCCTCGGGCCCCACAGGGGCCCCCATGAGAGTTTTTTGGGGGCCCTGGAGCGGGGTCCTTCACTTGCTCCGGGGACCCCAGAAAACTCTCGCTTCTTTCACTCCGGGTCACAGGCAATTTGGCGGCGGTGGGGTCCTTCTGCTCCGGGACCCGCCGCTGAAGACCCCAGACCCCCTGAATCCTCTGGGCAGCCCTGTAGTGAATACAAAGATGCATTATGTCCCCAACATTCCTCTCAACGAGATCTGAAAATCTGGACCATAATGTACGTGACTAGATACTCAGCTTTGACTTTTCAATGTAGTGAAGTTTACCTGGATGATGTGTGTTACTAAGCTGATCACTGCCAGGACAAGAAACATTAGAGAAAGCAACGTGGTGTTTTTGCTCCTTTTTTCAGGATCTGTTTCTTGAAAAGCCTAAGTAAGAAAAGCACAAAGTGACCACCAGTTACAATAGCTCAGGAAATACTGTAGAAACTATTGAACTTCACCTTCTCTCAGCTCTTCCTCAGCACCTGACTTCTGCCATCCCTCAGCTTTCTGTTGCTGGCCAGGAGGTCACTCCACCTCTCCCAGCTGACCTGCCTCTCATCAGCTGCTCCTTCTCTAACCCTCCACCAGACCCTCCCCTCATTTGCCTGTGAGCTGCAGTTCCACTAAACCCTGTCTCCAGGCTGCCACTTCACCAGCTCTCATCTGCCTTCCACTGAATGCTGTCACTCCGTCAGACCATCAACCTCCCCTCCAGCTGACTACAACACCCCTCTTCTCTTGCCTGAAGATAAAAGATTCCCTCAACATCTCGCTCCAACCATTCTCCCTGGCTGCTGCTCCAACTCCCAGCAGCTTCCAACAATCATATACTGGAATCCAAAGGAAGACTCCATTTCTTCCCTGCAATGATTCAGGAATCAAGGGATTAATTATTCAGACAGTTCCATGGATGTCCCTGGTACTTACAAACATGTTGGAATGCAAGGTACCTTGAAGGAGCTTACTGGCCGAAGAGAACGGGTACAATGCAAAGAGCAGGGTCAGGTACAAGGCAGGGAGCCTGCACAACAGTGGAGCAGGGTAAATGAAAACTGAGTTTGATAAGGGAAGGTGATTTGCTTCTCTGGAAAGGTGAAGTCATTCCAAATATGGGGCTAGAAAATAGGCAAGAAGTCCCAAGTGGGGAGAGGAGATCAAGGGCTTGATCAAGTTCCTACTGAAGTCAATGGAAAGACTCCAGTAGAGTTCAGTGACAGTGGGAGCAGAAGGAGGCTCTAAGGCATCACCAGAGAGGACTAGCTGGAGGGTCGGGCAGGATTTAAAGTTCTGCATTTGTGCCTGGTTCAAGTTAGTTTACCATACAGTTTTGATACTTACCCCAATGATTTTTCCATATATAACAGAAAATGCAGGGTGGACGCCACCAGAGAAGGCAGCAGCAATCACGCCAAAGAATATATGCAGCCACTCAGGTTTGTTCAGAGCCAGAATTCTGGAATAAGGCACAGCAGGGAGATTTTCCTCCTACATAAGAGATAAAATTCAGCTGTTCACTGAAAGTTGTGGAACATGACAATTTCCTCAGCTAGGGGGTAAATCAGTAAACTGTCCTAGCAACTGTTCACAGATAATTCACCCCAGCCTGCAATGTACACACTGAATGAGCAAACGTACTGAAGATTTGCCGCTCTGTAATTTAAGGTCTTAAAACTGCAATTGTAAATCAAAAAAAAAAATCTGCAGGCATCAATTTAACAAAAGGCTAACTGGGGGGTGGGTGGGATGGGGACTACATAGTTCAGTGAAATGTCAGATAAAGTTGCAGTCCATGGTCACTGACCCTAACACATGAATCATTATAATCACCTAAAAAGTCTCACTGTTCTGAGCACAAAAAAATCAGTCTAGTTCAACCTTTGCTAAATGCTAGTGGGTTTGCAGTAATACAATTGGGTTGACTTATGTCAGGTAGTCTGTTTTGTCTTTTACAAAATACAGACCATGAATCAATACCAGATGCATGGAAAACACATATGAAACAGTGATTTAGGCTTCATCTCCCTTGAAAAACACATGGCAGCTCAATTCAGCTTCACTGAGCTATTCAAAATGTCCATACATTTGTTGAGGAAGTTGTGGAAAATGACATGAAAACATAAGAACTGGTACAAATTATTAAATGAGGTTCTGAGCCAGTTGTGATGGCCTCGCCTGATTATCTTTGCCTGTGTTACAGATACTGGAAAAGCCTGCCCACACTTTAACCATACAAGCCTGCTGAACTTTGTGACATCAATAATTTCATGTCTTTCAATCTGATTTCTTCACTTTACTGCAAACAGTATGAATTCTGAAGCCATGTATCTTGCCATCTACCGTATTTCCTCTGACAAGGCCAAAATGCAACAGTTATGAATTGATAAAAAAAGTGTGTTCTGGACTTCTGGGCGATACATTGTAAGAATGGATCCAGTTGCTGCTTATTGTTCGCATCATGTTCTACCAGTAGACTGTACTATAATATAAAAAGAGCTCCTAGAAGAGGGTTTCTTCACTGGTGGGTTGTGACCCAAAATTGGGTCATCTGAATGTGTTGAAGGATCACAGGGCTGGCTGGGCTCAGCTTCCCATTCTGGGCTTTCTGACCAGATGCACATGGTCACAACACCACTCTCACAAATTTGGCCCATCAGGGGAGCCAGGCCAAATCTGAGCAGTGCTGCAACCTCTGTGGAGTAGGGAGCCAAGCCCAGCTAGTCCTGCGGGACAGGAGCTAGGATCTGTCTCAAGACTGATTTGTTTACACCTGTGTTTTCCCTGAAGATTCCCAATTCAAGTATTCGCCCAGGTCAATGCTGCATATGACAGAATCATAGTAAAGGTGACATGGATTAAGATCTGTTTAAAAAAGAAAATAGAATGACCTTTGTTCCTATTCTCACAAGCTATCACTAAACTTTAGGATTAAACTGAATTGTAACACTAACCTCTTTCTCCTTTGTTTTCTTCTTTTCAGACGACGTTTTCTTAGAAGAGGTCTTTCTGCTTGTATGCCTTCCAAATCTCTTAGGAATGCTTCCCATCTCAGTGATTCCTGGTTTTTCAAAACCACCAAGATCAGTCAGATTCTCCATCCTGAGATCATCTAAATCCTCTTCCTCATAGTCTTCATCTTCTGTCTCTTCATCGCTTTCTGACATCTCATTTTGAGTGTTTCCACCATGACCCTAGTGACAAGCAAGGAACAGTGATACACAGTCACAAGACAGTTTGTAGCAAGGGAAAGGAACATGTACTTGGTATGGAAACAAACAAAACCACCACCACTTTGGTTACATTGTCACTTTCATATGGTAGTTTGTATAGGCCAAGTATTCTGCCAGTATAAGTTGGTGCAGTTGCAACTTACACCAGCAGAGAATTTGGCTCTGTATGCCCCCCCGCACTATCTATATAGCTCTGTGATGATGTCATCCACCTCTTTTGCTCAGTTATGTTTGACTCATTACACTGTGTAAATGTGAAGCTACCGGTGAAAAACAACCACTTCCAACTCAGAAACAAGATTGACTGATCAACTTTCACTAAACTAGAAAATATGCAGAAACTGCAAAGCGAAAATGGCCCAGCTTTTTCAGTGCAGAACTTGCATGTGTCAGCAATAGTATCAGTGAGATCATAGGCGCCAACACTGTGGGTGCTCAGTGGCTCAAGCAGCCACCAAAAAAAATAGGGGGTGTTCAGCACTTGCAGGGCTGGATAATCTTTTGTGGGCCCCAGCGCCTGGACTGTGGCCCTTCCCCAATGGCCCACCCACCACTCCGCACCAAGGCCTCTCCCCCGATTGGCCTCTTCCTCCCCAAGGCCCCATCGCACTCAAACAAGAGGCCCCGCTGTTGCTCAGCCTCTTCCCCGAGGCTCGCCTGTGCTCTGCCCAGAGGTGCCACCCCTGCTCAGCCTCCCTCCCTCCCACCCCCGAAGCCCTGCCCACAGGTCACAAGAGATGGGGAGTGGGATGGAGAGGAGCACCCTCCAGCAAATTCAAAAATCAGCACCTGTGAGTGAGATATGCAGATAATTTTCTGGAGTAGAGAGATGGCCAGTAAATCTGAAGCATTTAGTCAGGAGTGCTCTATCACATCTCATTACCTGCTGCATCACAAGAGAATAGTAGACACCCTTCTGTGTCATGAGTTCATTGTGTGCTCCCTGTTCAACAACAACACCATTGTGAAATCCAGCGATAATGTCAGCTGTTCGGATTGTGGAGAGCCGGTGAGCTATCACAATGGTGGTACGTCCAGCCCTAGCCTTACCGGGGGAAAAAACAGAGAGATTTATTTTAAAATGTGGTGAACCCCCCACCCCAGAAAATCCCAACCTAACAGTGTGGAAAATACAAGCGTAAAAGCCCTGCTGATCCTCTATAGCTGATCAATATTTCCATGCCTGCTGTCTGATTTAACAACCAAAGGACACTTCTGATTACAAAATCCACATTTATAATAATGACAGGGGAAAGTGGATTAATTTTATAGGCTGTGCAGGTACTCACTGCCTATAGCTATGGTTGCCTGACACTTCCAATTGTAAGACCTGTTGTCAGATGCTTATAACTTTGCCAAGATTTAATTATTTGGGATGAAACTTTCCATGCTGATATCTGCCTCACCTTCTTCTCCTCCCCTCCCCCACATATTTTAGCAAAAATGGTTCAATGATTTCTCAGAATGAGGTTAGAGAAAATAATGTTGTTTTGCCCATATTAAAAAATTCTTATAACTGTTTAATTGAGAAGCTTTATCACCTAAATGCTTGAGAGCAGGGATATGAAATTTGGAGGAGATGAGCATGGCTCACTGGTATCAGGGGATGTGCCTTTTACCATTCCCATGAAAATCTGCCCAAATTTGGGGGGCCGAGATATGAGGCTCTGAACATCTCAATTTGCATGTGCTCAGTAGAGACTTAGAGTTCAGCAGCTAAATTCCCCAAAGAAACAGTCTGAGCTCGCTGCATTGTATGACAGGAGTGCACATGCACCATCCCCACACAGTGACTAAGCATGTTCCTGCCCAGGATTGTAGGGGCTGAGCAGGACTTTCCCTACAATTTCTCCTCCCTATAGTCAGGGGGAGTTGTGGTCCCCAGTGTGACAATCTACCTGGAGCGTCAGGTGATCAGGCTGACGCAGCAGGATTAATAAAATAAAATACAGCAGAGAGTGCTGGGAATGCTCCCACGTCGCTCAGGGGAAGAGAGAAAGCATTAGGGCCCCAAGCCCTAACCCACCTTCATACTCACACAAGCACTACCCAAAGCTGGCCAGGTCTGGGTGTAAAGTAAGAAGAAGAGGGGAAGGGGTGGACGGGAGTTCTTGCCCTGGGTCCAGGTCGTCCCAGGGATCCGCTGTAATCTCCAAGTTGCCCCAGCTTTCAGGAGGGTCCTGGGCTTCTTTGGGGGTGGTTTCAGTCAGGGCCCTCTACTCCAGTGCTCTTTGTACCAGTTCAAACAGGCTTGATATGGTTTCTTTCCCTTTCCCAAAGCATCCCAGCTCCAGGGACGCCTGTCTGGCTCACACTCATGTTGTCTCGTCTGTGTTTTCAGCCTCTGCAGCCCTGGGCTTTGTTTTCCTCTTTGCTGGTTTTGTTGTCCTGCAGGTGCAGGTCTGTGTAGTTGGTTTTTCACGGCCGCTTGGGCAATTTTCAGGCCCCCGTCTTTCTCGGCTGTCAGCCAAGTCTTGGCTGCGAGCAGTGTGGTTGGGTGGAGGACAGTGTTTTATCTTCAAACTGAGCTTGTTAATTGCAGTGTTGAATTAACCTGTTCTCTGCTCTTTTCTTTTTCTTCTCCCCCTCTTCGGCCTCTTGTGACCTAAAAAACCCCTTCCACTCTCCACTCACACACCTTTAATCCTCCCCAAAATGCTTTGTCATGCTTGCAACAGCATTAGCAATATACAGTGCTAATCTGCCTTCCCAGGGACCTCCCTAAGGGGAGGGGGCCATTGGGTTGTGACACCAGCACAGGAAACAAGAGTAGTCAGAGCAGAATGAACAGTGATTATGGAAGGAATCAAAGTTATGCAGTAAAGGATGCTCTTGTCTGCAGGAAACCTGCCTTATTTGTTGCAGAAGTTGTAAGGCAGGGCCGCCCAGAGGATTCCGGGGGACTGGGGTCTTCGGCAGTGGGAGGCCCTTGCTTTGGCAGTAATTCGGAGGCGGGGGGTCCTTCCACTCTGGGACCTGCCGCCGAAGTGCCCCGAAGACCCCCAGTGGGGGCCGCCCACCACCAAATTACCACTGAAGCGGGATCCGCCGCCGAAGTGCAGCCGGGTCTTCGGGGCACTTCGGCGGCGGGTCCCAGAACAGAAGGACTCCCCACCGCCAAACTACCGCCGAAGCAGGATCCACCGCCGAAGTGCAGCCAGGTCTTCGGGGCACTTTGGCGGCGGGTCCCGGAGCGGAGGGACCCACTACCGGTGAAGACCAGGAGCAGAAGAAGCTCCGGGGTCCCGGGCTCCATGAGAGTTTTCCGAGCCCCCAGAGTGAGCGAAGGACCCCACTCCAGGGGCCCTGAAAAACTCTCAAATTGACCCACTTTCCCCCACCTCTGGGAGGCCCTGTTGTAAGGTGTGTAGTTAATGAGACAGGGGATTTCAGGAAAAGAAAGGATGGTCTCATTATTGTTGCAGCAGCTGAATACTGCCCTAGAGAATTAGATTCTAGCCCTGTCTCTGTGCTGAGCATTCACGGCTGCAACTGAAGTCAATGGGAGATGTGCTTTTAACATATCTAGCGCTGTATAATGCAAAATTCTCTGAAATATTGAGTCCTGGGCATCACAGATCATGCACCCAAAAGTAGTATGCACTTTCAACACTAACGTCTCCGTGCCTCAGTTCCCCTTCTCTAATATGGGAGTAATACTACCACCTTACCTGTTGGGAGTGTTGTGAAGATAAATTCATTAGTGTTTATGAAGCACTCAGATACTAGAGTGATGAGAGGTATAGAAAAGCCCATGAGGAAGTTAATAATTTTGTTTTCACAGCAGAGTTTGAATGGCATGGGGCCATCCACTGAATGCTGAGGATGAAAAGAAATATTGACTAGCACTGAATGTTGAATAGCACCATCCTCTGCACTGAATGAAGCAGGGGGTCTTGTGGAAAAAATAGTATGGGATCATGTAACTGACGACTGTCCCCTAATGCAGACAAACAAGGGGACCAAATTAATGTTGACCAGGAAACTTTAATTCTATCATTCCCTACATTTTGAGGGCTTGACTTTGGAACCTTAATGTTCTTTTCATGTAGAGTGACTCTGTGTGTGTGTGTGTGTGTGTGTGTGTGTGTGTGTGTGTAATTCAATATAAATATTGATATTATCTATGTAGAATATAAGGCTCAGCACCCTGAAATTGCTTAATGGAGTTTTGATTAAATATTACAGGGTCATATTGGATGCATATGAGGATGCATCCAATTGGTCCTGCTAGTGAAGGCAGGGGGCTGGACTAGATGACCTTTCAAGGTCCCTTCCAGTTCTAGGAGATAGGTAATAATTGGAGATATACCAATTACCTATCCCTATTGATTTCAATGCCCTCCTCGAAACCAGCGGAGAGCTGTGCTTAAAAACAGATGGCATGCTATAGCCTTTAATGTCAAGCTTGCCATATGGTTGTTGTGCTTCTTAATACTGATTGATAACTCTAGCAACAGGATTCCTACCTTATTAAGAGCTGCTTGCACAATAGATTCACTCTGAGTGTCCAGAGCAGACGTGGCTTCATCCAGCAGCAGAATCCTGGGATTCCTTGCCAGGGCACGGGCAATAGCAATTCGCTGTTTCTGCCCTCCGCTCAGCTGAGCTCCCCTTTCCCCCACCATGGTGTTAAGTTTCTGAGAGAGGAGTATCGAGATTGCAGAAGGGGTCAGTTGAAATCCTTTTACACCCCCACCCCCGTCTTACTGTTACTATCATATACAGAAATTCCCTCTTTTAAAAGTTTTATGATGGATGCTCCAATAAACGCTTTAAGAATAATTACTTCTAAAGAAGTGTCTTGGCCAATTACATTCAGTGTTTTTTCCCCCCTTGAGGCAGAGGACAGTTTAAAATTCCTAACGATTGGTTTACAGTTTTGTCTCTGTCTCACCTTCTAGTTGGCTAGGAATTAGTATGTGGTGTGATGGTTTTCTATTAGCTTAAAGAAGGTACTCTAAAATTAGATTTTTCAATTATTATAAAAAGCAGCAATTGAAGTGAAAAAAAACAGGCAAACTAGAACTGGCTGAAGGAATCCAGCCATTTGATTGGCTAACAATACTAACCAGTGACTACTCAGGACACAAAGCAATTTTGTTTGCCAAGCAAAACCAGTTTAAAAAACAAAAAACAAAAACAAAAAAAACCAAAAAAGATGGGAATATTGGAAGTGGGAAAAGATAGATAATACCTAGCAGAAGAAAACAGAATAAAAACAATCTGATAAATTGAAAAAAAATCTCTCATTGTCCATAGAAATTCCTTATCCACCCTATTAAAAAATGTTGCCACATGACATACAGTTAGTATTGTAAATTAAGAACACTGTGGGTGAAATTGTCAATTGGAATAAATGACAAAACATCAGTGAAAAGCTAGTAAAGCACCATCTATTTGCACCAGCAGAGAATTTGGGCCACAAAAATTCAGAAGAACTGAGAGAGAGAGAAACCAAAGAATTTGTCACAGTTATATGGTGCTCAAATTACACCAACTCACATCAGGCAGTCTGGATATAAAATCAAAAGCATTGGCTTCTTTAGCTGCTTTCTCAATTTCAGAATCAGTAATACCCTCTCTGCCACAGCGAATGTTCGCAGCTATTGTTGTAGCAAACAAAATAGGCTCCTGGCTTACAAGGCCAATACGTTCTCTTAGCCACTTTATATTAAGTGTCCGAATATCTCGTCCATCTAAGGTAATCTGAGTGGAAAGGCATAAATGAAGAGTTAGAGGAAATGTATTATGTTTCAAATAATTAGTTGTTATAATGATATAATAATAATAATAATAATGATACACCTCTACCCCGATTTAACGAGACCCGATAAAATAGGAATATGGATAAAACGTGGTAAAGCAGTGCTGCGGGGGAGTGGGGCTGCACACTCCGGTGGATTAAAGCAAGTTCGATATAACGCGGTTTCACCTATAACGCGGTAAGATTTTTTGGCTCCCGAGGACAGTGTTATATCGAGGTAGAGATGTATAATAATTGACTTCAATATTTGTTTAGCAGCTTTTCACATAGAATAAAGCAATAACATTTAAAAAAAATGACCAGGAAAAATTAAAACTATATCTTCACAATCACCTCAGACTAGAAGAATGAAAGGAGAAGGTTAAACAAACAGGATATTGTAGGATCAGTGTTTTATAATTGTACTATGAGAATTAATGTATGATTTGATTTCATCCTGCCAGCCACCCTTTTTGAATAGCAGAAAGGAATGACAGACCAGAACAATCCTCATGACTGATTATGGTCACCCTTTTGTTTTTGGATAAGTTATAATGTCTACTATAGTTTCCTATATGTATTACAAATTAGGGACTCTAGTTAAATATACATTTCTTTGTTTTAAGGTTATAGTAAGTAAGAGACAGAATCTTGTATTGTATCTATGTTAAGGAGATTAGAGAGATGTTGAGGGCCTGAAGCACCAATGGGAATTGTTTAAGTTATAAGATTTAGCTAGGCTTGATTTATAATGTATTGTGCTGAATATAAAATACTGCTGTCTCTATACCTTTGAAGGTTTCTGTAAGAGATTGTTTGTGTGAATGAGGAATGCATGCATCAGGAAAAGATAAGGTGTCAAAGAAAGCCATGACAAAGGTCCAGATGGTCAAGAAAAAGTGAGAGACTTGGAAAGACCAGGAGACAGTCAGAAAACAGCCATTGTATCCAATGCTAAACATGTTAGCAGCATTGACAACCTCTAAGGTGAGGCAGGCACCTCAGAAAGTGAGACAACAAATAGGAGATAACAATGGGAAGCCTGACAATAACCATCAAATGATAATAGCAGAAAACCCCAAGATTAACACCACTTAAGGACAGGATGACATGGCAAAATGCATGGACTCAAATAGGAATTTACAACTGGAAAGCTGGGTTGTTGTGCCACAGAACTCTGGGTTCAGTCCTGCAAAGCCTGGGAGCATCGGATCGAGACTCATGCTCAATCTAACTGGCCATTAGATTGACTCGAGCTACAACAAACTGGTAACTATAAACATCAACTGGCAGGAGAGAGAGACAGAGAGATTGTGTGTGTGTACGAGAGATACTAAAAAGCATATGCTAACTGTTGTATTTTCAATAAATGTGACGCATTTGCCTTTTCTCCCTGAATATTTAAATACAAATTTTGACTTCCCTTAATGTCAGTAAAGTCCTATCTAAGTTTTTAGAATATTCTCATCCTCATGGCATACAAGTAATGAAAAATCTGTTTTAGAATTTCTTTGGATGCTACGTATCTTTTGCAGGGGTGGCTCTAGACATTTCGCCGCCCTAAGCACAGCGGCATGCCGCAGGGGGCGCTCTGCCGGTCGCCGGTCCCGCTGGTCCGGTGGACCTCCCGCAGGCGTGCCTGTGGAGGGTCCGCTGGTCCCACGGCTTCAGTGGAACCGCAGGACCAGCGGACCCTCAGCAGGCACGCCTGCGGGAGGTCCACTGGAGCCGCGGGACCAGCGGACCCTCTGCAGGCATGCCGCCGAAGGCTGCCTGCCTGCCGCCCTCCCGGCGACCGGCAGAGCGCCCCTCTGCGGCATTCCGCCCCAATCACGTGCTTGGCGTGCTGGGGCCTGGAGCCTTCCCTGATCTTTTGTTATTTTAAGAATCCAACTTGGTGTAATATCCTTTTAAAGTATAGGTGTAATCTAGTCAGGAAATTAATCTTCATCCTAGTAGCCAGGAATATCCACAGTTTATCCAAACTAACCTCTCCTTGGACTGGATCATAGAATCTCTGTAGCAGCTGTATAGCAGTACTTTTGCCACAGCCACTGGAGCCAACCAGAGCGATGGTCTTCCCCGATTGAATTTCAGGTTCAGGCCCTTGAGAATCTGGAAATATCATCTTTATATGTTAGTCCAATAAATATAGAGCTGCTTAAATAAGTGGTTTGTTTAGAAAAAGATCTATTAAGATGCTTGGCATCATGATCAAGCCAATAATGAGAGGTCTGGTCTAACAGTGTATTGAACTCCCAGGCCTGCTTTCAGTCCTTTGTTCCAATCCGGGTTGGAAAGCACTTTGAAGATGACAAGAAAAAGTTTTTTTTATTAATAACAATCTTGCTTTGTTCTATTCTTATTCTATAAAGACTGCACTAAGAAAAACCCTTTGGCTCTGAAAACAAAGTGGGTGTTGTAATATCCCCAATGGAATGAAGGGTCAGGATTCGACAATCTCTGGAATTTACTAGGGAGGAATTAGTTATGGAGTAATGACACTTTTGTTGCTATGTTCACATTTAGGAACATTTTACTTCAGTCTGTTTATCCCATCTTATGAATGTCTAATATTGTTAGTGACCAAATATTTGTCTCCTATGGGAACTTTTATGTATATTTAGGCTGATTTATGACTACACATTTTTTTGTAATAGAAGATAAAAACAGTAATATTGTTCTTGTCTCCTTATACTATACCAGAAGAGCTCCAGTTTTTCAGTAAACTAATAGCGGATAAGCTTTGGTGTTTGCTTGACCAAGCAAGAGCATCATTCTCCACCCCTTTAACATCATTTCTCATCACGACCATCCCAGCTCTAATCTCCCGTTTTAGGTAAGGCAGGAAAGGGTATGTCAAGGTAACGCTGACAATAACTAGAGTCTTCAGCTCTTTGTGACCCGGTTCATTCCAAATTTAGGTACTAAATGACAATTGCCTTGATCTTTGGCTGGTGATTGATGAGAACCAGGTATCCAGGATGATTCTTTTAGCTTTGCCAGCTACCTCTGATACCATTGATAATGAGCCACTGCTGACACAGGGTGAACTCTGGAAGGGATGGATGGAATCATTCTTGAATGGCTCCATCCCATTCCAGCCACTGCCCCAAACTGTGGCTCATTCTGCCCAGGATTTCTCTTGTGTAGAGTGATGTGGGATTCTGTCTTGTCACCTTCCTGCTCAATTTGTATGCAAGACCATTAGGGGAAGACAGTAAGACACTACAGTCTACACTGACTTCAGTATTCAGATAATATAGCTCTAGGTCTCTGTTTCATCAGACCCAGCTGGGAGAAGTTGACTGGCTTAGCAGCAAGTTACAGGGTGGGTTTGAGGCAGGCAAGTCAGCTGTGACTCACCTCAGAGATGACTGAGTTTATGGTTGTAGGTTGGAGGAACCCATCAGAAGAAATGGTAGAGCTAACAGCAGCACACTCAAGTGAGTTCGTAACCTGTTGGATCCAGAGCTGCTTTTGCATGCAGGAAGCAGTAGCGGCTAATAGCATTTTGTTTGTCTTTTACACTTGGCCAGAAGGTTCTGAACTTTCAGTTCTGGTACAGATGTCAATCCAGAGAGAAATATTGGATTACTGCAAAGTACCATACATGGGACTGTACAACAAGATGCCTCCCCTCGCAAACTTCAGCCGGTGGAGAGCATGGCAGTCTGTTTCTTAGAGGGCATTTTCTGTAGGGAGAATCTTGCCTCCATGCTCTGTGATCTGCACTGGCTTCCATTTCATTGTCTGGAGTGATTTAGAATAATGGCTTTAACCAATAGGCCTTAAAATAGGTTGAGTCCTGGCTATCTCCAAGATTACCTCTCCCCACATGGGATATCACAGCAGCTGAGATCTTCTGAAGCGCGGACACAAACAGCTTTCTGGGTTTAACCACATGAGGGCTGGAGGTGAGGCATTGTTGGTGAGTGAGCTTGAATGAAGAATTTGCTTCTGATTCAATTCACCACAGGCCAAATTTATTCACCTTCAGGTTATGCTGTAAGCCCCATTTGTTCTCCCTTACTTTTTCCAGCAAGTGAAAATGAAGAAAAAGTGGATGATGGTGGTGAAGACAAAGCTTTAGTTTTGGGAGGACATTCATCCTTCTTTATTGTTGTATTTTTATAACTAGTATAATAACATTTAGCTCTTACATAGTACTTTTCTTCCATATATCTCAAAGCACTTTAAAGAGGAGGTCAGTATTACTATCCCCATTTTACAGATGGGGAAAATGGAGGAAGAGAGAGGTGAAGTGACTTGCCAAGTGTTACTTTGCAGGACAATGGCAGAGCTGGGAATAGAATCCTGGTTTCTTGAGTCCTCACCCAATGTTCTTTCAACTAGACTACACTGTGCTACATAAATACTCAGAGTACAGGATGGGCACTTTAAAAAATACTGTTTTAAAATAAATACATTAAATTGATAAAATATCAGTTGTCTTTTTGGTCACACAGATAATGGCAGCAGCTCTTCACTGCAAAGATGAATTTAAAAAGATCACTTACTTTAACATCAGGTCTGGATGGGTAACTGAAATGGATGTTTTTGAATTCAATTTCTCCTTTGAGCTTGTCTGGTCTCTATCCTTCCTTGGCACTGCTATCTAGAAGACGGTGCTGGAGAGAGATTTTGAAAAGGTATTACACATTTCTGTGATTTTACAGTTGTGTCTTTTGATAGATAAGTTGTTTAGGACAGTAAAAGAAACACTGCAACAGTACATAGCAGTTTAACTGATCAATGGTTGCTGTATTTCACCCCAGAGGATTCTGCCTATCAGTGAAATGCAATCCTTGTGTATATCCTGCAAAGCATTTTGGGATACGGGACAAGGAAAGAACAGGAGTAACTAGAATAATAAATCATCTATTATACCTTAAATCATCCATCTCTCAACATTTACAATGGGCCCAAATCCCTTAGCTCCCTCCCAGCATCTGCCTAGGCAGAATGTGGGTTGAGAATCAGTTCTTGGAGGAGTGATGCTGCCTGTAATTGTTGGTTGGCTTAAAATGCACAAGCAAAATAAACAACTTGGGGATTTATTACAAAGTCTTCATCTCTTAAAAAAGATACCATCATCCTGAGGCTCCCTGGTCTGAAGTCCAATGGAAAATTAGCCTGGCGCTAAATAGCCTGACCTGCAATTGCTCCTCCACTTCCCATGTTGCTGATCTCTGCTGGACTGACACTTTTCAATGACCCAGTAACCACCAGCAGAGTTCAAAATTTCTCGTTGGAGTAGAAATGGGAAGTTTAAAGGGGACCCCGTAGGCTCTCTCTGCTCCACTCTAAGACCAGTAAAACCAAAAATAAAACCAAACCCTTTGTCTCAGAGTTCTGTTTTCTGGTAGTAGCTTCCAGCTTGTTCTATCTCCATCCAGGACTCTAGACAATCTGGGAAACAGAGTTCTGAGTCTCTATAGCCATTGTTGCTGTAGTCTGAGGCGAGTCCCCTAATGACTTGCTTAGTGTAATAGGTCAGGAACAACCAACATCAGAGGTGGTTACACAGAGTTTGATCACCCTTAATTCAGTTTCTCTGGGCAAAATTCCACCCTTTGTTATATTCACACAACCTCACTGACACCCATCAGCATTTATTGCCATAGCAGAGGACAAAATTCAGCCCTTTGTTCTAACCTAATATGAATCTGGGACTTCAGATATATAACAAACTGCTGTACAAAATTCTAAGAGTTAGTTACTGAAAGTGTGGCATCCCTCTTCCCCAGCAACAGTATTACCAGAGCTTTCAACAGCATGCATTGTCATGCATCTGACAAAGTGGGTATTCACCCACGAACGCTCATGCTCCAAAACGTCTGTTAGTCTATAAGGTGCCACAGGACTCTTTGGCCTGGTCTACACTAGGACTTTAAGTCGAATTTAGCAGCCTTAATTCGAACTAACCGCTCAACCGTCCACACCAGGAAGCCATTTAATTCGAACTAGAGGGCTCTTTAGTTCGAATTTGGTACTCCACCCCGACAGGTGGAGTAGCGCTAAATTCAACATGGCTAGCTCGAATTAGGCTAGGTGTGGATGCTAATCGAACTTAGTAGCTCCGGGAGCTATCCCACACTGCACCACTCTGTTGACGCTCTAGACAGCAGTCCGAGCTTGGATGCTCTGACCAGCCACATAGGAAACGACCCGGGAAAATTTGAATTCCTTTTCCTGTCTGGGCACTTTGAATCTGACGTCCTGGTTGGACATCGGGGCGAGCTCCGCAGCACCTGCAACGATGCAGAGCTCTCCAGCAGAGGAGTCCGGGCAATCCAAGAATAAAAAGAGGTCCCCAGCATGGACTGACCAGGAAGTCATGGATCTGATCGCTGTGTGGGGCGAGGAGTCTGTGCTTTCGGAGCTGCGCTCCAACAAGCGGAATGCAAAGACCTTCGAGAAGGTCTCCAGAGCCATGATAGACAAAGGATACAGCCGGGATGCGATGCAGTGCCGCGTGAAAGTCAAGGACCTGAGACAAGGTTACCAAAATGTCAGAGCGGCAAACGGACGCTCCGGAGCACAGCCCCAGACATGCCACTTCTACGAGGCACTGCATGCCATTGTCGGTGGGTCTGCCACCACTGCCCCACCAGTGACCGTGAACTCTGAGGATGGCATAGTGTACCTGGACAGTTCCTCGGCGATGTTCGCCGATGGGGAAGATGAGGAAGGGTTTGTGGAGGACGGCGCAGGCAACAGCGAACACAATACCGCTTGCCCTGACAGCCAGGATCTCTTCATCACCCTCACAGAGATCCCCTACCAACCGTCCCCGCCCGTTAACCCGGACTCAGAATCAGGGGAAGGATCAGGCGGTAAGTGCTATAAACATGGAAACATTTATTTTTTAAAAAACAGGTATAGAAAAAATAGAAATACTATATAAAAAATTTTAAATGTCAAACTATATAAATAGTAGGTCCACACATATAGGGATTGAACAATAATCCTCTTGGGACAGTTCAACAAAGCTCTCAGAGAGCTGCTCGAAAAGCCTCCGCAGGAGGTTCCTGGGGAGAGGTGCCTTATTGGGTGCTCCGTGGAATCACACTCTTCCATGCCAGGACATCCTAATGTAGAGAGGAATCATCGCCTCCACCAGCATTGCTGCATATGGTCCTGGTCTGTGCAGGGCTTCCCTTAGCATCCGCTCTCTCTGACTCCGAGTGACCCGCCTCAGGGTGATGTCGTTCTGGACAGGCTGCATCTAAGTAGGGCAATTAGTGTATTGTTACTATTGTTAATGGTTTAAAATTAGGTTGCATAACAACGACCCTCGCTTAACAGCCACGTGCTGGAGGCCACAGAGAACAAGCATACATTGATCTTTCCCGTGCACTGGCGGGAGGGGCTGGAAAAGGCTCAGCCTTTCTGCTTTCCAGATTGCCTTTGGCAGGAGAGCACAGCTATCCACTAACTGATAAGCATTATCTACTTTAAGGCTTACCAGGACTGTCTGCAAGACGGATTCAGCTGTCTCTCCCCGCTTGTCCGCTCTCCTGTGCAATGGCGCCGCCAATGAGAGCGTATTCCGAAATCTCGAACTTGTCCTGAGATCTCGTGGAACTTGGTGCCCTCTATGGTCTTGTTCAGAGAAACGGACTAGACTGTGTTCACTGTTCGCAAACATGTATCTGTTCAAGGAAATCACTTACTGTTTCCCATCACACAGCTTCTGCTCTTTCCCGGACTGCCCCGGCATCCCCCTCGCAGAGGCTGGCTCAGATTAGGCGGCGAAAGAAAAAGACTCGGGACGAGATGTTCGCGGAACTGATGGCCTGCTCCAGAGCCGAGGCGGCCCAGCAGAGCCAGTGGAGGGAGACCCTCTCTCAGCAGCAGTGCTCACACAGCGAACGGGAGGACAGGTGGCGGCAGGAAGACCAGCAGGCGACTCAAACGCTGCTTGGGCTAATGAGGGAGCAAACGGACACGCTCCGGCGCCTTGTTGATGTTCTGCAGGACCGCAGGCAGGAGGAGAGAGCCCCCCTGCACTGTATCTGCAACCACCCTCCAACGCCAAGAAGTCCTGTCCCCCCCTCACCGAAAATTACAAAACGGAGGGGCGGTAGGGGCCGTGAGAACTGTCACTGCACCACAGCTGAGCGCTAATGTACCACACACCTCTGACGCTATAACTGTGTAGAAGCGCTTCCCTTACAGGATCACCCAGTCCCAAATCCAAGTTTCATCACCCCACTATGTAGTAGATTAATAAAAGCTGTTTGCTGTTGTTCACTCTTTCCGTCACGTCTTTCGTGTCAGAAGACTGTGTATGTGGGGGGGGGGGGGGCAGGGGATTTATAATTGCACGGGATAGCCTACATTAGCAGGGTACAGACTATCGGGGGCAGGATCAACTGCAGGGCACACACAGACTGCAGTCAGTAGTCACCAGGGTCACTCTGTGTGGTGTATGCTGCCCCGGGTCATTCTGTGATGTGTACGCTTGTCCACAGTCCTAGCGACTGCCACCCCCTAATGTTAAGGCATGCTGCCCTTACCATGCACTTCCACCGTAGGCGCGATCCTCTCCGCTGCCCTGAGCCCCAACAAGAGCCCTCATCCACGGACAGATACTCACCCTTCCCCCACACCCCTCACCCCTTCCTACGCCCAAACCCACAGCCCAGAGCCTGCATCCAAATCCCTATCCAAAGACGGCACCACTCGCCCCTTCCTGCAAACCCACCCCTACATGCACAACCACTTGAAACCGTCCCCCACCCCAGAGACCTATGTAGGAGCAGGAGCCTGTCATTCCTCTAGTGTAGAAGCGGTCTGGACATCAGTGCACACCGTACCCACCACAGTATGCGTCCATGTTTCAAACCCTGAACAGAAATGCAAAGTAAAAGAAAGATTTATTAACAATAACTGTTCCGTTTAATTTGTTTTAAAACGTGTTTTGGAAGTGGGGGAAACTTGGAGAACGGGGTATGTAACCGCAGATCTCACTCAACACATAGAGACACAGGCCCAGGATCAGCTTCTCTTAAAATCAAGTGGAGAGTCATAGGTTACCCTGCTCTCCGAGGAAACTTGCTTTCAAAGCCTCCCGGATACACAGCGCTTCCCGCTGGGATATTCTTTCGGCACGGGTGTCTGGCTGAGCGTAAACAGCAGCCAGGCGATTTGCCTCAACCTCCCATCCGGCCAAAAAGGTCTCGCCCTTGCTCTCACAGACACTGTGGAGCACACAGCAAGCAGCAATAACTACGGGGATATTCTTTTCGCTGATGTCCGAGCGAGTCAGTAAGCTCCGCCACCTCCCCTTAAGACGTCCGAAAGCACACTCCACCACCATTCTGCACTTGCTCAGCCGGTAGTTGAAGAGTTCCTTCTCACTGTCCAAGGCGCCTGTATAGGGCTTCATGAGCCAGGGCATTAGCGGGTAGGCTGGGTCCCCGAGGATCACTGTAGGCATCTGCACATCCCCAACCGTTATTTTGTGGTCCGGGAAGAAAGTTCCTGCCTGGAGACGTCTAAACAGACCAGAGTTCCTGAACACACGTGCGTCATTAACCTTGCCCGCCCACCCGACGAAGATGTTGGTAAAACGTCCCCTATGGTCCACCAGTGCTTGCAGCACCATTGAAAAGTAGCCCTTTCGGTTAATATACTGGCTGGCCTGGTGGGCCGGTCCCAGGATAGGGATGTGAGTCCCATCTATAGCCCCACCGCAGTTTGGGAATCCCATCGCGGCGAAGCCATCTATGACGACCTGGACGTTTCCCAGAGTCACTACCTTTGAGAGCAGTTGCTCAACGATTGCGTGGGCTACTTGAATCACAGCAACCCCCACGGTAGATTTGCCCACGCCAAAGTGGTTCGCTACTGACCGGTAGCTGTCTGGCGTTGCAAGTTTCCAGAGGGCTATGGCCACTCGCTTCTGCACACTCAGGGCTGCTCGCATCTGTGTGTCCTGGCGCTTCAGGGCAGGGGCCAGCAAGTCACAGAGTTCAAGGAAAGTGCCCTTACGCATCCTGAAGTTTCGCAGCCACTCTGTTTCATCCCAGACCTGCAGCACTATGCGGTCCCACCAGTCCGTGCTTGTTTCCCGGGCCCAGAATCGCCATTCCACACCATGAACTTGACCCATTGCCACCATGATCTCCACTGCGCGGCGTACCCTGCTTTGTGAGAGGTCTGCGCCACTCTCCTCACCGCGCTGCCGGAGCCTCCTCGCCCGATTTCTCAGCAGCTGACTGTGGAAGAGGTGGACGATAAGGTGCGAGGAGTTGACAACGGCCATAAGTGCAGCGATGATCGCAGCGGGCTCCATGCTCGCAGTGCTGTGGCGTCCGCGCTGTAACCGACCAGAAAAGTGCGCGAACAGATTTCCCGCCGGCGCTTTCATGGAGGGAGGGCGTGATTGACGGTTCGATGACGACAGTTACCCAAAACCACCCTCGACACATTTTTTCCCCCAGCAGGCATTGGGAGCTCTACCCAGCATTCCAATGGGCAGCGGGGACTGCGGGAACTGTGGGATAGCTTCCCACAGTGCACCGCTTCGAAAGTCGATGCCAGCCCTGTTAATGTGGAATCGGAAATTCGAATTAGTATATTTACTGTGGATACACAAATTCGACTTCATAAGGTCGAATCCACAAATTCGACTTAAGTAGATTCAAAATAGTCTTGTAGTGTAGACAAGGCCTTTGTTGCTTTTTTACAGATCCAGACTAACACGGCTACCCCTCTGATACTTCAACAGCACTGTTAATCACCAAATGAAAAGCAGTTGAACTGAAATCATGTCCACTCCACATACTTGTGTTTTAAAGAGCAATGTCATTTCACTTAGCTCTTCACCACTTACTCTAAAAAAATAAATAAATGAGGGAGTGACAAACCTAACAGGAAAGAGGGCCCCAATCTGTAAGGTTGAGCTATAGATCTCAGTTTCCCCCAAGTTTGAAATAAGCTCATTTAGGGCTTTGTTTAAGGCTCGTCTCTCCTTAATATGAAGAAAAATGTCATCTTACTTTTGTTTTCAGTGGTCTGAGTCTATGCAGTTCATTCACTTTTTGAATTTTTTGAGAAATAAATCAGAAATTTCAGGCTGCTAGAAAAGTGATATTAAATGACAAAGTTCCTCATCTGCCTTGATGGGTCCTGCGCTTATAGGCGTTATAGGCGGATTTGTTTGCCTCAGAGATTCATGGCAGCCCTCAGTTTGGCTACTTTTGATAATGCTCAAACCTGCTGTCCACTCACCTAACCTCACCAGTGGCCAGCATGGGGGAAACCTAGTGGCTTGGGGACAGGCCAGATCCCTTTCCAATTTAGACCTTCCCTTCTGGTGTTTCTCACAGACCAAGTCAACTCCTCCTGTGTCCTATCAGGAGTTGGGGGGATGGGGGAAACCCAGGCCCAACCTCTACACGGGGTTCAAGCCCAGGGCCCTGTGGATAGCAGTTGTCTATAATGGTCCCTGTATCAGCTGCATGACAGCTACAACTCCCTTGGCTACTTCCTCATGGCCTTCCCCAGCACCTTCTTTATCCTCACTGCAGGATCTTCCTCCTGAAGCCTGATCACGCTTGAACTCTCCACTCCTCCAGCAGCACGGCTTCTCACTCCCTGGTCCTTGCACACACCCCTACTAACTGATGGGAGGTCCTCTTTAAAGCAGGTGTCCTGATTAGCCCGCCTGCCATAATTGATTCTAGAAAGTTCTTAATTGGCTCCAGGTGTCTTGATTAGCTTGCTGGTCTTATTTAGTTCTAGCAGGTTCCTGATTGCTCTAGGGCAGCCCCTGCTCTGGTCACTCAGGGAACAGAAAATTGTTCATCCAGTGGCCAGTATATTTGCCCTCTACCAGACTCCTGTACCCCACTGGTCTGGGTCTGTCACAGTACCTTACTGATGACCTTGTACACTTCATAGGCAGCACCTCGAGCACTGGCAACACATTCCAAGTGTGGGGAGCCCTGGCCGAGAAAGAATACGCCACGGACCACAGAGAGTAATACCTACAGGGAAACAAAACAGGAGCTAGTGTACAGTGGTTCCAGACCTGCAGTTTCCTTAGTGTTAAATATCATGGTAATCCTGGTGGTTCTGTAAGAGCTTTTCCAGAAAAAAAATATAAAAAAGAAAATCAAAACTAAGATTTCAGGTTGTATTTTTCCAGCTCCCCCAGTTTTTAATCTTTCCCTGGATTTGACACAGGACGTGGTGAATGTAGCTATTGTGTGCACCCACATGCCCTTTAACAGTTGGATTAGCTTTTTTTATTGCTCCTGCTTTTATTAACTCCCATTAAGAGAATAAATAGTGAAATTAGACATCTCTCCATCTCTTTGCAATAATAAAAACCTCAGTGTCCTCAAAGAGAGTTAATCCACAGTTTCCTGAGGCCCCAATCCTTCAAAGTGCACACGTAACATTATGCCTTGTGACTAGTTCCACTGAAGTCAAGTTCTCATCAGAAGTCAGTGGGGCTACTCACAGTGCATAACGCACATACCTAAGTCTTTGCAGGATCAGGGCCTTATTCCTTTCCAAAGGAAAAATAATCTAAAAATTTTGATAAAGTACAATAATCCCTTGCAGGGATTTAAAAAAATGAAAGATGGTCCCATGGCTGTGACACTAGCAGACCAGGCGCCAGCTCATGCCAAAGCTCCAGACCTCACTCAATGATTACAGATGCATAGCTGGAAGCCAGGCCAATTCACATGTGTATTAGTATAGAGCAAAGTTATTGTTACATGTATAAGAATGTATTTGGTGTTTAAACTTCATGAAAACTAATGGGATGTTAATGCACTGAAAACAATGCATTAGTTAAACACTTATCTGGATCCCGTTATAATGCTGTAGCAAACATTCACATAGTGTATGCCCCTGTCAGTAAATAATCCATCAAATGAGAAAGAAGTCTTGTGGAATGCAAATGAAGAATTTAACAGAAAAGTGTTAATTTCAAAGCAAGTGGTCATTGTGTGTGATGATCAAAGGTCAAAGACTCCAAATGTATTCCTCACTCTCTGCCATCAAAGGAAAAGCCCACATGGGTATTGACCCTGTCAGCTTGTTTTCTTTGGGAAGAAAACTATGAGTATGGATTCAGGAAAAATCCTTCATCTCTGCACTCTTTGGATTCTAACAGGGCAAAATAAATGAACATAGAGATGGAGATTCCCTGAACACTGAGAGACTTTTGCAAAACTGGCAGATCACTACATTTCTGCTATCATTTGAAATTATAAACTGACTCATTTGTACATATATTTTATCTGCTTTAATCTCTCAATAACTCGTATTACCTTTTTTTAGCTAATAAATCTTTAGTTAGTTTACTACAGAATTGTCTACCAGCATTGTCTTTGGTATAAAATCTAGGATACCAATTGATCTGGGGTAAGTGATTAGTCTCTGGGACTGGAAGCAACCTGAATGTGGTGTGATTTTTGGTGTAAATGACCTTTTATCACAAAGTCAGGTTTGTTTGTGTGGCAAGATAGATGGAGAGTCTGTCTGTGACCTCATGGTAAGACTGGTGTAATGATCCAGGAAATCACATTTGTTACTGGCTTGGTGAAATCTAATTATAGAACACAGCACCAGTTTAGGGTGTCTACCCTGTTTTCTGACAACCTGCCCTGAGGTAGGCACTCATGGTCGTGAATCACTCCAGACAGCATGACAGTGACCAAATGAAATATTTGTTTAGGAACTTTGAGGTCTTAAGTATGTAGATTCAACATTTCTGTTGATTTATATTAAAACATGTTTTAAGATTTAGTCTTATAGGTACGTTGTGCCTCAGCAGAAATTATAGATCTTTTTATGCAGTACTTAATTTACAGACCATTTTTAAAAAGTTTGCCTCAGCGAATCGACTATACTGTGCTGTACTTACAATTAGCACACGTCCGATGTCATAATTCTCTTTCTCCTCCACTGTGAGTTTGATTCCGTACCAAAATGCAAGAGCAAAGGCTCCAAATTAAATAAACTCTGAGAAACCCAAAGATGTGTAGGTGGTAATGGATTTTTTTACTCCAACTTTCCTAGCATTCTCCAGGTTAACATCATATCTGAAAACAGATGATAAATGTTAAATTTGGTATGTACCCAGATGACATTCAGCTCCCTAGCTTCCTCTCATGCTTCCAGGGTTTTCTGCCATAAAAATCAATTATCTAGATTCTTAGATGGTGTGAATCAACACAGCTTCATTGATTTTACATCAACAGAGGATCTGGCCCATGGCTGCTCTGAGTGAATTATCAGGCACACAGATAAACATGATATGTTGGGGAACAGTCAACACAACTTTGTAAATGGAAATTGTGCCTCACCAATCTATTAAAATTCTTTGAGAGTTTCAGCAAGCATGTGGACATGGGTGATCCAGTTCAGAAAGTCCACACCAAGGTCCTAAACAAAGGCTCTTAAGCAAAGACTTGGGATAAGAATGATAGGAAACAAAGGGTAGGAATAAATGGTCAGTTTTCCCAGCAGGGAGGGAAAAATTATAGATCCTTTGGGGACCCTGTACAGAGACCTGTGCTGTTCACATATTCATAAATTATATGAAAAAAGAGGGTGAACAATGAGGTGCAAAAATTGCAGATGATACAAAATTATTCAACATAGTTAAGTCCAGAGCTGACTGCAAAGAGCTACAAAGGCATCTCACAAAACTGTGTGACTGGGCAACAAAATGGCAGATGAAATTCAATGTTGATAAATGCAAAGTAATGCACATTGGAAAACAATCCCAACTATACATAAAGAACGATCGGGCCTAATTTAACTGATACAATTAAAGAAAGATCTTGTAGACATCATGGACAATTCTCTGAAAACATTTGCTCAATGTCCAGCAGCTGTCTAAAAAGCTAACAGAATGATAGGAACCATTAGGAAAGGGATCGCTAATAAGAGAGAAAATATCATAATGCCACTGTGTAAATCCATGATATGCCCACACCTCAGATAATGTGTGCAGTTCTGGTTGCTCCATCTCAAATAAGATATACTAGAATTAGAAAAGGTACAGAGAAGGTCAACAAAAATTATTAGTGGTTTGGAACAACTTCCATCTGAGGAGAGATTAAAAAGACTGGACTGTTCATCTTAGAAAAGAGATGACTAAGAGAGGATATGATAGAGGTCTAGAAAATGAATGAAGGGAAAGTGAATAGGAAATTCTTATTTACCCCTTCATGTAATATAAGAACCAGGGGTACCCAATGAAATTAATAGGTAGTAGGTTTAAAACTTACAGAATGAAGTACTTCTTCACATAATGCAGACAACAACTCATTGCCAGGCCAAAAGTATAACTTTTTGCTTGTGATTCCTTTACAAGCTTATGGTTTTCCATCAATCAATAACAGCTTCTGTTCACTCATTAGCTATCTAATCCCCTTTAGCTTCTGAAGGGCATTATAGAAAGCACCGCTCAGCCCAGCAATGTTCCCAGAACATTTCAGGAGGACATGCATATCATTTTATTGTTCAATGACATGCTCAGAAGCTTTGTAGGAACCTCTCGACACATATATTATGTACAAAAATGCCCTGACCAAAAGTGGGAAGGCCCAAAATGAATGGCACAGTTTACGCAGTAGTGAAGGGATCCTAAAATGATGTGCAATTAATTTTTTCCACATAAACTGCTCAGATATCATTGGTGCTGTTCAGATTAGAGCAAGATGAGGATTATTTGCAAAGCACTAAGCATGTACTTAACTTTAAGCATGTGGGTAGCTCCCTTGAAGTCGATGACATAGGAAAGTGATAGGGAATCTTACCTAAGCTCATGATCCAGTAAAGCATGAACTTAACTGTAAACACTTTAATGAATGATTTCAGTGTGCGTGTGCATGTGCTTAAAGTATTAGCATAAGTGCTTTGTTGAACTGGAGCCTTAGAGAAGATTGCATTTTCTGTAGCCTCAGCTTCCAAATTCAACTTTAAATTAGTGTCAGAGGGAAATTGGACCTTACAATGCTCCTCCATAATGTAGGTCAATTGAGTGATTGCAAATATTCATGAGTGACAGAAAACATCTCCTTCCATATGCTCATATTTATCTTCATCTGAATTTCTCAGCTGTCTGGGGGATAAACTGACTGATCATCTTTGATTTTTTTTAAAATAACCACATCACTTTCCCAAATATTATGTACAATCAATAATTAGTTAAAAAAAACTCACTTTGCTAATGCCTTCATCTGTCCATTGAAAGCAACAACTGTTCTGATAGAAGTCAAAATTTCTTCCGCCACAGCTCCTGCTCTAGCATAAGCAGTCAGCTCTTTTGTAGTGAATGATGCCAGGAACTGGAAAATTGGGAGGGTGGGGGGAAGGGTAAAGTATTTTATGAAAATCTATTTAAATGGTGTAAATTATGTACTGATACAAAGGGTGATCAAGCATTTAGCAAAAGAGCCTAGAATTTAGCAAATCTGGGTTCAAGTCCCCACTCCAATACACTTTTCCTGGGCAAGTTTAGGTAAGTAATTTTTCTCCGTTTTTCACTTCTCCATGTATAACATGAGAATCCCCTCTCTTGCATGGTGTTGTGAGGCTAAACATGATGAAGCTTGTGTGGCACTCAGAAACTATAGTAATGGAGGCCATGTAAATAACTTAGCTATCTTAATTACAGGTCACAATCCTGTTTCTTCCTCCACCATTTTCAGTGCTTAGGTGGGGGAAAGGGGGAGCGAAAACCAACACAATCTATACATGGAAACATTTTGTAAATTTTTCTGTGCATTACAAGCAATATCTACTAATGTGGTCACAGTTGATGAATGCTGATCATCCTCTTCCCATGTGGTGAGTGGTGTTAGCTGGAAGCAGTCCAGGCCTCCATGGCATGCTAATGCCTGCCCGCTGATGCTCAGTGTAGACAGAGCTCTGCAAATTTTGGGGCAGGAGCCAGTGGAGTAGGAGAAGGGCTGCTTTCCATGCTCTCCAAACTTTGGGGTCATATTGCTTTGGGGTGCAGTATGACACTACATTCCCTCTGAATCTGTTTTTAGAGGTAAAATTCTTATTTGTTTTTCCTCAGCACTTACAAATGATCCAGCTGCTGCTGCTGCAACAAGGAGAGGGCTAACTGACAACATCACCAAAGTCAGTTTCCATCCGTAGACGAATCCTATAACAATCCCTGTCAGAAACGTGGAAAAGAATTGTACAAATATACAGAACTTGTCTCCGATGCCGTCGTGGATGGTGTTAATGTCACTGTTAATTAAAAAGAGATTTGTTAACTTTGATGAATGCCTCCTCCTCACACATTTTTCTGTTTTGCTGGAGAGAAGCTTCTCAGAAGTTTTACTGTTCAAATCATTGGGTAGTAGGAATTTTGGACGTGGATACTGAACAGCAGCAATGGCTCTTTGTGGGGCTAGGAACTAGCAGAGCACAACTCATTGTTTGTGATGTAACCTCCAGATAGACTTCTGCCATTGCTACCCCTGCTCAATCACACGTGACCCAATTCATTCATGCAATAGCCAAAAGGAATAATCCATTAAAAAAAATCATCCCAAAACCTTTACATTACTTTTTTCTCTAAGTTCCCCTATGTATCCAATCATCTTCAATTTTGTTATTAGATTTTATGATCTTTGAGGCAAGAAATATCTCCTTTTTCCATCCTATACAGTGACAAGTACAGTGTTAGTAAATTATTAATTGAAAAATCATTGTGTGTCATGCTAATTTTCTCTTGTTATTTATATATGTGGGAACTAGGATTAGTGAAATTCAAGCCTCTCTCATTCCCTTCAGGATTCACATCTTCCAAAAACTGGGCATATCCCTCCCTGCAAACATTAAATCTGGAGAAACTCTGCATACCCTGATCATACCTTCCTCTGAATCTCTGCACATGGGACCTGATCCAAAGATTCCTAATGATTTTAACTGGTTTTGGATCAGGTTCAAAATGATAACAGTTCCTATAACTATGAGTGCAGTTTCATTTCATACAATGTCAGGGTTTTCAGTGTTTGTAAACTAGCTGGAGACAGCAGAACTGTTTATCTACAGTAGTTTGCAAAATAGCTCATAGACACTACAAAGCCAATGTTAGAGGAATAAGATATTGCATTTCACAGCATAAGCCCTCGCAGTGGAAATGTCACTGAAACCCTGAAAGTGAAGTGAAAACTGGTAACGAATTCCTCCCTCACAAAGAAGAAATATTTTGGGTCTTAGTTAAAAAGGTTTCCTGGAAATTCCCTGTAGCTAATTCTATAAAGGTAAACATCAGACTTCTTTTTGGTTCAGGTTTCTGGTGCATAGATAAATAAACCCTTCTCACTCCGTCAGTCGGGTGTTCAACGTTCCAATCTTGCTGATATCAAACCAAGCTATTTCCTGGTGAAGTACTGCAAAAAAAAACTTTTGACGGATTCTTGCTGTCTGTCTTGCAGCTGAGGTCAGAAATGTCCAGACTTGGATGGTGCTCAGTATCACTACAGCAGAGCCAATACCCACATAGTAGTAGGCAAACCTGTAGTAAATAGTAAAAGTCCATAAGGTCAATTGCATCTTGCAAGATAAGTTAGACACATCAGGTCACATTCAGCCCTGCTGAAGCCAATGGGATGTAATTGAGGGCCAAATTTGGCTTACAGTCTAATGGACAAAAAAAAAATATAGAAACTACACTGTGCTATTCTTATGAAAATAATTGCAGAGGTTCTTACCTGGTCATTTCAGTTTCTATATCCAAACCTGGCATTACTGGACAAGTAGAGCTACTATTCATCACAGCTGAAAGATTAATTATAACAAATAAAAATATTCAGTTTTATTAGAACAGGCATAAAACAAATCATGGCGGTTTTAGGCCATAATCTTATGGGTGTTTTGCATGACACTACATTCCCTGCAACAGCTCGGTAGATTTATAACTTTCATGGTGGCCATCATCCTTTCAGTGGAGGATTAAACAGGGCAAACTTCTGAGTCAGCTCAGAGGGTTACTGTAGAGTGATGTCATGGGTTTAGCTCACTACGTCAAAGGGCACTGGTCAGATCATAGTTTCATCTGATCTGACCTTCAGATTCCAACAGTGGCCAATATCTGATTTTTCAGAAGTTGATAACTCCCCCTTCTACCTCATATAAGGCAAAATTCATCCATGCAGACACCATAAGGCCGACTTTTATGCACCACTTAGGTTCCACCCAAGCCTCAAAACTGGACCCAAATAGGGTCCAAGTGGTGGCTCAGCGTTTTGCTGGCTGTCTGCAAAAAGGGTAAATTTCACTACTAATGCACCTAACTGAATGTGCAGAACTTTTCAGACCTGGGAGAAATAGCAGACCCCTTCCAGGTGTCAGCACATATATTTTAGGGTAAGTTATGATTGCCCTTATCATAAGCTTAGCTCATATAGAGGAAAAATAGAATTAACGGTCATATTTTGTTGTTTTAAAAATCCGATCACAGAATTTGATTTTGTGACCTCGTTGGGCAGTGAATTCCATGGATTAACTATAAGCTATAGAAAGTAGTAAATAGTTTTACAGTTATCAAATGTACTGCTCTGTAATTTATCAAGTGTCTGTTTTGCTACTGTACTATACAGCAGGGTAAAAAGGAAGGATTGCTCAGAATTCACTCTGCTCTTCATGGTTTTTAACACCACAGCAGCACTCCGTCCTGAACCTCTGCCAATCCAGTAAATAAGGGTACGTCTTCACTACCCTCCATATCGGCGGGTAGCAATCGATTTCTCAGGGATCAATATATTGCATCTCATCTAGACGCGATATATCGATCCCCAAACGCGCTCCTGTCGACTCCGTAACTCCAGCAACCCGAACGGCGGTAGCAGAGTCGACATGGGGCGCCGCGGAGATCGATCCCGCGCCGTGAGTACGGTAGGTAATTCGATATAAGATAATTCGACTTCAGCTACGTTGCATATCTTATATCGATTTTCCCGCGTAGTGTAGACCTGCCCTAAGAGACCCTAACAAATATTTTCAGAAGTTGAACAAATTTTATTTACCTGAAGACATATTTACTGCTTGGCCAATTGTCACAAAGCTGTTTGTCATCTCTCCAGCAACAACAATAATAAGTGGCATCCCTGTTCCATTTGCAACAGCTGCAATCAAGCCTATTATCATCAAAATGATATCCAGCCAATCGGCATACACAAACTACATGAATATAAAGAAAAAGGAATTAATTGAAGGTTGACAAATTCACATAATTGTGACAATATCCTACTAAGACACACAGAATAGGATTTGTTTTTACATAGCACCATTTGCAATTTGGGTATCCCAAAGCACTTTATGAAGCAATGAATTAGATAGTATGAAGGCAAACACAACACATGGGATACACTTAGAAAAAGCTTACACACCATTTTAGGCCAGTTTTTATTTAGGACACGATGGCAGGATGAATCCCCTAATCTGCAGAAAAAAGAATGTATCTAACATCACCTGTGCAACTCACTGCCTCCCTGGGTGCATTCTACTACAGCACATATTTACTCAGTGTAAGTGTTACTTAGCACAGGTAAGTAACAAACATTTGGCTGCTGCCTACCAACAGAAATGGGTATGTAGCAGTTATTACATTTAAGAAAAACAGGGCACTTGTTTCCCTGGATAATTCATAAGACATTGTGCATGAATGGTAAAATTATCTCCAGTTGAGAGACACAGGGCAAGGCCCTACTTACCGCACATGCTTCACTTCAGTCCTTACCATGGGTGAATTTCACTCCGTCATGGTGGTAGTGCTGAAACATCGTCAAGCACTGGCAGTTAGCTGTGGGGGGAACTTTGCTCAACAGGCCGTATTTTTAAAGAGTGGAGCCTGAGATCAATGCACAAAATGGCTGTGCGGCAATACTAAGTTTTGCACAGACCTCTTTCTTCCCTTTCGAAATGCAGTATTGTGGATGCACATTCGTCTGTCAACATAATGTACAACAGGCAAAGAAAAGGAACAATGAGAACTATAAATCAAACCAGTAAACTATGCACTAACCAATTTCAAAATGCCAACCATCTTTTCCTTTGACTCCTCATTTTTCTTTCTAAAGAGATTAATGAAAAATTAATCCAGACCCTTTCTTGAAAGGCAGGGCAAGAAATTTAACAGCATGTTAAGATCAAGGAACCCCTACTTTTTCTTGTTCTTCTGTAACTCGTTATTCTGCTCTGGTTTTTCATTATGTTGGAAAGCAGGATTGTAATAGCCATTACTTGCAGATTCTGTGGAGGGGAAGGTAGGTTTTGCTTTCACAAATAGTAAGGTCTTTTAAGTCAGATTCTATTGAAGAACAATAAATCCCTTTCTGAATTATCGGAGCACCAAAACTGTTGATTTTTTTAAAGCAGGAAAACCACATTTGTCTCATGCTCTTGAAACAGGTAACTTTCAATTTTTTCCTCCCCAAAGATCACATCCAAGCTGAGAACAAACATTATTTTCAGCTCAAAAAAATAATTTTAAGGGAAGTCATTAAAGATTAACTTGGACCTCAGCCTTGCAAAAACTGAGGGAATGCCTAAGTGTATGTCTACACTAGAAATGCGACAGTGGCACAGCTGCAGCTATGCTCTCTGTAGCATATACACTTACTACAATGGTGGAAGGGATTAGTGAATCCACCTGCTACGTTGCTGGAAGAGTTCTTCTGTCAACCTAATGGTGCCTACATTGGGGCTTAGGCCGGCTTATCTATGTCTCGCAAGAGCATGAATTTTTCACACCTCTGAGAAATGTAGCTAGGTGGACTTAACTTTTAGGTGTAGACCAGGCTTTTGTCTTTGCAGGATTGGGGCCTTAGAGTGGAACAGGCAGACATATTTGTTGGCATTTCAGTACTACCTACAGGCCTCAACCCTACTGTGCTTTGGCTGCACAAACAAGCAAAAAAAGAGGATCTCCACCCAAAAGAGTTTGTAATCAAGGAATAAGATGAGAAATAACAAGTGGATGAAAGAAACAGGCAGAGGAATCAGAACAGAATAGTGTTCTAGCTGTCTATCCTCTCTCAACCTGAACTATAACTACTGTGTTTTCCATCACTAGTTTTTAGAACATCTTTGTAGAGACTTACAGGACACTATTATTTTTGTTATGATTATATAAAATACTTCAAATGCAGTAAACTGGTTCCTGACTCACATAGTGGAGCATTTGCACACTTAGGCCCCATTGCTGATGCATGTCAATAACTTTAGGCATGTGAACGGCCACATTGAAACTCAATGGGACTACTCATGTGCATAAATGCTTGCAGGATGGGAGACGTAGTTATTTTCAAACTAGAGTGACTCACTAGGTACACCAGGGTCACTTAAGTTGGTAGAAAGGCCACACAGAGCTACGCCCAGCCCGTGCTGTGATTAAGTTAAAAGAGAATACGTGTATTCAGTGCTTGCTATGAATATTTTCTGAATGCTGTTTCCTCCACACAGATCCCCAAGAAGGGTCCATACTCGCTGGGTAAAGACGCCACAGAAGAAAGCTTAATAGCCAGGGCAGCATGATTTGTGGAGGACGATGGGAGGGCTGATCTGTTTTTCCATAGAAATCCCTCATGGCTACCAGACAAGATTCAACATGTGGATTAGTTTCGTGGCAATGGAGTACATCCTTCCAACAACTAGCCTAACATTCAAAAGAAGAAACAACTAACTGAAAAACTTACTGGGACTAAGTGGTTCCTTTTCTGTGTAATGTATGAAATCATCCTTCATTGTGTTATTCTGTTGTATGGTTATTAGACTTGCAGAAGTAGATCACTTTGTGTAAAATCTGCATACACAAGAAAACAGCACAACCTTTCAGAGACAATAGCCATTCAAAGAGTTCACATTAAGATATGTTTATGTTTCTTTATTAATTATTTGTTTCCTTTCAACAACTTTTCCCAGGGAAGAAAAAATATTATCATTACATACTATTTTTACATCAGGGTAAATTACTTTTCTAAAGAACTATGTTCATTTTTAAAAATTAGGACAACAATGTGGCCTGCTTCCTGGGGGTACCCAGGGCCGTTGCCTCCTGCCCTTAGCACGAGAAAGTCTTGTCTGTGCCTGATGGGGGTCAGCTCCTCAACTCCAGTGGCCACAGGCAACACAAGCACTCCCATTTAGGCCTAGGCAGGCCCTGCTGTCTCTTTACAGGTTAGCGGTAGGCTCATTCCAACCCCTGAGCTCTCCGAGCATCTCCCTGCTCCACTGCAAACTCACAGTATTTACAGATTTGCTGTTTGGAAAGGAACAGTACACCCCAGCTTACCAGTTCCAGCTCAGATCACCTCTTTGCTTAACACACGACACTTAGATACGTTTATAGTGAAAATGAGCAAAAGTTTATTTAACAAAGTAGAGATGTAACCCCCCTTGTCAGTGCTGGCTTAGTACGTGACTGCAGTGCAAACAGGAGAGGGGTACTTCACCGTTTTTGGACAGTTGCAAAGTTTTGGTCACCCTGGGCTCAGTTGTGTGTGCTGCTGGTAGGTGCCTGCCTCCCTACCCTGGCATGCTAAAGGATCAAGCTACTTGGTGGTGCTTCCAGTAAGACAAGGGATAACCACACTAAGGCTGTGGCTACAGCACTTGAACTCACAAATAATTCAAACTCACATAAGCAAACACATTATAAAAAATAACTATAAACTTTATATAAGGACATGACCAAAGAGAAATAGACAATCAGTGAAAATATTAAATGATTAAAATGATTAGAGATCAATAATGCTTTGTAATTACTAAAGGCTCTGCCAAGAGGCATGCTAGGTCATGTGACCACATACTCTCTGAATGTTCCTAAACTAAAGTGTCTCTTCCCACTCCCACCCCCAGTTCTGTCTGTTCCCTGCATCTCAGGTGGTGCATGTAGAGACATGTTGCAGGCCTGTAAGAAAATACTGTTAGAAACACACTTTATTATACTGGGAATGGGCAGTGCAGGTCTTGATGATCCAGGTAGATCAAAATCCTTCCGCAGATGAAATGTGCCTTCATGGTGCAAAATTACAACCTAACTGCCCATATAACTCTAAGGGCTTGGCTACACTTGTGAATTAGAGTGCATGAAACCAGGCACGGGCGCCCTAGCTCACTACTTGTCCCCACTGGCAAGGCACGTAGAGCGTTCTGACTCCGCAACTAGACCTGGTACTCCACCTCGGCGTGTGGAATAACGTTTGATGCGCCTCCGCTGGAGCGCTGCAGCACCAGTGTGAACAGGGTGTTGCATTACTGCGCTCTGATCGGCCTGCAGAAACATCCCATAATCCCCTTAAGTCAAGTGGCCACTCTTGTCATTGTTTTGGAATCACTGCATGAATGCGGATATGCCCTTTCAAAGCTCCATTTCTGACAACCGGCATGCTTATCTGCTCCGAGACAAAGCAACCATTACTGCAGAATGCTGCGGGTGGGGATCTGCTGCTGTCTGAATGCACAAGACATCATGTTGACATGCTCTCAGCCCCCCAAAAACCCACTCTCTGCCTCCCCCAACACATACACACAACACTTTCCCTCTCACACTCCACTCCACACACCCCAATTTGAAAAGCACGTTGCAGTCACTTGCATGCTGGGATAGCTGCTCCCAGTGTTGCTGCAAGTGCTGCAAATGTGGCCACGCCCGTGCGCTTGAAGCTGTCAGTGTGGACAGTATGCAGCACTTTCCCTGCTGCCCTCTCCGAAGGCTGGTTTAATTCAAAGCGCTCTACATCTGCAAGTGTAGCCATGTCCTAATGCCGGATACTCCCTCAGGTTCTATTTCTGGCTGAGTGGTCAGGAGACTGATTCGGGCAAGCAGGTCCTGCCTAGCGATCACTGGAAATGGACTAACCGCCCACTCCATTCTGAAACAGTGCTGACAGTCTTTAAAGCTTGGAACCCCTGGGTTCTAAAACCCCAGATCTGGTGTGGGCTGGCTGCAGGGCAGACAGGCTGGAAGCAGTGAAAGCCTGTCTCTCCTGCCATCTCCTCTGGTTGCTGGCAGGCAGCGACAGGTGGATTGTCCCCTCCTGGGGCTTTTCTGCAGGCTGGGGTTACAAGTTAGGCCAGTTGCTGGGCCTGGAAGTGCTGTGCTGGTAGACTGCAGGCAGACCTGTTCCTCCCTCTGCTTCCTAACTGGTCTCTCCCACATGGTGGGAAAGCCAAGCTATTCATAGCCTACCGCCTGCTTTCCCAGGGCTCCGGGGGTGAATTAAAGGGCCAGTGGCTCCTGGCTGCCCACTGCTACCGCCCAGGGCCCTTTAAATCACTGCCTGAGCCCCGCT
Organism: Mauremys mutica; assembly: GCF_020497125.1. Classification (NCBI taxonomy): domain Eukaryota; kingdom Metazoa; phylum Chordata; order Testudines; family Geoemydidae; genus Mauremys; species Mauremys mutica. The sequence continues at coordinate 236,724,749 of NC_059073.1, forward strand.
GCGAGTGTAGTGTAATAAAGTGCTCTCCGTAGTAATGTCCTACTTATGCTCAGTTAATCTGCTGAAGTCACTCCCCTTCACCGTGCCCTTATTAGCCACAGGATCCTGCAGACTGCTTTTGAGAGGGGTTAAAAAGTGGCAAAGGGGGCAAATTGGAAGAGGAGGGTGGCCAGGGTCTGAGCAGGGGGTGGAAATTTACTGATCGGGGGGTCAATCAGCTGGAGGCATCATTAGGAGAGGGGCTAAAGAGAAAAATCAGGGATGTGGGGGGGAGGAGATGGAGTTAAGCCCAGGAGTGAGGCATTGGCAGAGGGTGACAGAGGGCAAAGTCTTGGCACAAGCAGGGGCAGTGGGGGTAGCAGTTATCCCAGTGGCACTGAGACACCAGTGTTTGCAAAAAATAGCTTGTTGAGGGGACAAGAGGCTTTTTTATTTGGGCAAAGTGGCTTTCTTGTATGGTCACATGAACTGAGCATGCTCAGTAACATCTGCTGAAGCCATTGCCCTTCACCCTGCCCTTATTAGCCGCATAAATCTGCTGACTGCTATTTGCAGGGGTTAAAAGGGGGCAAAGGCTGCAAATTGGAGCTGGGAGGGGGTAGTGTGGCCAGGGTCTGAGCAGGGGGCGGAAATTGACTGGTTCAGAGGTCAAGGAGCTGGAGGCAGCACTAGGCTAAAGGGCAAAATCAGGGCTAGGGGGGTGGAGCAGGAGTTAAGCTCAAGGTGAGGTGCTGGCAGAGGATGACGAGGGCAAAACCTGCCACAGGCAGGGGCACAGTCAGGGCTGGCTCCAGGCACCAGCAAAGGAAGCAGGTGCCTGGGGTGGCCAATAGAAAGGGGAGGCAGACCATCCATTGTTGGGGCGGCACATCCAGGTCAGCGGTGGCTGTTCAGCGGCGGCTCACTCGGTCAGCTTCAGTGTTCGGCAGCAATTCGGCGGCGGGTCCTTCACTCCGTCTTCCTCTTCAGCGGCACTTTGGCAGCAGCTCAACCAGGTTTTTCTTTCTTTCTTTTTTTTCCCGCCACTTGGGATGGCAAAAAAGCTGGAGCCAGCCCTGGGCACAGGGGGTAACAGCTACCCCAGTGGCATTGAGACATCCGTGTTTGCAAAAATGGTGGGGGGCAAAGGGGCTTTTTAAAATTTCTTCTCTCACAGACAGCACCTCTCAGCATCCGCTTCCCAGGGCTGGGTTCTTAAAGGAACAAGCACAAGGCTGGGTTCTTAAAGGCACAGGCATTCCCATGCCTAGTCAATGCAACTCTTCTTTGTCTGATCTAACCTACTAAGGCCATGTCTACACTACAAAGTTCAAAGCGCTGCCATGGGTGCCCGTGCTCCTGGTAATCCACCTCAATGAGGGGATTAGCTCCAAGCACTGGGAGCCGAGCCCAGGGGCAGCTCTGTGTATTTTGCCGCCCCAAGCACGGCAGTGAGGCAGCCTTCGGCGGCATGCCTGCAGGAGGTCCGCTGGTAACGTGGATTCGGCGGCATGCCTGCGGGAGGTCCGCTGGTCCTGCGCCTTCGGCGTACCTGCTGCCAAATTGCCGCCGAAGCCAGGGGACCGTCGGACCTCCTGCAGAAATGCCACTGAAGGCAGCTTGACTGCTGTCCTCACAGCGACCAGCAGGCCATCCCCCACGGCTTGCTGCCCCAGGCATGCGCTTGGTGGGCTGGTGCTTGGAGCCACCCCTGGCCGAGCCTGTCCACAATAGTGCTTTAAAGCACTCAAACTTGCTGCGATGTGTGTGTGTGTGTGTGTGTGTGTGTGTGTGTGTGATATTTCACACCCCTGAGCCAGCAAGTTAGAGCGCTTTAACTTGCCAGTGTAGATAATCCTTGAGACTTACTTCAGTGAAACATGAGTTATACACCCTTGAGTCAAGAAATTTTAATAAATAAATGATTTTTTTATGTGCCTCTTTGTTCCTGAGCCTGTAGGGTGCAGTAAGGCCAGTTCCAGTGCCTTGAGCCTAAACCCCTGAATGACTCTTAGACTACACTCATACAGTTCCTGTTACCTCTCCCAAACATTTCATATGCCTAGGGCCATATCTACACTTTATGTGTGGGTTAACTCAATTTATGTCAGCATAGAGTCACTATGCCACTTGTGTGTATGCCTCCTGGACTCCTTGTCTCAGCACTCCGGGTACTCACCAGAAGCACTTGTACAGATTTAGAGTGAGGTGCACCATGAATAGATATCCCACTGTATTTTGGGAAGCTTTGGTTTGGCAGTGTACGCTGGGTAGCACATCCCTACAGAGTGCAGTGTGTGTGAGAAAATGCTACCAGTAGGACTGGGCTACCTGCAGCAGCGACAGGTCCTACTATGCTAAAAAGGGCAATCTGACATAGCTAACTGCTACAGATAGCAGTCTCACATATCTAGGGTGTGAGAAACTGCTATCTGTAGGAATTAGCTTCATCAGATTGCAGTGTTACAGGTAGCACATCCCTACACATTGCATTTTCTCTCTCACACACACACATAAGAAACTGCAAGCTGTAGGACTGGGCTACCTACAGCAGCGACAGGTTCTACTATGCTAAAAAAGGCCTGATGTAGCTAATTCAAGTAGTCTCACGTGTAAAACCAAACTGATAGCTTTCTTTAACAGTGTAACAAGCCTTGTGGATGGTAGGGAAGTGGTTGACATGGTCTATCTTGCCTTTAGTAAGGCTTTTGATACAGTCTCCCATGATCATAGAATCATAGATTATCAGGGTTGGAAGGGACGTCAGGAGATCATCTAGTCCAACGCCCTGCTCAACGCAGAGCCAATCCCCTAATCCCTAAAGGGTCCCATCAAAGATTGAACTCACAACCCCTGGTTTAGCAGGCCAATTCTCAAACCAGGACGCCCCCCGCCAAATTACCGCTGAAGCTGGACAGCCGCTGTGTCCAGTTCTGGGTGCCACATTTCAGGATAGATGTGGTCAAGTTGAAGAGAGTCCAGAGAAGAGAAAAAATAAGGTCTAGAACATGACCTATGAGAGAAGCAGCATCTTTTTACAGAAGCTGTTTCTTACAATCTACACTATAAACGACTGCTACAGGTAGCACATTTCTACACGTAGCAATTTCACATGGACCGTAGTGCAAGAAACTGCTACCTGTAGGCATCTGCTACAGCCGGGAGCAGTTTACTCCAATAGCAGTTTCTCACATTAGGTACCGGTAACTGCTGCCAGTAGCACATTCCTGCCCAGAGCACTTTAACACACTACACCCGCCTGGTGCCGCCGGGCTCGGACCCGCTGACTGTCCCCTCCGCCCCCCGCAGTGCCCGCGAGCCCTTTGCTGTCAGTCCCGGCGGCAGGCAGGGCTCCCCTGGCGCGGGTCACGCCGAGCTGCCATTGGCCACGGAGCGAGCAGCCCCCAGAGACGCGGCCCCGCTCCTGCCGGGGAAGGGGCCCCGCTGCCCGCGTGCGCCGCTGAGCCCCCGCGGGAGGGGAGCGGGGAGCGGGGAGGGGCTGGGCCAGGGGGTCGCTCGGACACGCCGCTGGCGCCAGGGGGGCTGGAGCGTCCCCATCGCTCAGCCCTGGGCCGAACCCCGGCGGCCTCCTGCCCGGGGCGGGGGGGGCAGGTAGGGGAAGCCGGGCTCGGGGCTGGGAGAGATTCCTCAGCAGGAGACTGGCCCCGTCCCAGCGGTTCTGAGCCTCACCTGCCCGCTGCTCCCTGCGCTGCTCCCAGCCCGGCGGTGACTGCGGAGCGCCCGCACCTGCCTCCGCTCCCTGCCCCAGGCAGCCTCCCCGCTGTGGTGTGTCCCAGACGCTGCTCTGCCTAAACCTCCGTGCCCGCTTCCCCCTGCCCCTTATAAACAGCAGGCTGCTGCCGGCCGCCCACTTTTCAGCTACCTTGTTTCCCTTCCGTCCCACCCCGGGGGATCAGGTTTCAAGGTAACGCTCTGGGGCCCCCTTTCCACATCTCCTGGCAGTGACTCCTTCCCCACCGTTACCCCCGCCCAAAGCAAGAAAACCATTTCCGGTGAAGACGAGCTGCTGTGGGGACCAGAAATGGGTAAAAGGACTAAAGCCTCCCATTGTGGTTCTTTCCTGCTTAAATGAGTTTAAATGTCTCCTAAGAAGTTCAGAGGGTTGATTCAGAAAAACACCCCGAAGCTCAGATTCGTCACCACACTTGTAGGGACGTCTCTCAGTTACTCTGGGAAAACTTATGCAGACTTTACAGGACCCTGTGGCTCCCCACCCCTTTCCACTGTGCAAAAACAGAATCCCATAATTATCTTTCCACCCATCTGGGTGCTGATATCATCCTCATCATGCTGGAATCTGAGTGCCCAAGGGTTTTGGAAAGTCAGGGAAAGCAGTGGTAGTTTTGCCTAATTAAGGAGTTTAAGCCTGGGCCCCATATGATGATTCCTCTTTTCATCCTCCACCCCCCCAAGGTTCAGGGTAAAATGATATAATTCCCTTTGAAAGAAAAGGCAACATTTCCCATCGCTTTCTTCACCACCACCACCACTACTTTTTACTTTACAGCTGGACTTCGATATTGCTCAAAACCCTACACCGCAAGTCTGTTTATTTCTAGGGCCCCACGCTCTCATTACCATAACATTATTTTTTGTTCTCAAGTTTATTACAGGACTCAACTTCAGTCCCCATTATGCTAGGCATTGTACAGAACACATTGGGACAGGGACTGACTCTTCCTAAGAGTTTATAAAGTCCTTGGCTTCCATAGCTCAGAAGTCTGTGTCTGTAGATTAGCAGGGAGGAAAGGTGAGAAGCACAAATACATGATTGTCCCAAACCCCAAACTGTGTTAATCCCAATGGAGTCAATGGGATATTTGCCATTTCAGTGGGAACAGGAACAACTCCTGCATCCACATTTGGAGCGTTTTGCTGGTGTAGTAGACTGGTATAGCTTTACTGGCAAAGACTTTTCAAGAGTAGACCTGGCCATAGGCTTAGTGGTGGTCGTGGTTGATCTCAGATACCATAGCAATGAATGCCATCTAAGAATATAAGAAGAATTAAATAGGAAAGTCTTGACCAGAAGTTTGAAGATGCTAAGCACCCACAATTCTTATTTGAACTCTCGAGGAGTTGCTGGGTGCTTGGCACATCAGAAAATCAGGCCATTTTACTATTACAGCAACCTTGATTTTATGACCACCAATCTGACGAACAACCAGTGACAGGAATCATTCCCCCCCCCCCCCCCGATTAGGGGGAGGAAGTAGAAAATCTGATGAAGAACAAGTTGACATCCCTTCCCATTTGGAGGCCTTCAGTGTGTTGGAAAATGTTTTGCTGTGGTTTGAAGGACAAGGAGAAAGTGATGCAGTGCACCATGCTGCAACTCGCACTGTACCTACTGCTATTTCGAGATATTCAATTTTATGAACTTTTCAATGTTATGAACTCCTCAGTCCCCAATTAGTTTGTAAAACAGAGGTTCTGCTCTTTTTGTGTGTAGAAGCCCCAGCCAAGACTGGAGACACATTGTGCTAAACATTGTAAATACATGTTGTTTAGCATTATCAAAATGCTTTCCCCCCCAAAATAAAATTTTGTCAGGGTTGACACAGCCCCACAGAAAGTTTAGATTTCGATGAAATGGCATTTTATGATGGGAAAATGTTCTATCTGAAAATTTTTGACCAGTTGTAATGTTAATAGGCAACTTTAAAAAGTAAAAACCAGGGAAGCAAAGGGAAAGTGAGAGGAGGAGAAAGGGAAGAGTTGGCAAATAATTCCTGCAGTAACCCAGTGAGATATAAGGGCCCCACTTATCACTTGGTAGAAGACCAGGGAAAGTCAAAGAAAATTGCATTATTTTTTTTAAATCTCCTTTATAAGTAAAAGATGACCACAATTATTTAAAAGTTGAACAGAACGGAGAGCAGTGGACTGAAATAAATGTGTTGGTAACTTAGAACGGACATAAGCTTATAAATAAAGCTTCAGTATTTAACTGTTGTGGAAGAAACAAACTTTATTTTTTGGTTGGAAGCAATAAAATTAGAGACAGCTTTATTGAGGACATGCAATTGTAAGGGAAGAACATAGCTGACAGAGAGCATTTTTGTTTTAGTTTTTTTAAAGTACAAGAAAAATTACACAAGCATTTATATATTTTAGTGTCATGTATTAATTTAAAACATTTGTAGTTTGTTTATGTTATGTTTTGCTTATTTTTGTAATTTTCATTTTTGTTTTTAAATATTGCTATTTTAAGGCTGAGTTACATTGACTATTTTACTGTTTTTATTTGCTTTTGATGTGAGCTTTGCTTTTATACGTTCCACAATATTAGGCTAAGACTTAGCTTAACAGTTCCTTTTTTTTTTTGATACTTAAATGGCAACTTAAACCCTCTTTTTTGTTGTTGTTGTTGTTGTTGTTGTTTTTGCTTTTACACTCCTCCCTTTGTGCTTTTTTTAGCATAACTAACATTTTAAAATTTTTAATTACATTAAGCTTTCTATTTTTGTTTTTAGCTTAGGAGGATTAGAATTAGCCTTATAAGTGTTAAATGGATATAACAATAATGCATGATGAGTATGAACATGAAAGACAATTTTGTTATTACATTTATTACAACAACAACATATTTTTAGAGTCAATAAAAGCAATACACGCATTAATGTTTTTATTGTAATAATATGCTGGGGTTGTTTTACTGCCTTAGTTATATAGCACATTACATTATAATTAGTACATAGACACTTTATAGGCTGTATGAAAAGCATGTCTTTTAATTTAATATATATTTTGAAGCACATGGATTTGAACCTGAATGTTAGAAAATTTTTGAACCTTTGGTAGGAGTAAGCGCAATTTTTGAAATTGATTAGGTATTAAAGTGGTTCAATTAAAATAATTTGATATCTAAGGTTTGATTGTAGGGCTTGTTTGCAGGCCAAAAAATAATGTGATTTTTTGTGGTTATGGTGAAATTTACATGCATATTTAGTAACGAGGTGGCCTTAATGTATATGCAGCTATTATTAGCTTGGAACAGTAATTATTTTGTTAGAATATTTTATTAAATATTGTGACAATTTTTTTTGCTTTAATTTTTTTACATATTAAAGCTATGGGGGTTTTAAGGGCCAAAATGTTTACTGATTTTTTTATTGCAATTTAAATATTAGCTGTTATTTTAGAAGCACTGAGAACAAATTGGCTAGACAGTACTAGGTGGTTTAATTTTTTAGATATTACAGTGAATTATTTAATTGTACATGCATTTTTTTATGTCCTTGGCAGGATTTGGTATGTGGGAGCCCACACCTCTCCTATCGGCCCATATGCTTGGAAGGAGCACTGCGAGTACTTGCACATTTATTTTGAAAATTTTTAAGTATGTTTTTATGGCCACAAATTAGATGACATTTTTGAAGCACTAGTAAGGGCAGTGGGCCACACTTGATGCTTGAGATGATTTTGAATGGCCATTAGTTGGTCATTTAGGAAATTTTGAATTTTTGAACATGCTAGATTATTGCAATTTTTTTTTGCCTTAGTGATTTTTAATATTATTTTTGTTAACAGCTTTTGGGTTATTAAACTAAGGGCAGAAATAACATGTATTTACCAACTTTAGCTTGTACTTGGGTTAGCTCTGTTGGTCCTTAAGAATATTTCAAATTGCTGCTGCACTATTTGCACCATTTTATGAGTGTTTAGCTAAGCCTTTTTTTTTTTTTAAGAGTAGACCTCTACTTTTTGCTGTGCTAGCCAGATGGCAGCTCCTTTGAGCAATTTGGATACATGAAAGTGATTTGAAAGCTGGATAGGGGCAGCGTAAATTTTACAGTTTTTAATGCAGCATTAATTATTGTTATTTGATATTTTAATATTTTTGGGGGATAGCGTTATATTATATTTATTGTTTAAATATTTGTAGGTAATTTTGAGAGGCATTAACATTAATAGCATAGGAAGGGGTATACTGTAATATGGTACAGGTTAAATTATTAGTTACTGGGATTATTTCAGTACAAGTAAAATTTTTAGTAGCAAAACATACTCTTTGAGTATGAGTTTGATTATTTATTAATTGGGTGACCAAAACAATAAGGAATTTTTTAAAAATATATAGTATAGACGTTTGGTTTGGCCATTATATTAACCCCATTATAAAACTTTAATTTTAAAATTTTGAAGCTTATTTGTAGTGATGTTATATATTTTTATTTGTTTTTTATTAGTTTTTTTTTATTTAATTGTTTGCTTATATGGGATATTTTGAACTTTAAAAATATTTTTTTAAAACAATATTTAAATAAATTACTAAAGTATGAAGGCTCTGGCCATTAGGTTTTATTAGATATATGGCATTGTTTGTATTTGGATGTATTACAGGGGTAATAGTGTAATGGAGGAGATGGCTGGGGCCGTGGCAATAAGGTGCCTTTGGTATTTGTTATTTAAAATTTAATTAGGGAGGGCAATACATGCTGAAAGTACTTATTTAAAAACACAAGGCGCAGCCTGTAGAATAAACCCCAAAATTTAATTAATACCACATTCTCAAGCATGAGTTTTACAAGTATTTTTTTCCCCAGTGTATAATTTTTTTGTTTTTTTAATTAGGGTTAGTTAATATTTTTTGTAGTTAGGAATTTTTGGACTTCGGCAATTTTAGCGGAGCGAGGGGTTATTTTGTTCTTCTTTTTGGGGTTTTTTTGGAAGCAATTGTGGCTTAGCATTATACCGAGGAGAGGTTACCAGCACATCACCCTGTAGTGCTTTGGTTTTTGTAGCAAATACTGAATTCAGGTTAGCTTTGTCAGTGGACAAGGGAGAGGTTACTAGCACTTTACCTTGTTTTTTTCTTTTGCTGTTTAGAAGGAGGAAAAGAAATACTAGAAGGAGAGAGAGGCTGGTTAATAGTAGGAGTGGAATTATTTTGAGGCGGAGGGGTTTTTTGCAGTGAGAAGCATGGGTCCAGGCAGTTAGTTTTTGGAACTTTACAGCGGTGTTGATAGTTAGCAGGACTTGGTAAAGGCCTTTTTAGCGTGGAACCAAAGCAGTTTTTTGTTGGTGGACCTTTACATAGATCCAGTTTTTTGGTTTTAAGAAGTGGCAAGGCTGCTAGGGTTTTGGGGTAGTGCTTTTTTTATTTGTGAGAAAAGAAACCTAACACATTTTATTAATGCTTGGCAGTGTTTGGCAGATTTTACAGCTGTTTGGGCATATTTAAGTCCCCTTTTTTTTGGTTGTTAGCCAAGTTTTAGCTGTGAGCAGCATATTTGAACAGGCCAGTGTTTTATTTTTGAACCAAAATAAGCTATGCCAGTGGTTTTTTTATAACTTGCTAGCTATGGTTTCTTGTTTGTTTGATTGATTGTTTGTTTTTGTTTTTTGTTTTTTATTTTTGGCTTTTTTTAATTTATAAAGGAAATTTTTACCACGGAGCATCAGGTTTTTTTCCTCTCTCTCTCTCTTTTTTTTTTTAACCTGAGGGCTTTACCACAACCCCTTTGTCCGGACTGCACACACCTGTGTTATTTTTTCAGGGATTTACCACAACCCCTCAACTCAATAGGTCTGACCTAAGCCACACATTGGCTTACCCTGGGGCAACAACACATTTCCCAGCCGCGCATATGCATATTATTGACCTTACATGGGGCAACCAATTCTCCAACACCGTTCTGCGTCTGATCTTGTTGCATAAGCAAAAGTTTGCATGGCGTGAGCCCAAAGGGACAGACGGCTCCACGGTCAGTCCTCCTCTGACACCTCTTGGTCTCTTATCTCTGGCTTGGCACCTGGGGTTCGAAGGGAATGGTCTGTAGTAGCGGTCACTGGTCAGCCAGGCGTAGCCATCTGAGTCTCACGGCACCAAATATTGTTGAAGAAACAGACTTTAGTTTTAGGTTGGAAGCAACAAAATTAGAGACAGCTTTGTTTAGGACATGCAATTGCAAGGAAAGAACACAACTGACAGAGAGCATCTTTGACTTAGTTTTTTTAAAGTACAAACAATATTACACAAGCATTTATACATTTTACTGTCATGCATTAATTAAAAACATTTGCAGTTTGTTTATGTTATGTTTTGCTTATTTTTGTATTTTTTATTTTTGTTTTTAAATATTGCTATTTTAAGGTAGGGTCACACTGACTATTTTGCTGTTTTTATTTGCTTTTGATGTAAGCCCCCTGCATTTACAGGTTCTGCGATATTAGGCTAAGACTTAGTTTAATAGCTGCTTTGTTTTTTATACTTAAATGGCAACTTAAACCTTTTTTTTTCTTTTACACTGTCATGATCCACAACACTATAGTTTACAATAATGTCTCTACAGTATTTTGAGTCATTACTGTAGAATACTGAAGACTGTTTTGTTTATGATTTAAGGAAAGTGTGCGCTTTGGAAGGAAGAATGCCATTTCCCTTTTTAGGAGTTCTATTTTATGAAACCACTCAATTAATTTTAAAAATCATCTTTGGTTTGAAATAGACAATCTTCAGGTCCAAATGTCAGACTTTGAGGCCAGAAGCGACAAACAGATCACCTAGTCTGACCTGCTGTATATCACAGGCCTCCAACACCCAGGCATTAAACCCAACAACTGAAATTAGACCAAAGTATTAAATCCCTCAGGAGATTAAACTGTCACAGGCAGAGAATAGGAGGTGCGGAGGTGCACCGGGCATGGCAAGGAATTGAGTTAATAAGATATACCCTGATGATTCTAACACAAGAACTGCACCACATGCTGCAGAGGAAGACAACCCCCTCACGCCCCCAGCTCACTGCCAATCTGACTTGGGGAAGATGCCTTCCCAACTCCACACATGGTGGTCAGTTAGACCCTGAGCACATGAGCAAGAGCCAGCTGGCTAAGCACATAAGAAAATTCTCAGTAACACCTGAGAGCAGCAGCCCACCTCATCCAGTGTCCCATCTCCAGCCAGGGCCATCTCTAATGCTTTAGAGGAAGGAGATAAACACCAGAATACAATGGGGGGGGGGGGGAATCCCTGCAGGTGACCAGCTGAATTCCTTAAGCATGATATTTCAGGAACATAAAACATGAACCAAAAGGGACGCTCAGGGCTGTGAAGCCAGCTCCCCTAACCAACCACATCATGCAATCCCACTCAGAAATTTGTCCAGCTCTCTTAAAATTAAGTTGCTTGTCCCTGCAACTCCTATTGTGAGGCTGTTCCAGCACTTCACTGTATTTGATTGCCCTTCCGAGAGGCAGCTGCTAATGGGAAGGGCCTAATAACTACAGTGCAGCATCAGTCAAGTTGAGTTAACTAGGATCAGTCCTAACTGGCTAGATTGGAGGGTGGTATCTGCTTAAAGGAAATACTGGTTACAGCTGGAATATACCCACTATAGCATTCATAAAAAACAAGCTACACTTTGTTTTCCTGACGTGATTGAGCTGGAAATACCCCAATGTGTGGCAACTCTCAGATTAATATATCTGCATGTGGCAATGGTAAAATAATAGATACTGTTTTCGGCTTAACACACCCACCCCTGATATAGTAGGCAAATACTAGGAAGACAGAATTCCTTTCTTGGGTGCCTCTCACAGCAGTACCCAGACCTGGTTGGTGTTGGACAACTGTTACAGGGTTAAGAGTTTGGTGACTAAATCCTACCTTCAGTTACAACCATGCAACCCGTGTGGGGTTAGAGTTGTGTCACTGAGGGCAGAATTTAGGCCATTGTACCAATTCTAGTTGATAGTGTAAGCTACTACATTTTAAATACAGACATAATTAGTACTCCCTCACCACCACAACCAACAAAAAATCCTTCTGCTCCAATATTTGTGAAAAATCAGGAGCCAAAGAGGAAACTGATGGCACGACACTCTGAAGTTTCCTAGGTCACCTTCACAATCCCAGCATCCCCCCTCTGTCACACGCACCTTCCCTAGTTCTAGGGCATTATTGTGAAACATAAAACACAACTTTTATTATGACATTTACAGTCTGCAGCTAGCACCTCAAGGCCCCAAACAGAGAACATGGCCTCATTGCGCTAAATACTGCACACAGATATAATTAAAGATGGTCCCTCACAAACAGCTCATCGTCACAAGCTTTTCATTAAAAATGTTGATCAATACATAATGATAGATATGTAGATGTGGATACATGACTGATTTTTCATTGATAATTTTTTATATGTACTTTATTAATTTTCTGGCAATTTAGATTAAAGATGGATACTGTAGCGAAGGCAATTCTGCCTGACATTAGTTTACTTTAAAAAACTGTTTCCCAGTTATTGGCCATCTCCTCCGGGTTGTGTTATATAAGCAGCAATGGTGGGTGTCCATGGCGTATTGAAGGGCCTAAATTTCAGCCTGGGAACAGCTCTGGGTTGATGCCCCAGTTACGGTATAAGATTCTTTCCCTCTTAGCCCAACCCCTGCCTCAGTCACTTGTGTTAAACCAGTTCACTCAGGCTCTGTACACATGAGGATGATCTCGCCCATTAATTCCTTCTTCACCTTGATCACTTCACCTTGATCACATCTGCGTAAGGAAGAAAAACAAAGAAATGACATTCTAATTGCCTCCTGAAAAGTTTGTACATCTGCTCTAGGCCCTAGGAGAAATTTAATTAAATGCAAAGAATCTGGCAGATCTCTCAGATCACCTCTTACTCAAAAGGGGCAGGACGTAGTCTTGTGGCTTTTTTAGGTCAATGTAGTTTATCTGTTACTATAAAAGGGGAGAAGAGGAAACACCCTGTGTGTGGTGAGAAAATAAGGTCTTTACCTAACTGTACAGCATGCCTGAATGGAGCAATGGGTAGGTGCAGCACCATACACTGGGGAGATCATATGTTTTATATTTCCTCTAAAGACAACCTGCCAAATTCACACAGGGTCTGTGCCAGTTTAGCTGGCACCAGTCTCGGCATGGACTCCTGTGTGTGAAAGTGGGGAGGTTGCAGCAATAGAAAACAGCACTTGTAAAGGTGCCAAAAATGAGAGTTCTTATTAGGCAGAGTGTGTGACCACCGGGGGTGGCTGTGATGAACTGACTCAAAACATCCCTTCAGCAGCCTCCACCAGCATGGCTCCTATAGAACCTCTGGCAAACTTTAAAGTTGCCATTCTGCAGCATGAGTTATAACCCTGGAGTGGGTGAGACATGGTCCCCAGGGTGACTCCCTCCTGGGGCAACAGCAAGGCTGAATCTGGACCCACATCAAGAAAGAAGCAGAAAGTTAACTCTTCAGCAGTATTAGACCAGGCTAGCTGATCATATTGGTATGACGAGTGTGCATTGCCAAAAGAAGCACATACCTAGGCCTTGTCTACACTTAAAAGTTTTGTCACTTTAACTGTGTGAGCATAGTTAAAGCAGCAAAAGCGCCCCAGTACTGACATAGTTATAGGGTGCATAAACCAGTATAGCTCATTCTGATTTGGGGAACCAAAATAAGCTATGCCAGGATTAAATGGCTAACCTAGTGAGGAGGGCTTTAAACAAGGTTCACCAGGGGAAAGAGACCAAAGCCCTAAGGTAAGTGGGGAAATGGGATACTGGGAGGAAACACAAGCAGGACAGTGCAAGAGGGGAGGACGCCTGTCTCAGACCGAGAAAGCGGGACGATCAGCGAGTTATCTTGAGTGCCTATACACAAATGCAAGAAGCCTGGGAAACAAGCAGGGAGAACTGGAATTCCTGGCACAGTCAAGGAACTATGATGTGATTAGAATAACAGAGACTTGGTGGGATAACTCACATGACTGGAGTACTGTCATGGATGGATATAAACTGTTCAGGAAGGACAGGCAGGGCAGAAAAGGTAGGGGAGTTGCATTGTATGTTAGAGAGCAGTATGACTGATCAGAGCTCCGGTATGAAACTGAAGAAAAACCTGAGAGTCTCTGGATTAAGTTTAGAAGTGTGAGCAACAAGGGTAATGTCGTGGTGGGAGTCTGCTATAGACAACCAGACCAGGGGGATGAGGTGGACGAGGCTTTCTTCTGGCAACTAGCAGAAGTTACTAGATTGCAGACCCTGGTTCTCATGGGAGACTTTAATCACCCTGATATCTGCTGGGAGAGCAATACAGCGGTGCACAGACAATCCAGGAAGTTTTTGGAAAGTGTAGGGGACAATTTCCTGGTCCAAGTGCTGGAGGAACCAACTAGGGGCAGAGCTCTTCTTGACCTGCTGCTCACAAACAGAGAAGAGTTAGTAGGGGAAGCAAAAGTGGATGGGAACCTGGGAGGCAGTGACCATGAGATGGTTGAGTTCAGGATCCTGACACAAGGAAGAAAGGAGAGTAGCAGAATATAGACCCTGGACTTCAGAAAAGCAGACTTTGACTCCCTCAAGGAGCTGATGGGCAGGATCCCCTGGGAAAATAACATGAGGGGGAAAGGAGTCCAGTAGAGCTGGCTGTATTTTAAAGAATCCTTATTGAGGTTGCAGGAAAAAAACATCCCGATGTGTAGGAAGAATAGTAAATATGGCAGGCAACCAGCTTGGCTTACCAGTGTAATCCTTGCTGATCTTAAACACAAAAAAGAAGCTTACAAGAAGTGGAACCTTGGACAAATGACCAGGAAGGAGTATAAAAATATTGCTCAGGCATGCAGGACTGAAATCAGGAAGGCCAAATCACACTTGGAGTTGCAGCTAGCAAGAGATGTTAAGAGTAACAAGAAGGGTTTCTTCAGGTATGTTAGCAACAAGAAGAAAGTCAAGGAAAGTGTGGGCCCCTTAATGAATGAGGGAGGCAACCTAATGACAGAGATATGGAAAAAGCTAATGTACTCAATGCTTTTTTTGCCTCTGTCTTCACAAACAAGGTCAGCTCCCAGACGGCTGCACTGGGCAGCACAGTATGGGGAGAAGGTGACCAGACCTCTGTGGAGAAAGAAGTGGTTTGGGACTATTTAGAAAAACTGGACGAGCACAAGTCCATGGGGCCAGATGAGCTGCATCCGAGGGTGCTAAAGGAGTTGGCAGATGTGATTGCAGAGCCATTAGCCATTATCTTTGAAAACTCATGGCGAATGGGGGAGGTCCCGGATGACTGGAAAAAGGCTAATGTAGTGCCCATCTTTAAAAAAGGGAAGAAGGAGGATCCGGGGAACTACAGGCCAGTCAGCCTCACCTCAGTCCCTGGAAAAATCATGGAGCAGGTCCTCAAGGAATCAATTCTGAAGCACTTGGAGGAGAGGAAAGTGATCAGGAACAGTCAACATGGATTCACCAAGGGCAAGTCATGCCTGACTAACCTAACTGCCTTCTATGAGGAGATAACTGGCTCTGTGGATGAGGGGAAAGCAGTGGATGTGTTATTCCTTGACTTTAGCAAAGCTTTGGACACGGTCTTCCACAGTATTCTTGCCAGCAAGTTAAAGAAGTATGGGCTGGATGATAAGGTGGATAGAAAGCTGGCTAGATCGGGCTCAACGGGTAGTGATCAACGGCTCCATATCTAGTTGGCAACCAGTTTTAAGTGGAGTGCCTCAAGGGTCAGTCCTGGGGCCGGTTTTGTTCAATATCTTCATTAATGATCTGGAGGATGGCGTGGACTGCACTCTCAGCAAGTTTGCAGATGACACTAAACTTGGAGGAGTGATAGATACACTGGAGGATAGGGATAGGATACAGAGGGACCTAGACAAATTAGAGGACTGGGCCAAAAGAAACCTGATGAGGTTCAACAAGGACAAGTGCAGAGTTCTGCACTTAGGATGGAAGAATCCCATACACTGTTACAGACTAAGGACCGAATGGCTAGGAAGCAGTTCTGCAGAAAAGGACCTAGGGGTTACAGTGGACGAGAAGCTGGATATGAGTCAACAGTGTGCCCTTGTTGCCAAGAAGGCTAATGGCATTTTGGGCTGTATAAGTAGGGTGTTGTGGAAAATTAACCACACCGTTGATTTTTGGATCAGACAGCCTGAGGCACCTTTATTAGAGTACGAATATGCATACAAGGAAGGTCAGCATGGCCCCACGCAAGGGGTTAGCTGCCTGCCTTTGGACCTCTGCTTGCGGTTTCTTCTGCAAAAGCTCTTGCTAGACTCTGCATATTACAGCTGGGCTCCTTAGGGCCGCTTGGTTCCTCTTTTCTGCTTTACTTCCTGGTGCCCTTTATACAGACAAACACATTTTGCAGAAGTATTAAACCCATTGCTTATATATGCTAGTAGGGCAAGGGGTTAAGGCCTACAAATTACACCAAGCATCAATGGGGGGGGGGGTGTTAAGGTACGCTTAAAAGTCTAGGCCTATAAGCGGGGTGGGGGGATATTTTTCCTATCAAGGGGCATTGCCAGAAGATCGAGGGATGTGATCATACCCTTCTATTCAACATTGGTGAGGCCTCATCTGGAGTACTGTATCCAGTTTTGGGCCCCACACTACAAGAAGGATGTGGAAAAATTGGAAAGAGTCCAGCGGGGGCAACAAAACTGATTTGGGGTCTGGAGCACATGACTTATGAGGAGAGGCTGAGGGAACTGGGATTGTTTAGTCTGCAGAAGAGAAGGATGAGGGGGGATTTGATAGCTGCTTTCAACTACCTGAAAGGGGGTTCCAAAGAGGATGGATCTAAACTGTTCTCAGTGGTAGAAGATGACAGAACAAGGAGTAATGGTCTCAAGTTGCAGTGGGGGAGGTTTAGGTTGGATATTAGGAAAAACTTTTTCACTCAGAGACTGGTGAAGCACTGGAATGGGATACCTAGGGAGGTGGTGAATCTCCTTCCTTAGAGGTTTTTAAGGTCAGGCTTGACAAAGCCCTGGCTGGGATGATTTAGTTGGGAATTGGTCCTGCTTTGAGCAGCGGGTTGGACTAGATGACCTCCTGAGGTCCCTTCCAACCCTGATATTCTATGATTCTATGAAATGCCTTACAGTGGTACAAGTGCAATGCATTTTCCTTCCATACTTGAAAAATGTCTTACTAGTTATCTTTTTATTTTGGCTCTATACAATACATATATGGTCCCCAATAGTGTAATAATTAATCACCTCAACAAAATCTTTAATGCATTTATCCCAACAATACTTTTGTGAGGTAAAGAAGGACTATTACCCCCATTTTACAAATGGGGAATTGAGACAGACTAAAGATTCAGGAAGCCTTTGACAGAGCAGGGAATTAAACCTGGGTTTTTCTTAGGCTAAACTAGCACACTAGTCAGTAGTCTACCCTTCCTCTCTAGCCCTATTTTCTCAAATTATTGCTTCAAACAGTGCCTTCCCAAGTGACTGAGGCTCCTCTGAAACTTGTATGGACCAGCTCTCAGCACGACTCTGGTAGACAGAATAGGAAACATTTGGAGGGGAGTTGAATGACATATGTATATGCTCTCAGGAATCAGAGCTTCAAGTTGGGTGACCAGATGTCCCGATATTATTGGGACCATCCCAATATTAGGGGCTTTGTCTTATATAGTCAACTATGACCAGGATCCTAGTGGGGAGTCAACTGTGGTCACTCAATTAGGGTGGAAAGAATGGGGCAGACAAACCCCAAAAAGCTGGTGGATATTCCAATACTTAGATTTACCAAACCAGCATAAAACAACTTCTTTATTACCTTACTGGTTACTCAGAAGTCCAAACAACACAGTTCCCATTTAGTGATTCAGCCTCAGGCCTCCATCCAGGTACCCATGTCAAATATGATGAAAATTTCTGTAAATCTTATTTCATCATATAAAAGAAAAGATTCTACCAATCCCAAAGAATCAGACACATTAGCTCCCAGGTTAATGAATGTTTCATATCTTATCCAAATACACTCTACAACCAATTCTTATTAACTAAACTAAAATTTATTAAAAAACAAAAGAGACAGTATGGTTAAAAGATCAATATACATGAGTTCAATTAATTGAGGTGCAGATTCAGAGCAGAGATGGTGAGCTTTGTAGTTGCAAAGAGTTCTTTCAGAAATAGTTCATAGGTTATAGTCCAATGTCCAAAAAACATATTCAGGGCATACCAGCATAACTGGGACCTCAGTCTTGCGACTCAAAATTCTCCTGATGAAGTCCAAGTAGATCTGAGATGACAGAATCAGGACCCAAGGATGTTTTATACAATTTCATGTCTTTTGACAAGTTGGAGTTCCTCAGGGAACAAAAGGTAATTAGGATGACTTTGAAGGAAGTCCATCACTGGTATTTAGCTATACGAATTAACATATGGCCATTTGCTTGTTCCTCCACCATCCACAGTACATTTCAAAGAGAGATGAATACCAAGATATCCCATGTTTACAATTCATTTGAATGATAGGATGTTCTTTTGATCTCTGAATTATCAGAATACACCATAGACAAGGGACTGTTGATTACATTGTCAACCCTACTCATACATATATAAACACACAAAAACACAAACATTATCTCCCCACCTCTTTTGAGGGTTATTTATTTGCAGGATATTTAACCCTTTCTAGCCGTGCATCACAGCACCTATATCCCCACCCGAGAAAAAAAAGTGTTCCAATTTTTCACACTTGTTATCTGGTTACACTAGCTTCAAGTCCCTTTCATCCAGGGGGATCCCAGTATAAAATCCAAGTGTGTTTAAGATGTCCTTATGTGCATCATGAATCTCACAATCATGTCACTGAATCAAATTGCTGCCTTGCAAGAATGGAATGGATTTCTATTTTCTGTGAGGATGGCCACGGGCATTAACTTTCAGTCAATGTCTAATATTTAATCTAGGTAGGGGAATGGCAGAATAAGAGACTAAAAATAATAGTACTTGGCATTTACGGAACACCTTTCGTCAGAGGCACTCATACTGTTCAAATACAGGAGTGGTAAGTTTAGCTCATACATACCTAAGAAACCCAAAGGAAATGTAAAAATAAGTTAGCTATCTTGGTAATCTTTATGGGTACTTACTGGCTGTGTTAGTCTCTTTGGAGGACAAATGCCTTGGTACTGCAGACAGTTGCAATGGTTTCATGCCCAAAATGCATTTTCATCCTTAGGCTGCAGTTTTTATAATAGCTCATCTTCATTTCAGAGTCCATAGAACTCTATTCTGATTCAGATCCTTTACATGCATCTGACGAAGTGGGCATTCACCCACGAAAGCTTATGCTCCAGTACATCTGTTAGTCTATAAGGTGCCACAGGACTCTTTGTTGCTTTTTACAGATCCAGACTAACATGGCTACCCCTCTGATACAGATCCTGAAGAATTATTGGACAGATGGATGTAGTAGAAGAGGAAGAGGGATCTATCTGATTAGTCCTTAGCAAAATGGGGGAGGGATAGCTCAGTGGTTTGCACCTTGACCTACTAAACCCAGGGTTAGAAGTTCAATTCTCAAGGGGAGCCATTTAGGGTTTTGGGGCAAAAATATTTCTGGGGATCAGTGTTGCTTTGATCAGGGGAGTGTACTAGATGACCCCCTGAGGTCTCTTCCAACCCTGATATTCTATGATTCTAAGAGGTCAGAGATAGGTTAATATCAAGAACTCCCTGCTCAGGTGATAACATATCTGCATTTTCCATAAGCATCCTGGGCCACATCCTCAGCTGGTATAAATGAGTTCCTTTTCTCCAGTACAAACTTTAACAAGCCAAGAATCATTTTTGTTTGTTAGGGTTAAATGAACATTCCATGAACTCTGCAATTATGCAGATTGCAGCAGAGCAGGCACACCATTTGGGTTGCCTCTCTCCCCACACAGTGCTTCATACCACATGTTATTTTTATGAATGATACATATAACTAAAATATGTAATTTGTTTTCCTGCTACTTCTAGTTTACAGTTTCCCCAGCCTGTTCCTACTAATCCCACAAATCCACCAACCCAAACTGTTAGCATCAGGAAAAGAGTTGCCCACTCCAATTTCCAAAGCATTCCCTCAGGACAGTACCAAGGCTGAACAACAAACGGTTGCGGGCACTGTATTTTCCATCACCCTCCTCCTGGTAAATCAAAAACCGTGTGTGTCATTGGCAATTTATTTTACTCTGGCAGTGAATTGGTGACAAAATTGGTCACAGAAGTTTAGCTAATTTCTTAATAAGTGCTTCACAGACAATATCTCAAAGTTTGTTATCAGTGTTTGTGTCTGGTTAGGATTCATAATGTGATAGGAGAGTTAAAAAAGTTTAAATTGCCCGTTAATATTTCTGTATAAGGAAATATTCAGTGCATTCAGATTAAAGCACCACATATTCCAGAAGGACGTGCTGTCGTGGTAAAAGATAGCATGGTTAGGCTTAGGCAAATAGCAGGTTCTGGTAGGATGAGGATTTCGTGGATCACGAGATTGATTGAAGGTGAGATGTTGGCTAGAGAATGGTGTCTCATAGACTCCTAGACTTTTAGGCCAGAAGGGACCATCATGATCATCTAGTCTGACCTCCTGCATATTACAGTCCACAAAACCTAGGGTTACAATACGTCTGTATTTTCCCAGACATGTCCGGCTCTTTAGTTCTTAAATCGCCATCCAGGAGGAATTTTTAAATATTTAAAAACGTCCAGGAAAATATGGACGTATAGTAACCCACCTGCTTGCAAGTGCCAGCAGCAAGCAGAGAGCCCTGCACCCAGCCTCCCAACCCAACCCTACCGAACCCTAGGAGCCAGAGGTACCCTAATAGCCCTCTGGCAATTAGTGTCTGGTTGGGTGAGGTTGGGCAGGGGGGCGGAGGGCTCTCTGCACGCTGCCGGCGCCAGCCAGCCCCACTCCGCGGCTCTGGCAGCTCCCATTGGCACTTTTCCCAGCCAATGGGAGCCAAGGAGCTCATGCTTGTGGCGAGCGCAGCAAGTGGAGACCCCTCAGCTGCCCCTGATCCTAGGAGCCAGAGGGATCTGCGGCAGGAGGGGTGAAGACGCGAGAGGTGAGCCAGCGGCGGGCGGGGGGCTGTGAAGAGGCGAGTGGCCAGGGAGCCAGCAGTGGGTGGGACGGTGAGCAGGTGGGTGGTGAGCCAGTGGCAGGCGGGGGGCTGTGAAGAGGCGAGTGGCGAGGGAGCCAGCAGTGGGTGGGAGGGTGAGGAGGTGGGTGGTGAGCCAGTGGCACGTGGGGGTTCTCGGGGCAGGCATGGGGGTTTCTGGCAGGGGAGTGGGAAGGTGAGTGGCAGATGGGAGGAGGCGAGCAGCGGGTGGGGGACTGAGGAGGGACGCATGCAGCAAGCCAGCGGTTGGCCAGGGGATGAGGAGGGTGCGATGGCAGGGTCAAGCAGGAGGGTGGAGGTGGGACCTGAGGCAAAGTGGGGGAAGAGCATGGGAAGAGCGGGGGTGGACTGTGGGCGGGACTGACAGCACCCCAATGTGTCCCAATATTTTACTGTTGTGATCTGGTCGCCCCACGGGTACATTCCCAGCCACGTCCCCTGTGGCAGCAGCCCAGAGTGGAGTGACTTAAGATCCACTCCCAGGACTCTACCAGCCAAGGAAGAGGAATCCCTCAGTCGCCAGCTTAACTGGCTGTTTCACTAGCACAAAGTGGTCTAAACACGCTGCAGAATTGGGCCCCGAGTTGCTGGAGGCACCGTCGCTATTGCTCTCGGTGCTGGGCCCCCAGCTCCAGGAGTAACTGCTGCTGCTGCGCCCCCGGCTGCTGCACCAGTTGCTGTAGCTGCTGCTGGCTCTCAGCCAGATATTTAATGAGCTTCTCAAACTCCATTTACCCCCCCCCTCTTTTTTTTTCTTTTAGGGCTGAAAGACAAACATGGTTTCAGAGCCCAGACCTGGGCAGGGCAGGGCAGCACAGAGGCTCTGGCTCAGACCTGCACTCAGGCTGCTCAGCAAAACAGTCGGGCCTCCTAACTCTAGCGCAGGGCCGACAAGCGCAGGCGTCTTGCCTAAGAGAAGGGGAGATGCCACCCGCGGATTGGGGTAGCAGGAGGGACGCAGGCCCATTCACTCCGCTAGGTCCTGGCTCAGGGCCCTAGCAGTGCCAGAGCGGTCTGCCACTGGTCAGCGGGGATCCTGACTGCAACACACTGACTCACTTCCTGGCAGCGTTGCAGCCAGACAGGGGTCGGCTACCTCTGGGCCAACTCTCCCTCAGGGCATACCTGGCTCTGTAGAGGGTCATCCTGGTTGTCGGGGAAGAGGGCCTCTGTCAGGGCTTGCAGCTTCTCCGTGCTCAGGTGTCTAAATGGCCCTGGCCAGTCCTCAGCTCCTTCAGGGTCTGTGGCAGCCTCCCAGTTTGGAAGCTTGCAGGAACGGTCTGGCTCCACCACCAGCTGGGCCTCAACTGAGTTTTCCGGCCCACCTTTTGTACTTCCTGTCCCGCCCACTGACTTCCGGCTGGAGGGTTGAGCGTGGAGTGACTCTGCCCACCAGGGTTCAGTGAGGGGCCCCTCCCCATCTGGGTCTGTGGGTGGCCAATCCTCCTCACTACAGTCGGTCAGTTGAGAGTGATATGTTTTTGTTTTTGTTTTAGGATATAAATGGTGCAAGAGTTCCACTTCAGAAAATTCGTTGTAAATCTAATAACAGCTGTTTTTGCACTGTCAAGGACCTCCTAGAGAGACTGAATAATTTTTGAAAAATTAAGAACCTCAGCAAAAAGGAATAGATCTGCAAATTTTGAACAGTGCTTCAGAAGAGCTGCAAAATTAAATCCGGAATATATCTAGTTCCTTGGAGTTAGTAGCAAGCAATATTCCTGCTTCTGAAAAAATGAAATCATCTGAAAGCAAATGGAAGGAGTTATGTGAGGAAGCTGAAAACATAGCCAAGGAGCCTGAAATTGCCTTTTCCCCTCAGGCAGTAGCAAAAGTTGATCTCAGCACTGCAAACCAGCAAGGCCACAAAGAACAAACAAAATATACTCCAAGCTGGCACAGCTCTTTGTTTCTGGCACACAGGATCAGTTGTCTGCATATAATGTTCTGAAGAGCGGTCAACAAAATATAAAAACCGGTTTCTACTATCCTGTGCTGGATGAATTCTTGCTGAGCTTGGCAGATGATTCACCTCAAACTCTAGTTAGTTGTCTGATTTTTTTACATTTTATACTTCACAACAATCCAAGAGTTTATAGTGGCCTAAGTGGCTCCTGGGCCCTTGCTCAAAGCTGGGCTCCCTCACCTCTACTGAAATCTGAAATGTCACCCCTGCAGCAGATTGCCACTTCAGTAAAGATTGCTTAGAATGGAGTTAATAGTGCAAACGCTAACATGGTCTGTAAAGCTGTATTCTAAAATCTGGAATATTGATAAAATACATGTTCTGAAAAAGAACTAATTTGGCAACAGTTAACCACATATGAACAAGAAGACTATACTTCCACTACAGTCAATTCAATTTTTAATCTTTCCGGAATAAAAATCAGTTTTATGTAGGGTGACCAGATGCCCCAATTTTATAGGGACAGTCCTGATTTTTGAGTCTTTTTCTTATAGAAGCTCCTATTACCCACCACCGTCTGCCCCAATTTTTCACATTTGCTATCTGGTCACCCTAGTTTTATTCGGGAATACTACTGCACTTCCAGAATGGAGTAACTATTCCAGAATAAGGTGATTTTTATTCTGGAATGCAGTGTTCATGCAGGGAACTGTTCCGGAATAGCTATTGCAGAACAGCTTATTCCCATCAATTACTCCACGCTGACAAACAAGCCTTCAGGCAAACTGAGTAAGGGCTGTGCAACCAGGTGCTTAATGATCATCCTTGAAATAATAACACATGATGCACTTGCACTTCCCTGTGTGGTGTATGTTTCATATAATATCAATATTTTTATTGTAAATAATGAGTGAACGAGACCATTGACTGTGGTATTTAAAAAAGCAAATAGAAGTGGGTAGAGACCTTAGGAGTCATTCTTGAAAGTTTGGGTTTTTCTTTGAATCAATCAGCCCCCCAAAAATATAGTATGTTGAAAGTCCAAAATAGAAAGAATAAGAGAAGCGTTCACAAAATCTCATTGAAAAATGTCTCAGGACTGTATTATTCTTAGTTATTTTGGATTCTACCTTACACCCAATAAGGGAGGCACAATTGGGACCAAAATACCTATAATCCTTCATTGTTACATATCCAGGTCTATTTCTACTGCAGTGCCCCAGAATTCAACATTCAGAGACATCACAGTTACCAGAACTTCTAAGGCTGCGAGAGAATGGATCCACCTTGCAGGTGCTAAGGTAAGATGAAGGTTTTTAAAAATATTTTTAAAAACCTATTATTTGCATCTGGATATTTTTCTTCATATGTCAAAACATTTTTTAAAAATCTGACACTGGTGTACAGCAGAGAGTAGCAGCTCTAAAAGTGTGGTGACTGTCTATTCGGTGAATGTGATACACTCTACAATTTGCAAGGTGAATTTACATTCGGAGAAGTCACTTGGTTTATTCAGTCAATGCTCCTAAAAATTCAAAGAAATTATTACAAATTCCTAAACCTGTTAACCATTTGGGAGCATGGTAACCAGACTCCTGGTGTGGATCTCCCTGCCAGAGGTGAGAAGCCCGGGCTCTCAGCCCCCAACAGTGCCCCTCTTCAGTCGGTGGAAGTGCTCCTGTTGAGAACATGCACCTTTGACAGAAGGAAGGTAGTGTGGACAGCCACCACAGTAATTTCTCCAGCGGCTGTAAGGTCTGGTCTACACTCCACGTTTATACCAATTTTAGCAGCGTTAAACCAAATTAATCCTGAACCCGTCCACACAACGAAGCCCTTTATATTGATATAAAGGGTTCTTAATACCGATATCTGTAATCCTCTCCAACAAGGGGAGTAGTGCTGAAATTGGTATTGCCATGTTGGATTAGGGTTAAAGTGGCCGCAATTCGACGGTATTGGCCTCCGGGCGCTATCCCACAGTGTACCATTGTGACCGCTCTGGACAGCAATCTGAACTCAGATGCACTGGCCAGGTAGACAGGAAAAGCCCTGCAAACTTTTGAATTTCATTTCCTGTTTGCCCAGTGTGGAGCGCCGATCAGCACGGGTGACCATGCAGTCCCAAATCCAAAAAGAGCTCCAGCATTGACCGTACGGGAGATACTGGATCTGATTGCTGTATGGGGAGAAAAATCTGTTCTATCAAAGCTCCATTCCAGAAGATGAAATGCCAAAGCATTTGAAAAAATCTCCATGCTATGATAGACAGAGGCCACAACAGGGACTCAACACAGTGCTGCGTGATAAGCGTAATGGAAAGCCAAAGAATCTAATGGATGCTCATGGAGGCAGGGAGGGGGAACTGAGGACTTGAGCTATCCCACAGTTCCCGCAGTCTACGAAAAGCATTTGCATTCTTGGCTGAGCTCCCAATGCCTGAAGGGTCAAAAACATTGTCGCGGGTGGTTCAGGGTATATGTCGTCAATTTACCCCCCTCCCTCCCCATGAAAGAAAAGGGAAAAAAATGGTTTCTCACCTTTTTTCAATGTCACCGCATGTCTACTGGATGCTGCTAGTAGATGGGGTGCTGCAGCACTAAACAACAGCATTCCCTCCGCTCCCCTCCCCGATGGCAGACGGTCCAATAGGACTGATAACCATCATCATCATCCCGTGAGTGCTCCTGGCTGGCCTCGTTGAGGTCAGCCGGGGGCACCTGGGCAAAAATGGGAATGACTCCCGGTCATTCCCTTCTTTAAGCTTTGTCTCCTGGAGATTCAGTCCCGGCTGGAATACCATAGCAGCTGGAGGCTGCGCTCCTCTCCCGCTGCCCCCTTTCATGTCTAATGGGAGATTCTGTCCTGCCTGGACTATCATAGCAGACACGTGTCCATACATTCAACTAAACGAAACTGAGTCCTCCCTACAGAAACTAGGACTGTTCATGTGAGAGACAAGTCAAATTTGAACAATGTTAATGTTTAATGTAATATGTCTTTAGTATTCTATAAATACATTAGGAGTAAGAGGAACACACAGAAAAGTGTAGGTCCACTGCTTAGCAGGGAAGGAGAGTTAATAACAGATGACCTCAAGAAGCCTTGAGAAGTTTAATGCCTGTTTTGCTTCAGTCTTCACTAAAAAGGGTAACTGTGACCAGAGGCTTAACATAATTAATATTAACAATCGGGGGAAGGAACACGAGCCAAAATAGTGAAAGAACAGGTTAAAGAATATTTAGAGAGGTCAGATGTATTCAAGTCAGGAGGGCCTGATGAAATTCACCCTAGGATATACTTAAGGGGCTAACTGAAGCAATCTAGGAACCCTGAGCAATGTCTTCAAGAACTCATGGACAATGGGTGAGTTCCCAGAGGTTTGGAGAGGGCAAACATAGTACCTAGCTCTAAAAGGGGAACAAAGAGGACCTGGAGAATTACAGATCAGTAACCCTAACTTTGATACCTAGAAAAATACTGGAACAAATTATTTAACAATCACTTTGTAAGCACCTGGAAGATAATAGGGTGTTAAGTAATAGTCTGCATGGATTTGCTAAGAGAACAATCATATCAGGCCAACCTAATTTTCTTTTTTGACAAGATTACTGGCCTACTGAATAGGGAGGAAGCAGTAAATATAATTAATCTTGATTATAGTAAGGCTTTTGACACTGTCCCATATGACAGTCTGATAAGCAAACTAGGGAAATGTGGGCTCTGTGACATTACTATAAGGCAGATGCGGAATTGATTGAAAAAAAACTCAAAAAGTAATTATCAATGGTTCACAGTCAAACAGAGGATTTATCTGTACTAGGGTCAGTACAATTCAACATTTTAGTTAACAACATGGATAATGGAATGGAGAGTATGCTTATAACATTTGTGAATGACACCAAGCTGAGAAGGGTTGCAAGCACTTTGAAGAACAAGATAAGAATTCAAAACGACCTTGACAAATTGGAGAACTGATTTGAAATCAACAAGATGAAATTCAATAAAGACAAGTGGAAAGTCACTTACAAAGGAAAAATCAAATATACAACTTCACAATGTAAAGGCAGCCATACTACGGAAAAGGGTCTGAGAGTTATAGTGGATCACAAATTGAATATGAGCAAACAATTTCTTCCCGTTAGGAAAAAAACCACACAGTTTCTTGCAGCCCCAGAGCCCCCATGGAGTCAGCGCCTATGATCGGCTGTGACTACTAGAGACTATGGATGGTTTAGTGACTAGGAACTCTACCTGGGATTTAGAAGACCTGGGTTTAAGTCCCTGCTCTGTTACAGACTTCCTGTGTGATCTTGGGCCCGGCACTTGGCCTCTCTGTGTCACAGGTCCCCACTTATAAAATGCAGATAACAACACCTCCCTACCTCACAGACATTGTGACGATAAACACTGCAGTCTTTACACACTGATATAATAATCTTGGAACAAAGTATGTCTTGTGAGATATCATTTGAAAGCTAATTAATCCTGATCATTAACATTCTTGTGTGATGTGTGTCTGCAATGTGTATTGAGAGTTATGAATATATGCTGGAATTATGGTTAAAGTGTGTCAGGGGAGTTTACAGCAAGACAGCAGAGGGAGGAGATGGCAGGAAATAGAACAATTTGCATTTCAGCAAACACAATTGAGGGAAGAAAGAGCATGTACCTCCATGTTGCCTTCCTCATAACCTGAACAAACTTCACTTTGAGGGGTAACCTTCAGAAGAATCCATTTTAAAGGTCTGCTGGTGTAGAAACATAGGCGGTGGAACCTCAAGTAATAAGCAATTGAATCAATGGATTGTATACAATATTACTGTATTATAAGAGTGTATAGACTAAGGTCTTTTCTGAAAGCTAATGACACACTAGTGATAATATCATTATGAAATGTATCTATTACCGCTATCTAAGGACATATGGATACTTAATGATGTTATGTTTTAAATTCTGCAGGCAAACAGGGAGAAACAGTTTCCCTCCCATACAGGAGAGGAGGCAACTATTTACCTGTCTCCTGTGTAAATTAAGCATGCTGGAATCAAAACAATGGAAACTCCAGTTACATATAGGGGGATGGGAAGCCCATAGGAAGCAAAGAACAACATGAGGTCATCCTGCCTCTTGAAACAAAGTCACTGAACTTTGGAAGATATGGGCATAGAAAGAAGCCTTCTTTGGCATCCATCACTAGACACACAAAGGAACCGAGCTCTTGCAAGCTAAGAAAGAGGGGTCCTTCAACCAAGGGTGGGGAGGGGGTGAAGTCTTTGGAACTGAATATAGATGAGAAACCTGCTTTGGCAAAGATCTTTCAGCCTAAGAAGACAAGGAAAGCCAGCACCTTGTACTTTTGTGGAAGGTCCTGATTGAAGGAAAGTCAGCCATGGCTGGGAAGAAGAATGAGAAACCATCTTGAACAAAGCCTGTAACTTGCTAGATTAAGGTTTAGACTTTTAGAAGCATGTTTTCACTTTGATTTGCTGCTAACCCTTTCTAACTTTATTCCTTTTAGTTGGCATCACTTGACCTATGTCCTATTGTTAATAAAATTTCTTTTATTTTTATTATAAACCAACTCCATGGTGTGTTAACTGGAGTAAGTACACCCTTCCCTTTAAAGTTAATAAGCTGTGATATGCTTTTGGGTCTTTAGAAGAACAAATGGACCTTTTTAATTCTCTGAACTCTCCAGGAGAGGTCTGGATAATAGAGAGCACACCGTTTTGGAAAAATTCGGGACCAGGAGTGTGTTGCGGTGATCTTGCTGGTTGTAACCAAGGCTGCTGGAAGTCTGAGTGGGGCTGTGGGATGGTAGACAGGGTGCTGGGGTCAGAGCTGATGAGTTAGGGTTGCCTAGTGCACAGACACTTCAGGGTGTGACCTGCATGCTTGTAGGCTGGTTGTGAGCATCCCAGGATGGGAACTACAGTAGCAAAACACTATAAGGTACCCAGGGTTGTAGGACACATGGTGACAACCTCTCTCTGGTCAGCATAGCACCCCAGATTCCATCTCAGAGGTGTTGTGAAGATAAATAAATTAAAGTTTGTGAAGCAATCAGGTACTATGGTAATGTGGGTCCTATAAGCATCTTAGACTAGATAGACTATTGTGATTAATAATATAAAATAACTTGCCTCTACAGCTACTTTGTACTTCCCTGTTTGTCTATTTAGTCATCTGGTGTATATTGTCAGACTGCGCTCTCTGGGGCAGGGCGTCTCTGTGTTATTTGTTAGTACAATGGGGCCCTCATCCCTCTCGGAGGTCCATAGTCTTTACCATGATAGAAATAGTAAATAATAACAGGAACCAATGAAATTTTTTCTAGTAGCTCATCGGACTACTGGAGTCTATACATGGCTCATTTGATGGGGTTAATTTGGCATCGGCTCTCCAGTGAGGTAGCAATACTTTTTGGATGGGGAAACTGAAGCACAGAGGTTAATGGATTTTGTGGGCATTACACAACATAGCAGTAGTCCTTTCCTCACCTTCACTCAGCTTTTTTTTTTAAATGTCTCCCTAACATTGACTTCATACGACATGCAGCACAGTTTTTCAGTGTCCTTTTGGTGTGTCAGATACACTGTTCTCGGCTTTTTCAAAACTACCTTATCTTACCAACCACTTCCAGAAATCAAAAGCATTATCTGAATTACTCCCAGATGTTGCCTTGAATATTTATAGGTTCATGTTAAATATTTTCAGCAGGTAAAAAACCCATCCACTAGGAATAGGTGTGTTGAAGGACCCATCTTTCTTAGCTTGCAAGAGCTCGGTTCCCTTGTGTATTTAGTGATGGATGCCAAAGATGGCTTCTGTCTATGCTCATATCTTCCAAAATTCAATGGGAATGGCAGGGGTATAGTTCAGTGGTTTGAGCATTGGCCTGCTAAACCCATGGTTTTGGGCTCAATCCTTGAGGGGGCCCTTTAGGGATCTGGGGCAAAAATCTGTCTGGGGATTGGTCCTGCTTTGAGCAGTAGGTTGGACTAGATGACTTCCTGAGGTCCCCTCCAACCCTGATATTCTGTGATTAACCACGAGATCTTGCATGATCTAAAAAATAAAAAGGAGTCATATAAAAAATGGAAACTAGGACAGATTACAAAGGATGAATATAGGCAAACAACACAGGAATGCAGGGGCAAGGTTAGAAAGGCAAAGGGTTTCCAAGAAATCTTTTTGTCAATACATTAGAAGCAAGAGGAAGACCAAGGACAGGGTAGGGCCACTGCTTAGTGAGGAGAGAGAAACAGTAACATGAAACTTAGAAATGGCA
Source organism: Mauremys mutica (assembly GCF_020497125.1). NCBI lineage: Eukaryota > Metazoa > Chordata > Testudines > Geoemydidae > Mauremys > Mauremys mutica. The sequence continues at coordinate 236,754,837 of NC_059073.1, forward strand.
GAGATGCTTAATGACTTCTTTGTTTCGGTCTTCACCGAGAAGTCTGAAGGAATGCCTAACATAGTGAATGCTTATGGGAAGGGGGTAGATTTAGAAGATAAAATAAAAAAGAACAATTAACCAACACGCCCCAAAGGATTTTACCAATAGGATTAAGTAACACTAAAGCTGTGAGACAACAAAGAAATTAATGTCTCTGCTCTGTTTTTTACTACGTGTTTTAAACCTGCAGACATCTCAGTAAAGATGCACCTCATTCAAGGGCGGCCCTAGCCATTTCGCCGCCCCAAGCACGGCGGCACTCAGCGGGGGGCGCTGTGCCGGTCGCCGGTCCCGCGAGTCTGGTGGACCTCCCGCAGGCGTGCCTGCGGATGCTCCACCGGAGCCGCTGGACCAGCAGACCCTCCACAGGCACGCCTGCGGGAGGTGCACCGGAGCTGCCTGCCGCCCTCCCGGCGACCGGCAGAGCATCCCCCACGGCATGCCGCCCCAAGCATGCGCTTGGCGTGCTGGGGCCTGGAGCCGCCCCTGACCTCATTAATATTATTTATCTGTGGGTTGTGTGTGTATTTATATAAATAGATTAGTTTGTAACATTAATGTTAATGAGAAACTTGTGCATTTACAAGTGCATAGTAATGTCCTTCCTTTGCCAGCAGCTGGCTGTGCGTCCCTTGTTCCACTACTTTTCCGTTATGAATCACTGCTATGACATCAGCGTTCTGGACGGTCGTCAAGCGGTGAGCAATAATAATGCAGGTTCGACCCTTCCTGGCATCGTCCAAGGCTTTCTGGATAATCTGCAGACAGATGCAGTGAAAAACTTGCTATTACTTGGAGAATCTTCCCTTTCATAGGTAACACCTTTGCCTTTATAGTTCACATTATCACTTGGGTGTTCCTCACTGGGGTTTAGGAGTCAGGACTTCCCATGCATGAAGGAGGCCTCAAACACAGGGGCCTGATATTACAACCTTTATTTGTGTGAGTAATTCCACTGAAGTCATTGAGACTACTCTCATGAACAAAGGCTAGCAGAATGAGGTCCATAAGGATCTAGTTTGGACCAACACAACTAATTTGCAGAGGTCTAATGAATTGTCTGTGATAGCGGCTGCTTACCAAATGTGTGTGTTATATTTGATCCTGCATGCTGTCTGTTTCCAACTACACGCCAAATTTAGAGAAACTAACCACCTCTGTCCTCCCTGCCATATGCACTTGTCCAGGTGTTTGTCAGTTAGACATGCACAGTACTTAGATCAGTTTGGAGAAAGCAGACCAGCCAAATACATAGACATGACTCAAACTTGCATGTTCATTGATAGTAACAGCAATGCCAGACACTTCTTGATAGCCATAAAAATCCAAAATTCAGGATATTGACATCTGGCTCACAACTGGATGGTGGTTTGCATGGTGGCATTTTTCACTTCCACTGCATCCCCATCCAAATGAACAGTTTATTCGTCCCTATGGAGTCTGCCCCCTCTCCTGGAGATGGTGGATGCAGTGAGAAAGCTCAGCCAGCTGAGCAGCAGAGGATAGCTTAATTACTCTCTCTTCCCTTCACAACATCTCCTGAGAGGTAGGAGGTGTTGCTGAAGCCTTTTTTCCAAGCCAGCTGCTCCTACATGTCACCTCTTACCCTCTGAATGCAGATGGATCAAAGGACTGGGAAGCGGACAGAGGCTTCTTCATTGTTCCATTCTGTCCTGACAGCCAGCAGTTCTACTGGCAGAGTACATTACAAACCCTCTCGGTTTCTGTAGCAACACCTGTTTCCCCAGACAGAGCAGGAAATAGTGCAGAAAGAGACCCACTTTGCTGCTAGTGCTGCTGGCTGAAGGAAAGAGGAAGGAGCTGGTGACTTGCCTTACAAGGCCTCCTCTAGTAGATCACAGTCAACTGTTTGAAGACACCTGTCTCAAACTCAAAGTTGCTAATTATGAATGGGATTTTCCAAAGTGCTCAGCATTGGTCTAACTGTGAACCCATTAAAAAAAAGTCCCATTGACTTCATAACTGACTTTGAAGGAACTGAGGCAGGCCAAAAATGAGGAGTTCTGAAAACCCCACTTTCTCTCCAGCCCCAAGTGTTGCTGACTACCATCAGCTCCCAATTTAGACACCAGGAGTTGAAGGCACTCTGCACCTTGCAAAACCAGGCGGTAGACAGAGAGGGATGTAAGGGTTGTTCTGTGGAACTTTCAAAATTGTATTGTAGATGGAGCGCCTGTGTTCTTGCAGTGAAGAATTCGAACCAGGTATTTTGTGTGTATTACAAATGGTAGAATGCATATTACTAACCTTTTCGCTTTCTGTGTCAAGAGCAGATGTGGCTTCATCTAGAAGCAGAACTGCTGGCTTACGAACTAGAGCACGAGCAATTGCTATTCTTTGTTTCTGACCTCCAGAAAGTTGTGCTCCTTTGTCACCCACTTGGGTATTATACTTCTGTATAAGTAAATATTCATTGTCAAGGAAAGTTAGAAACAGTAAGTTATATTTTAATAGCAGATAATGTACCATATTAAGCATTTCCATTATGAAGGATAAATAATAATGTAATTGTTTTTAATAATAAAATCTTATAACAATTTTAACTGTTTGAATCAAAATGCATATATACAGCTACATATATTGATAAATGCTCTGTAATGAAAATTCATTTCAGCCTTAGAAAAAGACTAATTCCCAAGTGGTGCAACCACTGATGTGTCTAGTCAAAGACACCTGTACTTAAAAATATATCTCAAGAGACTTTTATAATTTCAAGGCCCTAGAGACCCACACTCAGGAGGTGAACCTTTAATTCTTACACGTCCAAAACTTTCTTCTCAGTACATTTTCAAAAACTAGGTGGTAATGAAAAAGAAATATTGGGTTTTTTTCAATTTTCAATTGTCTTCAATTCCATGTAACTTTACAGGAAGCCCAATTTCTTTGGGCTTTTCCAAGGTCTTTCTCCATTTTGAGAACTAAGTCCATGGCAAACATGAAGGTTAAAATGTACTTGAAACATTTTACCTTTCAGATAAGACTAAAACTACAGAAAGTTTCAGCCAAAAAAAGGAAAAAGAATTGGCAAAGTTAAGAATTGAATGTCTCTTTTATAGTTGTTATATAATATCACTGTGATAGAGGAAAATAAGAAAACTGGAGCTCAGAATTTGCATTTGAATTAGCTAATTACAACCGCGTATGTGTTAATACCTATTGCAAGTTACATTTTTAAACACCAGCTTCCTATTTTCCTCTTTGAGAACAGTAAACACAAGAAAATAAACGAAAAAGCATATTGTTTTGCATTAATGGGAGTTGCTTAGATAGGTCATGGTGAATATTTACCCCACACTGAGACATTTTCTCTTACCTCTGGGAGATTTTCTATGAAGGTGTGAATATTTGCTGCTTTAGCTGCCTCTTCAACTTCCTCCTGACTGACAACCCTACTGTTGTCTCCATACTGGATATTTTCAGCAATGCTGCAGTCAAACAAAATAGGCTCCTGGGACACAATACCCAATTTGGACCTTAACCATTGCAAGTGCAAAGACTTAGTATCTAACCCATCTGCAAACTAGAAACAGAAAAAGAGAAAAATCATTCCCTGCAGAATGCAATACTCCTCCTCAGGTGTACAATGTAAATGTAAAAGACGAATCTGTGAAAATCCTCTGACCTGTGTTAGAGCTGCAGTAAATGTAAAGTGGTCAGTAAACCACTTCTGATCAAATAATAGATCAGATCTTTCATCCAAAATTGAACTGAACCAAAACTCTGAAAATTCAAAAGAAGCTCAGATAACCTTTTCTTCTCAGATTTTTTTTTTTGCACATCTACCCTTCTAGCTTCCATAATAGATGTGGAATTGCCAATCTATAATGAGTTGTGCCCACAGAATTTCCATCTTTACTGATGATGTCAGGTACCAGAGATCTCATGAGAAAGTCTGTTCATGGTCTTCTTAGACCTAGACGGTTGAAGAGCTCCAACAAGAATCCACATCTTTGGGCATTTATTCAAACACCCTTTGACTCACCATCTCTAGGCTATTCTTCTTGGAGCTCCCATCATCATTAATAGGACTTGCATCAAAAGTCTCATCAAGTGATGAATTAGACCTCAAATTGTGTCATGTTAACATGACTAGAGGACTAGTGACAAGGGTTACATTATGGAAAGTATATTCTAATGTCCCCTCCAATATATCAAGTAAATCAATAAAGAGATGCAATCTAGTGATCTAGAGCCAGGATGTGGAGTCAGAAGATCCAAAATTCTACTCCCAGCTCTACCTTAAGCAAGTCCCAAGTCTTCTCTGCAGTACCCGGACCTGTAACAACACTTATCCACCTCAAAGCGGTGTTGTGCGGATGATTTAATGTTTGTAAAATACTTTGAAGAACAGTTTTATAAGTCCTAAGCGTTAACAGCTTCACACATCTCTTCTTACCACTTGTCCTGCCATAGGGTCATAAAATCTCTCCAGCAGCTGAATGGATGTGCTTTTGCCACAACCACTGCTCCCCACCAAGGCTAGCGTCTGGCCTTTATTAACCTTCACGTTGAGTCCTTGCAAAACTTGAACTTCTGGTCTTGTAGGGTATACAAAATGGATGTCCCTGAATTCAATGTTGCCATCAAACTGACTCTGGAAATAGTAGAAAATATAAATGTATGAGAGAAGACCGGTCTATCTTGTACAGAAGCATCAAACACAACTCAGTATGGTCATTTAAATGAAGGCGTTGACAAGTCAGTTGGAAATGGTATGGTATTTTCAAACCCAGAGCATTTTTGTCAATTTATTGTTGCTTAAATATGCAGTGAAATTGGATTGGTATTTTCTGTGTACAGGACCTCCTTGCTGAGTGGTTCTTTTCTGCATCTCTCTCTCTCATTTATATCATTCCTTTTCAGCCTGGTTCGCAAGGACTATCATTACTTTAGGTAAGTAAACAACCCTAATACCTATCTTTGATGTCATCAATGCATATAATCCAGACACTATCTGTGGGGTTACATCATCCCTATGCTGCCTTGGTGGAAACTTACAGCAGCAGCACATCAAGAACAGAGGAGTTAGATAAAGTTGTTATGAGAAAGTTGAGAGCTAGCCAGAGGGAGGCAGACGCCAGGTGGCCTAGCTGGGATCGGTTTCAAGGTGATAAACAAGTCCATAAATCAGATGAGTTGCATGGGAAATGGGAAATCAGTAAGCAAAGGGCCATGCGTGTGAAAAGCGTGTGTATCGGACAAAGAACCAATCAGCAGCAATGTAATGTTGGTGGGTCTGACGTTTGCTAATATGGAGAAGTCTATATAATATGATGCATTGTACATAATAAACGATTCTGCTTGCAATCATATTGGTTGTTGTGCTTTATCCGGCCCGCTTGTAATGCAACAAATGGTGACCCCGACGTGATGCGATTCGAATAAGTCGGATCGTTCGTCGAGAGTGGAAAAGCGGGGATTACAGCCGGCAGGAGGTACCGTGGAATAGCGGCTCCTGGGCGTCCGAGAGAGGCGCGTTTGAGCGGCTGCGGGTTACAGCCGCTGCAGGAGGTACCGTGGAATAGCGGCTCCTGGGCGTCCGAGAGAGGCGCGTTTGAGCTCACAGGTGTTTGAGCTCACAGGAAAACGGCTGGCTAAGTTATGAGTACCGCTGTATCAGCTGAAGAAAAGATAACACAGAAGCTTTTATTGCACATCATGAACTGACAGGGGGAAAAGATTTCCCCTGCTGCACTTACTCACTTATTAAGGAAAGAGGGGGAGCTAGGGAGGCTCCTCCTGACCGCCCTTCGGGCACACGACGAGGAGGTGCTCCGCTGGAAGCGAGCCCTGGACGGGAAGACGTTGGAGTGCACGGTGCAGGCAGAGGCTCGTGCCATGGCCCCGGAGGTCGTTTGGACCTACAAGCAAGTAAGTTGTTTTGGCAGGAACCTGGAGAAGGCGTCCTATGCTGGCTGGTCTGAGCCTGGGACAATGCCGAGAAAACCGTTATGCTTCTCCGGTATGAGCTGCAACAGCTGGGTGTTCTGACACAGGATTCACAGATTAAAAGAAGCCAAGCAGGGAAGGAAAAAGAATAGAATGAGTTAACCGAAGAAATCTTTCTGGGCCCGGTCAAGGACACGCCGCTCAGCTAAGACTTGGTGGACAGCCAAGGAAAAGGGGGGCTTGACTGGGCCCAAAAAGCTAATGAGAGCTGCAAAACGCTGCCAGGCACTAACGGAATGTGTTAGCTGTCTCTTCTCACAGGTATGGAAGAGCTGCCCAAAGATCCTAGCAGCCCTGCCACTCCTTGGAACCAGGAGACTGACTGCCTGGACCCATGATTTTTACTGCAAAAAGACCCCTTTACATTAGGAGAATTTTCCTACTGATGATTGGCCTATTTTTTTTCTAGCTCCATTGTGCTTTTAAATAGCAGGAAAAAAGGACAAGGTGACGTGCTGGCTAACCTCCCCCTTGTCCGCTGTAGCCCCCATTGTGTTATTGGATTTTTTTTTGAAAGAAGCAAAACCACTATAGGATGATGTCCTGATAATTTCCCCCGTAGAAGCTGAACCACGACGGTGGTGGAAAAGAAGAAAAAACACTTACATTATTGACATTGCCAAAGTCCAGAAATTCCTGACTAAAAGGACATTGAGAACTGACCCTGGTGAAGAAACAAAGAATTGTACACTGGCAGGAAGAAATTTGGGACTCCTGCTGAGAAATGTGGTATTAATTGGATTTTGGGGTTTATTTTACAGGCTGCGCCCTGTGTTCTGGAGAAATTTTTTTTAGCATGTATTGCCCTCCCTAATTGGATTGTAAATGATATTGCCCTTATTTAGTTTTTTATTGTTGGAGCTCCGCTAATCCAAGTACAGGCTGGAATTGGTGAGTTACATGTCATTTCCGCCATTAGTGTTAGAATCCAAAGGCTACTGGCAGAGATGGTATGGGCTATTACTGAGGCTGAGAAAGCATTGCAGTGGGAGCTAGTATGTTTGAAATCCTGAATGACCAGCGGATGGCCATTCGGAGTGATTTTAAGCACCAGGATGGCCCACTGCCCTTATAGATACATTAGAAGTACCATCTGATCTGGGGTTGTAGAGACATACTTGGACACTGTCTGGGTGGAAGTGTGAATATTTGCAGTGCTCCTCCCCAGCATGTGGACCGGTTAGGGTGGGTGAGGGCTCTCGCATACCGAATCCTGCCGGGTCCATGGGGAGGATGAATGTAGAACTAATTACCCCCTCGTTACTAATTTCAGCTTTCTAGAGCTTAATTGCTTTTTGTTTTTAAAGTTTGAGAAAACTCAGCCAAAAGTTTGTTGGGTATTCTCAAAGGGTGGAGGAGTTGGTGTTACTAGGCATAAATCTAGGTAATTCGGGAGGATGGCTTTGGGCCTGTGTGACCCAAAGTACCTTTATGTAAAGTGCTTTTGTTAGCCTTACCTGATTTTTGTAATTTCTTGTGTTATGTGCTGACTATTGGCAGTTGCAAGGCTGTTTGATACTAGATGTAGCCTATATTAAATGAGATAGGCGGAAAATAGATGCTGTAATTAAAGTTGCATGCATGAGTATGTAGCCCCCACAGTGGGAAAGTACAGATAACTGTTCACAGAAGAATATCAGAAGGTTTGGGGCTAGTTAAAAAGCCCATTCTCCTAGTTAAATTGATAGTGGAACAAGTTGTGCCCAGGATAGCAACGGTTTAGCAAGAGGAAAAAGGATCGGGCCCAGGCGGGCAGGCAACAGACAGAGAACTTGGAGAGGAAAAAAGGATCGGGCCCAGGCGGGCAGGCAATAGACAGAGAGATTGGAAATCAGGTTGAAAACTTTTGAGGATGTAGTGGAGAGAAAAGGTAGTTAAGCACAAGCATGGGAATTTTAAATATTCAGGAGGATACTTGAAATGGTAATTTCAGTTGAGAAAAGTGGTTGTTGGAGAACAAGGGAGTGATTTAAGGCACAGTGAAATTTAACTCTGTGGTTGCTAGAGGGAACAGCAGTTGAATTTTGTAAAGATGCTAAAGAGAAAAGTTTTTGGTGTTTTTGAAATGTTTGTAAATAAATTTAGGCGAAAGAAATTAGTTTGCAATTGTTTGGTTATGAACAATTTTGTTAAATTAATTAAAGAATGTATATAGTGCTATGTAATTAAAATTGTATTAGGCTTTAAGGGCATTGTAAGTGATGATGTTTTCTTTTAGTGTTTAAAACCAGAAGTTAAAAGTAAAGAGCAAGCCAAAAAGCATCTGTATTAATGTTCCCCTGTTTTGCCTAAAATTAACAAGGGTATTTGTATATTTTAAGTAATGATTGATTGCCCAGTAGGGGTAGATTTGTTTTTGTTTTTTAGATAATTAAAGAAAATTAATGCCAGTTGCATAGCATTTTATATACCATGCATTTATTAATAGAGTAAAAATTATGTTTTGTGTTTTATGTTTTGTTTTGTGGTGTTTGTTTTGTGGCCAGAATTGTTGTGTTTAATATTTTTATGAGATGGTCTGATTTGAAATTAAGCTGAAGGGTTAAATTGAAATGCAGATACTGGTTTTATTTAATTTAGAATATAAAGTGTTTGGATATATTAGAAGAAAAATGTGATATGCTAAAGTTTAATGCATTTTCTTAAGTAAGAGAGAAATTTTATTGGCCAATTCTTTTGTTTTAGAATGGTTATTAAAATTTGCATACCAATAGTCTTGGAAAGCAAGGATATGGTTATAAGAATTTTGAAGGTGTGTGTTGTATGAATTTATTTGATTATTTGTATTTTATATATGCGTTGCTTTAGCAATTGCAGGATAATATGTATAAGCTTACGCGTGATTATAATCCTTTGTGGGATTGGCTTAATGGCCTTGGCTGGCCCACTTGGGTTATTTTTTTCTCCATATAGGAATTTGCGTTGGGAGTTGTTTTTGTTTTTTTATTTGCTTGCCCTGTTTTGTATGCCTTTTGCAATGTAGTTTGGAGAGGTTTATTGGATGTTTTTATAAGAAAAGAGGGGGAGATGTGGGGTTACATCATCCCTATGCTGCCTTGGTGGAAACTTATAGCAGCAGCACATCAAGAACAGAGGAGTTAGATAAAGTTGTTATGAGAAAGTTGAGAGCTAGCCAGAGGGAGGCAGACGCCAGGTGGCCTAGCTGGGATCGGTTTCAAGGTGATAAACAAGTCCATAAATCAGATGAGTTGCATGGGAAATGGGAAATCAGTAAGCAAAGGGCCATGCGTGTGAAAAGCGTGTGTATCGGACAAAGAACCAATCAGCAGCAATGTAATGTTGGTGGGTCTGACGTTTGCTAATATGGAGAAGTCTATATAATATGATGCATTGTACATAATAAACGATTCAGCTTGCAATCATATTGGTTGTTGTGCTTTATCCGGCCCGCTTGTAATGCAACAACTATCATTGTGTGTGGAAAACATAGTTCCTGCCCCTGGGAGTTCACTCTCTAAATAGTGTAAGTTCAACACACAGTACACAGGATGAACATAGTACAAGGTGAACATCAGATCTCAGATTGGGTTAAACATTTTTACTTTGGTGGATTATTCATAGTTTTCAAGGACAACTATGTTTTAAGTGTAGGTTTGAATAGGGAAAGGGTAGCTGATTGGCTCTTTCATGTAGGAAGGGAGCTCCGTGTATAAGACTTGAAGACAAGGGTGAGTGAAGGAGATGTTAGGAGAGACTGTGGGAGCCTCCTCTGATGCCTGGGGGACGGGACAGTTCCAGGACCACAATACCAGCACTGTCAGTACAATGGGCTCTTACAGCACCCAGAGAACTGGACTTCCAAGGTTTAAATTCTTTGGGCCAAATCTTAGCTTCACTGAAGTCAAAGGCAGCTGCTTCACTGGCATCAGGATTTGGCCCAGAGTGGTTTCACTTTCAATTAACGTCTTTCTCTGCAAGAAGATATTTCCCCGGGAGCATTAGCAGTCTGGGCATGTGGAGCTGATTCAGGAAAGTAGTCAAGCACATGTGTGACTTAAAGTTGTGCACATGAGTTACTGGCATGCTTACAGTATGTGCCTGAGTCCTTTTCTGAATCAAGGCTACTATCCAAAAGCTAGAATTTCAAGTTTCTGAAAAGCTGGTTCTGCTTGTAAAAGCATTTATGGAAAGCACTGAGAGACAATATGAAATGTGTTCAGTTTACAAATACAAAGATAGTTTCTAACTGTCAACACTCGACTTTGAGAGACAATCTGGGTTCTTTCCATCTCACGTATAATCACCAGGAACAAAAGGTTCTGTACGCCAAATTACATCCTCATTAATACTTGTGCAACCCCTTTGACTTGAATGAGGTTACTCAAATGTTGTATGCAGTGTTGTTATAGCCGTGCTGGTCCTAGGATATTAGAGAGTCAACATGGGTGAGTTAATATCTTTTATTGGACCAACTTCTGTTGGTGAAAGAGTGAAGCTTTCGAGCTTATACAGAACTGAAGAAGAGCTCTGTGTAAGCTTGACAGCTTGTCTCTCTCACCAACTGAATTTGGTCCAATGAAAGATATCAACTCACCCACCTTGACTCTCTGTTACACAGATGTAACTGACTGGAACTTAGCAAACAAGTCTGCTGATGATGCACAAGAAGGAACAGAATCTAACTCACTCTCCCCCACAGCTGCCTAGTTTACAGAAGTAAAAAGCAGTGAAAACATACTTGTGTTGCTAAAGAAAGCAGTTATAACTCTGGGCTTGTCTTTACTACCAGGAAGATTGATACTGCTGCAATTAATTCAGCAGGTGTTGATAGCAGAGTGCTCTCTGATCAACTCTGGTACTCCACCGGAACGTGAAGAGTAAGGTAAGTAGATGGGAGAGGATCTCCTGTCAACACAGCACAGTGAAGACACAGCGGTAAATCAACCTAAGCTACATAGAACCCAGTTACAATATTCACGTAGCTGGAGTAGAGTAAGTTAGGTCAACTTACCCTGGTAGTGTAGAAAAGGCCTCACAATACACCCAACGGACAGAACCGGTGAATGAAATGTCATTCTTCCAGTCATTTTTCAAAACAGAACTGCACTTAAAAGTATTCTGTTAATTTCTCAAGCAAAAAGGTATTAAATGGTACTGGGCAAATATAAAATTATTTAGTTATTGCTGTTAAATTTTACCCTACTTGTCTGGTCCTGTCTTTTGTGACATTGCAAAAGGCAATTGAACAAGATTAATACAATTAAGGACAATACAGTACCACCAGGTTTGTTAGTTTCAAGGACTTTCTGAATGGCCTTACCAGTTTTGTACCCTCTTCACTATAGCTGTCAATTAATGGTTTCCGATGCAAAAGCTGAAAGATTCGTTGGGCAGAAACTTTAGCTTTGCCGAAATCTGGTGCCAAAGAAGTGGACAGGCCAACATTTGAAACACCAAATAGAACTGAAAAAAGGGCTCTGAAAACCAAACACAAAACATCTTTCAGTTCATCTTAAGAGAGACTTTTTATTATTGTTCAGACATTACAAATATTGTTTTCCTTATTTAAAACAAACAGACCTAACACTATCAATAAATCTGAGAATTGTGACATGTTTAGAACTTTGTCTTAGTAAAATTACACACACAGGATTAGAAACAGCTATCAATATTTTTATGGGTGACTAATGGAATGTAATTTCTCCACACAGAAGCATTTCACAAAGCCCGTTGTCTGCAATGAACTATCAGCAGTAAAAGTTTCTCCATAGTAAATAAACTGAGCCAGGCTCCAAACATGCCAACACGCCTGTCTCAAGCTTCCTCTCCCAGAAATAACTCTTCTGCCTGAATTGAACTCCTCACCAGGTTCTAAACTGTTGGACCTCTAGTACTATTGCCTCAGTAACTAGACTATACACAATAACCATGTGTTGAAATCACTGCCTTTGGACTGATGTGTACTCACATAAATACATTTTCAAAGTTTGTATAACAATTAGCAATGAGCCATCCCCCGAATCTGAAGACTGCTGCATAAAGAAAGTAGTTTCCACATAAGGCTATTCCATAGGTAAGTCCATATAGGGGGGCTTTTGTTAGAGAGTCCCTGATAAAAGAAAAGATTTATGTTAAAGGAAAAAATTCTCATGAAATGCCAAGAGCAGAGACTGGCTGGGAGAAGGTCAGACCTTTGGATTAGGGGAGGCAAACCCTATACCTCACTCACTCAAATAATAGATAATAATAATTAATAAATCTGCATGCTAGGACCTCCATGAAGGTGCCGCTGGAGAGAACTTATGGCAAATGAGATCCCTTCATCCTAACTAGCTGTTTGTTGGATAGGACCTAATGGTAAAATTACCTTTAATACTCAAAACATTTTAACACTTGAATGCTGGTTTCCAGAATAAATGTTTATGGATGGCCAAAGCAAGCTGACACAAAGCAAATTGATAATTTCGATAAGTCTCTTATGATCTTTGAATGTTTGGACTTTTGGACAATTTGTATAAATGTAGTGGTTACCAGGGAAAAGTCAATGTCTACAACACAGCATAACTGAAGCACTGCAGATATTGCCTGCTCTGAGTACAGGAGGGGAAAAAGTAGCAACTCAGACCCCATTGTACAGTGGTGACTTTTAAATGGTGACCAATGTTGTTGTGTGGGATGGTAAAACTAAATCACTCTAATTATGTGCAGACCTTGCTGTGACAGACTCTGGTACTAGTTCTGACAAAATGATTTTTGAACAGAAAATGCAATTTCTGCACATTTCAAATTTTCCATTGGGAAAAAAAGTAACAAAATATTTTATTCTGGGTTGGTTTGATCTGAATATTTCTGCTTTGTGCCCATAGCTATGGGACTCCGATAATGCATTATGCCACTCAGTCAGAGGGGAGACCACACTGCATCATGGGAGATGTAGTCCAACCAGGGAGCCCGTCCTGTAAGAAAGGCAATGTTCCAAAACAGGGATATGCAGTTTGATGTTGAACTAGATAAAAACAAAAACTTTCAGATCAGTTAAACAAAAGAAAAATTAAATATGTTTTTCTCCAAACATATTTTGTTTGGAGAAAAAATGCAAAAATGGAATGATTTGCCATTTCTACATTGAAATTTTTCAAAAAAATTTCTTTCTGTGAAAAAAAATTGATATATTTTCACATTTTATCCTACTTCAGAGCAAAACAGAGGTTGAAATATTAGAATTTCCCACAGGATAGAAATTCAGATTTTCACTCATCTCTAGTGCTCATACATTTTTAAAAATGTTTTCCAAAATAGTTTCTCTATAATTCATAATATTGTGATACAATGACCTGCCAAGACTTGAGATAAGTGCTAAATCTAAGAATCCTATTCCTCCAATTAAATATAGATTTTTTCCCCTCATACTAATGGTCTATAGAATATTGAGCCATAAAACTGTCATTGGCAGCGGACTGTCATTTTTCAATCCCTGCTTTTACTTAAAACTTATTTAAGGGGAAAGAAACAAAATGGATTGTAGATCATTTCATTTAAATAAAATGGAGACTAGGAAAATGTCGGACATTTTGGATATTAGAAATTAGCCCCTGCAGTGGTTAGCTTGTCGAGTGTGACTGAAAAGGCCAAAGGGGAAAAAGAAATGCACCTTATTTCAAGACCTGCAAGTCCTTACTTGTAGTACAAGTCATAATCCACGGTGACATTATGTAGTATAAAGTCTTTGCCACTTGACCTATGAAACTCATTCTGCTGTGAAGCAAGTAAACATCCCATATTCATGTTAAAACAAACTTTAAACCAGGTCATTACATTCTCTCTCACACACAAATATTACATCACTCACAATAGCGTCTAAGAAGATATTTTAAAGAAACTGAGTAAAAACATTTTACTCTGCCAAAATCTTTTCAAATCATTTATGTGTTTAATATTTTCAGTCTGCAAATGAATGTAATATGAATAAATCCTGAGTTGTTTTAAATTAAGAAAATATGTATTCATTGTTTTTAAAAAACAGAATTGTTTGAGAGCAAATCCTACCTGTATGGACCATTCAAACTTGCATTATATCTCTCATAGAATGCATCTTCACTAGTTAATGAAGCCACAGTTCTTATATTTTCAACTGCTTCCACTGAAATCTAAATGGGGAGACAAGACAGATATGAAATATTCTCTTATGTTTGAGTCTACTCCTACCGCTACGTAGTTAGCACATCTCTAGCACTTTTCATCTTTCGCTCTAAAAGTGCTTTTCTTTTAATAAAAAAATGTGATTAAGTATCATTCTCAGGGAAACCGGGGCACAACCATTAAATTATTTGTCTAAGGTCACACCGTGGTCTTTCTGCTAAGCTAACATGGCTCCTATGTGATTCCTAAGTACTCCTCCCCCATCTGTACATTTTGTTGTACAGCAGCATTAGCTGGCACTATAGAAGGCATTAAAAGGTAAGAAGTTGCTCCTTGCTCTGAGTACCCATATCCCAGGAAGCAGCTCACTGGAGGGCTGCATGCTACCTTGGTTATGAAGCCTGAGCGGCACATGGAACTGGGTGAGCCCCACACTCCTACTACCCACCCCCAATGGGGACTCCTGTTCCTGCTTCTGCCAGGCTTCCCCAGCCATGTGCCAGGCCCACCCAGTCCACCCCTTCTCCAAACCAGGCCCTTCCCCCACACGCTTTGACCAGCACTCCCACAGGGGCAACGTGTATCTTAACTTCTCATTTTCTGGATTTCAGATATTTAAATTTGCATGTGCCAGCTTCCTCCTTTCCCCAGGGGTGCTCAAGCCCCCTGCTCATCTCCAGGCCCCGCCCCCATTCCATCCCTTCCCCCAAAGTCCCACCTGCATCCTGCCTCTTCCCACCCCACTTCCTCCCGCCCAGTTCCTCCCCCTCTCCCGAGTTCACCTCATCCCCCTGCTTCCCCTTTCCCCCCAGCACCTCCTGCACACTGCAGAACAGCAGATTGTGGTGGGCAGGAAGCACTGGGAGGGAGGGGGAAGGAGTTGATCTGTGGGGCCACCAGTGGGTGGGAGGCGCTGTGGGAGAAGGGAGGGAGCTGGCTGCCAGTGGGTGCTAAGCGTCCATCAATTTTTTTCCACCCACAGAGTCAGCACCTATGCCCCCATCCCTTGCTCTAGACCCAAAACAGCTCCCTTCTTCCCATTTACTCTTACACTGCAATCACCCCTTGTAATTAATTTTCTTTTCAAACACAGTTTGAGAGCCTGTGCTCAGAGTCCATTTCTCCAAATTAAAACAAAACATAAGTTTACATTTCGTTTTCAGATTTCTGCTCAGGGTGGGCGTAGAACTTCAAAGCTGCTAGAATCTGTGAACTTAATTTTTTTCCCCTGGAGGCTCTGGGGAACCCCATACTCAAATGACCCCATCTTTGGATCACTCACCCTACCTTACGCTTTCATGACACATAGCAAATTTCAAGACAATCTGTGTAAACACACAGATGTTAGCATACTTAGTAGTCATCCTTTAAACAGGAGGGGCTTCCCCACCTTAGCCAGAGCAGAGCTGGTGCTCAGTTATAATGCTGTATACAATTAGAAGGCCAATGGAGCAGAGGTGCTCCACACATCCATCAGCATCATAATAGTCTCAGAGAGCTGTGAAGTGGCCCATTCATCTCAATGGGATGTTCTCAGCTGAAAGTGAACACCCAGCCTGAATTCAGCCAGAATCTAGCTCTGAGGAGGGTGACCAGACAGCAAGTGTGAAAAATCAGGACAGGGGTGGGGAGTAATAGGCTCCTATATAAGACAAAGCCCCGAATATCGGGACAGTCCCTATAAAATTGAGACACCTGGTCACCTAGCTCTGAGACATATGAACTGCTCCATTCATGCCAGTGGGTTTTCCCATTCCCCCTCCCCAGGACTGTAGAGTTTCTGACATGCCCATTCTCAGCTCCTCAGCCCTCTCTCAGCAGTGTGTTCTTGGGCCATGCTCTGAGCATGCCTGTTCTAAGCTTCCCACTCAGAGGACCCGCACTTCCCTGATCCAAGCTCACATGGGGAGAGGCAGAGAGAGGGGCCAGACTCCCTTAGAGGGACAAAGCATCCCAGATTCCAGTTCATGTGAGGAGGTAGGGAGAGGGGCTTAGATGTCCCCAGAAAGCAATGCCTACTGCAGACCCTGGCTCACAGGAGAGGGGACATGGAAGGCAGATAGATCCCCGCGGCTGGGCAAGGCAGCTTCAGAGCCTGGCAAACAGAGGAGGGTCAGGTGCAGGGCTCAGTCACCCCCAGAGAGGCAAGCGCCCCCCTCCCCCAAAAAAATTCCACCTCACATGCAGGGGGTGGGGGGAGGGGTAAGACTTCCCTAGAGAGCTAGGGGGTCCCCCAGATTCAAGCACACACACAAGAGGAACAGAAGGGGAGAATGTGGAGCTGCCCCTATTCCCCCCAGACCCTGTGCAACAAACCCCCATGTCTGCTTCCCAGTATCCATTCCCCAAACCCAACTCCTCTACCACCTGTCCCCATTTATCTCCCTCCCCATAATCCCCCCTCTTCTCCGTGCAGCCCCAAACCCCTCTCACCCCATTCCCCTAACTCCTCCATCCCATAAAATGCTCCTGTCTTGCCAGCAAGCATTTGCACGCCTATTTTTTTTAAACAAAAATACTTTGATGACATTACACCCCCCTCCAAAATAAAAGCCTGATAGTACCAGATTTTAGCAACATGCCAGCCAAGCTTTCCCAGGTTTTCAGCAAAGGGCACCGTGAACTGTCAGTAGCTGGGGGAGTTCAGGAACAAACACTTACTGTACATCTCTTCAGTCTATCCAGCCACTTTGACCATATTCTACCTGCAAATCCTTTGGGGTTCACTTTACATACGTGCTCAATGTAACTTGTGGAGTGCTTGACCTTTACTCAAGAGCCTAAGTGGATGGCCAAACTCTCTTGCTAATAATGTTCTGAATCTTGCTTCCCCCAAGTGGCTAGTGGATGCCATGCATTCTCTGGGGTTAACCCTCAAGTGAATGAGACCCTTGTGCCAGGATCAGACCCATAATCTGATCTCTAGATGTGCGCAAAAAAACCATTACTAGAACGAACCTTTAGAAAAGCTGATTATTTGGTGGGAAATGGCATCTCATGAACCCGTTGGTCAAATAACCCCAAATTTGGATCACTACACGTATCTTGCACCCCCATAAGGTTCACCAATTTATAGTGGTGCATCTGAGGAGATGGCAGGGCAGGGTTAATGACCCAAACTTGACATCTGTTGAGCCAGACATTCTGGAGATACAAGCCCTAAAACAGTCATTTTTTAAAAAAAAGTTTCTAGGTGGTGGGTGTTTTTAAAAAAATAACAAAAACAAAATCTTAGAGCTAGAACTATAGAGCTAGAGTTCATAGGTAGATACTAAGGACTGGAAGATGAATCACAAACCACTGGATGGCTGTGAACTCACCCTTCAATTAACACTGCTAAAGATAAGTTAATTACACACACACACACACTCTCAAGTTAAAAGGAATTTTGAACTGAGTGGCTGGAGATTGCTACAATGTGAGAGTCATAGGAGGTGATTTCATTTTGGGAGAAATGCAATCAAAGCATTTGGGTGGAAAATTGGATGTGTAAAGTTTCTGGAAAATAGGGTTGCCAAACCTCCAGGATTATCCTGGAGTCTCCAGGAATTAAAGTATCAGAGGAGTAGCCATGTTAGTCTGTATCCACAAATCCACCAGACTCCTCGTTGTTTTTCAGGAATTAAAGATTAATCTTCAAAGATTGTGTCATGTGATGAAACCTCCAGGAATAGGTTCAACCAAAATTGGCAACCCTGCTGGGAAGGGGGATTGGGGTAAATAGGAATGGGTGGTAGGAGAGGTAAGAGGTTCAAGTGATGAAGGTACGTGACCCCCCATCTCTTCCAGTGCACCCCAGCCCTGCACCGCAACCCGCTGTGCCCTCTCTGCCAATAAACAAGCCATGCTGCACCTCAACCTTCCTGCACCCCAACCCCCAGCTTGGTCTTGGCATCCTAACCCTCTGCATCCCACAGCTGTCTTTGCACCCCAACCTCTCATGCACCCCAACTTTCCTGCAGCCCCAGCCCTTCCAGTGTACCCCAACCTTCCTATACCCCAGTTCTACCAATGCACCTGACCCGTTGCACGTCCCAGCTCTGTCAGTGCACCCCAACACTACAGGAAAGCTATTGGATACACATTCATGGGGAAATTGGAGGGTTCGTGGCTGACCAGAAACCATTACAAGCTCTGACACCTCACTGTTCTTGGAGATTGGGTACATCTATCGGAAAGGGGTCAGAGGATTTTTCTCTCAAACATAAAATTGTCAGTGTTTTGGAACACAAACCCTATCTGGGATTTCTCCCACCAGCCTGCTACAAACTCCACCCTCTAGCCATTCTGGAACACGACCAGGAACACTATGCCACTGGAACACAGCTGTCCTTCATCCCAGGCACTGCATGGGAGTCAGATTAGAGAAGGGAATAAGTGACAGCAATGGAAAAGTCAGTATACAGGGAGTGAAAACTTCAGGGAGATGTGTTCCCTGCTTGTAGTAGGGAGGCCTCAGTATGGTAGTGGGGACGGGGGAATGCAGTGAATGGGTCAGAGGTATGGCGGGGGAGGTGTGCTGAAGCAGGGCCCGTGAGGCACAGCTGATAAATGTGTGTGTCAGGGGGTGCAGCTGGCTCAGTATGCTAATTGTAGAACACTGTATGTACAACTGCCGTTAAATGCAGAGTTAAGGTTGCTTGGGGGTATCGTACCCCTGCAGAATGCTGTGTGGAACAAAACTCAAAGTACCAAAAACCAGGAGATGCACAAGTCAGGTTGTGCATGCAAGCTTACCTCTGCCCTCTTTCCGCAGTGCCCAGTTAACACACATTCCTTTGCTCTGCCAACCCCGCAGCTGCTGACATGCACAAGGTTTTACAGCCCATTCTCTGTCACCCACAGGATTCCATCTAACAATATTACAGGACAAGAAAGAAATAAAAAAGAAAACCAAAGGCTGCCCACCCCACGTTCCATCTGTTCCATAGAGCTGGCAGTAGCGAATGGGAATTATTTACATATACTCCAGTTGCAGTCAGGATTCTAGGTGTACCTACATTAAATAGTGGAAACAGTAGCTGGGACTGCTTGGTAAGTGTCTTGGTGATGTGAGGATGTGTGGATCACTCTGAGGTATGTGAGAGAGCAAAGCAGAACTTAGGAAACCAGGTCAGATTACAAAGGATGAATATAGGCAAACAACACAGAAATGCAGGGGCAAGGTTAGAAAGGTAAAGGCACAAAATGAGCTCAAACTAGCTATGGGAATAAAGGGAAACAAGAAGACTTTTTATCAATACATTAGAAGCAAGAGGAAGCCCAAGGACAGGGTTGGCCCACTGCTCAGTGAGGAGGGAGAAACAGTAACAGGAAACAAAGAGATGCTTAATGACTTCTTTGTTTCGGTCTTCACTGAGAAGTCTGAAGGAATGCCTAACATAGTGAATGCTAATAGGAAGGGGGTAGATTTAGAAGATAAAATAAAAAAAGAACAAGTTAAAAATCACTTAGAAAAGTTAGATGCCTGCAAGTCACCAGGGCCTGATGAAATGCATCCTAGAATACTCAAGGAGCTAACAGAGGAGGTATCTGAGCCTCTAGCTATTATCTTTAGAAAACCATGGGAGACGGGAGAGATTCCAGAAGACAGGAAAAGGGCAAATATAGTGCCCATCTATAAAAATGGAAATAAAAACAACCCAGGAAACTACAGACCAGTTAGTTTAACTTCTGTGCCAGGGAAGATAATGGAGCAAGTAATTAAGGAAATCATCTGCAAACACTTGGAAGGTGGTAAGGTGATAGGGAATAGCCAGTATAGATTTGTAAAGTACAAATCATGTCAAACCAATCTGATAGCTTTCTTTGATAGGATAACGAGTCTTGTGGATAAGGGAGAAGCGGTGGATGTGGTATACCTAGACTTTAGTAAGGCATTTGCTACGGTCTCGCACGATAGTCTTATCGATAAACTAAGCAAATACAATTTAGATGCGGCTACTATAAGGTGGGTGCATAACTGGCTAGATAACCATACTCAGTAGTTATTAATGGTTCCAATCCTGCTGGAAAAGTATAACGAGTGGGGTTCCGCATGGGTCTGTTTTGAGACGGGCTCTGTTCAATATCTTCATCAACGACTTAGATGTTGGCATAGAAAGTACGCTTATTAAGTTTGCAGATGATACCAAACTGGGAGGGATTGCAACTGCTTTGGAGGACAGGGTCATAATTCAAAATGATCTGGACAAATTGGAGAAATGGTCTGAGGTAAACTGGATGAAGTTTAATAAAGACAAATGTAAAGTGCTCCACTGAGGAAGGAACAATCAGTTTCACACATACAGAATGGGAAGAGACTGTCTAGGAAGGAGTACGGCAGAAAGGGATCTAGAGGTTATAGTGGACCACAAGCTCAATATGAGTCAGCAGTATGATGCTGTTGCAAAAAAAGCAAACGTGATTCTGGGATGCATTAACAGGTGTGTTGTGAGCAAGAGACGAGAAGTCATTCTTCCGCTCTACTCTGCGCTGGTTAGGCCTCAACTGGAGTACTGTGTCCAGTTCTGGGCACCGCATTTCAAGAAAGAAGTGGAGAAATTGGAGAGGGTCCAGAGAAGAGCAACAAGAATGATTAAAGGTCTTGAGAACATGACCTACGAAGGAAGGCTGAAAGAATTGGGTTTGTTTAGTTTGGAAAAGAGAAGACTGAGAGGGGACATGAAAGCAGTTTTCAGGTATCTAAAAGGGTGTCATCAGGAGGAGGGAAAAAACTTGTTCACTTTAGCCTCTATTGATAGAACAAGAAGCAATGGGCTTAAACTGCAGCAAGGGAGATTTAGGTTGGACATTAGGAAAATGTTCCTAACTGTCAGGGTGGTTAAACACTGGAATAAATTGCCTACGGAGGTTGTGGAATCTCCGTCTCTGGAGATATTTAAGAGTAGGTTAGATAAATGTCTATCAGGGATGGTCTAGACAGTATTTCGTCCTCCCATGAGGGCAGGGGACTGGACTCGATGACCTCTTGAGGTCCCTTCCAGTCCTAGAGTCAATGAATCTATTAATCTATGTACCTCCAGGATCCTGTGTGCAACAGAAAAGTGCAGAATTGCGTACCTTATATCATTAGCAGGGCACAGGGTATTTTCAGTAGCGAGCTGCCATATGAGCAATCTAAGCATTTATTATCTATGCACACTCCAGGCAAAGTGAGTGTGCTCAGTGACAAATGAAACTGTACTGAAGAGCGGAGGATGTAGTTAGCTCTGCTTGGTAGGTGTGTTAGCGAGATCTCTGGATGACTTGGAGATGTGTGACAGAGCTGTGACTGAGATATGAGGAGATCTATGTGTGTGTGTGGAAAGGCAGGAGGTGCAGGTGTGCAGAATGAAGTATGTCTGAGTTCTATGTGGAATTGTGTGGGTTATGTCAGTAACAGGGCACGGGGCTTTAATTACAAAGGATATTGCCAGCTGTGAGGTGGAATTTGAAAGGATTCTAATGCTTTCAGGATGGCTAAAGGAAAGTGTAGCTTGAGATGGTATCCTGTATGTAACAGTAGCCCTACCCTTAAGCTGGGAGGTGCGAGTCCCAGCTTGCATAGATGTACCCACTGTGCATAGCCAGGGTGGCACGAGCAGTGGCTTGAGCTAGCCGCATGAGTACAAACCCACCCAGACCCCATGGGCACATACTACCTGTGAGGCTCGCCCAAGCCACCATCCTAGCTACACTGCTCTTTTTAGTGCACTAGCTCAAGCAAAGCTAGCATGGGTATGTCTATGAGACCTGGGAATCACCTCCCAGCTGAGACATACCATCAGGGCATGGGAGCTATAAAAGGCTGTAAAGCGGGTCTCACATTGTACGTCTGATATTCTCTCTGCGGAGTTGGTAAGTGTACACCACAATCTGGAACCTTCTGAATTTTCAAAGTGACAAGAGTACATGCACAGTGAGGCATAGCTGAAAGAGGCTAGAGGGAAGCTAGCATGGTCAACCTTCCCCTACCCATTCTTGTCCTTTCATATTGTTAGCTGGAATCCTGTGGGTGACATTGAATGGACTGGAGAAGAAAGTGAAGAGCTTGAACATGTCAGCAACTGTGGGGTTGGCAGAGTAAAGGTATATGTGTTAACAGGGAGCACTGGGGAATTATTGAAAGCATTGGGGAATTCCTGATGTTCAGAAGTTTGAGTTTTGCTCAACTCAAGGTTCACCAAGGGGACAACCTGCCACCAAGCAACCTTAACTTTGTGTTAACATAATTGTTTTGCCATTGAATTTCAAGGCAATATGAGTAACTGTGTGGATTTTAAAGCAATAAGAAAAGTCATCCTCAACCTTAACTAGAGTGGAAACAGCATCCCACTATAATAGAATGTCTCTCTTTATCACTGTTTTATTTAATATATTTTCAGAGTAATTTCTGTAGACACTCATCACTGACCATGTTGTCCTCAAAACGATATAACATTATACCCATTTAGTTTATATTGGAGATCTTACTCTTCCGGCCTCTTCAAAAGCTTTTTGATCTTTTGACGCACGACCAGCCACAGAGCTCAGTCGAATAGCACTTGCAGCAATAATGAAAGGAATGCAAGCCAGGATAAGCAAAGTTAATCGCCAATCATATACAAAAGCAATAATGATGGCGGACAGAAGGGTAGAGGCAGTCTTAGTGAACAAGCCAAGTCGGCTTCCAGTAGCCTATTAAAAGCAAAAGAGTCCAAAGTTAGAGTTAATTCTTGACACACTAAATAGCGATCAAATGTATGAAATCATTGTTCACTCAGGATCAAATATTCAGAGGGAGAACAATCATAAATGTTGTGCATTTAAAATGGACAATTATATATGCAAAAACCCATATGGACAATTAAATATGCAAATATCTCAAGCTGTGGGTGAGGTTCAGGAAGCCTGATGAAAATGTGGCCACATGGGCTCAATTCAACAAAAAATATCAGGGCCCTCCTGTGCCACAACGAGGCACAGAAATCATGAAGAGCCAACAGCCTCTAATTTGGGGCATTTCAGTTATTGGGTGCCCAGCTTAAGGCATCTAGGGCCTGATTTTCATAGGTGCTGTACATCAGCTGAAGATAATGGAAGCTGCAGGTTCCTTTAATTAGGCACTTTGTTTTCAGCAGTATTAGCAGCAGGAAATGAGCGTTCACACCAAAGAGCTCTTCTCTCCCTGAGGATCTGCACATCCATGTCATCAAGAAATGTAAAAGTGATGATTGGCACACGGGATCCGTGTAAACTGTGACAATACTCATGGCTCAGCTGAGCAAATAGTGGATTTTCCAGCTGGGGGCCAAACTGGAAAATCGAGGGGGAAAATTGATTTGATTAGATCTGAAATCATTTTTTGGCTGGGGGGGGTCAAATAAAAAATAATAATTTCAAATTGACCAAAACATTTTGGTTGACTAAAAACTGCCCCCGTTCCTCCCCACACAATTTTTTTTGTATTGATTTGACCATTTTGCAGTGTTTTTCTCTTCTTTTTTATTTGGTCAAATTTGAAAATGAAATGCCATTTCAAAACAAAAGTAGAAATGGCTTATTTTAAATGTTCAAAATGAAACATTTAGACTTAAAACAAATCTCCCTTCTTATCTCTTTTGACTATTAGTCAAATTCATGAATAGATTTGGGGTTCCTAAAAATACCATTCACTGAAAACATGTTGGCCAGCTCTACTCATGCCTGCAGATAAAATGGAAATTTTTGTGGAAACAATCCATCTTTCAAATATCGGACTGTGGACAAACCAAGAAAACCTTGGGTGGGAAGTATGATACTTTCTTTGGTAGCCAGAGGCTTTCCTGCCCTCAAGAGACTTTTGTGTTCAATAAAGTTATACAACCAAACCAATGCCAAGATGAATTATTGCCATATACTCTGGGGCTTACACATAAAGATCACTTTGAGACTTCAGTTAGCACAACATACGGCTGCCCACTTACTTAGCAGTAGCCGTGTTAGTTCCAGACTATAGGAGAGAGAAGGTAGGTGAGGTAATATCTTTTATTGGACCAACTACTCTTGGTGAAGAAGACCTAAAGAAGAGCTCTGTGTGAGCTCGAAAGCTTCTCTCTCTCACCAATAGAAGTTTGTCCAATACAAGATATTACCTCACCCACCTTGTTTCTCGCTCACTGATTTTCCTTGGTTCTCCAGAGCAGGGGTTCTCGCTCTTTTTCTTTCTGATCCTCTCCCCCCCACCCCAACATGCTATAAAAACTTCATGGCCCATCTGTGCCACAATAACTGGTTTTCTGCATATAAAAGCCAGGGCCAGCATTACGGGGTAGCAAGCAGGGCAATTGCCTGGGGCCCCAGGTCACAGGGCCCCCCATGAAGCTACATTGTTCAGGTTTTGGCTTCATCCCCATGTGGTGGGGCTCAGGGCCCTGGGCGTCAGCCCCATGAGGTGGGGCTTTGGTTTTCTGCCCTTGGCCCCAGCGAGTCTAATGCTGGCCCTGCTTGGCGGATCCCCTGAAACCTGCTCGCAGCCGGTTGAGAACCACTGCTCCGGGGAATGCAGTGTTCTCATGTTCATTTTGATCTATTAAGCTTTTTCATAGTTTGGATCCCATGCACCTGTTTTACCTTGACAGCTGGGATGATGGACCTTATCCTCAAGAATTAAGTTGCAGCTTTTAAAGATTCAAATAATTGTACGTTCAGTCAAATCTTTGATTGATTCCCACTCTGTGTTGGGCAGTAAAGAGGAGATGGGAGGGAGTATGAAATCTACTGAGTCTGAAGATCTAGTGTACTTGTGGCACCTTAGAGACTAAGAAATTTATTTGAACATAAGCTTTTGTGGGCTAAAGCCCACTTCATCGGATGCACAGACTGGAACATACAGTACGAAGATATTTATATACACAGAGAACATGAAAAGGTGGAAGTAGCCATACCAACTGTAAGAGGCCAATCAATTGAGATGAGCTATCACAGTGGTTCTGAAACTTTTGTCCTGGTGACCCCTTTCACATAGCAAGTTTCTGAGTGCAACCCCCATTATAAATTAAAAACACCTTTTTATATATTTAACACCATTGTAAATGCTAGAGGCACAACGGGGTTAGGGGTAGAGGTTACAGGTCACAACTCCCCATGTAATACCCTTGTGACCCCCTGAGGGGTCCTGACCCCCAGTTTGAGAAACCCTGAGCTATCATCAGCAGGAGAAAAAAAGACTTACAGTTGGTATGGGTAGTTCCACCTTTTCATGTTCTCTGTATGTATAAATATCTCCTTGCTGTATGTTCTAGTCTGTGCATCCAATGAAGTGGGCTGTAGCCCACGAAAGCTTATGCTCAAATAAATCTGTTAGTCTCTAAGGTGCCACAAGGACTCCTGATCTTTTTGTGTAACACGGCTGCTACTCTGAAACCAGAGGATCTAGTGAGTCTAGTGAATCCGAGAGCTAGGGATTTTTTTTTTTTAATACAAGTGAAGTAGAAATTAAATTTTATTTTAAACTATTGAATAAATCAGGAAACTTATTACTCTTTGCTCATGAGCGAATTTATTTTAAAAAGTATGACTGATTTTTTTCTTCAGAATTTTTTTGATGGGGTCGTGTGGTGGGGAGGAAAGGGGAGATTGGCAAATTCTGCAGAATTGGCCACTTACATGCAGGATTTTCAGTGGCTCCTATCCTACCCCACTCCCAAAAGTCACACAGTCCCTTGTGCTTCTGCCATCACTGATACTCTGTATTAATGACAATTCACTTCACCCCAGAAAGCCCACATAAACAGGCTTCCTGTGTATGAAGAGTAGTGGACAGAGCTGGGAAGAACAAATCTACCCACATCAACATGAGCTCAGGGCATTGACTGCAATGCAATTCTCCTACAACTACAGCCTCTCCAAGCAACCGAAGTGGGACTTTAGGGCCACTTGATACATGGAAGACTTTGATCCATCAGGCAGTTTAAGTGGTGCAGAAGTGCTTACACTGGCCCTTGGACATGGCTTAATTTTAAAGTTACTAAGTTGTTTACTTAGTCGCTTACAGCAAGGAAATGGAAGGTGTAAGAACATCTGCTGAAGCTTTAGTAATCGTCATTAATTGGGACCAGTGAAACTGTTTCCAAGACTATTTAAATGTGTCAGAGAGCCTCTAGAGTAGATTTACCAACTCGTTTTCCAAAATAACTTCATCGCCCCTTGCCAACACTGCAATTCATAGTTGCAAGCAAAACGTAAAAACAAAAACACACATACCCCTTTGACTTGTGAAGCGTCCGTAGCTAGTCTGGTTAACAAAACCCCTATGGCATTTTTAGGATCGTCGTACCAGCCAATCTCCTGCAAGGGAATAGACGGTTCCGTTATTTTTGCTTTTGCAAGTGAAATCTTCTTACCGTAACTCAGACTGGTCAGGGTCATTAGTACAATGTGTGGACATTTAAAGCTTGACTAGCACGTGTGCGTGGGGGAGAGAGAGAGCCAACATAAGCACTAAGATACTCACTCTTCTTCTGTGATGAGCAACATTTGTCAGATAAACTCAAAACAATGTTAAAATAAACTATTCTTACCCGCAGAACATTTGGGTTTTTTGGTCATTTTCCCTCTCCTCCCCTATCCCCTTAGAATGCTCCTGTGCATATGCAGAACCCTGTGATACCAAGCGCTACCAATGGGTGTGCAGGGTGCCTAAGTGTTCACCCTCAGAGAATCCTCAGCAAGGAACAAAGAGAGGTGTGTCCTTTCCCAGGGATCCATCAGGAGGGAGTATCCAAGGACAGTCATGTTGCAATAGTATTATTGTAAATCAGTCCTGATCCAGCTGGTCATCTTGACTAGAGAAACCACTCTAGTGAGCAAAGATAATGCTTTGAGAACCTACACCTGTTATGATATGGTCTGTTTGCTATGGAGTTGGATGCAAACAGACCTAAACCTATTTATCTAAACATTTATATCATGACCATCAGGGTCAGATACAGATTTATCTTCTGTTTTGTTAATCTTTGCAAATATACCAATGCACTCAGATACATGCATGTTTTATACACTCTTCAGCATGGTCGATAATGAAAGAGATGGCATCAAAATTAGACAGCTCTCCTACCAGCACTGAGTTAATTTGTACATGCTTTTGCTTTATTTTGTTTCGCACGTGTGCTCACAGACTTGCCACTTGCGCAGTGTTGAAGTGTCACTAAAAGGATGGGTTCTCTCGAAGCCATGTTGGAGGGAGGCTCTACACAGGCCGCAGGGAACCAGGAATTTTCATGGTGTTATACAAATATCACCCCACAAAAGCCACCTGGCTCACATGGCAGGAGTGCTGCATATTTGCTGTCTATCGCTCTGACCCAGAAACGAGGCCGGTACCTGCTGAAGCAATGCTTTGAATGACAAAGATCGCAATCTCTTGGTCAGAACTTCCCCAGACTTTCCAAACATGAATCCCTGAAAAGGGAGAATGGGAAATAGAACAGTTGAATTGTATGTGCTGGGCTGTACAGTCATATTTTGAACAACCTGCTGTGAATGTGATGATATTTCAACCGTTCAGCCACACAGTTTACAGAACCTACACAGTGTTTTGGGAGATGGTTTCAGATGTTAGTTTAAAGCTGGTGAAAGGTACCACACACATTCCTGGAAACTGAAGTTTCATCGTACTGACCCACCCACATACTTCCGCAGCCAGCAGTAGAGGTCAGCAGTGGAGTCACCTTCCCTTCCTTAGCCTCACTACTCACACTGCTATCTAACAGTGCCGACTGGGACGGTGTTTTTTGTAGCGTACACAGCAATGTAGTGGAACTGGGCTGTGCCCAAACGCATTTCCCCTAGGACACAGAATGGTCAGCAGCATCTTTCAGGCATTGCTGCCTTGGGCTGCTTGGTAACTAGCAATCGGGAAGTGTAAGGCTCTGTATTCCATATCAGCCACTTGAGCCATTCAGTGGCTTGACTCTGGAACAGTTTATAAGAAACATCGTGAATCATGGCCGGGGGGGGGAGGGGGTTGGGGCAGGGAAGTGGGGCAATTAGCCCCAGGCCTCAGGCCCCACAGGGGCCTCCATGAGAGTTTTTGGGGGCCCTGGAGCAGGGTCCTTCACTTGCTCCGGGGAGCCCAGAAAACTCTCGCTTCTTTCACTCCGGGTCACAGGCAATTCGGCGGCGGTGGGGTCCTTCTGCTCCGGGACCCGCCGCTGAAGACCCCAGATCCCCTGAATCCTCTGGGCAGCCCTGTAGTGAATACAAAGTTGCACTATGTCCCCAACATACCTCTCAACGAGATCTGAAAATCTGGACCATAATGTATGTGACCAGATACTCAGCTTTGACTTTTCAATGTAGTGAAGTTTACCTGGATGATATGTGTTACTAAGCTGATCACTGCCAGGACAAGAAACATTAGAGAAAGCAACGTGGTGTTTTTGCTCCTTTTTTCAGGATCTGTTTCTTGAAAAGCCTAAGTAAGAAAAGCACAAAGTGACCACCAGTTACAATAGCTCAGGAAACACTGTAGAAGCTATTGAACTTCACCTTCTCTCAGCTCTTCCCCAGCACCTGACTTCTGCCACCCCTCAGCTTTCTGTTGCTGGCCAGGAGGTCACTCCACCTCTCCCAGCTGACCTGCCTCTCATCAGCTGCTCCTTCTCTAACCCTCCACCAGACCCTCCCCTCATTTGCCTGTGAGCTGCAGTTCCACTAAACCCTGCCTCCAGGCTGCCACTTCACCAGCTCTCATCTGCCTTCCACTGAATGTCGTCACTCCGTCAGACCATCAACCTCCCCTCCAGCTGACTACAACACCCCTCTTCTCTTGCCTGAAGATAAAAGATTCCCTTAACATCTTGCTCCAACCATTCTCCCTGGCTGCTGCTCCAACTCCCAACAGCTTCCAACAATCATATACTGGAATCCAAAGGAAGACTCCATTTCTTCCCTCAATGATTCAGGAATCAAGGGGTTAATTATTCAGACAGTTCCATGGATGTCTCTGGTACTTACAAACATGTTGGAATGCAAGGTACCTTGAAGGAGCTTACTGTCCGAAGAGAACGGGTACAATGCAAAGAGCAGGGTCAAGTACAAGGCAGGGAGTCTGCACAACAGTGGAGCAGGGTAAATGAAAACTGAGTTTGATAAGGGAAGGTGATTTGCTTCTCTGGAAAGGTGAAGTCATTCCAAATACGGGGCTGGAAAATAGGCAAGAAGTCCCAAGTGGGGAGAGGAGATTAAGGGCTTGATCAAGTTCCTACTGAAGTCAATGGAAAGACTCCAGTAGAGTTCAGTGACAGTGGGAGTAGAAGGAGGCTCTAAGGCATCACCAGAGAGGACTAGCTGGAGGGTCGGGCAGGATTTAAAGTTCTGCATTTGTGCCTGGTTCAAGTTAGTTTACCATACAGTTTTGATACTTACCCCAATTATTTTTCCACATATAACAGAAAATGCAGGGTGGACGCCACCAGAGAAGGCAGCAGCAATCACGCCAAAGAATATATGCAGCCACTCAGGTTTGTTGAGAGCCAGAATTCTGGAATAAGGCACAGCAGGGAGATTTTCCTCCTACATAAGAGATAAAATTCAGCTGTTCACTGAAAGTTGTGGAACATGATAATTTCCTCAGCTAGGGGGTAAATCAGTAAACTGTCCTAGCAACTGTTCACAGATAATTCACCCCAGCCTCCAATGTACACACTGAATGAGCAAACGTACTGAAGATTTGCCGCTCTGTAATTTAAGGTCTTAAAACTGCAATTGTAAATAAAAAAAAATCTGCAGGCATCAATTTAACAAAAGGCTAACTGGGGGGTGGGTGGGATGGGGACTACATAGTTCAGTGAAATGTCAGATAAAGTTGCAGTCCATGGTCACTGACCCTAACACATGAATCATTATAACGACCTAAAAAGTCTCACTGTTCTGAGCACAAAAAAATCAGTCTAGTTCAGCCTCTGCTAAATGCTAGTGGGTTTGCAGTAGTACAATTGGGTTGACTTATGTCAGGTAGTCTGTTTTGTCTTTTACAAAATACAGACCATGAATCATTACCATATGCATGGAAACACATATGAAACAGTGATTTAGGCTTCATCTCCCTTGAAAAACACATGGCAGCTCAATTCAGCTTCACTGAGCTATTCAAAATGTCCATACATTTGTTGAGGAAGTTGTGGGAAATGAAATGAAAACATAAGAACTGGTACAAATTATTAAATGAGGTTCTGAGCCAGTTGTGATGGCCTCGCCTGATTATCTTTGCCTGTGTTACAGATACTGGAAAAGCCTGCCCACACTTTAACCATACAAACCTGCTGAACTTTGTGACATCAATAATTTCATGTCTTTCAATCTGATTTCTTCACTTTACTGCAAACAGTATGAATTCTGAAGCCATGTATCTTGCCATCTACCGTATTTCCTCTGACAAGGCCCAAATGCAACATTTATGAATTGATAAAAAAAGTGTGTTCTGGACTTCTGGGCGATACATTGTAAGAATGGATCCAGTTGCTGCTTACTGTTTGCATCATGTTCTACCAGTAGACTGTACTATAATATAAAAAGAGCTCCTAGAAGAGGGTTTCTTCACTGGTAGGTTGTTACCCAAAATTGGGTCATCTGAATGTGTTGAAGGATCACAGGGCTGGCTGGGCTCAGCTTCCCACTCTGGGCTTTCTGACCAGATGCACATGGTCACAACACCACTCTCACAAATTTGGCCCATCAGGGGAGCCAGGCCAAATCTGAGCAGTGCTGCAACCTCTGAGGAGTAGGGAGCCAAGCCCAGCTAGTCCTGCGGGACAGGAGCTAGGATCTGTCTCAAGACTGATTTGTTTACACCTGTATTTTCCCTGAAGATTCCCAATTCAAGTATTCGCCCAGGTCAATGCTGCATATGACAGAATCATAGCAAAGGTGACATGGATTAAGATCTTTTTAAAAAAGAAAATAGAATGACCTTTGTTCCTATTCTCACAAGCTATCACTAAACTTTAGGATTAAACTGAATTGTAACACTAACTTCTTTCTCCTTTGTTTTCTTCTTTTCAGACGACGTTTTCTTAGAAGAAGTCTTTCTGCTTGTATGCCTTCCGGATCTCTTAGGAATGCTTCCCATCTCAGTGATTCCTGGTTTTTCAAAACCACCAAGATCAGTCAGATTCTCCATCCTGAGATCATCTAAATCCTCTTCCTCATAGTCTTCATCTTCTGTCTCTTCATCGCTTTCTGACATCTTTTGAGTGTTTCCACCATGACCCTAGTGACAAGCAAGGAACAGTGATACACAGTCACAAGACAGTTTGTAGCAAGGGAAAGGAACATGTACTTGGTATGGAAACAAACAAAACCACCATCACTTTGGTTACATTGTCACTTTCATATGGTAGTTTGTATAGGTCAAGTATTCTGCCAGTATAAGTTGGTGCAGTTGCAACTTACACCAGCAGAGAATTTGGCTCTGTATGCCCCCCCGCACTATCTATATAGTTCTGTGATGATGTCATCCACCTCTTTTGCTCAGTTATATTTGACTCATTACACTGTGTAAATGTGAAGCTACCGGTGAAAAACAACCACTTCCAACTCAGAAACAAGATTGACTGATCAACTTTCACTAAACTAGAAAATATGCAGAAACTGCAAAGTGAAAATGGCCCAGCTGTTTGAGTGCAGAACCTGCATGTGTCAGCAATAGTATGAGTGAGATCATAGTCGTCAACACTGTGGGTGCTCAATGGCTCAAGCAGCCACCAAAAAAAATAGGGGGTGTTCAGCACTTGCAGGGCTGGATAATCTTTTGTGGGCCCCAGCGCCTGGACTGTGGCCCTTCCCCAATGGCCCACCCACCACTCCACCCCAAGGCCTCTCCCCCGATTGGCCTCTTCCTCCCCAAGGCCCCATCGCACTCGAACAAGAG
Source organism: Mauremys mutica (assembly GCF_020497125.1). Taxonomy (NCBI): domain Eukaryota; kingdom Metazoa; phylum Chordata; order Testudines; family Geoemydidae; genus Mauremys; species Mauremys mutica. Next base: position 236,786,821 of record NC_059073.1, read on the forward strand.
GCCCCGCTGTTGCTCAGCCTCTTCCCCGAGGCCCACCTGTGCTCTGCCCAGAGGTGCCACCCCTGCCTAGCTTCCCTCCCTCTCACCCCCGAAGCCCTGCCCACAGGTCACAAGAGAGGGGGAGGGGGACGGAGAGGAGCACCCTCCAGCAAATTCAAAAATCAGCACCTGTGAGTGAGATATGCAGATAATTTTCTGGAGTAGAGAGATGGCCAGTAAATCTGAAGCATTTAGTCAGGAGTGCTCTATCACATCTCATTACCTGCTGCATCACAAGAGAATAGTAGACACCCTTCTGTGTCATGAGTTCACTGTGTGTTCCCTGTTCAACAACAACACCGTTGTGAAATCCAGCGATAATGTCAGCTGTTCGGATTGTGGAGAGCCGGTGAGCTATCACAATGGTGGTACGTCCAGCCCTAGCCTTACCGGGGGAAAAAACAGAGAGATTTATTTTAAAATGTGGTGAACCCCCCGCCCCAGAATATCCCTACCTAACAGTGTGGAAAATACAAGCGTAAAAGCCCTGCTGATCCTCTATAGCTGATCAATATTTCCATGCCTGCTGTCTGATTTAATAACCAAAGGACACTTCTGATTACAAAATCCACATTTATAATAATGACAGGGGAAAGTGGATTAATTTTATAGGCTGTGCAGGTACTCACTACCTATAGCTAAGGTTGCCTGACACTTCCAATTGTAAGACCTGTTGTCAGATGCTTATAACTTTGCCAAGATTTAATTATTTGGGATGAAACTTTCCATGCTGATATCTGCCTCAGCTTCTTCTCCTCCCCCCCCCCCACCTATTTTAGCAAAAATGGTTCAATGATTTCTCAGAATGAGGTTAGAGAAAATAATGTTGTTATGCCCATATTAAAAAATTCTTATAACTGTTTAATTGAGAAGCTTTATCACCTAAATGCTTGAGAGCAGGGATATGAAATTTGGAGGAGATGAGCATGGCTCACTGGTATCAGGGATGTGCCTTTTACCATTCCCATGAAAATCTGCCCAAATTTGGGGGGCAGAGATATGAGGCTCTGAACATCTCAATTTGCATGTGCTCAGTAGAGACTTATTAGAGTTCAGCAGCTAAATTCCCCAAAGAAACAGTCTGAGCTTGCTGCATTGTATGACAGGAGTGCACATGCACCATCCCCACACAGTGACTAAGCATGTTCCTGCCCAGGATTGTAGGGGCTGAGCAGGACTTTCCCTACAATTTCTCCTCCCTATAGTCAGGGGGAGTTGTGATCCCCAGTGTGACAATCTACCTGGAGCGTCAGGTGATCGGGCTGACGCAGCAGGATTGTTTGGGGAGGAGGAGATGACGTAACACATAAAGTGTTTAAATTTTAAAGCTTTATTAATAAAATAAAATACAGCAGAGAGTGCTGGGAATGCTCCCACGTCACTCAAGGGAAGAGAGAAAGCATTAGGGCCCCAAGCCCTAACCCACCTTCATACTCACACAAGCACTACCCAAAGCTGGCCAGGCCTGGGTGTAAAGTAAGAAGAAGAGGGGAAGGGGTGGACGGGAGTTCTTGCCCTGGGCCCAGGTCGTCCCAGGGATCCACTGTAATCTCCAAGTTGTCCCAGCTCTCAGGAGGGTCCTGGGCTTCTTTGGGGGTGGTTTCAGTCAGGGCCCTCTATTCCGGTGCTCTTTGTACCAGTTCAAACAGGCTTGATATGGTTTTTTTCCCTTTCCCAAAGCATCCCAGCTCCAGGGACGCCTGTCTGGCTCCCACTCGTGTTGTCTCGTCTGTGTTTTCAGCCTCTGCAGCCCTGGGCTTTGTTTTCCTCTTTGCTGGTTTTGCTGTCCTGCAGGTGCAGGTCTGTGTAATTGGTTTTTCATGGCCGCTTGGGCAATTTTCAGGCCCCCGTCTTTCTCGGCTGTCAGCCAAGTCTTGGCTGCGAGCAGTGTCGTTGGGTGGAGGACAGTGTTTTATCTTCAAACTGAGCTTGTTAATTGCAGTGTTGAATTAACCTGTTCTCTGCTCTTTTCTTTTTCTTCTCCCCCTCTTCGGCCTCTTGTGACCTAAAAAAACCCTTCCACTCTCCACTCACACACCTTTAATCCTCCCCAAAATGCTTTGTCATGCTTGCAACAGCATTAGCAATATACAGTGCTAATCTGCCTTCCCAGGGACCTCCCTAAGGGGAGGGGGCCATTGGGTTGTGACACCAGCACAGGAAACAAGAGTAGGGAGAGCAGAATGAACAGTGATTATGGAAGGAATCAAAGTTATGCAGTAAAGGATGCTCTTGTCTGCAGGAAACCTGCCTTATTTGTTGCAGAAGTTGTAAGGCAGGGCCGCCCAGAGGATTCCGGGGGACTGGGGTCTTCGGCAGTGGGGGGCCCTTGCTTCGGCAGTAATTCGGAGGCGGGGGGTCCTTCCACTCTGGGACCTGCCGCCGAAGTGCCCCGAAGACCCGCAATGGGGGCCGCCCGCCACCAAATTACCACTGAAGCAGGATCCGCCGCTGAAGTGCAGCCAGGTCTTCGGGGCACTTTGGCGGCGGGTCCCGGAGCGGAGGGACCCGCTGCCGGTGAAGACCAGGAGCAGAATCTCCGGGGGCCTGGGCTCCATGAGTGTTTTTCGAGCCCCCGAAGTGAGCGAAGGATCCCACTCCAGGGGCCCTGAAAAACTCTCCTGGGGAACCCTGCGGGGCCCGAGGCCTGGGGCAAATTGACCCACTTTTCCCCACCTCTGGGAGGCCCTGTTGTAAGGTGTGTAGTGAATGAGACAGGGGATTGCAGGAAAAGAAAGGATGGTCTCATTATTGTTGCAGCAGCTGAATACTGCCCTAGAGAATTGGATTCTAGACATGTCTCTGTGCTGAGCATTCACGGCTGCAACTGAAGTCAATGGGAGATGTGCTTTTAACATATCTAGCACTGTATAATGCAAAATTCTCTGAAATATTGAGTCCTGGGCATCACAGATAGTGCACCCAAAAGTAGTATGCACTTTCAACACTAACGTCTCCGTGCCTCAGTTCCCCTTCTCTAATATGGGAGTAATACTACCACCTTACCTGTTGGGAGTGTTGTGAAGATAAATTCATTAGTGTTTATGAAGCACTCAGATACTAGAGTGATGAGAGGTATAGAAAAGCCCATGAGGAAGTTAATAATTCTGTTTTCACAGCAGGGTTTGAATGGCATGGGGCCATCCACTGAATGCTGAGGATGAAAAGAAATATTGACTAGCACTGAATGTTGAATAGCACCATCCTCTGCACTGAATGAAGCAGGGGGTCTTGTGGAAAAAATAGTATGGGATCATGTAACTGACGACTGTCCCCTAATGCAGACACACAAGGGGACCAAATTAATGTTGACCAGGAAACTTTAATTCTGTCATTCCCTACATTTTGAGGGCTTGACTTTGGAACCTTAATGTTCTTTTCATGTAGAGTGACTGTGTGTGTGTGTGTGTGTGTGTGTGTAATTCAGTATAAATATTGATATTATCTATGTAGAATATAAGGCTCAGCACCCTGAGATTGCTTAATGGAGTTTTGATTAAATATTACAGGGTCATATCATGACACCAAAATTTGAGCATGCATCCCTATTGATTTCAATGCCCTCCTCGAAACCAGCGGAGAGCTGTGCTTAAAAACAGATGGCATGCTATAGCCTTTAATGTCAAGCTTGCCATATGGTTGTTGTGCTTCTTAATACTGATTGATAACTCTAGCAACAGGATTCCTACCTTATTAAGAGCTGCTTGCACAATAGATTCACTCTGAGTGTCCAGAGCAGACGTGGCTTCATCCAGCAGCAGAATCCTGGGATTCCTTGCCAGGGCACGGGCAATAGCAATTCGCTGTTTCTGCCCTCCGCTCAGCTGAGCTCCCCTTTCCCCCACCATGGTGTTAAGTTTCTGAGAGAGGAGTATCGAGATTGCAGAAGCGGTCAGTTGAAATCCTTTTACACCCCCACCCCCATCTTACTGTTACTATCACATACAGAAATTCCCTCTTTTAAAAGTTTTATGATGGATGCTCCAATAAACGCTTTAAGAATAATTACTTCTAAAGAAGTGTCTTGGCCAATTACATTCAGTGTTTTTTCCCACCTTGAGGCAGAGGACAGTTTAAAATTCCTAATGATTGGTTTACAGTTTTGTCTCTGTCTCACCTTCTAGTTGGCTAGGAATTAGTATGTGGTGTGATGGTTTTCTATTAGCTTAAAAAAGGTACTCTAAAATTAGATTTTTCAATTATTATAAAAAGCAGCAATTGAAGTGAAAAAAACCAGACAAACTAGAACTGGCTGAAGGAATCCAGCTATTTGTTTGGCTAACAATACTAACCAGTGACTACTCAGGACACAAAGCAATTTTGTTTGCCAAGCAAAACCAGTTTAAAAACAAAAAACAAAAACAAAAAAACAAAAAAGATGGGAATATTGGAAGTAGAAAAAGATAGATAATACCTAGCAGAAGAAAACAGAATAAAAACAATCTGATAAATTGAAAAAAAATCTCTCATTGTCCATAGAAATTCCTTATCCACCCTATTAAAAATGTTGCCACATGACATACAGTTAGTATTGTAAATTAAGAACACTGTGGGTGAAATTGTCAATTGGAATAAATGACAAAACATCAGTGAAAAGCTAGTAAAGCACCATCTATTTGCACCAGCAGAGAATTTGGGCCACAAAAATTCAGAAGAACTGAGAGAGAGAGAAACCAAAGAATTTGTCACAGTTATACGGTGCTCAAATTACATCAACTCACATCAGGCAGTCTGGATATAAAATCAAAAGCATTGGCTTCTTTAGCTGCTTTCTCAATTTCAGAATCAGTAATACCCTCTCTGCCACAGCGAATGTTCTCAGCTATTGTTGTAGCAAACAAAATAGGCTCCTGGCTTACAAGGCCAATACGTTCTCTTAGCCACTTTATATTAAGGGTCCGAATATCTCGTCCATCTAAGGTAATCTGAGTGGAAAGGCATAAATGAAGAGTTAGAGGAAATGTATTATGTTTCAAATAATTAGTTGTTATAATGATATAATAATAATAATAATAATGATACACCTCTACCCCGATTTAACGAGACCCGATATAATAGGAATATGGATATAACGCGGTAAAGCAGTGCTGCGGGGGAGTGGGGCTGCACACTCCGGTGGATTAAAGCAAGTTCGATATAATGCGGTTTTACCTATAACGCGGTAAGATTTTTTGGCTCCCGAGGACAGTGTTATATCGAGGTAGAGATGTATAATAACTGACTTCAATATTTGTTTAGCAGCTTTTCACATAGAATAAAGCAATAACATTTAAACAAAATGACAAGGAAAAATTAAAACTATATCTTCACAATCACCTCAGACTAGAAGAATGAAAGGAGAAGGTTAAACAAAAAGGATATTGTAGGAGCAGTGTTTTATAATTGTACTATGAGAATTAATGTATGATTTGATTTCATCCTGCCAGCCATCCTTTTTGAATAGCAGAAAGGAATGACAGACCAGAACAATCCTTATGACTGATTATGGTCACCCTTTTGTTTTTGGATAAGTTATAATGTCTACTATAGTTTCCTATATGTATTACAAATTAGGGACTCTAGTTAAATATACATTTCTTTGTTTTAAGGTTTTAGTAAGTAAGAGACAGGATCTTGTATTGTATCTATGTTAAGGAGATTAGAGAGATGTTGAGGGCCTGAAGCACCAGTGGGAATTGTTTAAGTTATAAGATTTAGCTAGGCTTGATTTATAATGTATTCTGCTGAATATAAAATACTGCTTCTCTATACCTTTGAAGGTTTCTGTAAGAGATTGTTTGTGTGAATGAGGAATGCATGCATCAGGAAAAGATAAGGTGTCAAAGAAAGCCATGACAAAGGTCCAGATGGTCAAGAAAAAGTGAGAGACTTGGAAAGACAGGAGACAATCAGAAAACAGCCATTGTATCCAATGCTAAATATGTTAGCAGCATTGACAACCTCTAAGGTGAGGCAGGCACCTCAGAAAGTGAGACAACAAATAGGAGATAACAATGGGAAGCCTGACAATAACCATCAAATGATAATAGCAGAAAACCCCAAGATTAACACCACTTAAGGACAGGATGACATTGCAAAATGCATGGACTCAAATAGGAATTTACAACTGCAAAGCTGGGTTGTTGTGCCACAGAACTCTGGGTTCAGTCCTGCAAAGCCTGGGAGCATCGGATCGAGACTCATGCTCAATCTAACTGGCCGTTAGATTGACTCGAGCTACAACAAACTGGTAACTATAAACATCAACTGGCAGGAGAGAGAGAGAGAGAGACAGAGAGAGTGTGTGTGAGAGAGAGATACTAAAAAGCATATGCTAACTGTTGTATTTTCAATAAATGTGACGCATTTGCCTTTTCTCCCTGAATATTTAAATACAAATTTTGACTTCCCTTAATGTCAGTAAAGTCCTATCTAAGTTTTTACAATATTCTCATCCTCATGGCATACAAGTAATGAAAAATCTGTTTTAGAATTTCTTTGGATGCTACGTATCTTTTGCAGGGGCGGCTCTAGACATTTCGCCACCCAAAGCACGGTGGCATGCCACAGGGGGCACTCTGCCGGTCACCGGTCCCGCTGGTCCGGTGGACCTCCCGCAGGCGTGCCTGTGGAGGGTCTGCTCGTCCCACGGCTTCAGTGGTACCGCAGGACCAGTGGACCCTCAGCAGGCACGCCTGCAGGAGGTCCACTGGAGCCGCGGGACCAGCGGACCCTCTGCAGGCATGCCGCCGAAGGCTGCCTGCCTGCTGCCCTCCCGGCGACCGGCAGAGCGCCCCCCCGCGGCATTCCGCCCCAAGCACGTGCTTGGCGTGCTGGGGCCTGGAGCCTTCCCTGATCTTTTGTTATTTTAAGAATCCAATTTGGTGTAATATCCTTTTAAAGTATAGGTGTAATCTAGTCAGGAAATTAATCTTCATCCTAGTAGCCTGGAATATCGACAGTTCATCCAAACTAACCTCTCCTTGGACTGGATCATAGAATCTCTGTAGCAGCTGAATAGCAGTACTTTTGCCACAGCCACTGGAGCCAACCAGAGCGATGGTCTTCCCCGATTGAACTTTCAGGTTCAGGCCCTTGAGAATCTGGAAATATCATTTTTATATGTTAGTCCAATAAATATAGAGCTGCTTAAATAAATGGTTTGTTTAGAAAAAGGTCTATTAAGATGCTTGGCATCATGATCAAGCCAATAATGAGAGGTCTGGTCTAACAGTGTATTGAACTCCCAGGCCTGCTTTCAGTCCTTTGTTCCAATCCGGGTTGGAAAGCACTTTGAAGATGACAAGAAAAAGTTTTTATTACTAATAACAATCTTGCTTTGTTCTATTCTTATTCTATAAAGACTGCCCTAAGAAAAACCCTTTGGCTCTGAAAACAAAGTGGGTGTTGTAATATCCCCAATGGAATGAAGGGTCAGGATTCGACAATCTCTGGAATTTACTAGAGAGGAATTAGTTATGGAGTAATGACACTTTTGTTGCTATGTTCACATTTAGGAACATTTTACTTCAGTCTGTTTATCCCATCTTATGAATGTCTAATATTGTTAGTGACCAAATATTTGTCTTCTATGGGAACTCTTATGTATATTTAGGCTGATTTATGACTACACATTTTTTTGTAATAGAAGATAAAAACAGTAATATTGTTCTTGTCTCCTTATACTATACCAGAAGAGCTCCAGTTTTCCAGTAAGCTAATAGTGGATAAGCTTTGGTGTTTGCTTGACCATCATTCTCCACCCCTTTAACATCATTTCTCATCACGACCATCCCAGCTCTAATCTCCCTTTTTAGGTAAGGCAGGAAAGGGCATGTCAAGGTAATGCTGATAATAACTAGAGTCTTCAGCTCTCTGTGACCCGGTTCATTCCAAATTTAGGTACTAAATGGACATTGCCTTGATCTGGTCTGTTGATCATCTCTGGCTGGTGATTGATGAGAACCAGGTATTCAGGATGATTCTTTTAGCTTTGCCAGCTACCTCTGATACCATTGATAATGAGCCACTGCTGAAACAGGGTGGAGTCTAGAAGGGATGGATGGAATCATTCTGGAATGGCTCCATCCCATTCCAGCCACAGCCCCAAACTGTGACTCATCCAGCCCAGGATTTCTCTTGTGTAGAGTGATGTAGGATTCTATCTTGTCACCCTCCTGCTCAATTTGTATGCAAGATCATTAGGGGAAGACACTGAGACATTACAGACTATGCTGACTTCAGTATTCAGATAATATAGCTCTAGGTCTCTGTTTCATCAGACCCAGCTGGGAGAAGTTGACTGGCTTAGCCAGCAAGTTACAGGGTAGGTTTGAGGCAGGCAAGTCAGCTGTGACTCACCTCAGAGATGACTGAGTTTATGGTTGTAGGTTGGAGGAACCCATCAGAAGAAATGGCAGAGCTAACAGCAGCACACTCAAGTGAGTTCGTAACCTGTTGGATCCAGAGCTGCTTTTGCACGCAGGAAGCAGTAGCGGCTAATAGCATTTTGTTTGTCTTTTACACTTGGCCAGAAGGTTCTGAACTTTCAGTTCTGGTACAGATGTCAATCCAGAGAGAAATATTGGATTACTGCAAAATACCATACATGGGACTGTACAACAAGATGACTCCCCTCACAAACTTCAGCCGGTGGAGAGCATGGCAGTCTGTTTCTTAGAGGGCATTTTCTGTAGGGAGAATCTTGCCTCCATGCTCTGTGATCTGCACTGGCTTCCATTTCATTGTCTGGAGTGATTTAGAATAATGGCTTTAACCAATAAGCCTTAAAATAGGTTGAGTCCTGGCTATCTCCAAGATTACCTCTCCCCACATGGGATATCACAGCAGCTGAGATCTTCTGAAGCGCAGACACAAACAGCTTTCTGGGTTTAACCACATGAGGGCTGGAGGTGAGGCATTGTTGGTGAGTGAGCTTGAATGAAGAATTTGCTTCTGATTCAATTCACCGGAGGCCAAATTTACTCACCTTCAGGTTATGCTGTAAGCCCCATTTGTTCTCCCTTACTTTTTCCAGCAAGTGAAAATGAAGAAAAAGTGGATGATGGTGGTGAAGACAAAGCTTTAGTTTTGGGAGGACATTCATCCTTCTTTATTGTTGTATTTTTATAACTAGTATAATAACATTTAGCTCTTACATAGTACTTTTCATCCATATATCTCAAAGCACTTTAAAGAGGAGGTCAGTATTACTATCCCCATTTTACAGATGGGGAAAATGGAGGGAGAGAGGTGAAGTGACTTGCCAAGTGTTACTTTGCAGGACAATGGCAGAGCTGGGAATAGAATCCTGGTTTCTTGAGTCCTCACCCAATGTTCTTTCAACTAGACTACACTGTGCTACATAAATACCCAGAGTACAGGATGGGCACTTTAAAAAATACTGTTTTAAAATAAATACATTAAATTGATAAAATATCAGTTTTCTTTTTGGTCACACAGATAATGGCAGCAGCTCTTCACTGCAAAGATGAATTTAAAAAGATCACTTACTTTAACATCAGGTCTGGATGGGTAACTGAAATGGATGTTTTTGAATTCAATTTCTCCTTTGAGCTTGTTTGGTCTGTATCCTTCCTTGGCACTGCTATCTAGAAGACGGTGCTGGAGAGAGATTTTGAAAAGGTATTACACATTTCTGTGATTTTACAGATGTGTCTTTTGATAGATAAGTTGTTTAGGACAGAAAAAAGAAACACTGCAACACTACATAGCAGTTTAACTGATCAATGGTTGCTGTATTTCACCCCAGAGGATTTTGCCTATCAGTGAAATACAATCCTTGTGTATACCCTGCAAAGCATTTTGGGATACGGGACAAGGAAAGAACAGGAGTAACTAGAATAATAAATCATCTATTATACCTTAAATCATCCATCTCTCAACATTTACAATGGGCCCAAATCCCTTAGCTCCCTCCCAGCATCTGCCTAGGCAGAATGTGGGTTGAGAATCAGTTCTTGGAGGAGTGATGCTGCCTGTAATTGTTGGTTGGCTTAAAATGCACAAGCAAAATAAACAAACTGGGGATTTATTACAAAGTCTTCATCTCTTAAAAAAGATACCATCATCCTGAGGCTCCCTGGTCTGAAGTCCAATGGAAAATTAGCCTGGCGCTAAATAGCCTGACCTGCAATTGCTCCTCCACTTCCCATGTTGCTGATCTCTGCTGGACTGACACTTTTCAATGACCCAGTAACCACCAACAGAGTTCAAAATTTCTCTTTGGAGTAGAAATGGGAAGTTTAAAGGGGACCCCGTAGGCTCTCTCTGCTCCACTCTAAGACCAGTAAAACCAAAAATAAAACCAAACCCTTTGTCTCAGAGTTCTGTTTTCTGGTAGTAGCTTCCAGCTTGTTCTATCTCCATCCAGGACTCTAGACAATCTGGGAAACAGAGTCCTGAGTCTCTATAGCCATTGTTACTGTAGTCTGAGGCGAGTCCCCTAATGACTTGCTTAGTGTAATAGGTCAGGAACAACCAACATCAGAGGTGGTTACACAGAGTTTGATCACCCTTAATTCAGTTTCTCTGGGCAAAATTCCACCCTTTGTTATATTCACACAACCTCACTGACACCCATCAGCATTTATAGCCATAACAGAGGACAAAACTCAACCCTTTGTTCTAACCTAATATGAACCTGGGACTTCAGATATATAACAAACTGCTGTACAAAATTCTAAGAGTTAGTTACTGAAAGTGTGGCATCCCTCTTCCCCAGCAACAGTATTACCAGAGCTTTCAACAGCATGCATTGTCATGCATCTGACAAAGTGGGTATTCACCCACGAATGCTCATGCTCCAAAACGTCTGTTAGTCTATAAGGTGCCACAGGACTCTTTGCTGCTTTTACAGATACAGACTAACACGGCTACCCCTCTGATACTTCAACAGTACTGTTAATCACCAAATCAAAAGCAGTTGAACTGAAATCATGTCCACTCCACATACTTGTGTTTTAAAGAGCAATGTCATTTCACTTAGCTCTTCACCACTTACTCTAAAAAAATAAATAAATGAGGGAGTGACAAACCTAACAGGAACGAGGGCCCCAATCTGTAAAGTTGAGCTATAGATCTCAGTTTCCCCCAAGTTTGAAATAAGCTCATTTAGGGCTTTGGTTAAGGCTCGTCTCTCCTTAATATGAAGAGAAATGTCGTCTTACTTTTGTTTTCAGTGGTCTGAGTCTATGCAGTTCGTTCACTTTTTGAATTTTTTGAGAAATAAATCAGAAATTTCAGACTGCTAGAAAAGTGACATTAAATGACAAAGTTCCTCATCTGCCTTGGTGGGTCCTGCACTTACAGGTGGATTTGCTTGCCTCAGAGATTCATGGCAGCCCTCAGTTTGGCTACTTTTGATAATGCTCAAACCTGCTGTCCACTCATCTAACCTCACCAGTGGCCAGCATGGGGGAAACCTAGTGGCTTGGGGACAGGCCAGATCCCTTTCCAATTCAGACCTTCCCTTCTGGTGTTTCTCACAGACCAAGTTAACTCCTCCTGTGTCCTATCAGGAGTTGGGGGGATGGGGGAAACCCAGGCCCAACCTCTACACGGGGTTCAAGCCCAGGGCCCTATGGATAGCAGCTGTCTACAATGTTCCCTGTATCAGCTGCGTGATGGCACAACTCCCTCAGCTACTTCCTCATGGCCTTCCCCAGCACCTTCTTTATCCTCACTGCACGATCTTCCTCCTGAAGCCTGATCACGCTTGAACTCTCCACTCCTCCAGCAGCACGGCTTCTCACTCCCTGCTCCTTGCACACACCCCTACTAACTGATGGGAGGTCCTCTTTAAAGCAGGTGTCCTGATTAGCCCGCCTGCCATAATTGATTCTAGAAAGTTCTTAATTGGCTCCAGGTGTCTTGATTAGCTCGCTGGTCTTATTTAGTTCTAGCAGGTTCCTGATTGCTCTAGGGAAGCCCCTGCTCTGGTCACTCAGGGATCAGAAAATTGTTCATCCAGTGGCCAGTATATTTGCCCTCTACCAGACTCCTGTACCCCACTGGTCTGGGTCTGTCACAGTACCTTACTGATGACCTTGTACAATTCATAGGCAGCACCTCGAGCACTGGCAATACTCTCCAAGTGTGGGGAGCCCTGGCCGAGAAAGAACGCGCCACGGACCAGAGAGAATAATACCTACAGGGAAACAAAACAGGAGCTAGTGTACAGTGGTTCCAGACCTGCAGTTTCCTTAGTGTTAAATATCATGGTAATCCTGGTGGTTCTGTAAGAGCTTTTCCAGAAAAAAAATATAAAAAAGAAAATCAAAACTAAGATTTCAGGCTGCATTTTTCCAGCTCCCCCAGTTTTTAATCTTTCGCTGGATTTGATACAGGACGTGGTGAATGTAGCTATTGTGTGCACCCACATGCCCTTTAACAGTTGGATTAGCTTTTTTTATTGCTCCTGTTTTCATTAACTCCCATTAAGAGAATAAATAGTGAAATTAGACATCTCTCCATCTCTTTGCAATAATAAAAACCTCAGCGTCCTCAAAGAGAGTTAATCCACAGTTTCCTGAGGCCCCAATCCTTCAAAGTGCACACGTAACATTATGCCTTGTGACTAGTTCCACTGAAGTCAAGTTCTCATCAGAAGTCAGTGGGGCTACTCACAGTGCATAACGCACATACCTAAGTCTTTGCAGGATCAGGGCCTTATTCCTTTCCAAAGGAAAAATAATCTAAAAATTTTGATAAAGTACAAAAATCCCTTGCAGGGATTTAAAAAAATGAAAGATGGTCCCATGGCTGTGACACTAGCAGACCAGGCGCCAGCTCATGCCAAAACCCCAGACCTCACTCAGTGATTACAGATGCATAGCTGGAAGCCAGGCCAATTCACATGTGTATTAGTATAGAGCAAAGTTATTGTTACATGTATAAGAATGTATTTGGTGTTTAAACTTCATGAAAACTAATGGGATGTTAATGCACTGAAAACAATGCATTAGTAACACTTATCTGGATCCCGTTATAATGCTGTAGCAAACATTCACATAGTGTATGCCCCTGTCAGTAAATAATCCATCAAATGAGAAAGAAGTCTTGTGGAATGCAAATGAAGAATTTAACAGAAAAGTGTTAATTTCAAAGCAAGTGGTCATTGTGTGTGATGATCAAAGGTCAAAGACTCCAAATGTATTCCTCACTCTCTGCCATCAAAGGAAAAGCCCACATGGGTATTGACCCTGTCAGCTTGTTTTCTTTGGGAAGAAAACTATGAGTATGGATTCAGGGAAAAATCCTTCATCTCTGCACTGTTTGGATTCTAGCAGGGCAAAATAAATGAACATAGAGATGGAGATTCCCTGAACACTGAGAGACTTTTGCAAAACTGGCAGATCACTACATTTCTGCTATCATTTGAAATTATAGACTGACTCATTTGTACATATATTTTATCTGCTTTAATCTCTCAATAACTCGTATTACCTTTTTTTAGCTAATAAATCTTTAGTTAGTTTACTACAGAATTGTCTACCAGCATTGTCTTTGGTATAAAATCTAGGATACCAATTGATCTGGGGTAAGTGATTAGTCTCTGGGACTGGAAGCAACCTGAATGTGGTGTGATTTTTGGTGTAAATGACCTTTTATCACAAAGTCGGGTTTGTCTGTGTGGCAAGATAGACTGGAGAGTCTGTCTGTGACTCCATGGTAAGACTGGTGTAATGATCCAGGAAATCACATTTGTTACTGGCTTGGTGAAATCTAATTATAGACAGCACCAGTTTAGGGTGTCTACCCTGTTTCTTGACAGCCTGCCCTGAGGTAGGCACTCATGGTCGTGAATCGCTCCAGACAGCATGACAGTGACCAAATGAGATATTTGTTTAGGAACTTTGAGGTCTTAAGTATGTAGATTCAACATTTCTGTTGATTTATATTAAAACATGTTTTAAGACTTAGTCTGATAGGTAGGTTGTGCCTCAGCAGAAATTATAGATCTTTTTATGCAGTACTGAATTTATAGACCATTTTTAAAAAGTTTGCCTCAGTTAATCAGACTATACTGTGCTGTACTTACAATTAGCACATGTCCGATGTCATAATTCTCTTTCTCCTCCACTGTGAGTTTGATTCCGTACCAAAATGCAAGAGCAAAGGCTCCAAATGAAATAAACTCTGTGAAACCCAAAGATGTGTATGTGGTAATGGATTTTTTTACTCCAACTTTCCTAGCATTCTCCAGGTTAACATCATATCTGAAAACAGATGATAAATGTTAAATTTGGTATGTACCCAGATGACATTCAGTTCCCTAGCTTCCTCTCATGCTTCCAGGGTTTTCTGCCATAAAAATCAATTATCCAGATTCTTAGATGGTGTGAATCAACACAGCTTCATTGATTTTACATCAACAGAGGATCTGGCCCATGGCTGCTCTGAGTGAATTATCAGGCACACAGATAAACATGATATGTTGGGGAACAGTCAACACAACTTTGTAAATGGAAATTGTGCCTCACCAATCTATTAAAATTCTTTGAGAGTTTCAGCAAGCGTGTGGACATGGGTGATCCAGTTCAGAAAGTCCACACCAAGGTCCTAAACAAAGGCTCTTAAGCAAAGACTTGGGATAAGAATGATAGGAAACAAAGGGTAGGAATAAATGGTCAGTTTTCACAGCAGGGAGAGAAAAATTATCCTTTGGGGACCCTGTACAGAGACCTGTGCTGTTCACATATTCATAAATTATATGAAAAAAGAGGGTGAACAATGAGGTGCAAAAATTACAGATGATACAAAATTATTCAACATAGTTAAGTCCAGAGCTGACTGCAAAGAGCTACAAAGGCATCTCACAAAACTGTGTGACTGGGCAACAAAATGGCAGATGAAATTCAATGTTGATAAATGCAAAGTAATGCACATTGGAAAACAATCCCAACTATACATAAAGAACGATCGGGCCTAATTTAACTGATACAATTAAAGAAAGATCTTGTAGACATCATGGACAATTCTCTGAAAACATTTGCTCAATGTCCAGCAGCTGTCTAAAAAGCTAACAGAATGTTAGGAACCATTCGGAAAGGGATCGCTAATAAGAGCGAAAATATCATAATGCCACTGTGTAAATCCATGATATGCCCACACCTCAGATAATGTGTGCAGTTCTGGTTGCTCCATCTCAAATAAGATATACTAGAATTAGAAAAGGTACAGAGAAGGGCAACAAAAATTATTAGTGGTTTGGAACAACTTCCATCTGAGGAGAGATTAAAAAGACTGGACTGTTCATCTTAGAAAAGAGATGACTAAGAGAGGATATGATAGAGGTCTAGAAAATGAATGAAGGGAAAGTGAATAGGAAATTCTTATTTACCCCTTCATGTAATATAAGAACCAGGGGTACCCAATGAAATTAATAGGTAGTAGGTTTAAAACTTACAGAATGAAGTACTTCTTCACATAATGCAGTCAACAACTCATTGCCAGGCCAAAAGTATAACTTTTTGCTTGTGATTCCTTTACAAGCTTATGGTTTTCCATCAATCAATAGCAGCTTCTGTTCACTCATTAGCTATCTAATCCCCTTTAGCTTCTCAAGGGCATTATAGAAAGCACCGCTCAGCCCAGCAATGTTCCCAGAACATTTCAGGAGGACATGCATATCATTTTATTGTTCAATGACATGCTCAGAAGCTTTGTAGGAACCTCTCGACACATACATTATGTACAAAAATGCCCTGATCAAAAGTGGGAAGGCCCAAAATGAATGGCACAGTTTACGCAGTAGTGAAAGGATCCTAAAATGATGTGCAATTAATTTCTTCCACATATAATGCTGGGATATCATTGGTGCTGTTCAGATTAGATCAAGAGGAGGATTATTTGCAAAGCACTAAGCACATACTTAACTTTAAGCATGTGGGTAGCCCCCTTGAAGTCGATGACATAGGAAAGTGATAGGAAATCTTACCTAAGCTCATGATCCAGTAAAGCATGAACTTAACTGTAAACACTTTAATAGATGATTTCAGTGGGAGTGTGCATGTGCTTAAAGTATTTGCATAAGTGCTTTGTTGGACTGGAGCCTTAGAGAAGATTGCATTTTCTGTAGCCTCAGCTTCCAAATTCAACTTCAGGTTAGTGTCAGAGGGAAATTGGGCCTTACAATGTCCCTCCATAATGTAGGTCAATTGAATGATTGCAAATATTCATGAGTGACAGTAGACATCTCCTTCCATATGCTCATATTTATCTTCATCTGAATTTCTCAGCTGTCTGGGGGATAAACTGACTGATCATCTTTGATTTTTTTTTAAATAACCACATCACTTTCCCAAATATTATGTACAATCAATAATTAGTTAAAAAAACTCACTTTGCTAATGCCTTCATCTCTCCATTGAAAGCAACAACTGTTCTGATAGAAGTCAAAATTTCTTCCGCCACAGCTCCTGCTCTAGCATAAGCAGTCAGCTCTTTTGTAGTGAATGATGACAGGAACTGGAAAATTGGGAGGGTGGGGGGAAGGGGAAAGTATTTTATGAAAATCTATTTAAATGGTGTAAATTATGTACTGATACAAAGGGTGATCAAACAGTTAGCAAAAGAGCCTAGAATTTAGCAAACCTGGGTTCAAGTCCCCACTCCAATACACTTTTCCTGGGCAACTTTGGGTAAGTAATTTTTCTTCGTTTTTCATTTCTCCATGTGTAACATGAGAATCCCCTCTCTTGCATGGTGTTGTGAGGCTAAACATGATGAAGCTTGTGTGGCACTCAGAAACTATAGTAATGGAGGCCATGTAAATAACTTAGCTATCTTAATTACAGGTCACAATCCTGTTTCTTCCTCCACCATTTTCAGTGCTTAGGTGGGGGAAAGGGGGAGCAAAAACCAACACAATCTATACACAGAAACATTTTGTAAATTTTTCTGTGCATTACAAGCAATATCTACTAATGTGCTCACAGTTGATGAATGCTGATCATCCTCTTCCCATGTGGTGAGTGGTGTTAACTGGAAGCAGTCCAGGCCTCCATGGCATGCTAATGCCTGCCCGCTCATGCTCAGTGTAGACAGAGCTCTGCAAATTTTGGGGCAGGAGCCAGTGGAGTAGGAGAAGGGCTGCTTTCCATGCTCTCCAAACTTTAGGGTCATATTGCTTTGGGGGTCATTTCCTCTGTTTTTAGAGGTAAAATTCTTATTTGATTTTCCTCAGCACTTACAAATGATCCAACTGCTGCTGCTGCAACAAGGAGAGGGCTAACTGAAAAAATCACCAAAGTCAGTTTCCATCCGTAGACGAATCCTATAACAATCCCTGTCAGAAACGTGGAAAAGAATTGTACAAATATACAGAACTTGTCTCCGATGCCGTCGTAGATGGTGTTAATGTCACTGTTAATTAAAAAGAGATTTGTTAACTTTGATGAATGCCTCCTCCTCACACATTTTTCTGTTTTGCTGGAGAGAAGCTTGTCAGAAGTTTAACTGTTCAAATCATTGGGTAGTAGGAATTTTGGACGAGGATACTGAACAGCAGCAATGGCTTTTTGTGGGGCTAGGAACTAGCAGATCACAACTCATTGTTTGTGATGTAACCTCCAGAGAGACTTCTGCCATTGCTACCCCTGCTCATTCACACGTGACCCAATTCATTCATGCAATAGCCAAAAGGAATAATCCATTAAAAAAAAATCATCCCAAAACCTTTACATTACTTTTTCCTCTAAGTTCCCCTATGTATCCGATCATCTTCAATTTTGTTATTAGATTTTACGATCTTTGAGGCAAGAAATATCTCCTTTTTCCATCCTATACAGTGACAAGTACAGTGTTAGTAAATTATTAATTGAAAAATCATTGTATGTCATGCTAATTTTCTCTTGTTATTTATATATGTGGGAACTAGGATTAGTGAAATTCAAGCCTCTCTCATTCCCTTCAGGATTCACATCTTCCAAAAACTGGGCATATCCCTCCCTGCAAACATTAAATCTGGAGAAACTCTGCATACCCTGATCATACCTTCCTCTGAATCTCTGCACATGGGACCTGATCCAAAGATTCCTAATGATTTTAACTGGTTTTGGATCAGGTTCAAAATGATAACAGTGCCTATAACTATGAGTGCAGTTTCATTTCATACAATGTCAGGGTTTTCAGTGTTTGTAAACTAGCTGGAGATAGCAGAACTGTTTATCTACAGTAGTTTGCAAAATAGCTCATAGACACTACCAAGCCAATGTCAGAGGAGTAAGATATTGCATTTCACAGCATAAGCCCTCGCAGTGGAAATGTCACTGAAACCCTGAAAGTGAAGTGAAAACTGGTAACGAATTCCTCCCTCACATAGAAGAAATATTTTGGGTCTTAGTTAAAAAGGTTTCCTGGAAATTCCCTGTAGCTAATTCTATAAAGGTAAACATCAGACTTCTTTTTGGCTCAGGTTTCTGGTGCATAGATAAATAAACCCTTCTCACTCCGTCAGTCGGGTGTTCAACGTTCCAATCTTGCTGATATCAAACCAAGCTATTTCCTGGTGAAGTACTGCAAAAAAAAACTTTTGTCGGATTCTTGCTGTCTGTCTTGCAGCTGAGGTCAGAAATGTCCAGACTTGGATGGTGCTCAATATCACTACAGCAAAACCAATACCCACATAGTAGTAGGCAAACCTATAGTAAATAGTAAAAGTCCATAAGGTCAATTGCATATTGCAAGATAAGTTAGACACATCAGGTCACATTCAACCCTGCTGAAGCCAATGGGATATAATTGAGGGCCAAATTTGGCTTACAGTCTAATGGACAAAAAAAATATAGAAACTACACTGTGCTATTCTTATGAAAATAATTGCAGAGGTTCTTACCTGGTCATTGCAGCTTCTATATCCAAACCTGGCATTACTGGACAAGTAGAGCTACTATTCATCACAGCTGAAAGATTAATTATAACAAAGAAAAATATTCAGTTTTATTAGAACAGGCATAAAAGAAATCAAGGTGGTTTTAGGCCATAATCTTATGGGTGTTTTGTATGACGCTACACTCCCTGCAACAGCTCTGTAGTTTTATAACTTTCATGGTGGCCATTATCCTTCCAGTGGAAGATTAAACAGGGCAAACTTCTGAGTCAGCTCAGAGGGTTACTGTAGAGTGATGTCATGGGTTTAGCTCACTACGCAAAGGGCCCTGGTCAGATCATAGCTTCATCTGATCTGACCTTCAGATTCCAACAGTGGCCAATATCTGATTTTTCAGAAGTTGATAACTCCCCCTTGTACCTCACACAAGGCAAAATTCATCCACGCAGACACCATAAGGCTGACTTTTATGCACCACTTAGGTTCCACCCAAGCCTCAAAACTGGACCCAAATAGGGTCCAAGTGGTGGCTCAGCGTTTTGCTGGCTGTCTGCAAAAAGGGTAAATTTCACTAATAATGCACCTAACTGAATGTGCAGAACTTTTCAGACCTGGGAGAAATAGCAGACCCCTTCCAGGTGTCAGCACATATATTTTAGGGTAAGTTATGATTGCCCTTCTCATAAGCTTAGCTCATATAGAGGAAAAATAGAATTAACGGTCATATTTTGTTGTTTTAAAAATCCGATCACAGAATTTGATTTTGTGACCTCGTTGGGCAGTGAATTCCATGGATTAACTATAAGCTATAGAAAGTAGTAAATAGTTTTACAGTTATCAAATGTACTGCTCTGTAATTTATCAAGTGTCTGTTTTGCTACTGTACTATACAGCAGGGTAAAAAGGAAAGACTGCTCAGAATTCACTCTGCTCTTCATGGTTTTTAACACCACAGCAGCACTCCATCCTGAACCTCTGCCAATCCAGTAAATAAGAGACCCTACCAAATATTTTCAGAAGTTGAACAAATTTTATTTACCTGAAGACATATTTACTGCTTGGCCAATCGTCACAAATCTGTTTGTCATCTTTCCATTGACAACAAAAATAAGTGGCAGCCCTGTTCCATTTGCAACAGCTGCAATCAAGCCTATTATCATCAAAATGATATCCAGCCAATCGGCATACGCAAACTACATGAATATAAAGAAAAAGGAATTAATTGAAGGTTGACAAATTCACATAATTGTGACAATATCCTACTAAGACACACAGAATAGGATTTGTTTTTACATAGCACCATTTGCAATTTGGGTATCCCAAAGCACTTTATGAAGCAATGAATTAGATAGTCTGAAGGCAAACACAACACATGGGATACACTTAGAAAAAGCTTACACACCATTTTAGGCCAGTTTTTATTGAGAGAGTTAGGACACGATGGCAGGATGAATCCCCTAATCTGCAGAAAAAAGAATGTATCTAACATCACCTGTGCAACTCACTGCCTCCCTGGGTGCATTCTACTACAGCACATATTTACTCAGTGCATTGAAAATGTAAACAAGCACAGGTAAGTAACAAACATTTGGCTGCTGCCTACCAACAGAAATGGGTACGTAGCAGTTATCACATTTAAGAAAAACAGGGCACTTGTTTCCCTGGATAATTCATAAGACATTGTGCATGAATGGTAAAATTATCTCCAGTTGAGAGACCCAGGGCAAGGCCCTACTTACCGCACATGCTTCACTTCAGTCCTTAACATGGGTGAATTTCACTCCGTCATGGTGCTAGTGCTGAAACATCGTCAAGCACTGGCAGTTAGCTGTGGGGGGAACTTTGCACAACAGGCCGTATTTTTAAAGAGTGGACCTGAGTCAATGCACAAAATGGCTGTGCGGCAATACTAAGTTTTGCACAGACCTCTTTCTTCCCTTTCGAAATGCAGTATTGTGGATGCACATTCGTCTGTCAACATAACGTACAATAGGCAAAGAAAAGGAACAATGAGAACTATAAATCAAACCAGTAAACTATGCACTAACCAATTTCAAAATGCCAACCATCTTTTCCTTTGACTCCTCATTTTTCTTTCTAAAAAGATTAATGAAAAATTAATCCAGACCCTTTCTTGAAAGGCAAGGCAAGAAATTTAACAGCATATTAAGATCAAGGAACCCCTACTTTTTCTTGTTCTTCTGTAACTCGCTATTCTGCTCTGGTATTTCATCATGTTGGAAAGCAGGATTGTAATAGCCATTATTTGCAGATTCTGTGGAGGAGAAAGTAGGTTTTGCTTTCACAAATAGTAAGGTCTTTTAAGTCAGATTCTATTGAAGCACAATAAATCCCTTTCTGAATTATCGGCGCACCAAAACTGTTGATTTTTTTAAAGCAGGAAAACCACATTTGTCTCATGCTCTTGAAACAGGTCAGTAACTTTCAATTTTTTCCTCCCCAAAGATCACATCCAAGCTGAGAACAAACATTATTTTCAGCTCAAAAAATAATTTTAAGGGAAGTCATTAAAGATTAACTTGGGCCTCAGCCTTGCAAAAACTGAGGGAATGCCTAAGTGTATGTCTACACTAGAAATGCGACAGTAGCACAGCTAAAGCTATGCTCTCTGTAGCATATACACTTACTACAATGGTTGAAGGGATTAGTGAATCCACCTGCTACGTTGCTGGAAGAGTTCTTCTGTCAAACTAATGGTGCCTACATTGGGGCTTAGGCCGGCTTACCTATGTCTCGCAAGAGCATGAATTTTTCACACCTCTGAGAAATGTAGCTAGGTGGACTTAACTTTTAGGTGTAGACCAGGCCTTTGTCTTTGCAGGATTGGGGCCTTAGAGTGGAACAGGCAGACATATTTGTTGGCATTTCAGTAGTACCTACAGGCCTCAACCCTACTGTGCTATGGCTGCACAAACACAAGCAAAAAAAGAGGATCTCCACCCAAAAGAGTTTATAATCAAGGAATAAGATGAGAAATAACAAGTGGATGAAAGAAACAGGCAGAGGAATCAGAACAGAATAGCGAGGTGACTCTGAACTACTGGATAAAAGATGGTCACATCACACCAGCTGTCTATCCTCTCTCAACCTGAACTATAACTACTGTGTTTTCCATCACTAGTTTTTAGAACATCTTTGTAGAGACTTACAGGACACTATTATTTTTGTTATAATTATATAAAATACTTCAAATGCAGTAAACTGGTTCCTGACTCACATAGTGGAGCATTTGCACACTTAGACCCCATTGCTGATGCATGTCAATAACTTTATGCATGTGAACGGCCACATTGAAACTCAATGGGACTACTCATGTGCATAAATGCTTGCAGGATGGAAGACGTAGTTATTTTCAAACTAGAGTGACTCTCTAGGTACACCAGGGTCACTTAAGTTGGTAGAAAGGCCACACAGAGCTACGCCCAGCCAGTGCTGTGATTAAGTTAAAAGAGAATACGTGTATTCAGTGCTTGCTATGAATATTTTCTGAATGCTGTTTCCTCCACACAGATCCCCAAGAAGGGTCCATAATAGCCAGGGCAGCATGATTTGTGGAGGACGATGGGAGGGCTGATCTGTTTTTCCATAGAAATCCCTCATGGCTACCAGACAAGATTCAACATGTGGATTAGTTTCGTGGCAATGGAGTACATCCTTCCAACAACTAGCCTAACATTCAAAAGAAGAAACAACTAACTGAAAAACTTACTGGGACTAAGTGGTTCCTTTTTTGTGTAATGTATGAAATCATCCTTCATTGTGTTATTCTGTTGTATGGTTATTAGACTTGCAGAAGTAGATCACTTTGTGTAAAATCTGCATACACAAGAAAACAGCACAACCTTTCAGAGACAATAGCCATTCAAAGAGTTCACATTAAGATATGTTTATGTTTCTTTATTAATTATTTGTTTCCTTTCAACAACTTTTCCCAGGGAAGAAAAAATATTATCATTACATACTATTTTTACATCAGGGTAAATTATTTTTCTAAAGAACTATGTTCATTTTTAAAAATTAGGACAACAATGTGGCCTGCTTCCTGGGGGTACACAGGGCAGTGGCCATCTGCCCTTAGCACGAGAAAGTCTTGTCTGTGCCTGATGGGGGTCAGCTCCTCAACTCCAGTGGCCACAGGCAACACAAGCACTCCCCTTTAGGCCTAGGCAGGCCCTGCTGTCTCTTTACAGGTTAGCGGTAGGCACATTCCAACCCCTGAGCTCTCCGAGCATCTCCCTGCTCCACTGCAAACTCACAGTATTTACAGATTTGCTCTTTGGAAAGGAACAGTACACCCCAGCTTAGCAGTTCCAGCTCAGATCACCTCTTTGCTTAACACACGACACTTAGATACATTTATAGTGAAAACGAGCAAAAGTTTATTTAACAAAGTAGAGATGTAACCCCCCTGTCAGTGCTGGCTTAGTACCTGAATGCAGTGCAAACAGGAGAGGGGTACCTCACCATTTTTGGACAGTTCCAAAGTTTTGGTCACCCTGGGCTCAGTTGTGTGTGCTGCTGGTAGGTGCCTGCCTCCCCCTCCTGGCATGCTAAAGGATCAAGCTACTTGGTGATGCTTCCAGTAAGACAAGGGATAACCACACTAAGGTTGTGGCTACAGCACTTGAACTCACAAATAATTCAAACTCACATAAGCAAACACATTATAAAAAATAACTATAAACTTTATATAAGGACATGACCAAAGAGAAATAGACAATCAGTGAAAATATTAAATGATTAAAATGATTGGAGATCAATAATGCTTTGTAATTACTAAAGGCTCTGCCAAGAGGCATGCTAGGTCACGTGACCACATTCTCTCTGAATGTTCCTAAACTAAAGTGTCTCTTCCCACTCCCACCCCCAGTTCTGTCTGTTCCCTGCATCTCAGGTGGTGCATGTGGAGACATGTTGCAGGCTGGTAAGAAAATGCTGTTAGAAACACACTTTATTATACTGGGAATTGGCAGTGCAGGTCTTGATGATCCAGGTAGATGAAAATCCTTCTGCAGATGCAATGTGCATTCATGGTGCAAAATTACAACCTAACTGCCCATATAACTCTAAGGGCTTGGCTACACTTGTGAGTTAGAGTGCATGAAACCAGGCATGGGTGCCTTAGCTCACTACTTGTCCCCACTGGCAAGGCACGTAGAGCGCTCTGACTCCGCAACTAGACCTGGTACTCCACCTCGGCTTGTGGAATAACGTTTGATGTGCCCCCGCTGGAGCGCTGCAGCACCAGTGTGAACAGGGTGTTGCATTACTGCGCTCTGATCGGCCTGCAGAAACATCCCATAATCCCCTTAAGTCAAGTGGCCACTCTTGTCATTGTTTTGGAATCACTGCAGGAATGCGGATATGCCCTTTCAAAGCTCCATTTCTGACAACCGGCATGCTTATCTGCTCTGAGACAAAGCAACCATTACTGCAGAATGCTGCGGGTGGGGATCTGCTGCTGTCTGAATGCACAAGACAGCATGTTGACATGCTCTCAGCCCCCCAAAAACCCACTCTCTGCCTCCCCCAACACATACACACAACACTCTCCCTCTCACACTCCACTCCACACACCCCAATTTGAAAAGCACGTTGCAGTCACTTGCATGCTGGGATAGCTGCTCCCAGTGTTGCTGCAAGTGCTGCAAATGTGGCCACGCCCGTGCGCTTGAAGCTGTCAGTGTGGACAGAATGCAGCACTTTCCCTGCTGCGCTCTCTGAAGGCTGGTTTAATTCAAAGCTCTCTACATCTGCAAGTGTAGCCATGTCCTAATGCCGGATACTCCCTCAGGTTCTATTTCTGGCCGAATGGTCAGGAGACTGATTCGGGCAAGCAGGTCCTGCCTAGCGATCACTGGAAATGGACTAACCGCCCACTCCCTTCTGAAACAGTGCTGACAGTCTTTAAAGCTTGGAACCCCTGGGTTCTAAAACCCCAGATCTGGTGTGGGCTGGCTGCAGGGCAGACAGGCTGGAAGCAGTGAAAGCCTGTCTCTCCTGCCATCTCCTCTGGTTGCTGGCAGGCAGCGACAGGTGGATTGTCCTCTCCTGGGGCTTTTCTGCAGGCTGGGGTTACAAGTTAGGCCAGTTGCTGGGCCTGGAAGTGCTGTGCTGGCAGACTACAGGCAGCCCTGCTCTCCCCTCTGCTTCCCAACTGGTCTCTCCCACATGGTGGGAAAGCCAAGCTATTCATAGCCTACCGCCTGCTTTCCCAGGGCTCCGGGGGTGAATTAAAGGGCCAGTGGCTCCTGGCTGCCCACTGCTACCGCCCAGGGCCCTTTAAATCACTGCCTGAGCCCCGCTGCGAGTGTAGTGTAATAAAGTGCTCTCCGTAGTAATGTCCTACTTATGCTCAGTTAATCTGCTGAAGTCACTGCACTTCACCGTGCCCTTATTAGCCATAGGATCCTACAGACTGCTTTTGACAGGGGTTAAAAAGTGGCAAAGGGGCAAATTGGAAGAGGAGGGTCCCCAGGGTCTGAGCAGGGGGTGGAAATTTACTGGTTGGGGGGGTCAATCAGCTGGAGGCATCATTAGGAGAGGGGCTAAAGAGAAAAATCAGGGATGGGGGGGAGGAGGCGGAGTTAAGCCCAGGAGTGAGGCATTGGCAGAGGGTGACAGAGGGCAAAGCCCTGGCACAAGCAGGGGCAGAGGGGGTAGCAGTTATCCCAGTGGCACTGAGACAGCAGTGTTTGCAAAAACTAGCTTGTTGAGGGGACAAGAGGCTTTTTTATTTGGGCAAAGTGGCTTTCTTGTATGGTCACACGAACTGAGCATGCTCAGTAACATCTGCTGAAGCCATTGCCCTTCACCCTGCCCTTATTAGCTGCATAAATCTGCTGACTGCTATCTGCAGGGGATAAAAGGGGGCAAAGGCTGCAAATTGGAGCTGGGGGGGGGGTAGTGTGGCCAGGGTCTGAGCAGGGGGCGGAAATTGACTGGTTCGGAGGTCAAGAAGCTGGAGGCAGCACTAGGCTAAAGGGCAAAATCAGGGCTGGGGGGGGAGCAGGAGTTAAGCTCAAGGTGAGGTGCTGGCAGAGGATGACAGACGGCAAAACCTGCCACAGGCAGGGGCACAGGCAGGGCTGGCTCCAGGCACCAGCAAAGGAAGCAGGTGCCTGGGGTGGCCTAGAGAAAGGGGAGGCAGACCATCCATTGTTGGGGCGGCACATCCAGGTCAGCGGTGGCAGTTCAGTGGCAGCTCACTCGGTCAGCTTCAGTGTTCGGCAGCAATTCGGCGGCGGGTCCTTCACTCCGTCTTCCTCTTCAGCGGCACTTTGGCAGCAGCTCAACCAGGTTTTTCTTTCTTTTTTTTTCTTTTCCCGCCACTTGGGATGGCAAAAAAGCTGGAGCCGGCCCTGGGCACAGGGGGTAACAGTTACCCCAGTGGCATTGAGACACCCGTGTTTGCAAAAATGGTGGGGGGCAAAGGGGCTTTTTTAAATTTCTTCTCTCACAGACAGCACCTCTCAGCATCCGCTTCCCAGGGCTGGGTTCTTAAAGGAACAAGCACAAGGCTGGGTTCTTAAAGGCACAGGCATTCCCATGCCTAGTCAATGCAACTCTTCTTTGTCTGATCTAACCTACTAAGGCCATGTCTACACTACAAAGTTCAAAGCGCTGCCGTGGGTGCCTGTGCTCCTGGTAATCCACCTCAATGAGGGGATTAGCTCCAAGCACTGGCAGCCGAGCCCAGGGGCAGCTCTGTGTATTTTGCCGCCCCAGGCACGGCAGTGAGGCAGCCTTCAGCGGCATGCCTGCAGGAGGTCCGCTGGTAATGTGGATTCGGCGGCATGCCTGCGGGAGGTCCGCTGGTCCTGCACCTTCGGCGTACCCACTGCCAAATTGCCGCCGAAGCCAGGGGACCGTCGGACCTCCTGCAGAAATGCCACTGAAGGCAGCTTGACTGCTGTCCTCACAGTGACCAGCAGGCCATCCCCCACGGCTTGCTGCCCCAGGCATGCGCTTGGTGGGCTGGTGCTTGGAGCCACCCCTGGCTGAGCCTGTCCACAATAGTGCTTTAAAGCACTCAAACTTGCTGCGATGTGTGTGTGTGTGTGTGTGTGTGTGTGTGTGTGTGTGATATTTCACACCCCTGAGCCAGCAAGTTATAGCGCTTTAACTTGCCAGTGTAGATAATCCTTGAGGTTTACTTCAGTGAAACATGAGTTATACACCCTTGAGTCAAGAAATTTTAATAAATAAATGATTTTTTTATGTGCCTCTTTGTTCCTGAGCCTGTAGGGTGCAGTAAGGCCAGTTCCAATGCCTTGAGCCTAAACCCCTGAATGACTCTTAGACTACACTCATACAGTTCCTGTTACCTCTCCCAAACATTTCATATGCCTAGGGCCATATCTACACTTTATGTGTGGGTTAACTCAACTTATGTCAGCATACAGTCACTATGCCACTTGTGTGCATGCCTCCTGGACTCCTTGTCTCAGCACTCCGGGTACTCACCAGAAGCACTTGTACAGATTTAGAGTGAGGTGCACCATGAATAGATATCCCACTGTATTTTGGGAAGCTTTGGTTTGGCAGTGTACGCTGGGTAGCACATCCCTACAGAGGGCAGTGGGTGAGAAAATGCTACCAGTCGGACTGGGCTGCCTGCAGCAGCGACATATCCTACTATGCTAAAAAGGGCAATCTGACATAGCTAACTGCTACAGATAGCAGTCTCACATATCTAGGGTGTGAGAAACTGCTATCTGTAGGAATTAGTTTCATCAGATTGCAGTGTTACAGGTAGCATTTTGCATTTTCTCTCTCTCACACACACACACGTAAGAATCTGCAAGCTGTAGGACTGGGCTACCTACAGCAGCGACAAGTTCTACTATGCTAAAAAAGGCCTGATATAGCTAATTCAAGTAGTCTCACATGTAAAACCAAACAGAAAGCTTTCTTTAACAGTGTAACAAGCCTTGTGGATGGGTAAGGAAGTGGTTGACATGGTCTATCTTGCCTTTAGTAAGGCTTTTGATACAGTCTCCCATGATCATAGATTATCAGGGTTAGAAGGGACCTCAGGAGATCATCTAGTCCAACCCCCTGCTCAAAGCAGAGCCAATCCCCTAATCCCTAAAGGGTCCCATCAAGGATTGAACTCACAACCCCTGGTTTAGCAGGCCAATGCTCAAACCAGGACGCCCCCCGCCAAATTACCGCTGAAGCTGGACAGCCGCTGTGTCCAGTTCTGGGTGCCACATTTCAGGATAGATGTGGTCAAGTTGAAGAGAGTCCAGAGAAGAGAAAAAACATAAGGTCTAGAACATGACCTATGAGAGAAGCAGCATCTTTTTACAAAAGCTGTTTCTTACAATCTACACTATAAACGACTGCTACAGGTAGCACATTTCTACACGTAGCAATTTCACGTGGACCGTAGTGCATGAAACTGCTACCTGTAGGCATCTGCTACAGCCGGGAGCAGTTTACTCCAATAGCAGTTTCTCACATTAGGTACCGGTAACTGCTGCCAGTAGCACATTCCTGCCCAGAGCACTTTAACACACTACACCTGCCTGGTGCCGCCAGGCTCGGACCCGCTGACTGTCCCCTCCGCCCCCCGCAGTGCCCGCGAGCCCTTTGCTGTCAGTCCCGGCGGCAGGCAGGGCTCCCCTGGCGCGGGTCACGCCGAGCTGCCATTGGCCACGGAGCGAGCAGCCCCCAGAGACGCGGCCCCGCTCCTGCCGGGGAAGGGGCCCCGCTGCCCGCGTGCGCCGCTGAGCCCCCGCGGGAGGGGAGCGGGGAGCGGGGAGGGGCTGGGCCAGGGGGTCGCTCGGACACGCCGCTGGCGCCAGGGGGGCTGGAGCCTCCCCATCGCTCAGCCCTGGGCCGAGCCCCGGCGGCCTCCTGCCCGGGGCGGGGGGGGCAGGTAGGGGAAGCCGGGCTCGGGGCTGGGAGAGATTCGTCAGCAGGAGACTGGCCCCGGCCCAGCGGTTCTGAGCCTCACCTGCCCGCTGCTCCCTGCGCTGCTCCCAGCCCGGCTGTGACTGCGGAGCGCCCGCACCTGCCTCCGCTCCCTGCCCCAGGCAGCCTCCCCGCTGTGGTGTGTCCCAGACGCTGCTCTGCCTAAACCTCCGTGCCCGCTTCCCCCTGCCCCTTATAAACAGCAGGCTGCTGCCGGCCGCCCACTTTTCAGCTACCTTGTTTCCCTCCCGCCACATCCCGGGGGATCAGGTTTCAAGGTAACGCTCTGGGGCCCCCTTTCCACATCTCCTGTCAGTGACTCCTTCCCCACCGTTACCCCCGCCCAAAGCAAGAAAACCATTTCTGGTGAAGACGTGCTGCTGTGGGGACCAGAAATGGGTAAAAGGACTAAAGCCTCCCATTGTGGTTCTTCCCTGCTTAAATGAGTTTAAATGTCTCCTAAGAAGTTCAGAGAGTCGATTCAGAAAAACACCCCGAAGCTCAGATTCGTCACCACACTTGTAGGGACGTCTCTCAGTTACTCTGGGAAAACTTAGCAGGCTTTACAGGACCCTGTGGCTCCCCACCCCTTTCCACTGTGCAAAAACAAAATCCCATAATTATCTTTCCACCCATCTGGGTGCTGATATCATCCTCATCATGCTGGAATCTGAGTGCCCAAGGGTTTTGGAAAGTCAGGGAAAGCAGTGGTAGTTTTGCCTAATTAAGGAGTTTAAGCCTGGGCCCCATATGATGATTCCTCTTTTCATCCTCCACCCCCCCAAGGTTCAGGGTAAAATGATATAATTCCCTTTGAAAGAAAAGGCAACATTTCCCATCGCTTTCTTCACCACCACCACCACTACTTTTTACTTTACAGCTGGACTTCGATATTGCTCAAAACCCTACACCGCAAGTCTGTTTATTTCTAGGGCCCCACGCTCTCATTACCATAACATTATTTTTTGTTCTCAAGTTTATTACAGGACTCAACTTCAGTCCCCATTATGCTAGGCATTGTACAGAACACATTGGGACAGGGACTGACTCTTCCTAAGAGTTTATAAACTCCTTGGCTTCCATAGCTCAGAAGTCTGCGTCTGTACATTAGCAGGGAGGAAAGGTGAGAAGCACAAATACATGATTGTCCCAAACCCCAAACTGTGTTAATCCCAATGGAGTCAATGGGATATTTGCCATTTCAGTGGGAACAGGAACAACTCCTGCATCCACACTTGGAGCGTTTTGCTGGTGTAGTAGACTGGTATAGCTTTACTGGCAAAGACTTTTCAAGAGTAGACCTGGCCATAGGCTTAGTGGTGGTCGTGGCTGATCTCAGATACCACAGCAAGGAATGCCATCTAAGAATATAAGAAGAATTAAATAGGAAAGTCTTGACCAGAAGTTTGAAGATGCTAAGCACCCACAACTCTTATTTGAACTCTCGAGGAGTTGCTGGGTGCTTGGCACATCAGAAAATCAGGCCATTTTACTATTACAGCAACCTTGATTTTATGACCACCAATCTGACGAACAACCAGTGACAGGAATCATTCCCCCCCCCCTCCGATTGGGAGGAGGAAGGAGAAAATCACAGCATGAATGTGATCTGATGAAGAACAAGTTGACATCCCTTCCCATTTGGAGGCCTTCAGTGTGTTGGAAAATGTTTTGCTGTGGTTTGAAGGACAAGGAGAAAGTGATGCAGTGCACCATGTTGCAACTCGCACTGTACCTACTGCTATTTCGAGATATTCAATTTTATGAACTTTTCAATGTTATGAACTCCTCAGTCCCCAATTAGTTTGTAAAACAGAGGTTCTGCTCTTTTTGTGTGTAGATAACCCAACCAAGACTGGAGCCACATCGTGCTAAACATTGTAAATACATGTTGTTTAGCATTATCAAAATGCTTTCCCTCCCAAAATAAAATTTTGTCAGGGTTGACACAGCCCCACAGAAAGTTTAGATTTCGATGAAATGGCATTTTATGATGGGAAAATGTTCTATCTGAAAATTTTTGACTAGTTGTAATGTTAATAAGCAACTTTAAAAAGTAAAAACCAGGGAAGCAAAGGGAAAGTGAGAGGAGGAGAAAGGGAAGAGTTGGCAAATAATTCCTGCAGTAACCCAGTGAGATATAAGGGCCCCACTTATCACTTGGTAGAAGACCAGGGAAAGTCAAAGAAAATTGCATTATTTTTTTTAAACCTCCTTTATAAGTAAAAGATGACCACAATTATTTAAAAGTTGAACAGAACGGAGAGCAGTGGACTGAAATAAATGTGTTGGTAACTTAGAACGGACATAAGCTTATAAATAAAGCTTCAGTATTTAACTGTTGTGGAAGAAACAAACTTTATTTTTTGGTTGGAAGCAATAAAATTAGAGACAGCTTTATTGAGGACATGCAATTGTAAGGGAAGAACATAGCTGACAGAGAGCATTTTTGTTTTAGTTTTTTTAAAGTACAAGCAATATTACACAAGCATTTATATATTTTAGTGGCATGTATTAATTTAAAACATTTGTAGTTTGTTTATGTTATGTTTTGCTTATTTTTGTAATTTTCATTTTTGTTTTTAAATATTGCTATTTTAAGGCTGAGTTACATTGACTATTTTACTGTTTTTATTTGCTTTTGATGTGAGCTTTGCTTTTATACGTTCCACAATATTAGGCTAAGACTTAGCTTAACAGTTCCTTTTTTTTTTGATACTTAAATGGCAACTTAAACCCTCTTTTTTGTTGTTGTTGTTGTTTTTTTTGCTTTTACACTCCTCCCGTTGTGCTTTTTTTAGCATAACTAACATTTTAAAATTTTTAATTGCATTAAGCTTTCTATTTTTGTTTTTAGCTTAGGAGGATTAGAATTAGCCTTATAAGTGTTAACTGGATATAACAATAATGCATGATGAGTATGAACATGAAAGACAATTTTGTTATTACATTTATTACAACAACAACAACATATTTTTAGAGTCAATAAAAGCAATACACGCATTAATGTTTTTATTGTAATAATATGCTGGGGTTGTTTTACTGCCTTAGTTATATAGCACATTACATTATAATTAGTACATAGACACTTTATAGGCTGTATGAAAAGCATGTCTTTTAATTTAATATATATTTTGAAGCACATGGATTTGACCCTGTGTGACGGAGCGATTCTGGCGGGACCCAACTGAGAGTGCCAAATCAGGACCAATTGCTTAAACAGGGCAGTCACAGCCCTAGGCTGGGGTTTTTCCACCTCTAAGGCAAACCAAACCAGCCAGACAAAAAGGACTTTGGTCTCACCCCACTGGCTAACCACAAGTCACACAAGCAATTTCCTTAGACACTCCAGTCTCCCAGTATCACCACCAGTGCACTCGTCCTGGGGATGAATGGTTATGAAAACCAACACCCCAATAAAAGAAAAAGGTTCTCTCAATCCCAAAGGACCAAGCCTCAGACCCAGGTCAATATACACATCAGATCTTACCCACAAATCACGCTGTTGCCAATCCTTTAGAATCTAAAATCTAAAGGTTTATTTACAAAGGGAAAAAGGTAGAGAAGAGAGGTAGAATTGGTTAAATGGAATCAATTACATACAGTAATGGCAAAGTTCTTAGTTCAGGCTTGCAGCAATGCTGGAGTAAACTGCAGGTTTAGATTAAGTCTCTGGAACATCCCCTGCTGGGATGGGTCAACAGTCCTTCGTGCAGAGCTTCAGTTTGTAGCAAAGTCCTTCCAGAGGTTAGAAGCAGGATTGAAGACAAGATGGAGATGAGGCATTAGCCATATATAGACTTTTCCAGGTGTAAGAATCCCTTTGTCTTCACTGTGGAAATTTACAGCAAAATGGAGCCTGGAGTCACATGGGCCAGTCCCTGCATACTTTGCTGAGTCACAAGGCGTGTCTGCCTTCTCTCCATGGGTCCATTGTGTAGCCGATGGCCCTTAATGGGCCATCAAGCCAGCTATGCAGGGCTGACATCAGCTTGTCTGGGACACTTCCCAGAGGCAGAGCATAAAACAAAATATAGATATTACAGAGCCAATACTTATAACTTCAACTACAAAATGATACACAGACATACAGACAGCATAATCATAACCAGCAACCCAGAACCTGGTCTTAGACACCTTATATGACCCCCTTTACTTAGGATTTGGTGCCACTACAGGACCTTGGTTGCAACCCATGTTCTATATGGTCCCCATTTATATCAATAACGTCACACCCCCAACGCAAAATTGATGCAGGAAGGGATGACAAAACATCGCTGACTGCATCCCAAGAGCCCCCTTTCCTTGGGTCTGTCTCACTACAGCTAGTGTTGGGCTAGAGGCCGTACCAGTGTATAACAGAAATGGTTTATCAAAGTCATGTTCAATAACATGAATGAATCTCTTTACAAACTCAAGGTATAACTTGATTAGCTTTTGCAGCATGGTTCCTATATGTTTCATGTGATCTTGCCAAGAGCTAAAGAAAACAGCTACTTTATCCATACCAGCTCTGGCCAATGTTTTGAACCCAATTAACATTAAACCCATGTAGATATTGATGTTGTTCATAGTACAGGACTCTTGGCATTTAGCCATGAAAGCAATATGGTAGTGTGCCTCAGTTTCCCCTTTCATACAGCACATCAGGTCTGGAATGTATTTTCCCCTGTGAAAAGTTCCAATACCGTTCACAGGCATTAACTGTGAAACATCAGTATAGCAAGGCCCTTTAACATAAAGTGTGTTTTCATGTATTCCTTCCAACATGTTCAAGGGATTTTCCAAAAGATTAGGCACATTGTACATTGTTACAGTTCTTGGCAATAGCAACACATTAGTTACAAAAATTAGCATTAGCAATAACAACAAATTCATTGCAAGTGTCCATTTACAATCATGTTTGTCATGCCACACCCTTGGCTCAATACCATTGGAGTTTGGGCATTTTAGGGTTAACCTGTGGCTTCCCTTTGCAAAATTCAGTCTTCTCTTTCCTTTTGGATTAAACCCTGATTTCTCTTGCTTAACAGAATTCACTGGCTGATGGGGTGGGCCCTCCGTGCTAACAGCTCTTAGCAATTCTTTCTTCTCCCTGCCAGCCAAGTAATTTGCATTAACACAGACACTAGCTTTTAACTCTTCAGCTGCTATGGATTTCAAGGCTGGACTTCGTCTTACAGAGACATCACACCAATTTAAAGGGTCTGAGGGTGAGAGCTGGCTTGCACTCCCCTGCCTCCTCAAGCATTCAGCCATAAAACTGTTCTGCTTTGAAACACCAGTAACTGAATCTGTCCTCAGATCCTGAAGCACAGACTGCTCACTTACAGATTCAGCGTGGAGACATTCCTGTCCCAACAGCATTGTCTCCCCAACAAGCTGGCCACACACAGCCACGTGGTTATAGGGCTGCTCAACTTCCTTAACAGCTTCTACTCCACCTGAGACCTTTTCAAAGCTGCCCACACTGGATCTCTCAAAAGGAAAGTCAGTGGATCCATTCACAACAGAAAATTTCTGGCTGTTAGGAACTGAAACTTTCTTGATTAAATCACTTTTACACCCTTCAGTTGCAGTAAACTGCTTGCACAGGCTACCATGAGGATTCCTTTCCCTAGGAGCTTCTCTAAGCAGCAATTCACCCCTCTCAGAAATTCTGCCCTTCCCCTCTCCGCCTAGGGCTTGCTCTACAGGAACACTTCCCTGAGCAACCACAGCCGCTTTCTGGGTCTCACTTACACTTAGAATCACTTCAGGCCCAATAGGCGGATTTCTACACAATCCCCTTTTAGGCACACCTACAGACTTTCTAGATAACAGGTCAAAAGCAGTCTCCTTCCCTTGGCCATGAACAAGTTTAGGAATCTTTTCCTTCTTGCTACAAGTTGTCAAACTGTCAGTAGGTAACACACTTAAATCACCTTCATGCTCTCCTTGTGCCCTGGCTAGGGTATCACCCTGATCAGACAGAGTTGCTGCACCCTTTTCCAACCACACATTAGCAACTGGCAAACTACAAGCACCAGAACTGTCTGGTCTTTGGGACCTTGCTATGACACTAACTGGATGCAACCTAGTCACAGTGCCATTCTCCCCAGCAGACACAAACTTAGGACTATTCCCTTCCTGGGCTTTAGCTGTATTTACAACCAACTCCGAGACAACTGAATCACCCTCAACCATCACAGGCTGAAAGGCCCCTTCTGTTTGCTCCACAGACACAGAAGAGCCGGAGACACATTCTCCTTTACCAGACACACAGCTTGGGATCTCATTTCCCTTGTCCCAGCACACAGGGCTGTTCACAGACAACTGCTCGGAGACCGAGGTAGCTCCCTTCATAGGCAAGTCAATACCCCTGACAGAGACAGGCACATTCCCTTCACTGTCACATTTCTCCACACAGGAAACAGGTAAGGGATATGGACACTCATCTTCCACTATCCCTCCCTTCCCAAACTGCTGATTAGACAAAGCCATCAGCTCACAAGGCTGCCTAGGCTTCTCCAAACTTTCCCTACCAGGCACATTGCCTCTCCCAACAGATAAGCTGCTGCTCTTTTCACTACACTGAGCTACTTTTAGCAAATCACAGTTACCCATTTCAGGTTTACTTCTACAAGCTGCACTAGCCACCAATCCATTACCCATTACAAATTTACCCTCTCCTTCCTCAGTTAGGGATTTAACCTGAGAAACATTTTCCTCCCCAATGAGATCTTTCTGCTCTTGATCTAACTCCAGATTAACTTCTGAGACATCAGACAGACATTCAGAAACTTCATTCCCAGACACACTGCTTCTTGGCACAGACAAACCTTTGGAGCAACCCACCTCAGGCAAATCATTGCCCACAATAGACACAGGTTTAAGATTATTCCTCTCCTGTGACTGGCTACCTGGCCTGAACAAGGCTTTAACATTTTCCCCAATTAAAAGATCTGTAGGCAATAACTTCCTGACGCCAGCTATCACTTCATGCTGAGCCCCATTCCACTCAAGGTGGATTCTGGCTAAAGGCACACGGACAGTAAACTCACAGAGGATCACAACATTCACACTCTGATTTGGTAAATAATCTTCCTCTTTGACCAGATCTGCTCTAACAAGAGTGATGTTAGAAGCCATAATTTGCCCTAAACAGCTTTTACCATTGACTTTTACACACTCTATGAATTTTCCATTACCATTCCCATCCATAGCACTGGCACAATTTATGGGGCCACCCCCTACTGAACACACAGTAACAGCATTGACATAAAAGGTGGCATTGTTGGGGTACATTTGGTTACCCCCAGACAACTGCTCAGATTTATACAACATACCAACATTGTTACAAACTGGACTTTCAAGAGGATACAGTCTCTGCTGTTCTTCCATTGCTTTTTTGACTTGGGGTTGGAGTCTAGCTGTCTCCTGTCGCATCTGTTGAGTTTTCTCCTCAGCAGCCAGCAGCTCCAGACGCCTCTTACGAGCTTTTTCTTCTCTCTTAGCAACTTCTTTCTTTCTCTCATCAGCCTCTTTCTCCATTCAAATTTCTGCCAGTTCTTGCTCATAATCAAACTGCAGGCTGTCTCTCAAGGCTTGCAGTTTCCTTGCTTTTCCTGATGCTTTCTGTCTCATGGTCACTGATCTTTAACCAACCAAACTCTCAATCTCACAGTTAAAATTTGGATAGCGTGGGGTTCTGACCCAAAGCTTAACTGACCTGGTTCTGTGGATCCAAGCACGACTACGCCACTGTGACGGAGCGATTCTGGCGGGACCCAACTGAGAGTGCCAAATCAGGACCAATTGCTTAAACAGGGCAGTCACAGCCCTAGGCTGGGGTTTTTCCACCTCTAAGGCAAACCAAACCAGCCAGACAAAAAGGACTTTGGTCTCACCCCACTGGCTAACCACAAGTCACACAAGCAATTTCCTTAGACACTCCAGTCTCCCAGTATCACCACCAGTGCACTCGTCCTGGGGATGAATGGTTATGAAAACCAACACCCCAATAAAAGAAAAAGGTTCTCTCAATCCCAAAGGACCAAGCCTCAGACCCAGGTCAATATACACATCAGATCTTACCCACAAATCACGCTGTTGCCAATCCTTTAGAATCTAAAATCTAAAGGTTTATTTACAAAGGGAAAAAGGTAGAGAAGAGAGGTAGAATTGGTTAAATGGAATCAATTACATACAGTAATGGCAAAGTTCTTAGTTCAGGCTTGCAGCAATGCTGGAGTAAACTGCAGGTTTAGATTAAGTCTCTGGAACATCCCCTGCTGGGATGGGTCAACAGTCCTTCGTGCAGAGCTTCAGTTTGTAGCAAAGTCCTTCCAGAGGTTAGAAGCAGGATTGAAGACAAGATGGAGATGAGGCATTAGCCATATATAGACTTTTCCAGGTGTAAGAATCCCTTTGTCTTCACTGTGGAAATTTACAGCAAAATGGAGCCTGGAGTCACATGGGCCAGTCCCTGCATACTTTGCTGAGTCACAAGGCGTGTCTGCCTTCTCTCCATGGGTCCATTGTGTAGCCGATGGCCCTTAATGGGCCATCAAGCCAGCTATGCAGGGCTGACATCAGCTTGTCTGGGACACTTCCCAGAGGCAGAGCATAAAACAAAATATAGATATTACAGAGCCAATACTTATAACTTCAACTACAAAATGATACACAGACATACAGACAGCATAATCATAACCAGCAACCCAGAACCTGGTCTTAGACACCTTATATGACCCCCTTTACTTAGGATTTGGTGCCACTACAGGACCTTGGTTGCAACCCATGTTCTATATGGTCCCCATTTATATCAATAACGTCACACCCTGAATGTTAGAAAATTTTTGAACCTTTGGTAGGAGTAAGCGCAAATTTTGAAATTGGTTAGGTATTAAAGTGGTTCAATTAAAATAATAAGGTTTGATTGTAGGGCTTGTTTGCAGGCCAAAAAATAATGTGATTTTTTGTGGTTATGGTGAAATTTACATGCATATTTAGTAACGAGGTGGCCTTAATGTATATGCAGCTATTATTAGCTTGGAACAGTAATTATTTTGTTAGAATATTTTATTAAATATTGTGACAATTTTTTTTGCTTTAATTTTTTTACATATTAAAGCTATGGGGGTTTTAAGGGCCAAAATGTTTACTGATTTTTTTATTGCAATTTAAATATTAGCTGTTATTTTAGAAGCACTGAGAACAAATTGGCTAGACATTACTAGGTGGTTTAATTTTTTAGATATTACAGTGAATTATTTAATTGTACATGCATTTTTTTATGTCCTTGGCAGGATTTGGTATGTGGGAGCCCACACCTCTCCTATCGGCCCATATGCTTGGAAGGAGCACTGCGAGTACTTACACATTTATTTTGAAAATTTTTAAGTATGTTTTTATGGCCACAAATTAGATGACATTTTTGAAGCACTAGTAAGGGCAGTGGGCCACACTTGATGCTTGAGATGATTTTGAATGGCCATTAGTTGGTCATTTAGGAAATTTTGAATTTTTGAACATGCTAGATTTATTGCAATTTTTTTTTGCCTTAGTGATTTTTAATATTATTTTTGTTAACAGCTTTTGGGTTATTAAACTAAGGGTACGTTTACACTTACCGGGACGGTCGACGCGGCGAGTTCGACTGCTCGGAGTTCGAACTATCGCGTCTGATCTAGACGCGATAGTTCGAACCCCGGAAGCGCTAGTTCGAACTCCGGTACTCCACCGTGGCAGGAGGAGTTGCCGGAGTCGACCCTGGAGCCGCGGAGTTCGCTTCCACGGCGTCTGGACGGTAAGTAAGTCGAACTAGGGTAGTTCAAATTCAGCTACGTTATTCACGTAGCTGAATTCGCGTACCCTAGTTCGACCCCCGAGCTTAGTGTAGACCAGGGCTAAGGGCAGAAATAACATGTATTTACCAACTTTAGCTTGTACTTGGGTTACTCTGTTGGTCCTTAGGAATATTTCAAATTGATGCTGCACTATTTGCACCATTTTATGAGTGTTTAGCTAAGCCTTTTTTTTTTTTAGAGTAGACCTCTACTTTTTGCTGTGCTAGCCAGATGGCAGCTCCTTTGAGCAATTTGGATACATGAAAGTGATTTGAAAGCTGGATAGGGGCAGCGTAAATTTTACAGTTTTTAATGCAGCATTAATTATTGTTATTTGATATTTTAATATTTTTGGGGATAGCATTATATTATATTATTGTTTAAATATTTGTAGGTAATTTTGAGAGGCATTAACATTAATAGCATAGGAAGGGGTATACTGTAATATGCAGCAAAGAATCCTGGTGCACCTTATAGACTAACAGATGTTTTGCAGCATGAGCTTTCGTGGGTGAATAACCACTTCTTGCATCTGAAGAAGTGGGTATTCACCCACGAAAGCTCATGCTGCAAAACGTCTGTTAGTCTATAAGGTGCCACAGGATTCTTTGCTGCTTCTACAGAACCAGACTAACACGGCTACCCCTCTGATACTGTAATATGGTACAGGTTAAATTATTAGTTACTGGGATTATTTCAGTACAAGTAAAATTTTTAGCAGCAAAACATATTCTTTGAGTATGAGTTTGATTATTTATTAATTGGGTGACCAAAACAATAAGGAATTTTTAAAAAATATATAGTATAGACGTTTGGTTTGGCCATTATATTAACCCCATTATAAAACTTTAATTTTAAAATTTTGAAGCTTATTTGTAGTGATGTTATATATTTTTATTTGTTTTTTATTAGTTTTTTTTTATTTAATTGTTTGCTTATATGGGATATTTTGAACTTTAAAAATATTTTTTTAAAACAATATTTAAATAAATTACTAAAGTATGAAGGCTCTGGCCATTGGGTTTTATTAGATATATGGCATTGTTTGTATTTGGATGTATTACAGGGGTAATAGTGTAATGGAGGAGATGGCGGGGGCCGTGGCAATAAGGTGCCTTTGGTATTTGTTATTTAAAATTTAATTAGGGAGGGCAATACATGCTGAAAGTACTTATTTAAAAACACAAGGCGCAGCCTGTAGAATAAACCCCAAAATTTAATTAATACCACATTCTCAAGGATGAGTTTTACAAGTATTTTTTTCTCCAGTGTATAATTTTTTTGTTTTTTTAATTAGGGTTAGTTAATATTTTTTGTAGTTAGGAATTTTTGGACTTCGGCAATTTTAGTGGAGCGAGGGGTTTTTTTGTTCTTCTTTTTGGGGTTTTTTTGGAAGCAATTGTGGCTTAGCATTATACCGAGGAGAGGTTACCAGCACATCACCCTGTAGTGCTTTGGTTTTTGTAGCAAATACTGAATTCAGGTTAGCTTTGTCAGTGGACAAGGGAGAGGTTACTAGCACTTTACCTTGTTTTTTTTCTTTTGCTGTTTAGAAGGAGGAAAAGAAATACTAGAAGGAGAGAGAGGCTGGTTAATAGTAGGAGTGGAATTATTTTGAGGCGGAGGGGTTTTTTGCAGTGAGAAGCATGGGTCCAGGCAGTTAGTTTTTGGAACTTTACTGCGGTGCTGATAGTTAGCAGGACTTGGTAAGGGCCTTTTTAGCGTGGAACCAAAGCAGTTTTTTGTTGGTGGACCTTTACATAGATCCAGTTTTTTGGTTTTAAGAAGTGGCAAGGCTGCTAGGGTTTTGGGGTAGCGCTTTTTTTATTTGTGAGAAAAGAAACCTAACACATTTTATTAATGCTTGGCAGTGTTTGGCAGATTTTACAGCTGTTTGGGCATATTTAAGTCCCCTTTTTTTTGGTTGTTAGCCAAGTTTTAGCTGTGAGCAGCATATTTGAACAGGCCAGTGTTTTATTTTTGAACCAAAATAAGCTATGCCAGTGTTTTTTTTATAACTTGCTAGCTATGGTTTCTTGTTTGTTTGATTGATTGTTTGTTTTTGTTTTTTGTTTTTTATTTTTGGCTTTTTTTAATTTATAAAGGAAATTTTTACCACGGAGCATCAGGTTTTTTTCCTCTCACTCTCTCTTTTTTTTTTTTACCTGAGGGCTTTACCACAACCCCTTTGTCCGGACTGCACACACCTGTGTTATTTTTTCAGGGATTTACCACAACCCCTCAACTCAATAGGTCTGACCTAAGCCACACATTGGCTTACCCTGGGGCAACAACACATTTCCCAGCCGCGCATATGCATATTATTGACCTTACATGGGGCAACCAATTCTCCAACACCGTTCTGCGTCTGATCTTGTTGCATAAGCAAAAGTTTGCATGGCGTGAGCCCAAAGGGACAGACAGCTCCACGGTCAGTCCTCCTCTGACACCGCTTGGTCTCTTATCTCTGGCTAGGCACCTGGGGTTCGAAGGGAATGGTCTGTAGTAGCGGTCACTGCTCAGCCGGGCGTAGCCATCTGAGTCTCACGGCACCAAATATTGTTGAAGAAACAGACTTTACTTTTAGGTTGGAAGCAACAAAATTAGAGACAGCTTTGTTTAGGACATGCAATTGCAAGGAAAGAACACAACTGACAGAGAGCATCTTTGACTTAGTTTTTTTAAAGTACAAACAATATTACACAAGCATTTATACATTTTACTGTCATGCATTAATTAAAAACATTTGCAGTTTGTTTATGTTATGTTTTGCTTATTTTTGTATTTTTTATTTTTGTTTTTAAATATTGCTATTTTAAGGTAGGGTCACACTGACTATTTTGCTGTTTTTATTTGCTTTTGATGTAAGCCCCCTGCATTAACAGGTTCTGCGATATTAGGCTAAGACTTAGTTTAACAGCTGCTTTGTTTTTTATACTTAAATGGCAACTTAAACCTTTTTTTTTCTTTTACACTGTCATGATCCACAACACTATAGTTTACAATAATGTCTCTACAGTATTTTGAGTCATTACTGTAGAATACTGAAGACTGTTTTGTTTATGATTTAAGGAAAGTGTGCGCTTTGGAAGGAAGAATGCCATTTCCCTTTTTAGGAGTTCTATTTTATGAAACCACTCAATTAATTTTAAAAATCATCTTTGGTTTGAAATAGACAATCTTCAGGTCCAAATGTCAGACTTTGAGGCCAGAAGCGACAAACAGATCACCTAGTCTGACCTGCTGTATATCACAGGCCTCCAACACCCAGGCATTAAACCCAACAACTGAAATTAGACCAAAGTATTAAATCCCTCAGGAGATTAAACTGTCACAGGCAGAGAATAGGAGGTGCGGAGGTGCACCGGGCATGGCAAGGAATTGAGTTAATAAGATATACCCTGATGATTCTAACACAAGAACTGCACCACATGCTGCAGAGGAAGACAACCCCCTCACGCCCCCAGCTCACTGCCAATCTGACTTGGGGAAGATGCCTTCCCAACTCCACACATGGTGGTCAGTTAGACCCTGAGCACATGAACAAGAGCCAGCTGGCTAAGCACATAAGAAAATTCTCAGTAACACCTGAGAGCAGTGGCCCACCTCATCCAGTGTCCCATCTCCAGCCATGGCCATCTCTGATGCTTTAGAGGAAGGAGATAAACACCAGAATACAATGGGGGGGGGGATCCCTGCAGGTGACCAGCTGAATCCCTTAAGCATGATATTTCAGGAACATAAAACATGAACCAAAAGGGACGCTCAGGGCTGTGAAGCCAGCTCCCCTAACCAACCACATCATACAATCCCACTCAGAAATTTGTCCAGCTCTCTTAAAATTAAGTTGCTTGTCCCTGCAACTCCTATTGTGAGGCTGTTCCAGCACTTCACTGTATTTGATTGCCCTTCCGAGAGGCAGCTGCTAATGGGAAGGGCCTAATAACTACAGTGCAACATCAGTCAAGTTGAGTTAACTAGGATCAGTCCTAACTGGCTAGATTGGAGGGTGGTATCTGCTTAAAGGAAATACTGGTTACAGCTGGAATATACCCACTATAGCATTCATAAAAAACAAGCTACACTTTGTTTTCCTGACGTGATTGAGCTGGAAATACCCCAATGTGTGGCAACTCTCAGATTAATATATCTGCATGTGGCAATGGTAAAATAATAGATACTGTTTTCGGCTTAACACCCCCACCCCTGATATAGTAGGCAAATACTAGGAAGACAGAATTCCTTTCTTGGGTGCCTCTCACAGCAGTACCCAGACCTGGTTGGTGTTGGACAACTGTTACAGGGTTAAGAGTTTGGTGACTAAATCCTACCTTCAGTTACAACCATGCAATCCGTGTGGGGTTACAGTTGTGTCACTGAGGGCAGAATTTAGGCCATTGTACCAATTCTAGTTGATAGTGTAAGCTACTACATTTTAAATACAGACATAATTAGTACTCCCTCACCACCACAACCAACAAAAAATCCTTCTGCTCCAATATTTGTGAAAAATCAGGAGCTAAAGAGGAAACTGATGGCACGACACTCTGAAGTTTCCTAGGTCACCTTCACAATCCCAGCATCCCCCCTCTGTCACACGCACCTTCCCTAGTTCTAGGGCATTATTGTGAAACATAAAACACAACTTTTATTATGACATTTACAGTCTGCAGCTAGCACCTCAAGGCCCCAAACAGAGAACATGGCCTCATTGCGCTAAATACTGCACACAGATTAAATTAAAGATGGTCCCTCACAAACAGCTCATCGTCACAAGCTTTTCATTAAAAATGTTGATCAATACATAATGATAGATATGTAGATGTGGATACATGACTGATTTTTCACTGATAATTTTTTATATGTACTTTATAAATTTTCTGGCAATTTAGATTAAAGATGGATACTGTAGCGAAGGCAATTCTGCCTGACATTAGTTTACTTTAAAAAACTGTTTCCCAGTTATTGGCCATCTCCTCCGGGTTGTGTTATATAAGCAGCAATGGTGGGTGTCCATGGCGTATTGCAGGGCCTAAATTTCAGCCTGGGAACAGGTCTGGGTTGATGCCCCAGTTACGGTATAAGATTCTTTCCCTCTTAGCCCAACCCCTGCCTCAGTCACCTGTGTTAAACCAGTTCACTCAGGCTCTGTACACATGAGGATGATCTCGCCCATTAATTCCTTCTTCACCTTGATCACTTCACCTTGATCACATCTGCGTAAGGAAGAAAAACAAAGAAATGACATTCTAATTGCCTCCTGAAAAGTTTGTACATCTGCTCTAGGCCCTAGGAGAAATTTAATTAAATGCAAAGAATCTGGCAGATCTCTCAGATCACCTCTTACTCAAAAGGGGCAGGACGTAGTCTTGTGGCTTTTTTAGGTCAATGTAGTTTATCTGTTACTATAAAAGGGGAGAAGAGGAAACACCCTGTGTGTGGTGAGAAAATAAGGTTTTTACCTGACTGTACAGCATGCCTGAATGGAGCAATGGGTAGGTGCAGCACCATACACTGGGGAGATCATATGTTTTATATTTCCTCTAAAGACAACCTGCCAAATTCACACAGGGTCTGTGCCAGTTTAGGTGGCACCAGTCTCGGCATGGACTCCTGTGTGTGAAAGTGGGGAGGTTGCAGCAATAGAAAACAGCACTTGTAAAGGTGCCAAAAATGAGAGTTCTTATTAGGCAGAGTGTGTGACCACCGGGGGTGGCTGTGATGAACTGACTCAAAACATCCCTTCAGCAGCCTCCACCAGCATGGCTCCTATAGAACCTCTGGCAAACTTTAAAGTTGCCGTTCTGCAGCATGAGTTATAACCCTGGAGTGGGTGACACATGGTCCCCAGGGTGACTCCCTCCTGGGGCAACAGCAAGGCTGAATCTGGACCCACATCAAGAAAGAAGCAGAAAGTTAACTCTTCAGCAGTATTAGACCAGGCTAGCTGATCATATTGGTATGACGAGTGTGCATTGCCAAAAGAAGCACATACCTAGGCCTTGTCTACACTTAAAAGTTTTGTCACTTTAACTGTGTGAGCATAGTTAAAGCAGCAAAAGCGCTCCAGTACTGACATAGTTATAGGGTGCATAAACCAGTATAGCTCATTCTGATTTGGGGAACCAAAATAAGCTATGCCAGGATTAAATGGCTAACCTAGTGAGGAGGGCTTTAAACAAGGTTCACCAGGGGAAAGAGACCAAAACCCTAAGGTAAGTGGGGAAATGGGATACTGGGAGGAAACACAAGCAGGACAGTGCAAGAGGGGAGGACACCT
Organism: Mauremys mutica; assembly: GCF_020497125.1. Taxonomy (NCBI): domain Eukaryota; kingdom Metazoa; phylum Chordata; order Testudines; family Geoemydidae; genus Mauremys; species Mauremys mutica. The sequence continues at coordinate 236,831,744 of NC_059073.1, forward strand.
GTCTCAGACCGAGAAAGCGGGACGATCAGCGAGTTATCTTGAGTGCCTATACACAAATGCAAGAAGCTCGGGAAACAAGCAGGGAGAACTGGAATTCCTGGCACAGTCAAGGAACTATGATGTGATTAGAATAACAGAGACTTGGTGGGATAACTCACATGACTGGAGTACTGTCATGGATGGATATAAACTGTTCAGGAAGGACAGGCAGGGCAGAAAAGGTAGGGGAGTTGCATTGTATGTTAGAGAGCAGTATGACTGATCAGAGCTCCGGTATGAAACTGAAGAAAAACCTGAGAGTCTCTGGATTAAGTTTAGAAGTGTGAGCAACAAGGGTAATGTCGTGGTTGGAGTCTGCTATAGACAACCAGACCAGGGGGATGAGGTGGATGAGGCTTTCTTCTGGCAACTAGCAGAAGTTACTAGATTGCAGACCCTGGTTCTCATGGGAGACTTTAATCACCCTGATATCTGCTGGGAGAGCAATACAGCGGTGCACAGACAATCCAGGAAGTTTTTGGAAACTGTAGGGGACAATTTCCTGGTCCAAGTGCTGGAGGAACCAACTAGGGGCAGAGCTCTTCTTGACCTGCTGCTCACAAACAGAGAAGAGTTAGTAGGGGAAGCAAAAGTGGATGGGAACCTGGGAGGCAGTGACCATGAGATGGTTGAGTTCAGGATCCTGACACAAGGAAGAAAGGAGAGTAGCAGAATACAGACCCTGGACTTCAGAAAAGCAGACTTTGACTCCCTCAAGGAGCTGATGGGCAGGATCCCCTGGGAAAATAACATGAGGGGGAAAGGAGTCCAGTAGAGCTGGCTGTATTTTAAAGAATGCTTATTGAGGTTGCAGGAAAAAAACATCCCGATGTGTAGGAAGAATAGTAAATATGGCAGGCAACCAGCTTGGCTTACCAGTGTAACCCTTGCTGATCTTAAACACAAAAAAGAAGCTTACAAGAAGTGGAACCTTGGACAAATGACCAGGAAGGAGTATAAAAATATTGCTCAGGTATGCAGGACTGAAATCAGGAAGGCCAAATCACACTTGGAGTTGCAGCTAGCAAGAGATGTTAAGAGTAACAAGAAGGGTTTCTTCAGGTATGTTAGCAACAAGAAGAAAGTCAAGGAAAGTGTGGGCCCCTTACTGAATGAGGGAGGCAACCTAATGACAGAGATATGGAAAAAGCTAATGTACTCAATGCTTTTTTTGCCTCTGTCTTCACAAACAAGGTCAGCTCCCAGATGGCTGCACTGGGCAGCACAGTATGGGGAGAAGGTGACTAGCCCTCTGTGGAGAAAGAAGTGGTTTGGGACTGTTTAGAAAAACTGGACGAGCACAAGTCCATGGGGCCAGATGCGCTGCATCCGAGGGTGCTAAAGGAGTTGGCAGATGTGATTGCAGAGCCATTAGCCATTATCTTTGAAAACTCATGGCGAATGGGGGAGGTCCCGGATGACTGGAAAAAGGCTAATGTAGTGCCCATCTTTAAAAAAGGGAAGAAGGAGGATCCGGGGAACTACAGGCCAGTCAGCCTCACCTCAGTCCCTGGAAAAATCATGGAGCAGGTCCTCAAGGAATCAATTCTGAAGCACTTGGAGGAGAGGAAAGTGATCAGGAACAGTCAACATGGATTCACCAAGGGCAAGTCATGCCTGACTAACCTAACTGCCTTCTATGAGGAGATAACTGGCTCTGTGGATGAGGGGAAAGCAGTGGATGTGTTATTCCTTGACTTTAGCAAAGCTTTGGACACGGTCTTCCACAGTATTCTTGCCAGCAAGTTAAAGAAGTATGGGCTGGATGATAAGGTGGATAGAAAGCTGGCTAGATCGGGCTCAACGGGTAGTGATCAACGGCTCCATGTCTAGTTGGCAACCAGTTTTAAGTGGAGTGCCTCAAGGGTCAGTCCTGGGGCCGGTTTTGTTCAATATCTTCATTAATGATCTGGAGGATGGCGTGGACTGCACTCTCAGCAAGTTTGCAGATGACACTAAACTTGGAGGAGTGCTAGATACACTGGAGGATAGGGATAGGATACAGAGGGACCTAGACAAATTAGAGGACTGGGCCAAAAGAAACCTGATGAGGTTCAACAAGGACAAGTGCAGAGTTCTGCACTTAGGATGGAAGAATCCCATACACTGTTACAGACTAGGGACCGAATGGCTAGGAAGCAGTTCTGCAGAAAAGGACCTAGGGGTTACAGTGGACGAGAAGCTGGATATGAGTCAACAGTGTGCCCTTGTTGCCAAGAAGGCTAATGGCATTTTGGGCTGTATAAGTAGGGTGTTGTGGAAAATTAACCACACCGTTGATTTTTGGATCAGACAGCCTGAGGCACCTTTATTAGAGTACGAATATGCATACAAGGAAGGTCAGCATGGCCCCACGCAAGGGGTTAGCTGCCTGCCTTTGGACCTCTGCTTGCGGTTTCTTCTGCAAAAGCTCTTGCTAGACTCTGCATATTACAGCTGGGCTCCTTAGGGCCGCTTGGTTCCTCTTTTCTGCTTTACTTCCTGGTGCCCTTTATACAGACAAACACATTTTGCAGAAGTATTAAACCCATTGCTTATATATGCTAGTAGGGCAAGGGGTTAAGGCCTACAAATTACACCAAGCATCAACGGGGCGGGGGGGGGTGTTAAGGTACGCTTAAAAGTCTAGGCCTATAAGCGGGGTGGGGGGATATTTTTCCTATCAAGGGGCATTGCCAGAAGATCGAGGGATGTGATCATACCCCTCTATTCAACATTGGTGAGGCCTCATCTGGAGTACTGTATCCAGTTTTGGGCCCCACACTACAAGAAGGATGTGGAAAAATTGGAAAGAGTCCCCGGGGCAACAAAAATGATTTGGGGTCTGGAGCACATGACTTATGAGGAGAGGCTGAGGGAACTGGGATTGTTTAGTCTGCAGAAGAGAAGGATGAGGGGGGATTTGATAGCTGCTTTCAACTACCTGAAAGGGGGTTCCAAAGAGGATGGATCTAAACTGTTCTCAGTGGTAGAAGATGACAGAACAAGGAGTAATGGTCTCAAGTTGCAGTGGGGGAGGTTTAGGTTGGATATTAGGAAAAACTTTTTCACTCAGAGACTGGTGAAGCACTGGAATGGGATACCTAGGGAGGTGGTGAATCTCCTTCCTTAGAGGTTTTTAAGATCAGGCTTGACAAAGCCCTGGCTGGGATGATTTAGTTGGGAATTGGTCCTGCTTTGAGCAGCGGGTTGGACTAGATGACCTCCTGAGGTCCCTTCCAACCCTGATATTCTATGATTCTATGAAATGCCTTACAGTGGTACAAGTGCAATGCATTTTCCTTACATACTTGAAAAATGTCTTACTAGTTATCTTTTTATTTTGGCTCTATACAATACATATATGGTCCCCAATAGTGTAATAATTAATCACCTCAACAAAATCTTTAATGCATTTATCCCAACAATACTTTTGTGAGGTAAAGAAGGACTATTACCCCCATTTTACAAATGGGAAATTGAGACAGACTAAAGATTCAGGAAGCCTTTGACAGAGCAGGGAATTAAACCTGGGTTTTTCATAGGCTAAACTAGCACACTAGTCAGTAGTCTACCCTTCCTCTCTAGCCCTATTTTCTCAAATTATTGCTTCAAACAGTGCCTTCCCAAGTGACTGAGGCTCCTCTGAAACTTGTATGGACCAGCTCTCAGCACAACTCTGGTAGACAGAATAGGAAACATTTGGAGGGGAGTTGAATGACATATGTATATGCTCTCAGGAATCAGAGCTTCAAGTTGGGTGACCAGATGTCCCGATATTATTGGGACCATCCCAATATTAGGGGCTTTGTCTTATATAGTCAACTATGACCAGGATCCTAGTGGGGAGTCAACTGTGGTCACTCAATTAGGGTGGAAAGAATGGGGCAGACAAACCCCAAAAAGCTGGTGGATATTCCAATACTTAGATTTACCAAACCAGCATAAAACAACTTCTTTATTACCTTACTGGTTACTCAGAAGTCCAAACAACACAGTTCCCATTTAGTGATTCAGCCTCAGGCCTCCATCCAGGTACCCATGTCAAATATGATGAAAATTTCTGTAAATCTTATTTCATCAGATAAAAGAAAAGATTCTACCAATCCCAAAGAATCAGACACATTAGCTCCCAGGTTAATGAATGTTTCATATCTTATCCAAATACACTCTACAACCAATTCTTATTAACTAGACTAAAATTTATTAAAAAACAAAAGAGACAGTATGGTTAAAAGATCAATATACATGAGTTCAATTAATTGAGGTGCAGATTCAGAGCAGAGATGGTGAGCTTTGTAGTTGCAAAGAGTTCTTTCAGAAATAGTTCATAGGTTATAGTCCAAAGTCCAAAAAACATATTCAGGGCATACCAGCATAACTGGGACCTCAGTCTTGCGACTCAAAATTCTCCTGATGAAGTCCAAGTAGATCTGAGATGACAGAATCAGGACCCAAGGATCTTTTATACAATTTCAGGTCTTTTGACAAGTTGGAGTTCCTCAGGGAACAAAAGGTAATTAGGATGACTTTGAAGGAAGTCCATCACTGGTACTTAGCTATACGAATTAACATATGGCCATTTGCTTGTTCCTCCACCATCCACAGTACATTTCAAAGAGAGATGAATACCAAGATATCCCATGTTTACAATTCATTTAAATGATAGGATGTTCTTTTGATCTCTGAATTATCAGAATACACCATAGACAAGGGACTGTTGATTACATTGTCAACCCTACTCATACATATATAAACACACAAAAACACAAACATTATCTCCCCACCTCTTTTGAGGGTTATTTATTTGCAGGATATTTAACCCTTTCTAGCCGTGCATCACAGCACCTATATCCCCACCCGAGAAAAAAAAGTGTTCCAATTTTTCACACTTGTTATCTGGTTACACTAGCTTCAAGTCCCTTTCATCCAGGGGGATCCCAGTATAAAATCCAAGTGTGTTTAAGATGTCCTTATGTGCATCATGAATCTCACAATCATGTCACTGAATCAAATTGCTGCCTTGCAAGAATGGAATGGATTTCTATTTTCTGTGAGGATGGCCACGGGCATTAACTTTCAGTCAATGTCTAATATTTAATCTAGGTAGGGGAATGGCAGAATAAGAGACTAAAAATAATAGTACTTGGCATTTACAGAACACCTTTCGTCAGAGGCACTCATACTGTTCAAATACAGGAGTGGTAAGTTTAGCTCATACATACCTAAGAAACCCAAAGGAAATGTAAAAATAAGTTAGCTATCTTGGTAATCTTTATGGGTACTTACTGGCTGTGTTAGTCTCTTTGGAGGACAAATGCCTTGGTACTGTAGACAGTTGCAATGGTTTCATGCCCAAAATGCATTTTCATCCTTAGGCTGCAGTTTTTATAATAGCTCATCTTCATTTCAGAATCCATAGAACTCAATTCTGATTCGCATCTGACGAAGTGGGCATTCACCCACGAAAGCTTATGCTCCAGTACATCTGTTAGTCTATAAGGTGCCACAGGACTCTTTGTTGCTTTTTACAGATCCAGACTAACATGGCTACCCCTCTGATACAGATCCTGAAGAGTTACTGGACAGATGGATGTAGTAGAAGAGGAAGAGAGATCTATCTGATTAGTCCTTAGCAAAATGGGGGAGGGATAGCTCAGTGGTTTGCACCTTGACCTACTAAACCCAGCGTTAGAAGTTCAATTCTCAAGGGGAGCCACTTAGGGTTCTGGGGCAAAAATATTTCTGGGGATCGGTGTTGCTTTGATCAGGGGAGTGTACTAGATGACCCCCTGAGGTCTCTTCCAAACCTGATATTCTATGATTCTAAGAGGTCAGAGATAGGTTAATATCAAGAACTCCCTGCTCAGGTGATAACATATCTGCATTTTCCATAAGCATCCTGGGCCACATCCTCAGCTGGTATAAATGAGTTCCTTTTCTCCAGTACAAACTTTAACAAGCCAAGAATCATTTTTGTTTGTTAGGGTTAAATGAACATTCCATGAACTCTGCAATTATGCAGATTGCAGCAGAGCAGGCACACCATTTGGGTTGCCTCTCTCCGCACACAGTGCTTCATACCACATGTTATTTTTATGAATGATACATATAACTAAAATATGTAATTTGTTTTCCTGCTACTTCTAGTTTACAATTTCCCCAGCCTGTTCCTACTAATCCCACAAATCCACCAACCCAAACTGTTAGCATCAGGAAAAGAGTTGCCCACTCCAATTTCCAAAGCATTCCCTCAGGACAGTACCAAGGCTGAACAACAAACGGTTGCGGGCACTGTATTTTCCATCACCCTCCTCCTGGTAAATCAAAAACCGTGTGTGTCATTGGCAATTTATTTTACTCTGGCAATGAATTGGTGACAAAATTGGTCACAGAAATTTAGCTAATTTCTTAATAAGTGCTTCACAGACAATATCTCAAAGTTTGTTATCAGTGTTTGTGTCTGGTTAGGATTCATAATGTGATAGGAGAGTTAAAAAAGTTTAAATTGCCCGTTAATATTTCTGTATAAGGAAACATTCAGTGCATTCAGATTAAAGCACCACATATTCCAGAAGGACGAGCTGTCGTGGTAAAAGATAGCATGGTTAGGCTTAGGCAAATAGCAGGTTCTGGTAGGATGAGGATTTCGTGGATCACGAGATTGATTGAAGGTGAGATGTTGGCTAGAGAATGGTGTCTCATAGACTCCTAGACTTTAAGGCCAGAAGGGACCATCATGATCATCTAGTCTGACCTCCTGCATATTACAGTCCACAAAACCTAGGGTTACAATACGTCTGTATTTTCCCAGACATGTCCGGCTTTTTAGTTCTTAAATCGCCATCCAGGAGGAATTTTTAAATATTTAAAAACGTCCAGGAAAATATGGACGTATGGTAACCCACCTGCTTGCAAGTGCCAGCAGCAGGCAGAGAGCCCTGAACCCAGCCTCCCAACCCAACCCAACCCTAGGAGCCAGAGGTACCCTAATAGCCCTCTGGCAATTAGGGTCTGGTTGGGTGAGGTTGGGCAGGGGGGCGGAGGGCTCGCTGCACGCTGCCGGCGCCAGCCAGCCCCACTCCACGGCTCTGGCAGCTCCCATTGGCACTTTTCCCAGCCAATGGGAGCCAAGGAGCTCATGCTTGTGGCGAGCGCAGCAAGTGGAGACCCTCAGCTGCCCCTGATCCTAGGAGCCAGAGGGATCTGCGGCAGGAGGGGTGAAGACGCGAGAGGTGAGCCAGCGGTGGGCGGGGGGCTGTGAAGAGGCGAGTGGCCAGGGAGCCAGCAGTGGGTGGGAGGGTGAGGAGGTGGGTGGTGAGCCAGTGGCAGGCGGGGGTTCTCGGGGCAGGCATGGGGGTTTCTGGCAGGGGAGTGGGAAGGTGAGTGGCAGATGGGAGGAGGCGAGCAGCGGGTGGGGGACTGAGGAGGGATGCATGCAGCAACCCAGCGGTTGGCCAGGGGATGAGGAGGGGTGCGATGGCAGGGTCAAGCAGGAGGGTGGGGGTGGGACCTGAGGCAAAGTGGAGGCAGAGCATGGGAAGAGCAGGGGTGGACTGTGGGCGGGACTGACAGCACCCCAGTGTGTCCCAATATTTTACTGTTGTGATCTGGTCGCCCCACGGGTACATTCCCAGCCACATCCCCTGTGGCAGCAGCCCAGAGTGGAGTGACTTAAGATCCACTCCCAGGACTCTACCAGCCAAGGAAGAGGAATCTCTCAGTCGCCAGCTTAACTGGCTGTTTCACTAGCACAAAATGGTCTAAACACGCTGCAGAATTGGGCCCCATATTTAAGCATTGTTAAGTTGTCTCATTTTTCCATAGTGGCAATTATTCCATAGTGGCAACGTTGACAATTTCAGTGTCTTTTCTGAGTTTGTACCATGCACGGTAGTGTTTCCTCAAGAGCTCTTTATTTGATATTTTATTTTACTACCCCCAAATGTAGAGCAATTTGTTGATCATGCAAAGCCAGTGGACAAAGGAAAGGAACAACTTGAATGTTGAGTCGTTGAAAGGAATTCTACTCGTACAGTACAACTTCAGACAAACTTCTTGTAAAGACTTTCATGGCTTCTTAAAGAGCAATCAACCACTGCTGAGAAAAATGCGACCTACAGAGAAGTATGTGTGGGCACATGAGGAGAAAGAAAACTGGTGAACTGGTGAAAGGAAAGGACTCACTACATATAAAGAAGTACAGTAAACTTTAAATAATTAAACTTCACTTTTGAGGCCACATCACTTTTTCTTATATATACTCAATATAGACAACATGTAGTGCACAGCATATAGAACAGTATAATAACACATTAATACAACGCCAGTTGGTAGACACTGGTGCAAATACCCTCCTCCCCCCCTGGAGTGTCCTCTTTTTTGAATGTTCAAATATGGTAACCCTAACAGAACCTCACCCTCACACTCCTGTAATAGATCCATAATCCCTGGCTGAGTTACTGAAATCCTCAAATCATGATATAAGATTTCAAGTTACAGAGAATCCACCAATCCTCCCAACCCCGCAGCCCCAGCAGGGCCAGACTAGGTCAAGGCAGCAGGGTCGCGAGTTGCTGGAGGCACCGTCGCTATTGCGCTCCGTGCTGGGCCCCCAGCTCCAGGAGTAACTGCTGCTGCTGCACCCCCGGCTGCTGCACCAGTTGCTGTAGCTGCTGCTGGCTCTCAGCCAGATATTTAATGAGCTTCTCAAACTCCATTTACCCCCCCCCCCCTCTTTTTTTTTCTTTTAGGGCTGAAAGACAAACATGGTTTCAGAGCCCAGACCTGGGCAGGGCAGGGCAGCACAGAGGCTCTGGCTCAGACCTGCACTCAGGCTGCTCAGCAAAACAGTCGGGCCTCCTAACTCTAGCGCAGGGCCGACAAGCGCAGGCGTCTTGCCTAAGAGAGGGGGAGATGCCACCCGCGGATTGGGGTAGCAGGAGGGACGCAGGCCCATTCACTCCGCTAGGTCCTGGCTCAGGGCCCTAGCAGTGCCAGAGCGGTCTGCCACTGGTCAGCGGGGATCCTGACTGCAACACACTGACTCACTTCCTGGCAGCGTTGCAGCCAGACAGGGGTCGGCTACCTCTGGGCCAACTCTCCCTCAGGGCATACCTGGCTCTGTAGAGTGTCATCCTGGTTGTCGGGGAAGAGGGCCTCTGTCAGGGCTTGCAGCTTCTCTGTGCTCAGGTGTCTAAATGGCCCTGGCCAGTCCTCAGCTCCTTCAGGGTCTGTGGCAGCCTCCCAGTTTGGAAGCTTGCAGGAACCGTCTGGTTCCACCACCAGCTGGGCCTCAACTGAGTTTTCCGGCCCACCTTTTGTACTTCCTGTTCCGCCCACTGACTTCCGGCTGGAGGGTTGAGCGTGGAGTGACTCTACCCACCAGGGTTCAGTGAGGGGCCCCTCCCCATCTGGGTCTGTGGGTGGCCAATCCTCCTCACTACTGTCGGTCAGTTGAGAATGATAAGTTTTTGTTTTTGTTTTAGGATATAAATGGTGCAAGACTTCCACTTCAGAAAATTCGTTGTAAATCTAATAACAGCTGTTTTTGCACTGTCAAGGACCTCCTAGAGAGACTGAATAATTTTTGAAAAATTAAGAACCTCAGCAAAAAGGAATAGATCTGCAAATTTTGAACAGTGCTTCAGAAGAGCTGCAAAATTAAATCCGGAATTTATCTAGTTCCTTGGAGTTAGTAGCAAGCAATATTCCTGCTTCTGAAAAAATGAAATCATCTGAAAGCAAATGGAAGGAGTTATGTGAGGAAGCTGAAAACATAGCCAAGGAACCTGAAATTGCCTTTTCCCCTCAGGCAGTAGCAAAAGTTGATCTCAGCACTGCAAACCAGCAAGGCCACAAAGAACAAACAAAATATACTCCAAGCTGGCACAGCTCTTTGTTTCTGGCACACAGGATCAGTTGTCTGCATATAATGTTCTGAAGAGCGGTCAACAAAATATAAAAACCGGTTTCTACTATCCTGTGCTGGATGAATTCTTGCTGAGCTTGGCGGATGATTCACCTCTAACTCTAGTTAGTTGTCTGATTTTTTTACATTTTATACTTCACAACAATCCAAGAGTTTATAGTGGCCTAAGTGGCTCCTGGGCCCTTGCTCAAAGCTGGGCTACCTCACCTCTACTGAAATCTGAAATGTCACCCATGCAGCAGATTGCCACTTCAGTAAAGATTGCTTAGAATGGAGTTAATAGTGCAAACACGGACACGGTCTGTAAAGCTGTATTCTAGTCTAAAATCTGGAATATTGATAAAATACATGTTCTGAAAAAGAACTAATTTGACAACAGTTAACCACATCTGAACAAGAAGACTATACTTCCACTACAGTCAATTCAATTTTTAATCTTTCCGGAATAAAAATCAGTTTTATGTAGGGTGACCAGATGCCCCAATTTTATAGGGACAGTCCCGATTTTTGGGTCTTTTTCTTATAGAGGCTTCTATTACCCACCACCGTCTGCCCCAATTTTTCACATTTGCTATCTGGTCACCCTAGTTTTATTCGGGAATACTACTGCACTTCCAGAATGGAGTAACTATTCCAGAATAAGGTGATTTTTATTCTGGAATGCAGTGCTCACGCAGGGAACTGTTCCGGAATAGCTATTGCAGAGCAGCTTATTCCCATCAATTACTCCACGCTGACAAACAAGCCCTCAGGCAAATTGAGTAAGGGTTGTGCAACCAGGTGCTTAATGATCATCCTTGAAATAATAACACATGATGCACTTGCACTTCCCTGTGTGGTGTATGTTTCATATAATATCAATATTTTTATTGTAAATAATGAGTGAATGAGACCATTGACTGTGGTATTTAAAAAAGAAAATAGAAGTGGGTAGAGACCTTAGGAGTCATTCTTGAAAGTTTGGGTTTTTCTTTGAATCAATCAGCCCCCAAAAAATATAGTATGTTGAAAGTCCAAAAGAGAAAGAATAAGAGGAGCGTTCACAAAATCTCATTGAAAAATGTCTCAGGACTGTATTATTCTTAGTTATTTTGGATTCTACCTTACACCCAATAAGGGAGGCACAATTGGGACCAAAATACCTATAATCCTTCATTGTTACATATCCAGGTCTATTTCTACTGCAGTGCCCCAGAATTCAAAGTTCAGAGACATCACAGTTACCAGAACTTCTAAGGCTGCGAGAGAATGGATCCACCTTGCAGGTGCTAAGGTAAGATGAAGGTTTTTAAAAATATTTTTAAAAACCTATTATTTGCATCTGGATATTTTTCTTCATATGTCAAAACATGTTTTAAAAATCTGACACTGGTGTACAGCAGAGAGTAGCAGCTCTAAAAGTGTGGTGACTGTCTATTCGGTGAATGTGATACACTCTACAATTTGCAAGGTGAATTTACATTCGGAGAAGTCACTTGGTTTATTCAGTCAATGCTCCTACAAATTTAAAGAATTTATTACAAATTCCTAAACCTGTTAACCATTTGGGAGCATGGTAACCAGACTCCTGGTGTGGATCTCCCTGCCAGAGGTGAGAAGCCCGGGCTCTCAGCCCCCCACAGTGCCCCTCTTCAGTCGGTGGAAGTGCTCCTGTTGAGGACATGCACCTTTGACAGAAGGAAGGTAGTGTGGACATCAGCCACCACAGTAATTTCTTCAGCGGCTGTAAGGCCTGGTCTACACTCGGCGTTTATACCAATTTTAGCAGCGTTAAACCAAATTAATCCTGAACCCGTCCACACAACGAAGCCCTTTATATTGATATAAAGGGTTCTTAATACCGATATCTGTAATCCTCTCCGACAAGGGGAGTAGTGCTGAAATCGGTATTGCCATGTTGGATTAGGGTTAATGTGGCCGCAATTCGACGGTATTGGCCTCCGGGCGCTATCCCACAGTGTACCATTGTGACCGCTCTGGACAGCAAACTGAACTCAGATGCACTGGCCAGGTAGACAAGAAAAGCCCTGCAAACTTTTGAATTTCATTTCCTGTTTGCCCAGTGTGGAGCGCCGATCAGCACGGGTGACCATGCAGTCCCAAATCCAAAAAGAGCTCCAGCATTGACCGTACGGGAGATACTGGATCTGATTGCTGTATGGGGAGAAAAATCTGTTCTATCAAAGCTCCATTCCAGAAGACGAAATGCCAAAGCATTTGAAAAAATCTCCATGCTATGATAGACAGAGGCCACAACAGGGACTCAACACAGTGCTGCGTGACAAGCGTAACGGAAAGCCAAAGAATCTAATGTACGCTCATGGAGGCAGGGAGGGGGAACTGAGGACTTGAGCTATCCCACAGTTCCCGCAGTCTACGAAAAGCATTTGCATTCTTGGCTGAGCTCTCAATGCCTGAAGGGTCAAAAACATTGTCACGGGTGGTTCAGGGTATATGTTGTCAATTTACCCCCCTCCCTCCCCATGAAAGAAAAGGGAAAAAAATGGTTTCTCACCTTTTTTCAATGTCACCGCATGTCTACTGGATGCTGCTAGTAGACGGGGTGCTGCAGCACTAAACAACAGCATTCCCTCCGCTCCCCTCCCCGATGGCAGACGGTCCAATAGGACTGATAACCATCATCATCATCCCGTGAGTGCTCCTGGCTGGCCTCATTGAGGTCGGCCGGGGGCACCTGGGCAAAAATGGGAATGACTCCCGGTCATTCCCTTCTTTAAGCTTTGTCTCCTGGAGATTCAGTCCTGGCTGGAATACCATAGCAGCTGGAGGCTGCGCTCCTCTCCCCCTGCCCCCTTTCATGTCTAATGGGAGATTCTGTCCTGCCTGGACTATCATAGCAGACACGTGTCCATACATTCAACTAAACGAAACTGAGTCCTCCCTACAGAAACTAGGACTGTTCATGTGAGAGACAAGTCAAATTTGAACAATGTTAATGTTTAATGTAATATGTCTTTAATATTCTATAAATACATGAGGAGTAAGAGGAACACACAGAAAAGTGTAGGTCCACTGCTTAGCAGGGAAGGAGAGTAAATAACAGATGACCTCAAGAAGCCTTGAGAAGTTTAATGCCTGTTTTGCTTCAGTCTTCACTAAAAAGGGTAACTGTGACCAGAGGCTTAACATAATTAATATTAACAATCGGGGGAAGGAACACGAGCCAAAATAGTGAAAGAACAAGTTAAAGAATATTTAGAGAGGTCAGATGTATTCAAGTAAGCAGGGCCTGATGAAATTCACCCTAGGATATACTTAAGGGACTAACTGAAGCAATCTAGGAACCCTGAGCAATGTCTTCAAGAACTCATGGACAATGGGTGAGTTCCCAGAGGGCTGGAGAGGGCAAACATAGTACCTAGCTCTAAAAGGGGAACAAAGAGGACCTGGAGAATTACAGATCAGTGACCCTAACTTTGATACCTAGAAAAATACTGGAACAAATTATTTAACAATCACTTTGTAAGCACCTGGAAGATAATAGGGTGATAAGTAATAGTCTGCATGGATTTGCTAAGAGAACAATCATTTCAGGCCAACCTAATTTTCTTTTTTGACAAGATTGCTGGCCTACTGAATAGGGAGGAAGCAGTAAATATAATTAATCTTGATTATAGTAAGGCTTTTGACACTGTCCCATATGACAGCCTGATAAGCAAACTAGGGAAATGTGGGCTCTATGACATTACTATAAGGCAGATGCGGAATTGATTGAAAAAACCAAACTAAAAAAGTAATTATCAATGGTTCACAGACAAACTGAAAGGATTTATCTAACACATGAGAGGATTTATCTGTACTGGGGTCAGTACAATTCAACATTTTAGTTAACTACATGGATAATGGAATGGAGAGTATGCTTAAAACATTTGTGAATGACCCCACGCTGAGAAGGGTTGCAAGCACTTTGAAGGACAAGATAAGAATTCAAAACGACCTTGACAAATTGGAGAACTGATCTGAAATCAACAAGATGAAATTCAATAAAGACAAGTGGAAAGTCACTTACAAAGGAAAAATCAAATATACAACTCCACAACGTAAAGGCAGCCATACTACGGAAAAGGGTCTGAGAGTTATAGTGGATCACAAATGAAATATGAGCCAACAATTTCTTCCAGTTAGGAAAAAAACCCACACAGTTTCTTGCAGCCCCAGAGCCCCCATGGAGTCAGCACCTATGATCAGCTGTGACTACTAGAGACTATGGATGGTTTAGTGACTAGCAACTCTACCTGGGATTTAGAAGAACTGGGTTCAAGTCCCTCCTCTGTTACAGACTTCCTGTGTGATCTTGGGCCAGGCACTTGGCCTCTCTGTGTCACAGGTCCCCACTTATAAAATGCAGATAATAACACTTTCCTACCTCCCAGAGGTTGTGATGCTAAGCACTGCAGTCTTTACACACTGATATAATAATCTTGGAACAAAGTATGTCTTGTGAGATACCATTTGAAAGCTAATTAATCCTGATCATTAACATTCTTGTGTGATGTATATCTGCAATGTGTATTAAGAGTTATGAATATATGCTGGAATTATGGTTAAAATGTGTCAGGGAAGTTTAGAGCAAGACTGCAGAGGGAGGAGATGGCAGGAAATAGAACAATTTGCATTTCAGCAAACACAATTGAGGGAAGAAAGAGCATGTACCTCCATGTTGCCTTCCTCACAACCTGAACAAACTTCACTTTGAGGGGTAACCTTCAAAAGAATCCATTTTAAAGGTTTGCTGGTGTAGAAACATAGGCGGTGGAACCTCAAGTAATAAGGAATGAATCAATGGCTTGTATACAATATTACTGTATTATAAGAGTGTATAGACTAAGGTCTTTTCTGGAAGCTAATGACACACTAGTGATAATATCATTATGAAATGTATCTATTACCGCTATCTAAGGACATATGGATACTTAATGATGTTATGTTTTAAATTCTGCAGGCAAACAGGGAGAAACAGTTTCCCTCCCATACAGGAGAGGAGGCAACTATTTACCTGTCTCCTGTGTAAATTAAGCATGCTGGAATCAAAACAATAGAAACTCCAGTTACATATAGGGGGATGGGAAGCCCATAGGAAGCAAAGAACAACTCTTGAAACAAAGTCACTGAATGTTGGAAGATATGAGCATAGAAAGAAGCCTTCTTTGGCATCCATCACTAGACACACAAAGGAACCGAGCTCTTGCAAGCTAAGAAAGAGGGGTCCTTCAACCAAGGGTGGGGAGGGGGTGAAGTCTTTGGAACTGAATATAGATGAGAACCCTGCTTTGGCAAAGATCTTTCAGCCTAAGAAGACAAGGAAAGCCAGCACCTTGTACTTTTGTGGAAGGTCTTGATTGAAGGAAAGTCAGCCATGGCAGGGAAGAAGAATGAGAAACCATCTTGAACAAAGCCTGTAACTTGCTAGATTAAGGTTTAGAATTTTAGAAGCATGTTTTCTCTTTGATTTGCTGGTAACCCTTTCTAACTTTACTCCTTTTAGTTGGCATCACTTGACCTATGTCCTATTGTTAATAAAATTTGTTTTATTTTTATTATAAACCAACTCCATGGTGTGTTAACTGGAGTAAGTACACCCTTCCCTTTAAAGTTAATAAGCTGTGCTATGCTTTTGGGTCTTTAGAAGAACAAATGGACCTTTTTATTTCTCTGAACTCTCCAGGAGAGGTCTGGAAAATAGAAAGCACACCGTTTTGGAAAAATTCGGGACCAGGAGTGTGTTGCGGTGATCTTGCTGGTTGTAACCAAGGCTGCTGGAAGTCTGAGTGGGGCTGTGGGATGGTAGACAGGATGCTGGGGTCAGAGCTGATGAGTTAGGGTTGCCTAGCACACAGACACTTCAGGGTGTGACCTGCATGCTTGTAGGCTGGTTGTGAGCATCCCAGGATGGGAACTACAGTAGCAAAGCATTGTAAGGTACCCAGGGTTGTAGGACACATGGTGACAACCTCTCTCTGGTCAGTATAGCACCCAGATTCCATCTCAGAGGTGTTGTGGATGTGTAGAAGGTATGTAATTTTTTTCAAAACTACCTTATCTTACCAACCACTTCCAGAAATCAAAAGCATTATCTGAATTACTCTCAGATGTTGCCTTGAATATTTATAGGTTCATGTTAAATATTTTCAGCAGGTAAAAAACCCATCCACTGGGAATGGGTGTGTTGAAGGACCCATCTTTCTTAGCTTGCAAGAGCTCGGTTCCCTTGTGTATCTAGTGGTGGATGCCAAAGATGGCTTCTGTCTATGCTCATATCTTCCAAAGTTCAATGGGAATGGCGGGGGTATAGTTCAGTGGTTTGAGCATTGGCCTGCTAAACCCGGGGTTTTGGGCTCAATCCTTGAGGGGGCCCTTTAGGGATCTGGGGCAAAAATCTGTCTGGGGATTGGTCCTGCTTTGAGAAGTAGGTTGGAGTAGATGACTTCCTGAGGTCCCCTCCAACCCTGATATTCTGTGATTAACCACAAGATCTTGCATGATCTAAAA
The DNA here is from genome assembly GCF_020497125.1 of Mauremys mutica. Lineage (NCBI taxonomy): Eukaryota > Metazoa > Chordata > Testudines > Geoemydidae > Mauremys > Mauremys mutica. The sequence goes on from NC_059073.1 coordinate 236,848,203, forward strand.
AATAAAAAGGAGTCATATAAAAAATGGAAACTAGGACAGATTACAAAGGATGTAGGCAAACATATATAGGAATATAAAAATATAGGAATGCAGGGGCAAGGTTAGAAAGGCAAAGGCACAAAATGAGCTCAAACTAGCTATGGGAATAAAGGGAAACAAGAAGACTTTTTATCAATACATTAGAAGCAAGAGGAAGACCAAGGACAGGGTAGGCCCACTACTCAGTGAGGAGGGAGAAACAGTAACAGGAAACTTGGAAATGGCAGAGATGCTTAATGACTTCTTTGTTTCGGTCTTCACCGAGAAGTCTGAAGGAATGCCTAACATAGTGAATGCTAATGGGAAGGGCGTAGGTTTAGAAGATAAAATAAAAAAAGAACAAGTTAAAAATTACTTAGAAAAGTTAGATGCCTGCAAGTCACCAGGGCCTGATGAAATGCATCCTAGAATACTGAAGGAGCTAATAGAGGAGGTATCTGAGCCTCTAGCAATTATCTTTGGAAAATCATGGGAGACGGGAGAGATTCCAGAAGACTGGAAAAGGGCAAATATAGTGCCCATCTATAAAAAGGGAAATAAAAACAACCCAGGAAACTACAGACCAGTTAGTTTAACTTCTGTGCCAGGGAAGATAATGGAGCAAGCAATTAAGGAAATCATCTGCAAACACTTGGAAGGTGGTAAGGTGATAGGGATTAGCCAGCATGGATTTGTAAAGAACAAATCATGTCAAACCAATCTGATAGCTTTCTTTGATAGGATAACAAGCCTTGTGGATAAGGGAGAAGCGGTGGATGTGGTATACCTAGACTTTAATAAGGCATTTGATACGGTCTCACATGATATTCTTATCGATAAACTAGGCAAATACAATTTAGATGGGGCTACTATAAGGTGGGTGCATAACTGGCTGGATAACCGTACTCAGAGAGTGGTTATTAATGGTTCCCAATCCTGCTGGAAAGGTATAACAAGTAGGGTTCCGCAGGGGTCTGTTTTGGGACCGGCTCTGTTCAATATCTTCATCAATGACTTAGATATTGGCATAGAAAGTACGCTTATTAAGTTTGCAGATGATACCAAACTGGGAGGGATTGCAACTGCCTTGGAGGACAGGGTCAAAATCAAAATGATCTGGACAAATTGGAGAAATGGTCTGAGGTAAACAGGATGAAGTTTAACAAAGAGAAATGCAAGCTCAATATGAGTCAACAGTGTGATGCTGTTGCAAAAAAAGCAAACGTGATTCTGGGATGCATTAACAGGTGTGTTGTGAACAAGACACGAGAAGTCATTCTTCCGCTCTACTCTGCGCTGGTTAGGCCTCAACTGGAGTATTGTGTCTAGTTCTGGGCAACGCATTTCAAGAAGATGTGGAGAAATTGGAGAGGGTCCAGAGAAGAGCAACAAGAATGATTAAAGGTCTTGAGAACATGACCTATGAAGGAAGGCTGGAAGCATTGGGTTTGTTTAGTTTGGAAAAGAGAAGACTGAGAAGGGACATGATAGCAGTTTTCAGGTATCTAAAAGGGTGTCATCAGGAGGAGGGAGAAAACTTGTTCACCTTAGCCTCTAAGGGTAGAACAAGAAGCAATGGGCTTAAGCTGCAGCAAGGGAGGTTTAGGTTGGACATTAGGAAAAAGTTCCTAACTGTCAGATTTCAGAGTAGCAGCCGTGTTAGTCTGTATCCACAAAAAGAACAGGAGTACTTGTGGCACCTGAAGGTACGTCTACACTACGGGACGATTCCGAATTTGCATAAACCGGTTTTGTAAAACAGATTGTATAAAATCGAGTGCACGCGGCCACACTAAACACATTAAATCGGTGGTGTGCGTCCACGGTCCGAGGCTAGCATCGACTTCTGGAGCGTTGCACTGTGGGTAGCTATTCCATAGCTATCCCATAGTTCCCGCAGCCTCCTCTGCCCCTTGGAATTTCTGGGTTGAGATCCCAGTGCCTGATGGGGCAAAAATCATTGTCACGGGTGGTTCTGGGTACAGCCTCACCCCTCCCTCCCTGAAAGCAGCAGACAAGCGTTTCGCGCCTTTTTTGCTTGGTGAACTGTGCAGACGCCATAGAACAGCAAGCATGGACCCTGCTCAGCTCAATACCACAATCGTGGATGTTTTAAACACCTCGCGTACTCTCATGCAGTATATGGTGAACCAGGACCTTCACACCGAGGCGAGGAGGAGGCGGATACGGCAGCGCGGCGATGACAGTGATGAGGACGTAGACACAGAATTCTCTCAAACCGCGGGCCCCTGCGCTTTGGAGATCCTGATGGTAATGGGGCAGATTCTATCCATTGAACGCCGATTTTGGGCCCGTGAAACAAGCACTGACTGGTGGGACCGCATTGTGTTGCAGGTGTGGGACGATTCCCAGTGGCTGCGAAACTTTCGCATGCGTAAGGGCACTTTCATGGAACTTTGTGACTTGCTTGCCCCTGCCCTGAAACGCCATAATACCAAGATGAGAGCAGCCCTCACAGTAGAGAAGCGAGTGGCGATAGCCCTGTGGAAGCTTGCAACGCCAGACAGCTACCGGTCAGTCAGGAATCAATTTGGAGTTGGAAAATCTACTGTGGGGGCTGCTGTGATGCAAGTAGCCAAAGCAATCACTAAGCTGCTGCTACGAAAGTTTGTGACTCTGGGAAACGTGCAGGCCATAGTGGATGGCTTTGCTGCACTGGGATTCCCTAACTGTGGTGGGGCGATAGATGGAACCCATATCCCTATCTTGGCACCGCAGCACCAGGGCACCCAGTACGTAAACCGGAAGGGGTACTTTTCAATGGTGCTGCAAGCACTGGTGGATCACAAGGGACGTTTCATAAACATCCACGTGGGATGGCCAGGGAGGGTTCATGACGCTCGCATATTCAGAAGCACTACTCTGTTTAAACAGCTGCAGCAAGGGAATTACTTCCCAGACCAGAAAATAACAGTTGGGGACGTTGAAATGCCTGTCGTTATACTGGGGGACCCAGCCTACCCCTTGATGCCATGGCTCATGAAGCCATACACAGGCAGCCTGGACAGTGGTCAGGATCTGTTCAATTACAGGCTGAGCAAGTGCAGAATGGTGGTGGAATGTGCATTTGGCCGTTTAAAGGTGCGCTGGCGCACATTACTGACTCGCTCAGACCTCAGCCAAACCAATGTCCCCTATGTTATTGCTGCTTGCTGTATTCTCCACAATCTCTGTGAGAGTAAGGGGGAGACCTTTATGGCGGGGTGCGAGGCTGAGGCAAATCACCTGGCTGCTGATTACGCGCAGCCAGACACCAGGGAGATTAGAAGAGCACACCAGGAAGCGGTGCGCATCAGAGAAGCTTTGAAAACGAGCTTCATCAATGGCCAGGGTACAGTGTGACTGCTGTGTTTGTTGATGAACACCCACCCCCCCTTGATTGACTCATTCCCTGTAAGCAACTCACCCTCCCCCTTCGAGTACAGCTTACTTATGCAAATAAAGTCACTCTCGTTTAAAAATCATATATTCTTTATTAATTCATTATAAAAAGAGGGAGAGAAGTAAGGGTGTGGTTTGGGAGGAGGATAGGAGGGATGGAGAAGGCCATTAAAAAAATTTCACAGTAATGACAGCCTTCTGGTTGGGCTGTCCACGGGGGTGGAGTGGGCGGGTGCACGGAGCCTCCCCCCACGCGTTCTTACATATCTGGGTGAGGAGGATGTGGAACATGGTGAGGGTTGAGGGTGGTGATACAGGGGCTGCAGCGGCACTCTGTGATCCTGCTGCCATTCCTGAAGCTCCACCAGACGCCGGAGCATGTCAGTTTGATCACGCAGCAGCCCCAGAGTTGCATCCCGCCACCGCTGATTTTCCTGCCGGTCTTCCTGCCGCCACCTCTCATCTTGGGTGTCCCTCCTGTCCTCACGTTCACTGGCCTCTTTCCTGTAATTTGATACCATGTCCTTCCACTCATTCAGATGAGCTCTTTCATTGCGTGTAACTTCCATAATATCCGAGAACATTTCATCTCGCGTCTTCTTTTTCCTCCGCCTTATCTGTGCTAGCCTTTGGGATGGAGGAGGGACGCTTGAAAAATTTGCAGCTGCATGAGGGAGAGAAATATTTAAAAAGATACATTTTACAGAACAATGGTTATACTCTTTCACAGTGAACAGCACTATTCACCTTACATAGCACATGTGATTTCCCTACAAGGTCGCATTTTTCATCTTAATACTGAGTGCCTGCAGCTCTGGAGTTACAGATCTCACAGACACAGGTCCGGGCATCAGAATTCAGCTTGCATGTGGCCATGGTAAGCCACTGTCTTTCGGCGTCTGTAGTGATTTACCCCTCCCCCCAATGCATGGCTAATACTAGCTCCCTGCTAATCAACACCCTTCCCACCCACCCCCCACCCACTGCGTGGCTGGTAGCTTGGGGAAGCCCCGCTGACCAAACACAAAAAAGATCATTGGCATTTCACTCCTCCCCTCCCCCCGCTTGGCTACGTGCAGGAAAGGATTTTTTTTTAAGCTGCTGCAGTCCACGAACCCAGTAGGAAAATGGCCATCCCTCTTACTTAAATTCCTGATTTTTAACCAGGTTATCCTGAACGATATCACTTTGCTGAGGATAACACAGGGAGATAAAGAACGGATGCTTCTTGAATGCCAGCAATCACCGGGACCATACGCTGCTATGCTTTGCCATGCAATGATACCTGATTACTTGCTACATGCATGGCGTGGTAAAGTGTCCTACCATGGTGGGCGGAACAAGGCTGCCTTGCCCAGAAACCTTCTGCAAAGGCTTCTGGAGTACCTACAGGAGCGCTTCATCGAGATGTCCCTGGAGGATTTCCTCTCAATCCCCGGACATGTTAACAAACTTTTCTAAGTAACTATACTGTCTGCGAATGCATCCCAAGTCCTCAGGGCAAATCAATCATTAAAAAATGCTTGCTTAAAAAAAATGTTTGCTATTTGCAAAGGTACACTCACCAGAGGTCCCTTCCATGGCATCATTGTCTGGGATAGTTGCTTGGGAGGGCTGGGAGGAGGGTAATTCCGTCAGGGTGATAAAAAGCTCCTGGCTGCTGGGGCTCACAGAGTGCTGTGTGCTCTCTGCTAGGTCGTCCTCCTCTTCTTCATCTTCATCTTCCCCGTCTGCATAATCCTCAGCCATGGCAGAGATTACAACCCCCACCTCGGAATCCACGGTCAGGGGTGGTGTACTTGTGGCGCAGCCCCCTAAAATTGCATGCAGCTCAGCATAGAAGCGGCATGTTTTTCGACCTGCCCCGGACCTTCCGTTTGCTTCTTTGGTTTTCTGGTAGGCTTGTCTGAGCTCCTTAACTTTCACTCTGCACTGCAGTGAGTCCCTGCTGTGGCCTTTATCCGTCATAGCCTTAGAAATTCTTTCAAATACTTTTTCATTTCGTCTTTTGGAACGCAGTTCTGTTAGCACTGAATCCTCTCCCCATATAGCGATCAGATCCAGTACCTCCCATGCAGTCCATGCTGGGGCTCTTTTGCGATTCTCAGGAGACTGCATTGTTACCTGTGCAGATGAGCTGTGCGTGGTCACCTGTGCTGATGAGCTCTCCACGCTGGGGAAGCAGGAAATGAATTTCAAAAGTTCGCGGGGCTTTTCCTGTCTACCTGGCCAGTGCATCAGAGTTCAGAATGCTGTCCAGGGCGGTCACAGTGGTGCACTGTGGGATACTGCCCGGAGGCCAATACCGTCGATTTGCAGCCACACTAACCCTATTCCGATATGTTAATCCTGATATTAGCGCTACTCCTCTCGTCGGGGAGGAGTACAGAAACCGATTTAAAGAGCCATTAAAATCGATATAAGGTGCCTCCTAGTGTGGACGGGTGTGGCGTTAAATCGGTTTTACGCTCCTAAAACCGATTTAAACGCCTAGTGTAGACCAGGCCTTAGAGACTAACAAATTTATTTCAGCATAAGCTCTTGTGGGCTACAGCTCACTTCTTCGGATGCATAGAATGGAACACACAGACAGGAGATATTTATACATACAGAGAACATGAAAAGGTGGAAGTATTCATACCAACAGGAAGAGTCTAATCAATTGAGATGAGCTATCATCAGCAGGAGAAAAAAAAGCTTTTGAAGTGATAATTGAGATGACCCATAGAAGGTGTGAGGAGAACTTAACATAGGGAAATAGATTCAATTAGTGTAATGACCCAACCATTCCCAGTCTCTGTTTAAACCTAAATAAATTGTATCTAATTTGCATATTAATTTGAGTTCAGCAGTCTCTCTTTGGAGTCTGTTTTTGAAGTTTTTTTGTTGCAAAATTGCCACTTTGAAGTCTGTCACTGAGTGGTTAGAGAGGTTGAAGTGTTCTCCCACTGGTTTTTGAATGTTATGATTCCTGATGTCAGATTTGTGTCCATTTATTCGTTTGCATAGAGAACAGTTTTCCAAACAGTTGTGCACCCACCTTGTAGTAGCGCCATCTAGGTTGTATTTCCCTAGTTTGTTTATAAGGTCATGTGAGACAGTATCAAAAGCTTTACTAAAGTCAAGATATACCATGTCTACCACTTCCCCCATCCACAAGGCTTGTTACCCTGTCAAAAAAGCTAACACAATGGTTTGACATGATTTGTTCTTGACAAATCCATGCTGCTGGTTACTCATCACCTTATTGTCATCTAAACGTTTGCAAATTGATTGCTGCTTCATTAGCTTTTGAGGGAGTATCCCTAGCTCACTAGCTCTCTGACCCATTTATCTGTGGTCAATGAAAACCATTCCTCCAGGAAATGGGGAATCCTGCCCCCTAGCTTCAGTTCTGGGCAAATTTCTTCAAGATCTTTCTCAAAGTAAATTTTGGGGGAGGGGAAAGGGCTGAGGTCCTTCCAGACTATCCCCTGGACCTTTATTCCAATGTTTTCCTTTGCTGGTATCTCTGTGAGGCGTGAAAGAAGCATCTCTGTCTGGAGGCTGGTCTGTACGCTCTCCAGTGGGCACTTAATGGGGCAGGGAGAGACTGTTTGGTTTGTGCCACATTGTCAGCCAGCAGCTTCTCCAGATTTTCTCCAAAAAAGAGGAAGCCTGTAAACTTGGCCAAGCATAGGACCTGCTTAGAGTTAATGTCCATCTTCTAGGGTCAGAGCCATAGCTGGCAACTGGTTACATGGCTTGGGTAGAGAACCTTATTGCATCCATTGAAGCATTAGGTACAAATGCTGTTGGTAAGGAGACTTTTGTTAAAGTGGAGCCAAAGTCAGGGTGATCTCTGTCCTTTAGGCCTGGAGCCCTTCCAGCCAGGAAAGGAGCTGCTCTTGCAAAGCAGGTAGCTGCCAGGGACACTCAGAGGGTGGCCTCCATCTTTCTATCCTTGGGATCCTTAGGGTAAAACTCCCTTCTGAGGGAATAACCACATCTGTGATGAGGGATGCTACAGTGTTGCCAACCTTCGGTGTCTCAGCAATAGATGCCCTTTGGTTTCTGAATGTTTAAAGAACCTGAAGTCACTCTTGTTAATGTGTGCCCTGACCCAGCTTGTTCCATTCATCCCTAATCACTTTCTTAAAGGAGGAGTGAAGTGGTCTTGCAGCCTCAGGGGAGGAATTTACTCTATGGCTTAATCTCAGGAGCCTGCTCAGGCTGGATGGGAATCATGGAAACAACATTGTTGCACACAGCTCGAAATTTCAAAGGTGGGGGGGGGGAAATTGCTGCATTCCCACCCTTTCTCTTTGGATTCAGAATCAGACAGCTGACCTTCCTCAGTGGAGGAAGAGAGTCAGAGGAGTCTGTCTCCTGGATTTGTTTTTGTGCCTTTTCTTTCCCTCTTTGGAACCTTTTTAGGGTGCTTTGGGAGCATAGATGCTCTGCTGCAGCTTTGGTGAAGCCTTTTGCTGCTTGCCTTCCCTAGGTTCTGCAGCACTCTTGAAAGTTCTGCCTCAGAATCCTCTCCTGCTGGGACCTGTTCCTTCTGGGAGTTGTCCAAGTCCTCCTGGTCAGCTTGGGAGGGAGTAGGAGCTGATTAGAAGCCCTGCTTCTTTCCCTGGGGCTCTGAGGACCGATTTTTAGACTTTGGGAGTGCTTTGTGGCCCTCCAAGTTTCCCCTCTTTGTTCTGGGACTTACCCCCTGAATAGGAAGGTCAGGGAGAATCCTCATAGAATGACAGAATATTAGGGTTGGAAGGGACCTCAGGGGGTCATCTAGCCCAACCCCCTGCTCACAGCAATCCCCAGACAGATTTTTGCCCCAGATCCCTAAATGGCCCACTCAAGGATTGAACTCACAACCCTGGGTTTAGCAGGCTAATGTTTAAACCACTGAGCTATCCCTCCACCCGTCCTTACTTATGGAGCCTGTCACTGGTCTATACCCAGGTTCCTGGTCCATTTTATCCCTGTTGGGGTTGTGGCTGCCTTGGTGGGTGTAATGGGGTTTGCTCACCACTCTGGCACCTCCTGCTGGAGGTCTTTTGAATTAGCTCTTCATGGTAGTGCACACTCTTCAGGTGGTGCCTCGCAGCTGTCACTCCTGCTCCAGGACCCACATCTCTGAAAGGACCACAGCAACCTCTTCAGCGACACAGCCCTCCGGCCTTGCCACACATGGGGTTCCCCCCTTCTGGGTAACCTGCAGTCCTCTCTTCAGCCACTTCCGTAAATGGCAACTGCAGCAAATTGTCTGGCCACTTACTCGTGGCCCCAGCATCCTCTTTGCCCTTGCCTGAGGGCCTCAGCCTGTAAACCCCAGTAGCCAGCCAGGAGCTGTCTCTTGCTCCCCAGTCCCTGCTCGGAGCACTGCTCTGTCCAGGGTGCTGGCAGTTCTCTCAGCCCTCCAGAGACAAAGTCTTTCCCCGCTGGGCTCCCAGCAGAGAACTGCCCTCCTCTGCCCTGCAGCTCCCTTTTTATATGGGCCTGCTTGGCCCTGCTTGGCTGCTCCCTGCAGCCCTTCTCTGATTGGTTGCCTCCTTTACAGCCTTCCTTGGGCTCTATTAACCCTTTAGAGCCCAGTGTGGGGCAGGCACCCCACCACAGTGGGTAAGGGAACCCACCTACCTGTCTGACTCCTAGACTCAGGACCTAACAGAGTCAGGGAGGGAGGGAAAGGCTGGAAGCAGGCAGCCTCACCCATAGAGCACTTCTTGGATTAAACCCTGTGCTTTTTTGACTACTCTGCCATGCCTGCAAGGGGAAGAGGACCCGGCAGGGAGTGCAGCAGAGCTCAGAGCTGGTTAATCCCCCAAGCAATTAACTGACCTAGGAAGGAGAGGAAACTTAGAGAGGGAGAAGGCTGCTCCCCACTGCCCAAAAGCTGGACAGAAATAGCTCAAATTGCAAAGTACAGGCAGGATCAACAGCAACTGCCTCAGTCTGGTGCAGTGGAGGCAGAGAATCTGGCAGCAAGCCGGAGCAGAGGAGGTATGGCCAGGGCGTGTGGAGTTGATCTGCCTCCACAAAACTGCAGAGAGAGAGCAGCCTGGATGCCCAGAATTGTGGGAGACACTGGGCTGCAGAAAGTGCTCCATCCAAGCCCCTTAACCACTGACTTGTACAGTGTGTGTGTTAGTAGTGAAAGGACTGTTTCTACCGTTAGGGTTACTATGGCAATGAGTTCCACATCAACTGGCATTTAAGTGGCAGGTGCTGGAACAGTGGCAATCATGCAACAGTTAACTCTGCTTGAAATAAGTCTAACTGAAATGGTAGCTGTAGTGCCTGTACCCCGTGGGTGGACTTATATGGGTGGACATGAAGTAAGTTACAGGTGTGCGGGGCGAGCAGCCTTGTAAATTTCTCTACTGTAAGCAAAGCCTGTCTTCAAATGGAGACTCTTCCTTTTGAAAAGCTTTTGCTCTGTCATTGTGTCCCTTTTTTCTCCATGTGTAGGAGAATGAAGCAAGACACTGCCAGATCTCTGTATGTGTCATTTTAACCCCCTTCTCCTTTAGGACCAGAACAATTAGTATCTGTATGATAGCAACTAGCACTAACAATGCAGCGGCATTAGTGGTTGTAACAATGTTGTAAGGGCGAGTGTAGATGAGTTTGGGCATTTTTATCACAATGCCATGAAAATCTTCTCTGAACAAGTGGAAAAAAGGTTCCCAATCCCAGTCTACAGTAGCAGCTTGGCACTGGTGCAGCAGCAGTTATTGTAACACGTTTACTAAAGTATTGAGTGTAGATGCTCTAGGGTATTTTGTAGCTGTTTTCCAGCACCATTGCATCTATTATCCATGGCGTAAGTTCTAATGTAGATCAAGAACAGGCATTTTTGTGTCACAAGCGTAGCTATTTTCCTGGTGTAGACAAGGGCTTTGAAAGAGATAAAATGAGTGAGATAATTGCTCTTATTGGACTATTTTCTGGTGGTGAAAGGGACAAGCTTTCGAGGTTACACAGTCCTTACACAGAGATCTTCCTCCTCCTGAAGAAGAGCTCTGTCAAAGCTTGAAAGCTTGTCTCTCTCACCAAGAGAAGTTGGTCCAATAAGAGAGATTTTCTCATCCCCCTTGCGTCTCTAAGGGTACGTCTTCACTACCGGCCGTATCAGCGGGTAGCAATCAATTTCTCAGGGATCAATATATCGCGTCTCATCTAGATGCGATATATCGATCCCCGAACACGCTCCTGTCGACTCCAGAACTCCACCAACGCGAACGGTGGTAGCGGAGTTGACATGGGGAGCCGCGGACGTCGATCCCGCACCGTGAGGACGGTAGGTAATTCAAGCTAAGGTACTTCGACTTCAGCTACACTATTCACCTAGCTGAAGTTGCGTATCTTAGATTGATCCTGCCCCCCCAGCGTAGACCAGCCCTAACGCTATGTCTACACAGCAACTAGACACCCTCGGCTGGTCCATGCCAGCCAACTCAGGCTTGTAGGACACGGGCTTCGGGGCTCTTTCACCCTCCAGCAATGTCAGGTGAATAGACCTTAACGATTCTGAAGAGTATTTTTGTGGTTCCCCTAACTGGGAAAAGTCATATCCCATTAACATTTAAAAAGGCCAGCTCTTGAGTGAGAAGAATTTTCCTAATTACTGGTATGACATAAGACTGAAAAGCTCTCCATTAGCCAGACATATTCACAATTATAAATACATAAGTAAAAAAGTCATTGGTACAATATATGTCGATTATAGCCAAAAATAGACAGATTATTTATTGCCTGTCATTGCGTTCAATGATGATGCTGATCTTATGTGTGGAGAAAAGACACGCCTCTGTGGCTGCACTTCACTTCTTAAAAAATGAATCTGGAAAACCTCTCACTGTATACATCTGGCCTCTTCACTTGCATTTTGAAGGAGGAAATTTAACAGGAAAATGGCAAATACGATGAAGATAACATGGGTCGGTTCACTTCATCTTCCACAATTCTACACCTCCACTACTTCAAAGAACCAATATTTATTTATTGGTTCTGTGTCACATTAATTTCATAAACTCGTGCAGAATTTAAATTAGACTCATAAAGCTAATCCCTGGACAACAAAGACACACTGAATTAGCATTTCAGCTGAATTGAATAAACTCATTATTTTTTCATTTCCCTAAATTATAGCAAATCTGTTTTTAACAGGGAGAAAGTTTCTAAGGATATGAGGGTTGCAAATGGTGAGTCCAATGAAATTCTTCCTTATCCCCATAAGGCCGTCATGAAGTAGCTTCTTTATGGAGTTATACAATCCTCTGCAGTTTTGAGATTGGTGTGAATATGAGTTTTATAGACTGTAGAGGAGGTGAAACATTTGAGAAGGAAACGATGCTAAATGTTAAATTCAGCTACCGCTCTGGAAATTGTTTGCCTGACAACCTGGTGACAGGTAATCCAAAAGTGTGGATATCAGGGGAATGAGGAACTTCAGCACCCATTGGGATTGTCCTACACTAACACAAATAAGAATACAAGGACATTTAACTCCTTAACTCCAGCAGAATTGGCATCTCCCACTGTCAGTTTGTCTAAGTATTTATACTATGCTCCTCACCATGGCTGCAGTTTGAATTCGCATGTATGGCTGCAGAGCGGCAAAGATGCTGCCCAGTGTAGCAGCTGTGGCCAGGCAGAAGCAGGTGGGGCTAAAATGCCATTTTAGCCTACAGGTCCTCCGGCGTGGCTCCTCTGTCTTGTACCAGTTGTTGCCTGTTGGGTCCAGAATTTGGTAGCTGCAAAGGTGGCAAACTTCAAGCATAGACTAAAATACACTAACTAGCAAGAGCCAGTTGTTCTGGCCCCAGCAACTTCTAATCCCACAATATTTTAAAGAATGATCTGACACTTGACCCCTCCAGGCCTTTTATTTCAAAACGATTTTTCCAGCAATACAGATTGATTGAATTTGGCTGGCTATTGCCACAGAAGAATGCACTGATGAACAATGTTAAGCAACATGCCAAGAATGGTATATGTACAATCATCTTCCTGTACATCATATGTAATGGATGTGGCAGCTCATATGTACTGATGGTGACCGAAGCAAAGCCTTTTTCTAAACCTTTAATGTCCAATTGTGCATGTCCCCTCAAACGTTTTGCCCAGCTCTATTAAAACAAGATCAAAGTTATCAAATTGGAAGCAGATTGAGTAGTGAAGCACTTTGGCCTCTACTCTACATTATCTGTGTTGATGTGACTATGAGATCTCATTAACTAGCTACAGATGTTCTATAGTTCATACATTGCATCGCCTTAAAATAAACTAAGTTTGGCAATCCTCTCCGTGTAATGTTTGAATGATTTTCCACATTCTTTATTATAAGCTTCACCTTTACAGTAAACAGACTTAACAATTGGTTCCAGTGTAAAAACAAAACCAGACAAAGGGACACATTTGATTCCAGTTTGGTTAATGGGGAAATACTGTGAGAACAGCCATTGATTTCTCTATAACCAGAAGTGAAAAGTCACTTTCCTGGCCACATCATGGTGGTGCCAGCAGAAACTGACCAGCCCTTCCCAATGTGTCTACAGAGGCTCAATGGCCCATAGTGGGAGCAGCCCTTCCTGATAGCTGCTGGGAAAAGCTGATTGGGGATGCGGATGAATGGGGAACAGTGACCACATGTATTTTGGCGAGGGTGAGAGCAAAGTTTGTATGTTTTTTATATTTTGTTTCTCATCATAGACCAAGAAGCAGGGAAAGAAAGGGGCAAAAGACATTATAATTATTTTTAATTTCTGTCTGTCACAAGTAAGCAGAGGCATCTGAAAGTGTGAAATATTCCAAGCTCCTGTAGGGTGTAAATACTAAACAAAAACCAAAGGTGGTTTTGATTTTGTCCTTGGCAAACCAAAAGGTGAGTTTGCCAGAAGCAAACCCAAAACAGGGCTGCTCCACTCTGTCTCTCTCTCTCTCTTAATAAGTAGATGAGATATGTTCCTCAACTGTTGTTTAAGCATGATGGTTGACTATATTAAGGGAAAAACACTCTGATAATAAAATATTATAACAGAGCTGTGTAAACCACTATGACAATAGATGGATCGAACAATATTTTTAAAACTCCATTGAAAAAGCTGAAAAAATTGTTTAAATCTAATTTCATATGGTAACCCCACCCCCACACACACACACAGTTGTTTGTTAAATAGCTATTTACATGGCTGACATTAATCAGCTCCAAAAGGAGCCATCATGGTCATTGGGCCAATAATAATTATTTTTAAATCTTTTGGAAATAGCCTTAATGGATTCCAAAGAACCAGTAAGTTCTGTTAGGTCAATAATACAGGTTTTAACAATACTTTATAAACAAACAGTTTGTGATCTATTTTGTCAATATATATTTTCATGAAAGGCTTGTAATCATTAATATAAAAGCAGTTTAAAATTAACCAACACGCCCCAAAGGATTATACCTATAGGATTAAGTAACACTAAAGCTGTGACACGAGGAAAAAATAAATGTCTCTTCTCTGTTTTTTACTACGTGCCTGTGTTTTTAACCTGCAGACATCTCAGTAAGGATGCACCTCATTAATATTATTTATCTGTGGGTTGCGTGTGTATTTATATAAATAGATTAGTTTGTAACATTAATGTTAATGAGAAACTTGTGCATTTACAAGTACATAGTAATGCCCTTCCTTTGCCAGCAGCTGGCTGTGAGTCCCTTGTTCCACTACTTTTCCATTATGAATCACTGCTATGACATCAGCGTTCTGGAAGGTCGTCAAGCGGTGAGCAATAATAATGCAGGTTCGACCCTTCCTGGCATCGTCCAAGGCTTTCTGGACAATCTGCAGACAGATGCAGTGAAAAACTTGCTATTACTTGGAGAATCTTCCCTTTCATAGGTAACACCTTTGCCTTTATAGTTCACATTATCACTTGGGTGTTCCTCACTGGGGTTTAGGAGTCAGTCCTTCCCATGCATGAAGGAGGCCTCAAACACAAGGGCCTGATATTACAACCTTTATTTGTGTGAGTAATTCCACTGAAGTCACTGAGACTACTCTCATGAACAAAGGCTAGCAGAATGAGGTCCATAAGGATATAGTTTGGACCAACACAACTAATTTGCAGGGGTGTAATGAATTGTCTGTGATAGTGGCTGCTTACCAAATGTGTGTATTATATTTGATACTGCATGCTGTCTGTTTCCAACTACACGCCAAATTTAGAGAAACTAACAACCTCTGTCCTCCTGCCATATGCCCTTGTCCAGGTGTTTGTCAGTTAGACATGCCCAGTACTTAGATCAGTTTGGAGAAAGCAGACCAGCCAAATACATAGACATGACTAAAACTTGCACGTTCATTGATAGTACCAGCAATGCCAGACACTTCTTGTTAGCCATAAAAATCCAAAATTCAGGATCCTGACATCTGGCTCACAATTGGATGGTGGTTTGCATGGTGGCATTTTTCACTTCTACTGCATCCCCATCCAAATGAACAGTTCCCTATGGAGTCTCCCCCCTCTCCTGGAGATGGTGGATGGAGTGAGGAAGCTCAGCCAGCTGAGCAGCAGAGGATAGCTTAATTACTCTCTCTTCCCTGCACAACATCTCCTGAGAGGTAGGAGGTGTTGCTGAAGCCTTTTTTCCAAGCCAGCTGCTCCTGCATGTCATCTCTTACCCTCTGAATGCAGATGGATCAAAGGACTGGGAAGCGGACAGAGGCTTCTTCATTGTTCCATTCTGTCCTGACAGCCAGCAGTTCTATTGGCAGAGTGGATCCCTCTCGGTTTCTGTAGCAACACCTGTTCCCCCAGACAGAGCAGGAAATAGTGCAGAAAGAGACCCACTTTGCTGCTAGTGCTGCTGGCTGAAGGAAAGAGGAAGGAGCTGGTGACTTTCCTTACAAGGCCTCCTCTAGTAGATCACAGTCTACTGTTTGAAGACACCTGTCTCAAACTCAAAGTGGCTAATTATGAATGGGATTTTCCAAAGTGCTCAGCACTGGCCTAACTGTGAATCCATTAAAAAAGTCCCACTGACTTCATAACGGACTTTGAAGGAACTGAGGCAGGCCAAAAATGAGGAGTTCTGAAAATCCCACTTTGTCTCCAGCCCCAAGTGTTGCTGTTTACCATCAGCTCCCAATTTAGAGACCAAGAATTGAAGGCACTCTACACCTTGCAAAAGCAGGCTGTAGACAGAGTGAGCTAAGGATTGTTCTGTGGAACTTTCAAAATTGTATTGTACATGCAGCGCCTGTGTTCTTGCAGTGAAGCGTTCGAACCCCGTAATTTTGTGTGTATTACAAATGGTAGAATGCATATTACTAACCTTTTCACTTTCCGTGTCAAGAGCAGATGTGGCTTCATCCAGAAGCAGAACTGCTGGCTTATGAACTAGAGCACGAGCAATTGCTATTCTTTGTTTCTGACCTCCAGAAAGTTGTGCTCCTTTGTCACCCACTTGGGTATTATACTTCTGTATAAGTATATATTCATTGTGAAGGAAAGTTAGAAACAGAAAGTTATAGTTTTAAAGCAGATAATGTACTATATTAAGCATTTCCACCATGAAAGAAAAAATAATAATGTAATTGTTTTTAATAAAAAATAAGATGTTATAAGATTTTATTAAATGTTTGAATCAAAATGCATTTGTATAGCTACACGTATTGATAACTGCTCTGTAATGAAAATTCATTTCAGCATTAGAAAAAGATTAAGCCCTTGTCTGGTTTGTGTCCAGGAGTGTACCTATAAACTCTATTGTTTGAGTAGGGGAGAGGACAGATTTGCTGACGTTCAGCATGATGCCCAGGCGAGTGAACGTGTCCGTGGCCATTTGTACCTGAGACTGGACATGTTGATGACACTGACCCCATATAAGCCAGTCATCGAGGTATGGGAAGACATGCACGTGGTGACGGCGAAGGAAGGCTGCCATGACCGCCATGCACTTGGTAAAGACACAAGGGGCTGTGCACATGCCAAATGGAAGGACCATGAACTGATAGTGCATGTTGTTCACCATGAAGTGGAGGAAATGTCTGTGACGGAATAATCTAAATATGAAAGTACGTGTCTTTCATATCAAGGGTGACATACCAGTCTCCCGGATCCAGCGAGGGAATGATAGTGGCTAAGGAGACCATATGGAACTTCAGGTTGACGATGTGCTTGTTGAGATCCCTGAGGTCCAGAATGGGCCATAGGCCTCCTTTTTCCTTGGGGGCAAGGAAATAACGGGAGAAGAAACCCATGCCCCTGAGCTCCTGAGGCACTTCCTCCACTGCCCCTAGGGCAAGGAGGGATTGTACCTGCTGGACGAGGAGTTGCTCGTGAGAAGGATCCCTGAAGAGGGACGGGGAAGGAGGGTGGGAGGGCGGGATGGAACAGAAATGGATAGAATCTCCCATCTGCACCGTGCGCCGGACCCAATGGTCCAAGGTAATATGGGACCAGGCATGGTAGAAATGGATAGACGGTTCAGGAACGGGTAATAGTCCAGAATGAGAGCTGGTAGTCCCTCCTCAGGCGCACCTTCAAAACGGGCGCTTAGGGCCTGAGGGAGGCTTAGACTGTCCTCCCTGTCCAGAGGGGGTGCGAGATGGTCTATGTTGGGAGTATCTGTTTCTCCGATGAGAAAAGTCCTGCCTAGGTCTAGGCGGGAAGGCGCACTGCTGGGTGGTCTGGTGTTTAAATGGCTTTCATTGGTTAGCCGGGGTATGCATACCTAAAGATTTGATAGTGTTTCTCGTATCCTTTAAGGTATGGAAGCAGGACTCAAACAAGCCCTGACCAAAGGGGAGATCTTGGATGGTGCTTTGGACCTGAGGATTGCAGTCGCATGACAATGCCAGAAGCCAGAGTGCGCGCAGCTGCTTCCGCAGCATCGAGGGGACCCTGGAGGGAGGTCCAGGCAACCAATTTACCTTCCTCAGCAATGGCCCCGAGTTCCGTACGAGCCTCCGCTGGGAGAAAAACACTTAACACTAACTATTAACAATTAACTAACAACGATTGTGATAAGCTAGGAATTAGTGGAGCACTTGAGAAACCATGAGACCACTGTTCCAACAACCATCACGGGCGGTAAGAAGGAACTGAAGGGGGGGTCGGGCCGGCAGGGTCTTATAGAGAACGCCATATCGGCGCCACTCCAGAGGGCTCCCCAGATGGCCCGACGGGTAGCTGCTACGGAAAAAGTTTCTGACTTCCGTGGACGCGGTGCACACACACACCTAACTGGAATTGATATGAGCAATTACTCAAAGAAGAACATAAAGGTTAAAATGTACTTGAAACATTTTACCTTTCAGATAAGACTAAAACTGGAGAAAGTTTCAGCAAAAAAAGGAAAAAGAATTGGCAAAGTTTATGAGGAAATGAAAATAAAGGTTTAGAATCAAACGTGTCCTTTATAGTTGTTATATAACATTACTGTGGTAGAGGAGAACAAGAAAACTGGAGCTCAGATTTTGCATTTGAATTAGCTAATTATGACTGCGTCTGTGTTAATACATATTGCAAGTTACATTTTTAAACATCAGCTTCCTATTTTCCTCTTTGAGAATTGTATCCACAAGAAAATGAGCTTTTTTTAAAAAAACAAAAAGCATATTGTTTTGCATTAATGGGAGTTGCTTAGATAGGTCACAGTGAATATTTACCCCACACTGAGAATGGAAAGACACTTTCATTTACCTCTGGGAGATTTTCTATGAAGATGTGAATATTTGCTGCTTTAGCTGCCTCTTCAACTTCCTCCTGACTGACAACCCGACTGTTGTCTCCGTACTGGATATTTTCAGCAATGCTGCAGTCAAACAAAATAGGCTCCTGGGACACAATACCCAATCTGGACCTTAACCATTGCAAATGCAAAGACTTGGTATCTAACCCATCTGCAAACTAGAAACAGAAAAAGGGAAAAATCACTCCCTGCAGAACACTTGAGGAGGAGTATTGCATACAATGTAAATGTGAAACACGAATCTGTAAAAATCCTCTGACCTGTGTTAGAGTTACAGTAAAGTAAAGTGGTCAGTGAACCACTTCTGATCAAATAATACATGACCAGATCTTTCATCCAAAATTGAACTGAACCAAAACTCTGAAAATTCAAAAGAAGCTCAGATAACCTTTTCCTCTCAGAAATATTTTTTTTGTGGACGTCTGCTCTGGTAGCTTCCGTAATAGATGTGGAATTGCCAATCTATAACGAGTTGTGCCCACAGAATGTCCATCTTTACTGATGATGGCAGGGACCAGAGATGTCATGAGAAAGTCTGTTCATGAGCTTCTTAGACTGAGACGGTTAAAGAGCTCCAATAAGAATCCACCTTTTGGGGCATTTATTCAAACATCCTTTGACTCACCATCTCTAGGCTATTCTTCTTGGAGCTCCCATCATCATTAAAAGGACTTGCATCAAAAGTCTCATCAAGTGATGAATTAGACCTCAGATTGTGTCATGTTAACATGACTACAGGACTAGTGACAAGGGTTACATTATGGGAAGTATATTCTAATGCCCCCTCTAATATATCAAGTAAATCAACAAAGAGAAGCAATCTAGTGATCTACAGCCTGGATGGGGAGTCAGAAGATCCAAAGTTCTACTCCTGGCTCTACCTTAAGCAAGTCTCAAGTCTTCTCTGCAGTACCCGGTCCTGTAACAACACCTATACACCTCAAAGGGGTGTTTTGCGGATGATTAAATGTTTATAAAATACTTTGAAGAACAGTTCTATAAGCTCTAAGTGATAACAGCTTTATAAATCACTTCTTACCACTTGTCCTGCCATAGGGTCATAAAATCTCTCCAGCAGCTGAATGGATGTGCTTTTGCCACAACGACTGCTCCCCACCAAGGCTAGGGTCTGTCCTTTATTAACCTTCACACTGAGTCCTTGCAAAACTTGAGCTTCTGGTCTTGTAGGGTATACAAAATGGATGTCCCTGAATTCAATGTTGCCATCAAACTGACTCTGGAAATGGTAGAAAATATAAATGTATGACAGAAGACCTGTCTATCTTGTACAGAAGCATCAAACACAACTCACTATGGTCATTTAAACAAAGGCGTTGACAAGTCAGTTGGAAATGGTATGGTATTGTCAAACCCAGAGCATTTTTGTCAGTTTATTATTGCTTAAATATGCAGTGACATTGGATTGGTATCTTGTGTACAGGATCTCCTTCTGTAGTGGTTCTTTTCTTCATCTCTCTCTCTCATTTATGTCATTCCTTTTCAGCCTGGTTCACAAGGACTAGCATTACTTTAGGTAAGTAAACAACCCTAATACCTCTCTTTTATGTCATCCTTGCATATAATCCAGACACTATCATTGTGTGTGGAAAACATAGTTCCTGCCCCTGGAAGTTCACTCTCTAAATAGTGTAATTTCAACACACAGTACACAGGATGAACATAGTACAAGGTGAACATCAGATCTCAGATTGGGTTAGACAGTTTTACTTTGGTGGATTATTCATAGTTTTCAAGGACAACTATGTTTTCAGTGTAGGTTTGAATAAGGAAAGGGTAGCTGATTGGCTCTTTTATATAGGAAGGGAGCTCCGTGTATAAGAGGTAGCAAGGAAGAAGACTTGAAGACAAGGGTGAGTGAAGGAGATGTTAGGAGAGACTGTGGGAGCCTCCTCTGATGCCTGGGGGACGGGACAGCTCCAGGACCACAATACCAGCACTGTCAGTACAATGGACTCTTACAGCACCTAGAGAACTGGACTTCCAAGGTTTAAACTCTTTGGGCCAAATCTTAGCTTCACTGAAGTCAAAGGCAGCTGCTTCACTGGCATCAGGATTTGGCCCAGAGTGGTTTCACTTTCAATTAACGTCTTTATCCGCAAGAAGATATTTCCCTGGGAGCATTAGCAGTCTGGGCATGTGGAGCTGATTCTGGAAAGTAGTCAAGCACATGTGTGACTTAAAGTTGTGCACATGACTTACTGGCATGCTTACAGTATGTGCCTGAGTCCTTTTCTGAACTGAGGCCACTATCCAAAAGCTAGAATTCTAAAGCAATTTCAAGTTTCTGAAAGGCTGGTTCTGCTTGTTAAAGCATTTATGGAAAGCACCAAGAGACAATATGAAATGTGTTCAGTTTACAAATACAGAGATGAGTTTCTAACTGTCAACACTGGACTTTGAGAGACAAGCTGGGTTCTTTCCATCTCACGTATAATCACCAGGAACAAAAGGTTCTGCAGGCCAAATTATGTCCTCATTAATACTTGTGGAACCCCTTTGACTTGAATGAGGTTACTCAAATGTTGTGTGCAGTGTTGTTACAGCTGCATCGGTCCCAGGATAGTAGAGAGTCAACGTGGGTGAAGTAATATCTTTTATTGGACCAACTTCTGTTGGTGAGAGAGAGAAGCTTTCGCGCTTATACAGAACTGAAGAAGAGCTCTGTGTAAGCTCGACAGCTTGTCTCTCTCACCAACAGAATTTGGACCAATGAAAGATAGTAACTCACCCACCTTGACTCTCTGTTACACAGATGTAACTGACTGGAACTTAGCAAACAAGTCTGCTGATGATGCACAAGAAGGAATAGAATCTAACTCACTCTCCGCCACAGCTGCATAGTTTACAGGAGTAAAAAGCAGTGAAAACATACTTGTATTGCTAAAGAAAGCAGTTTAACTCTGGGCTTGTCTTCACTACCAGGGAGATCAACACTGCTGTAATTGATTCAGCAGGTGTCGATAGCAGAGTGCTCTCTGATCGACTCTGGTACTCCACCGGAACGAGAACAGTAAGGTTAGTCGATGGGAGAGCATCTCCATCAGTGCAGCACAGTGAAGACACCACGGTAAGTCGACCTAAGCTACATCAAACCAAGTTACATTATTCACATAGCTGCAGTAGCGCAACTTTGGTTGACTTTCCCCGGTAGTGTAGACAAGGCCTCAGAATACACCCAACGGACAGAACAGGTGAATGAAATGTCATTCTTCCAGTCATTTTTCAGAACAGAAACGCTCTTAAAAGTATTCTGTTGATTTCTCAAGCAAAAAGGTGTTAAACGGCACTGGGCAAATATAAAATTACTTAGTTATTGCTGTTAAAAATTACCCTACCTGTCTGGTCCTGTCTTTTGTGACATTGCAAAAGGCAATTTAACAAGATTAATACAATTAAGGACAATACAGTACCACCAGGTTTGTCAGTTTCAAGGACTTTCTGAATGGCCTTACCAGTTTTATACCCTCTTCACTATAGCTGTCAATTAAGGATTTCCAATCCAAAAGCTGAAAGATTCGTTGGGCAGAAACTTTAGCTTTGCCGAAATCTGGTGCCGAAGAAGTGGATTTCCCAACATTTATAGCACCAAATACAACTGAAAAAAGGCTCTGAAAACAAAACACAAAACATCTTTCAGTTCATCTAAAGAGACTTTTTATTATTGTTCAGAAATTACAAATATTGTTTTCCTTATTTAAAACAAACAGACTTAACACTATCTATAAATCTGAGAACTGTGACTTTTTAGAACTTTATGGTTTAGAAAAATTACACACAAAGGATTAGAAACAGAGGTTTACAACTATCAATATTTTTATGGGTGACTAATGGAATGTAATTTCTCCCCGCAGAAGCATTTCACAAAGCCCGTTGTCTGCAATGAAGTGTCAGCAGCAAAAGTTTCTCCATAAGGAATAAACTGAGCCAGGCTCCATACATGCCGACACACCTGTGTCAAGCTTCCTCTCCCAGAAATAACCCTTCTGCCTTAATTGAACTCCTGACCAGATTCTAAACTGCTGGACTTCTTGCACTATTGCCTCAGTAACTAGACTATACACAATTAGCATGTGTAGAAATCACTGCCTTTGGACTGATGTGTACTCACATAAATACATTTTCAAAGTTTGTATAACAATTAGCAATGAGCCATCCCCCGAATCTGAAGATTGTTGCCTCAAGAAAGTAGGTTGCACATTGGGCTATTCCATAGGTAAGTCCATATAGGGGGGCATTTGTTAGAGAGTCCCTGATAAAAGAAAAGATTTATGTTAAAGGAAAAAATTGTCATGAAATGCCACGAGCAGAGACTGGTTGGGAGAAGGTCAGGCCTTTGGATTAGGGGTGGCAAACCCTATACCTCACTCACTCAAATAATAAATAATAATAATTAATAAAGCTGTATGCTAGGGCCTCCATGAAGGTGCCTCTGGAGAGAACTTATGGCAAATGAGATCCCTTCATCCCAACTAGCTGTTTGTTGGATAGGACCTTATGGTAAAATTACCTTTTATACGCAAAACATTTTAACACTTGCATGCTGGTTTCCAGAATAAATGTTTATGGATGGCCAAAGCAATCGGACACAAAGCAAATTGATAATTTGAATAAGTCTCTTATGATCTTTGAATGCTTGAATTTTTGGAGAATTTGGATAAATGTAGTGGTCACCGTAGAAAAGTCAATGTCTACAACACAGCATAACTGAAGCACTGCAGATATTGCCTATTCTGAGTACAAGAGTGGGAAAAGTAACAACTCAGAGCCCACTTTACACTGGTAACTTATAAATGGTGACCAATGTTGTTGTGTGGGATGGTAAAACTGGATCACCTTAATTATGTGCAGACCTTGCTGTGACAAAGAATCTGGTCCTAGTTCTGACAAAATGATTTTTCAACAGAAAATGCAATTTCTGCACATTTGAAATTTTCCATTGGGAAAAAAGTAACAAAATATTTTATTCTGGGTTGGTTTGACCTGAATTGAAATATTTCTGCTTTGCACCCACAGCCATGGGACCCTGATAATGCATTATGCCACTCAGTCAGAGGGGAGACCACACTGCATCATGGGAGATGTAATCCAACCAGGGAGCCCGGCCCATAAGAGAGGCAATGTTCCAAAACAGGGAAATGCAGTTTGATGTTGAACTAGATAGAAACAAAACATTTCAGATCAGTTAAACAAAAGAAAAATTAAATATTTCAATTATTTGGGAATACAAAAATATTTTGTTTGGAGGAAAAAAATGCAAAAATGGAATGATTTGCCATTTCTACATTGAAATTTTTCTAAAAAACTTTTTCTGTGAAAAAATGTGATATATTTTCACATTTTATCCCACTTCAGAGTAAAACAGAGGTTGAAATATTAGAATTTCCCACAGAAAAGAAATTCAGATTTTCACTTATCTCTAGTGCTCATATATTTTTAAAATGTTTTCCAAAATAGTTTCACTATAAATCATAATATTGTATTATGTGACCTGCCAGGACTAGAGACAAGGGCTAAAGCTGGAAATCCCATTTCTCCAATGAAATATAGATTTTTTTTTCTCATACTGATGATGGTTTATCGAATATTGAATCATAAAACTTCATTGGCAGCGGACTGTCATTTTTCAATCCCTGCTTTTACTTAAAACATACTTAAGGGGAAAGAAACAAAATGGATGGTAGATCATTTCATTGAAATAAAATGGAGATTAGGAAAATGTCGGACATATTTGGATATTAGAAATTAGCCCCTGCAGTGGTTAGCTTGTAGAGTGTGACTGAAAAGGCCAAAGGGAAAAAAGAAATACACCTTATTTCAAGACCGGCAAGTCCTTACTTGTAATACAAGTCATAATACACGGTGACGTTATGTAGTATAAAGTCTTTGCCACTTGACTTATGAAACTCATTCTGCTGCAGTACTTGTGAAGAAGTAAACATCCCATATTCATGTTAATAAAAACTTTATACCAGGTCATTACATTCTCTCTCACACACAAATATTACATCGCACACAATAGAATCTAAGAACATATTTTAAAGAAACTGAGTAAATACATTTTACTCTGCCAAAATCTTTTCAAATCATGTATGTGTTTAATATTTTCAGTCTGCAAATGAATGTAATATGAATAAATCTGGTGTTGTTTTAAATTAAGAAAATATGTATTCATTGCTTTTAAAAAACAGAATTGTTTGAGAGCAAATCCTACCTGTATGGACCATTCAAACTTGCATTATATCTCTCATAGAATGCATCTTCACTACTTAATGAAGCCACAGTTCTTATATTTTCAACCACTTCCGTTGAAATCTAAATGGGGAGACAAGACAAATATGAAATATTCTCTTATGTCTGAGTCTACTCCCACCACTATGTAGTTAGCACATCTCTAGCACTTTTCATCTTTCGCTCTCCAAGTGTTTTTCTTTTAAAAAAAAGGAGATTAAGTATCATTCTCAGGGAAACTGAGGCACAACTATTAAATTATTTGCCTAAGGTCACACAGTGGTTTACTACTACACCAACATGGCTGCTATGTGATTCCTAAGTACTCCTCCCCCACCTGTAAATTTTGTTGTACAGCAGCATTAGCTGGCACTATAGAAGCCATTAAAAGGTAAGAAGTTGCTCCTTGCTCTGAGTACACATATCCCAGGCAGCTGATCACTGGAGGGCTGCATGCTACCTTGGTTATGCAGCCTGAGCGCCACTTTGAGCTGGGTGAGCCTCACACTCCTACTACCCACCCCCAGTGGGGACTCCTGTTTCTGCTTCTGCCAGGCTTCCCCAGCTAAGTGCCAGTCCTACCCTGTGTACCCCTCCTCCAAAGCAGGCCCTTCCCCCCCACACTTTGGCCAGCACTCCCACTGGGCTGAAGTGTATCTTAACGTCTCATTTTCTGGATTTCAGATGTTTAAATGTGCATGATCTTTAGCCCCCCCAGATCCTGGCTTCTCTGGGGGGCAAGGTGAGAGGCTCAGACACTCCAAGAAGAGCAGGGTCCCTAGATCCCAGTTCACATGGAGGAGCAGGGCTCTCCCCAGATCCAAGCACACAGAGAAGGGGAGAATTCAGTGCTGACAGCCCACCCCCAAATCCTCAGCTTCCTCTGTCACCCCTCACATTCCCCATCCTCTCCCCTCACATTCCCCCAATCCCCACCCTCCCCCTTATTTGAGCCCCCAACTCTTCTTCCCACCCTACCACTCATCCTCATTTATCCCCCTGCTCATGTGCTGGCGTCCTCCTTTCCCCAGGGGTGCCCAAACTCCCACTCAGCTACAGGCCCTGCCCCCACTCCAACCCTTCCCCCAAAGCCCCACCCCCATCTTCCCACCCAGTTCCTCCCCAAAGCGCACCTCATCCCCACTGCTTCCCCTTTCCCCCCAGCACCTCCTGCACACTGCGGAACAGCAGATTGTGGTGGGCAGGAAGCACTGGGAGGGAAGGGGAAGGAGTTGGGCCGGAGGTGCTGGGGGAGAAGGGAGGGAGCTGGCTGCCAGTGGGTGCTAAGCATCCACCAATTTTTTTCCACCCTCAGAGTCAGCACCTATGCCCCCATCCCTTGCTCTAGACCCAAAACAGCTCCTTCTTCCCACTTATTTCTTACACTGCAATCACCCCTTGTAATTAATTTTCTTTTCAAACACAGTTTGAGAGCCTGTGCTCAGAGTCAATTTCTCCAAATTAAAACAAAACAAAAGTTTACATTTCATTTTCAGATTTCTGCTCAGGGTGGGTGTAGAACTTCAAAGCTGCTAGAATCTGTGAACTTAATTTTTTCCCCTGGAGGCTGAGGGGAACCCCATACTCAAATGACCCCATCTTTGGATCACTCACCCTACCCTACGCTTTCATGACACATAGCAAATTTCAAGACAATCTGTGTAAACACACAGATTTTAGCATGCTTAGTAGTCATCCTTTAAACAGGAAGGGCTTCCCCACCTTAGCCAGAGCAGAGCTGGTGCTCAGTTATAATGCTGTATACAATTAGAAGGCCAATGGAGCAGAGGAGCTCCACACATCCATCAGCATCATAATAGTCTCAGAGAGCTGTGAAGTGGCCCATTCATCTCAATGGGATGTTCTCAGCTGAAAGTGAACACCCAGCCTGAATTCAGCCAGAATCTAGCTCTGAGGAGGGTGACCAGATAGCAAGTGTGAAAAATCAGGACAGGGGTGGGGAGTAATAGGCACCTATATAAGACAAAGCCCCGAATATCGGGACAGTCCCTATAAAATTGAGACACCTGGTCACCTAGCTCTGAGACATATGAACTGCTCCATTCATGCCAGTGGGTTTTCCCATTCCCCCTCCCCAGGACTGTAGAGTTTCTGACATGCCCATTCTCAGCTCCTCACCCCTCTCTCAGCAGTGTGTTCTTGGGCCATGCTCTGAGCATGCCTGTTCTAAGCTTCCCACTCAGAGGACCCGCACTTCCCTGATCCAAGCTCACATGGGGAGAGGCAGAGAGAGGGGGCCAGACTCCCTTAGAGGGACAAAGCATCCCAGATTCCAGTTCATGTGAGGAGGTAGGGAGAGGGGCTTAGATGTCCCCAGAAAGCAATGCCTACTGCAGACCCTGGCTCACAGGAGAGGGGACATGGAAGGCAGATAGATCCCCACGGCTGGGCAAGGCAGCTTCAGAGCCTGGCGAACAGAGCGGGGTCTGGTGCAGGGCTCAGTCACCCCCAGAGAGGCAAGTGCCCCCCCCCAAATTCTACCTCACATGCAGGGGGTGGGGAGAGGGGCTAAGACTCCCCTAGAGAGCTAGGGGGTCCCCCAGATTCAAGCACACACACAAAGGGGGCAGACAGGAAGAATGTGGAGCTGCCCCTATTCCCCCCAGACACTCTGCAACAAACCCTCATGTCTGCTTCCCAGAATCCATTCCCCAAACCCAACCTCCTCTACCACCCATCCCCATTTATCTCCCTCCCCATAATCCCCCCTTTTCTCCGTGCAGCCCCAAACCCCTCTCACCCCATTCCCCTAACTCCTCCATCCCCTAAAATGCTCCTCTCTTGCCAGCAAGCATTTGCACGCCTATTTATTTTAAAACAAAAATACTTTGATGACATTACACCCCCCTCCAAAATAAAAGCCTGATAGTAACAGATTTTAGCAACATGCCAGCCAAGCTTTCCCAGGTTTTCAGCAAAGGGGGGGCCTTGAACTGTCACTAGCTGGGGGAGTTCAGGAACAAACACTGTGCGTCTCTTCAGTCTATCCAGCTGCTTTGACCATATTCTATCTACAAATCCTTTGGGGTTCGCTTTACATACGTGTTCAATGTAACTTGTGGAGTGCTTGACCTTTACTCAAGAGCCTAAGTGGATGGCCAAACTCTCTTGCTAATAATGCTCTGAATCTTGCTTCCCCCAAGTGGCTAGTGGATGCCATGTATTCTCTGGGGGGAACCCTCAAGTGAGTGAGACCCTTGTGCCAGGATCAGACCCATGGTCTGATCTCTAGATGTGGGCAAAAAACCATTACTAGAACGAACCTTTAGAAAAGCTGATTATTGGGTGGGAAATGGCATCTCGTGAACCCGTTGGTCAAATAACTCCAAATTTGGATCACTACACGTATCTTGCACCCCACAAGGTTCACCAATTTATAGTGGTGCACCTCAGGAGATGGCAGGGTAGGGTTAGTGACCCAAACCTGACATCTGTTGAGCCAGACGTTCTGGAGTTATAAGGCCTAAAACAGCCATTTAAAAAAAAAGTTTCTAGGTGGTGGGTGTTTTTTTTTTAAACAGAGCTAGAACTGTAGAGCTAGAATTCAGGTAGATACTAAGGACTGGAAGATGAATCACAAACCACTGGATGGCTGCGAACTCACCCTTCAATTAACACTGCTAAAGATAAGTTAATTACACACACACACACACACATGAGTCAAAAGGAATTTTGAACTTGCTACAATGTGAGAGTCATAGGAGCTGATTTCATTTTGGGAGAAATGCAATCAGAGCATTTGGGTGGAAAATTGGATGTGTAAACTTTCTGGGAAATAGGGTTGCCAAACCTCCAGGATTGTCCTGGAGTCTCCAGGAATTAAAGTATCAGAGGAGTAGCCATGTTAGTCTGTATCCACAAAGCCACCAGACTCCTCGTTATTTTTCAGGAATTAAAGATTAATCTTTAAAGATTGTGGCATGTCATGAAACCTCCAGGAATAGGTTCAATCAAAATTGGCAACCCTGCTGGGAGGGGGGATTGGGGTAACTAGGAATGTGTGGTAGGAGAGGTAAGAGATTCAGGTGATGAAGGTATGTGACCCCCCTGTAGTAACGGGAAACAGAGACGGTGCTGCAGAGAGACGTCCTAGGAAAAGCCCCGGACCGTTTCTTTTATTCTTTTTTCTTACATACAGATTACTCATTACTACATGATTGATATCAAACAGGTTACTCATTACTACATGATTGATATACTTGTTTATTTCCTACTAATTGGTTAAGGCTGGCTTTCCTCAATGGGCCATTGTCTTGTGTCTTCCGTGTAACTAAGACTTGCATAACAGAGTGTACCTACTGTACCGTACTATGAGGGGAACAATACCAAGGTTCAATGCAGGGACAGCGTGGTTTGCCAACACTTGTACCCACATCTCCCCCTTTTTTGTTTTGTTAAATATGACTAATACTTTCGAGGGGGCCCTGGGTAGGTCCATGGACAGCCCTTGATAAAGAGAGAAATAAAGGAGGGGACACACTGAATGCCGCAGCAAAATAGCACGAGCAAGAGTACAGTGAGTCCTCCAAAGGTGACAAGCTGATGCAACCACCCAATGTTAGGAAGCCATGAGGAAAGCCAATCCCACCATCCCGCGAGGGGTCTGGATTGTATCTGATTTGATCTGTTAAATTTTTAATAATCTTGAGTTGATTTTCAACTGAATGATGGTGATCAGAAATATTAAAGCAACACATATCATTAATCTTTTCACACCCATAATGATGCAGCATAAGTAAATAATCTATAGCCGCTCGATTTTGCAACACCCCATGGCGGATGTCTTCCTGCTCATCATTAAGGAGGGCTATAGCGGTAGATGTCGCATTCAAAGCCTTAGTGGCCGCGCAAGCCAAACCATTAATTCGCATACTGTTTCCCGAGGCCAACCCGGGGACCCCGACAAGAGAAACAGCCAAAGCGACAGTCTCGGTTTTTGAAAGTAAATGTACACGGCTATCACAGGAAGCATCCAAAGGAAGGCTGCGACTAACTCGCGAAGTATTTAACAGCTGCCTTTTGGTTGGTAATATAAGCGCAAATCGGCTTAGGCAACAACAAGTGCCATCACTAAGATTGGCGGGCATATAATTGAAAGTATATCCTGAGCATGTCCAAAACCACCCATTTGGCAGCTGTACATGCTTGTATATATAAGAGATAATTGTCACAGCAGAACAATTCAAGGCTGGAGCAGGAAACTGCTTACAATTACTCATAGTACAATTGGTCATGCGGGCACAGGTTATGTTATGTGTGGCAGCATAGGGGGTGCGAAGGGCGAGCGCATTTCTTGGTCTGCGAGGTGTTTGAGGTCCCCAATTATGATAGCCAGCATAGCCCAAACCATGAATGGTGGAATTGGGCTCCAGATTGGAATAAAACCAAGTAGCATTTTCAACATCATTAGGATTATGGCATACAGGAATCAGACAGGTACCTAAAATGTCTCCCACTGTAACTTGCTGGGAGAGACAAAAGGATGTCTGATTTAAAGTGTGAATAAATGTCTCCCACACATTGGTGGAAGGGAGAGGGGTTGCAACACCTTGCGGCAAACACAGAACGGTCACACAAATGTACATAATCCAACAAAGAGAATTAGCATTTAAGCTGGCTACTAGCGCAAGAAAATAGTTTTCTGTAGTCTTATCCGCCTTAGTTTGTTCTAATACACGTTCAGCCTGCCGCGATAAAGCTTTGACCTGTCCCCAAGTTATGGCAGCGTTGGGTGTGCCACGCTTTCGGGCCTTGTCGATCTTGTCCACCCTATCCGTCAGGGTCAGACTGAAATCCGGAATGGGATTCTTTAGCCCCTGATGCCAGGCCATCTTTCCACGGCTTCACAAAGCGAGCGGGAACCCACACAGGGCCGGTTTCAGTTGACACCGCTGTGTAGCCCCGGCCCCAGGTAATGAGCGGCACGGGCAGGCTCCACTCTGGTCCTGGCAGCTTGCGATATATCACCTTCGGCGCTGGAAGGGGCTCGGTCTGTTGATAATGGCGCTGGGCTCTAGATAAAAACTGATTATTAAACAAGGTTAAATTTAAATGATTCAGTGTAAACAAGACACGAGCCAGCCATTCTTCCTTATCTGGCAAGGATAGGGGCACTCCTCCTTTTTGTTTTTGTTTAGTGAGGGCCTCCTTTAGGGTGCGGTTAGCCCTTTCAACAATGGCCTGACCCCGGGAATTATAAGGAATGCCAAATTTGTGGAGAATGCCCCACCGGGCACAAAATGCGGCCATGGCGGAGGAACAGTAAGCAGGGCCATTGTCGGTTTTCAACTCAGCGGGGCTGCCCATTACCGCAAAACTGTGAATCAAGTGATTGCAAACATGTTTGGTAGCCTCCCCTTTTTGGGCTGTTACCCAAGTGTAGCCTGAAAATGTGTTGATGACAACGTGCAGGTATTTCCAAGGGGAGAAGGGGGGAAAAAGGGTAACATCCATCTGCCAAAGTTGATTGGCTCCGAGACCACGGGGATTTACCCCTATGGGAGGACCCTGTGGGTTAAGGGTGCATTGAGGACATTGTTGAACAATACCTCGAGCATCAGAAAGAGGGATCTGAAATTGTTTAGCCAATGCCTTGGCATTTTGATGATGTAGGGCATGACTTTCTATAGGAGTACAAGAGAATGCCCGGAGTTGGGTATCCGCCTGGGCATTGCCTTCCGTCAACATGCCAGGGAAGGGTTGGTGGCTTCGGATATGAGCAATAAAAAACTGATCGGTACGGGAATGAATGAGATGTTGCAATGCTAAAAACAAAGCTAGCAAATTTTTATCTAGTGCCGGTGATACATAACTGCCACTAATATTTGAAACAACATTGGCTACATATAAACTATCAGTAATAATATTAAACGGCTGCATTGAAAAACGATTAAAGGCCAAAATTACTGCAGCCAGCGCAGCACGCTGGGCGGAGCTTTGGGGTAGGGTAAACAAGGAACACCAGCGGGTGGTAAGTGGGTCACGCCAAGAGAGAACCCCACGGTGTGGACTTCCGTCTGTAAATACTGTAAGCACATCTGGCAGCGGGGTTGGTGAGAGTAAATAGCGAAAACTAAGGGGTAATCGCTGTGTCATGCCAAAACGGGGGTCCTTTAAGGTGTGAAAGGTAAAGGTTCCTGTATAACCTGCACACGCACATTGAACCTCAGGAGTTGTTTCACAAAGGGTTTGCCATAAATGTAGGGGAATTGGAAGGACTATTTCTGCTGGATCAATAGCAAAAAGCACTAATGCACGTTGGCGCCCTTTTGTAATTAGGGAAGCAAGCATGGAGGGAAGGGGAGTAAGGGTATTTGCTGGGGTGTGGGCGAGATAAAGCCATTCAAGGATTCGTACCGTCCCAGCCTCGGGTGCTTGAAAGAGAGCGGCACAAGGCTGGGTCACCCCTTGAAGACAAGCGAGACGTGGAGGCTCGTTATCCACGGCACGATCCACCCAAACCTTTGCGAGAGATTGATTCACCTGCGCAATGGCATCTAATTGTGTTTTTGTGAGAGAAATGATATCGGAGGGGTGACGCCCCTGCCGAAGAGCTTCAAATAGAGGACTTAACATGTTGGTATCCAGGCGATAATAGGGGTGTACCCAATTTATAATGCCCAATACTTGCTGAAGGGTGACGTAATTAATGTTGGTTTCCAAAGCAATTTGCGGGATAATTGGAATGGAGTAGGCGGCCATCATTTTATGTCCTAGATAAAAAAGGGTTCTAAATATTGTACCTTTTCTGGGGCTATCTGAAGGCCGTATTCCTGAAGCATCTTTTGCAGGTCAGTTTTCCACGAGGGAGGGAGCTCTGGTCCTGCTATGAGGATATCATCCATATAATGGTAAACCTTAAGCGTAGGGTACCGTTTGCGAAAAGGTGATAGAGACTGACTCACGTAATATTGACAGAGGGTGGGACTGTTCAGCATACCTTGGGGAAGAACTTTCCAATGGTAGCGTTCTGTTAGCTGACTATTATTCAAAACAGGGATAGTAAAGGCAAAGTACTTTCGATCATGGGGGAGGAGAGGGATAGAGAAAAAACAATCCTTAAGATCGATTATTGCTAACTGATAATCGTGTGGTGTAACATTCGGGTTCGGGGTCCCACATTGAAGGGCTCCCATAGGTTCCAAAATTTTGTTTATAGCTCGGAGATCATGTAATAATCGCCAGCGGCCAGATTTTTTCTTAATAACAAAGACCGGAGTACTATATGGGCTAGTAGTAGGTTCAATATGTCCCTCGGTTAACTGTTCCTGAACTAATTCTTTAAGGGCTATTAATTTTTCCTGAGGGAGTGGCCATTGTTCAACCCACACTGGGACGTGGGTTTTCCATTCCAGGGGGAGGGCAGTGTGTGAAGAGCATTGACGTGTCATGGCACAACTAGGGAGGCTCCCAGTTGAGATAATAGGTCTCGTCCCCAGAGGCAAAATGCACGGACGAATTTTTGCAACCTCTCGCCCTTCCTCACTATCCCATACTGAGAGCCAATTGGTGCTCTGTCGAGAAGATTGCGGGCCTCCCACTCCCCAAACTGAGGGGGAGATTTCAGAAGGCCAGGAAGGGTCCCAATGCTTTTGTGCAATTACTGAAACATCCGCTCCAGTGTCTAGCAACCCATAGAGCTCCTTACCGTTGATGGTATACTTACGGGTCGGCTTGTGGGTTCGAATGTGTTGTAAGACCGCAGCAATCTGTGGATGAAAAAGGGGACCTTGCTCCAGATTAACGCGAGTAGAACCAAATCCGCCGGCACGACTCGCCTGGCCGGGTCCGGCCGGCGCTGTGTAAGGTAAGATTAGCAGTTGAGCCCAAGAATCCCCCGCCTTTAATTTGAGGGGAAGGTGACTCCAAATTTGAACATAGATAATGCCGGTGTAATCAGAATCGATAACTCCGGGCACAATCATAATAGACTGACTACTAGCAGATGAGCGAGGCAAAATCAACCCAAATGTATCCGGGGGAAGCGGACCAGAAAGCTGAGTAGGCATGAGGAGTACGTCACCAGGAAGAGGGGATTGCATATCTACTGCATTGATAAGATCCAAACCAGCACTGCCTTTTGTGGCCGGTTGAGCGGCCATGGCAGGCAGGGCTCCCTCCTTTAAACCGGGGCTGAAGGGGGGCCCGGTTGAAAGTTTCCCGAATTAGCTGAAGTCGAGGAGCGACATTGATTGGCCCAATGATATCCTTTGTTACATTTTGGGCACTTTTTAGTAGGACGGCCCCCGGTTGTGTTAGCTCTGCCCTTATAAGCACCACCGCCTGGGGCTCGGCACTCCTTTTTAAAGTGTCCGGGTCGCTGACAGTTAAAGCAGTTACCCGTAGGTTTGTTACCTTGACGGATTGCTCCCGCCAACAGTGCCATAGCGTGGGTCTGAGTGCCTACTTCGGCACATGCCTGCAACATATCAGCGAGTATGTAATTAGGGCGGTGAATGATAGTTTGGAGAATTTTCCGACAATCAGCATTGGACTGCTCATATGCTAAGCATATAAGGAGTTCCACCTGAGCGTCCGGATTGTCAATTTGGCGTTGAACAGCCTCTTTGAGGCGATCAACGAAATGATGATAAGGTTCCGTAGCTTGCTGTTTAACATTTGTGAATGATCGAAGGGGCTTACCGGAGGCCGGAACCCGCCGAAAGGCTCTCTGAATGCACATTGCCGTGCGGTGAAAAGATTCCATGGGCAATATAGATTGTTGTTCCATGGTGGCAAAAGCTCCTGTCCCATATATTTGCTCAGCAGTATTCTGCGCGTTACCGAGTGCTAGGGCTGCCAATTTAAACTCATTATCCCATACCACGTATTGTGCAGGGGAAAGGATCATACGAAATAGATGTTTCCAGTCCTCCGGGATCATAGTATAACTATTGGCGATCCCTTCTATCATACCCTGCACATAAGTGGAACGCAGCCCTGACTCACGTACTGCTTTGTTAAGCTCCCGAAGAATTGAGTACGGGAGGGTGGAGTGCCGAGCTACCACCTCACCTGCCTCATTGGGAGGGTCATAAGACAGAGGAAACACCAAAGGGACTTCTCCCTCCCATTGTTCCAATAAGGGGTCTTGTCCGCTTGCTCACGCCGCCGCAAGGGCGGCGCAAACAGCGCCCTGATGAAGAGACTTCTGCCCCAGGGTGTCCACCACTGGTGTAGAAGTTTTTGGTGCTAAGGAAGGGGCCGGTGGGAGCACTCGGGGATATGCTGGAGGTGCCTCCACCGAGAGCAAGGGAGGTGCGGAGGGCGACGCCTCTTTTCGTAATCTCCCCACCGCAGCTGAACAGTGCTGCCATAACAGAATATGTTGGATCTCGGCCCGAGGTTCCCGAAATAATGCCTCCCCGATCTTTATCCAATCGGAGTGGTCTAGGGAGCCTCGGTTCGAGTACCATGGGCACTTGTACTCAATTGCTCGGAGCAATTCCTCTAAGTGTCGTAACGATACTGCAGTACACCCGTCCTGTTTGATAAGTTTCAATAACTCTTTTGCATGATCTTTTTGCTCAATGGATAAGTCCCCCCCCATACTCACGAGGGAGCGCGTTGCGCTGTGGTGCACCAAGGCTAAGCCAGCCGATGAGTCGGGGGTCTTGTGTCTGGATCACGTCGGGGTCACCAGATGTAGTAACGGGAAACAGAGACGGTGCTGCAGAGAGACGTCCTAGGAAAAGCCCCGGACCGTTTCTTTTATTCTCTTTTCTTACATACAGGTTACTCATTACTACATGATTGATATACTTGTTTATTTCCTACTAATTGGTTAAGGCTGGCTTTCCTCAATGGGCCATTGTCTTGTGTCTTCCGTGTAACTAAGACTTGCATAACAGAGTGTACCTACTGTACCGTACTATGAGAGGAACAATACCAAGGTTCAATGCAGGGACAGCGTGGTTTGCCAACACTTGTACCCACCCCCCCCAGCTCTGCCAGTGCACCCCAGCCCTGCACCGCAACTCGCTGTGTCCTCTCTGCCAATAAACAAACCATCCTGCACCTCAACCTTCCTGCACCCCAACCCCCAGCTTGGTCTTGGCATCCTAACCCTCTGCATCCCACAGCTGTCTTTGCACCCCAACCCCTCATGCACCCCAACTTTCCTGCAGCCCCAGCCCTTCCAGTGTACCCCAACCTTCCTATACCCCAGTTCTACCAATGCACCTGACCCGTTGCATTTCCCAGCTCTGTCAATGCACCCCAACACTACAGGAAAGCTACTGGATACACATTGATGGGGAAATTGGAGGGTTCATGGCTGACCAGAAACCATTACAAGCTCTGACACCTCACTGTTCTTGGAGATGGGGTACATCTATCGGAAAGGGGTCAGAGGATTTTTCTCTCAAACATAAAATTGTCTGTGTTTTGGAACACAAACCCTATCTGGGATTTCTCCCACCAGCCTGCTATAAACTCCACCCTCTAGCCATTCTGAAACACGACCAGGAACACTATGCCACTGGAACACAGCTGTCCTTCACCCCAGGCACTGCATGGGAGTCAGATTAGAGAAGGGAGGAAGTGACAGGAAAGGAAAAGTTAGTACACAGGGAGTGAACATTTCAGGGAGATGTGTTCCCTGCTTGTAATAGGGAGGCCTCTGTATGGTTGTGGGGACGGGGGAATGCAGTGAAAGGGTCAGAGGCATGGCGGGGGAGGTTTGCTGAAGGAGGCCTGGTGAGGCACAGCTGATGAATGTGTGTGTCAGGGGGTGCAGCTGGCTCAGTATGCTAATTGTGGAACACTATATGTACGACTGCCTATATGGCCATTACCTCCTAACACCACCAGAGCTTTTCCTGTTTAAAAAAAACCTTGGAAATTCCATGGCAAAGATCAATGTTAAATGCAGAGTTAAGGTTGCTTGGGGGTATTGTACCCCTGCAGAATGCAGTGTGGAACAAAATTCAAACTACTGATAACCAGGAGATGCACAAGTCAGGTTGTGCATCCAAGCTTACCTCTGTCCTCTTTCCGCAGTGCCCAGTTAACACACCTACCTTTGCTCTGCCAATCCCGCAGCTGCTGACATGCACAAGGTCTTCACCTCCTTTTACAGCCCATTCACTCTCACCCATGGGATTCCATCTAACAATATTACAGGACAAGAAAGAAAAGAAAAAGAAAAAAAAGGCTGCCCACCCCATGTTCCGTCTGTTCCATAGAGCTGGCAGTAGCCAATGGGAATTATTTGCATA
The DNA here is from genome assembly GCF_020497125.1 of Mauremys mutica. Classification (NCBI taxonomy): domain Eukaryota; kingdom Metazoa; phylum Chordata; order Testudines; family Geoemydidae; genus Mauremys; species Mauremys mutica. Next base: position 236,884,842 of record NC_059073.1, read on the forward strand.
TACTCCAGTTGCAATCAGGATGCTAGGTGTGCCTACACTAAATGGTGGAGACAGTAGTTGGGCCTGCTTGGTAAGTGTGTTGGTGATGTGAGGACGTGTGGATCACTCTGAGGTATGTGAAAGAGCAGAGCAGAGCTTAGGACAGGAGGAACTCTGTGTTTGCCCCCCTCTGATGTCTGAACAAAGGGAGGAGCTAGGTATGTACCTCCAGGATCCTGTGTGCATCAGTCCAGTGCAGAATTGCGTACCTTATATCATTAGCAGGGCACAGGGGCTCTATTAGAAAGAGTATTTTCAGTAGCGAGCTGCCATATGAGCAAGCTAAGTATTTATTATCTATGCACACTCCAGGCAAAGTGAGTGAGCTCAGTGGCAGATGGACCTGTGCTGAAGAGCGGAGGAAGTAGTTAGCTCTGCTTGGTAGGTGTGTTAGCGAGATCTGTGGATGACTTGGAGATGTGTGACAGGGCTGTGGCTGGGATATGAGGAGATCTGTGTATGTGTGTGTGTGTGTGTGTGTGTGCGGAAAGGCAGGAGATGCAGGTGTGCAGGATGAAGTATGTCTCAGTTATGTCAGTAACAGGGCATGGGGCTTTAGTTACAAACAATATTGCCAGCTGTGAAGTGGAATCTGAAAGGATTCTAATGTTTTAAGGATGGCTAGTGAAAGTGTAGGTTGAGATGGTATCCTGTATGTAACAGTAGCCCTACACTTAAGATGGGAGGTGAGAGTCCCAGCTCGCATAGATGCCACCCTAACTATGCACAGTGGGTACATGAGCAGTGGCTTGAGCTAGCCGCATGAATACAAACCCACCCAGACCCCCTGGGCACATACTACTTGTGAGGCTTGCCCAAGCCACCATCCTGGCTACACTGCTCTTCTTAGTGCACTAGCTCAAGCAGAGCTAGCATGGGTATGTCTATGAGACCTGGGAATCACCTACCAGCTGAGATGTACCATCAGGGCATGGGAGCTATACAAGGCTGTGAAGCGGTTCTCACACTGTACGTCTGATATTCTTTCTGGGGAGTTGGTAAGTGTACACCACAATCTGGAACCTTCTGAATTCTTATACTGCCAAGGGTCACTGAGAGTACATGCACAGTGAGGCATAGCTGAAAGAGGCTAGAGGGAACCTAGCGTGGTCAACCTTCCCCTACCCCTTTTTTGTCCTTTCATAGATGGAATCCTGTGGGTGACATTGAATGGACTGGAGAAGAAAGTGAAGAGCCTGAACATTTCAGCAACTGTGAGGTTGGCAGAGTAAAGGTATGTGTGTTAACAGGGAGCACTGGGGAATTATTGAAAGCATTGGGGAATTCCTGATGTTCAGAACTTTGAGTTTTGCTCAACTCAAGATTCACCAAGGGGACGACCTGCCACCAAGCAACCTTAACTTTGTGTTAACATAATTGTTTTGTCATTGAATTTCAAGGCAATATAAGTAACTGTGTGGATTTTAAAGCAATAAGAAAAGTCATCCTCAACCTTAACTAGAGTGGAGCTAGCATCCCACTATAATAGAATGTCTCTCTTTATCACTGTTTTATTTAATGTATTTTCAGAGTAATTTCTGTAGAAAATCATCACTGACAATGTTGTCCTTAAAACGATATAACATTATACCCATTTAGTTTATATTGGAGATCTTACTCTTCCGGCCTCTTCCAAAGCGTTTTGATCTTTTGATGCATGACCAGCCACAGAGCTCAGTCGAATAGCACTTGCAGAAATAAAGAAAGGAACGCAGGCCAGAATAAGCAAAGTTAATCGCCAGTCATATACAAAGGCAATAATGATGGCGGACAGAAGGGTAGAGGCGTTCTTAGTGAACAAGCCAATTCGGCAACCAGTAGCCTATTAAAAGCAAAAGAGTCCAAAGTTAGAGTTAATTCTTGACACACAAAGTAGAGATCAAATGTATGAAATCATTGTTCACTCAGGATCAAATATTCAGAGGGAGAACAATCATAAATGTTGTGCATTTAAAATGGACAATTATATATGGAAAAACCCATATGGACAATTACATATGCAAATACCCCTAGCTGTGTGTTAGGTTCTGGAAGCCTGATGAAAATGTGGTCACATGGGCTCAATTTGACAAAAAAATATCAGGGTCCTCCTGTGCCACAACAAGGCACAGAAATCATGAAGAGCCAACAGCCTCTAATTTGGGGCATTTCAGTTATTTGGTGCCCAGCTTAAGGCACCTAGGGCCTGATTTTCATAGGTGCTGTACATCAGCTGAAGATAATGGAAGCTGCAGGTTCCTTTAATTAGGCACTTTGTTTTCAGCAGTGTTAGCAGCAGGAAATGAGCGTTCACACCAAAGAGCTCTTCTCTCCCTGAGGATCTGCATATCCATGTCATCAAGAAATGTAAAAGTGATGATTGGCACATGGGATCCGTGTAAACTGTGACAATACTCATGGCTCAGCTGAGCAAACAGCGGATTTTCCAGCTGGGGGCCAAACTGGAAAATCGGGCCGGGGGGGGAGGGGGATTGATTTGATTAGATCTAAAACTATTTTTTGGAGCGGGGGCAGTCGAATAAAAAATAATAATTTCAAATTGACCAAAACATTTTGGTTGACTAAAAACTGACCCTGCTCTTCCCCACACAATTTTTTTGTATTGATTTGGCCATTTTGCAGTGTTTTTCTCCTCTTTTTTATTTGAGGAAATTAGAAAATGAAATGCCATTTCAAAACAAAAGTAACAATAGCATATTTTAAATGTTTCATTTTGACCATTTATGACTTAAAACAAATCTCCCTTCCTATCTCTTTTGACTATTAGTCAAATTTTACCTGAATTCATGAATAGATTTGGGGCCCCTAAAAATACATATTTCAGCAAAAATACCATTCACTGAAAACATGTTGGCCAGCTCTACTCATGCCTGCAGATGAAATGGAAAGTTTTTTGGAAACAATCCATCTTTCAAATATCGCACTGTGGACAAACCAAGAAAACCTTGGGTGGGAAGTATGATACTTTCTTTGCTAGCTAGAGGTTTTCCTGCCCTCAGAGACTTTTGTGTTTATAATAAAATTATAAAACCAAAGCAATGACAAGATGAATTATTGCCATATACTCTGGGGCTTACACATAAAGATCACTTTGAGACTTCAGCTAGCACAAAACATGGCTGCCCATTTACTTAGCAGTAGCCGTGTTGGTTCCAGGCTATTGGAGAGAGAAGGTAGGTGAGGTAATATCTTTTATTGGACCAACTTCTCCAGGTGAAGAAGACCTAAAGAAGAGCTCTGTGTGAGCTCGAAAGCTTCTCTCTCTCACCAACAGAAGTTTATCCAATACAAGATATTACCTCACCCACCTTGTTTCTCACTCACTGATATTTCTTCGTTCTCCAGAGCAGGGGTTCTCACCCTTTTTCTTTCTGAGCCTCCCCCGTCCCTCAACATGCTATAGAAACTTCATGGCCCATCTGTGCCACAATAACTGGTTTTCTGAATATAAAAGCCAGGGCCAGCATTACGGGGTAGCAAGCAGGGCAATTGCCTGGGGCCTCACATCACAGGGCCCTCCATGAAGCTACATTGTTCAGGTTTTGGCTTCATCCCCATGTGGTGGGGCTCAGGGCCCTGGGCGTCAGCCCCATGAGGTGGGGCTTTGGTTTTCTGCCTTTGGCCCCAGAGAGTCTAATACTGGCCCTGCTTGGCGGACCCCCTTAAACCTGCTCGTAGCCGGTTGAGAACCACTGCTCTGGAGAATGCAGTGTTCTCATGTTCATTTTGATCTATTAAGCTTTTTTATAGTTTAGATCCCATGCACCTGTTTTACCTTGACAGCTGGGATGATGGACCTTATCCTCAAGAATTAAGTTGCAGTTTTTAAAGATTCAAGTAATTGTACATTCAGTCAAATATTTCATTGATTCCCACTCTGTGCTGGGCAGTAAAGAGGAGATGGGAGGGAGCATGAAATCTAGTGAGTCTGAGGATCTAGTGTATTTGTGGCATCTTAGGCCTGGTCTACACTAGGAGTTTATGTCGAATTTAGCAGCGTTAATTCAATTTAACCGTGCACCCGTCCACACCAGGAAGCTAATTAGTTCGACCTAGAGGGCTCTTTAGTTCGAATTCGGTACTCCACCCCGACAAGGGGAGTAGCGCTAAATTCGACATGGCTATGTCGAGTAAGCCTATGTGTGGACGGAAATCGACCTTAGTAGCTCCGGGAGCTATCCCACAGTGCACCACTGTGTTGACGCTCTGGACAGCAGTACGAGCTCGGATGCTCTGACCAGCCACACAGGAAAAGCCCCGGGAAAATTTGAATTCCTTTTCCTGTCTGGCCATTTTGAATCTCAGTTCCTGGTTGGACATCGGGACGAGCTCAGCAGCACCAGCAGCAATGCAGAGCTCTCCAGCAGAGGGGTCCATGCAATCTCAGAGTAGAAAGAGGGCCCCAGCATGGACTGACCGGGAAGTCTTGGATCTGATCGCTGTGTGGGGCGATGAGTCTATGCTTTCGGAGCTGCGCTCCAAAAAATGGAATGCAAAGACCTACGAGAAGGTCTCCAAAGCCATGGCACTCAGAGGATACAGTCGGGATGCAACGCAGTGCCGCGTGAAAATCAAGGACCTGAGACAAGGCTACCAAAAAATCAAAGCAGCAAACGGACGCTCCGGAGCCCAGCCCCAGACATGCCGCTTCTACGAGGCACTGCATGCCATTCTCGGTGGGTATGCCACCACTGCCCCACCAGTGACCGTGGACTCTGAGGATGGGATAGTGTCAAGGGGCAGTTTCTCGGCGATGTTCGCGGATGGGGAAGATGAGGAAGGGTTTGTGGAGGACGAGGCAGGCGACAGCGCTTACAATACTGATTTTCCCGACAGCCAGGATCTCTTCATCACCCTCACAGAGATCCCCTACCAACCCTCCCCGGCCGTTAACCCGGACTCTGAATCAGGGGAAGGATCAGTCGGTAAGTGCTATAAACATATAAACATTTATTTTTTTTTAAATCAGGAATAAAAACTATACGAAAAGAAGGTCAATACATATAGCGATCGAATAGAAATCCTCCTGGGACACTTCCACGAAGCTCTCGTACAGGTACTCGAAAAGCCTACGCAGGAGGTTCCTGGGGAGAGGTGCCTTATTGGGTGCTCCATGGAAGCACACTCTTCCGCGCCAGGCCATCCTGAGGTACAGTGGGAGCATTGCCTCCACCAGCATGGCAGCATAGGGCCCTGGTCTGTGCAGGGATTCACGCAGCATTCGCTCTCTGTCTGTCCTAGTGACCCGCCTCAGGGTGATCTCGCTCGGCGACTGCTGCATCTAATTAGGGGAATTAATGTAATGTTACTATTGTGAATGCTTGACTTTTCCTTTGCATAACAATGACCGTCGTTTAACAGCCACGTGTTGGAGGCTGCAGAGGGAAAGCATACAGGGATCTTTCCTGGGGACAGCCACAAGGGGCTGGAACAGGGTCAGACTTTATGCTTTCCAGATTGCCTGCAGCAGGAGGCCACTGCTATCCATTAACTTTTAAGCAGCCTAAAGTTTACGGCTTACCAGGCCTGGCTGCTACACAGATTCTGCTGTCCTGCCCCGCTTGTCCAATCTCCAGTGCAAGACCCCAGGCAATGAAAGCGAATGCCGAAAATTCAAACTTGTCCTGAGAGCACATGAGATTAGGTGCCCTGTATGGTCTTGTTCACAGAAACTGAGTAGACTGTGTTCAGTGTTCGCAAACATGTATCTTTGCAAGGAAATCACTTCCTTTTTCCCATCACACAGCTGCGGCTGTTTCCCGAACTGCCCCGGCATCCCCCTCACAGAGGCTGGCGCAGATTAGGCGGCGAAAGAAAAAGACTCGGGACGAGATGTTCGCTGAACTGATGGCCTGCTCCAGAGCCGAGGCGGCCCAGCAGAGCCAGTGGAGGGAGACCCTCTCTCAGCAGCAGCGCTCACACAGCGAACGGGAGGACAGGTGGCGGCAGGAAGACCAGCAGGCGACTCAAACGCTGCTTGGACTAATGAGGGAGCAAACGGACATGCTCCGGCGCCTTGTGGATGTTCTGCAGGACCGCAGGCAGGAGCAGAGAGCCCCCCTGAACTGTATCTGCAACCGCCCTCCCCCGCCACAAAGTCCTGTCCCCCCCTCACCCAAAATCACAAGAAGGAGAGGCGCTAGGGGCCGTGAAAACTGTCACTCCACCCCAGCAGAGCGCTCATGTACCAAACAGCTCTCATTCCCTAAAGTATGAGAATTGCTTCCCTTCCTGGCTCACCCGATCCAAAATCCTAGTTTCATCCCCCAACTGTGTAGTTGAGTATTAAAAATAGTTTGCTGTTCATTACTGTTTCCGTCATGTTTCTTTGCAGAAGACTTTGTGTGAAGGGGAGATAGGGGTTTGTTAATTGCATAGGACAGCCACCATTACCAGGGTACAGACATGGGGGCAGGATCAACAGCAGGTCACACACAGAGTGCAGTCACTAGGCACCCGGGTCACTCTGGGAGGTGTCTGCTGCCCCAGGTCAGTCTGGGAGGTGTATGCTGCCCCAGGGTCCGAGCGCCTGGCATCCACAAATGGCAAGGCAGGCTGCCCTTACCATGCCCTTCCACCCTAGCCATGAACCTCTCCGATGCCCTGAGCCCCAGCCAGAGCCATCATCCCCCTACACCTACTCACCCTTCCCACACACCCCTCACCCCTTCCTGCAAACCCACCCCTTCCTGCACACCCTCCTGTAACCGTCCTCCCCCCAGAGACCGCTGTAGGAGCAGGAGCCTGTCAGTCCTCGAGTGTAGAAGCGGTCTGTACATCACTGCACACCGTACCCACCACAGTCTGCATCCCTGTTTGAACCCTTTAACGCAAATTCGTTAGTAAAGAAAACTTTGTGAATTAAAAATGTTCCAATAACTTTATTTTTAAACGTCTGTTGGAAGGGGGGAAACCTGGTGAACGGGGTATGTAACTGCTGAAAAAAGTCAATAGTAACTGAAACAGGGGCAGGTTCAGCTTCTCTGTAAAGAGACTGGACAGTCATAGGTTACCCTGCTCTCTGAGGAACCTAGCTTTCAAAGCCTCCCGGATGCACAGCGCTTCCCGCTGGGCTCTTCTAATCGCATGGCTGTCTGGCTGAGCGTAATCAGCAGCCAGGCGATTTGCCTCAACCTCCCATCCCGCCATAAAGGTCTCCCCCTTGCTCTCACAGAGATTGTGGAGCACACAGCAAGCTGCAATAACAATGGGGATATTGGTTTCGCTGAGATCCGAGCGAGTCAGTAAGCTCCTCCATCTCCCCTTGAGACGTCCAAAAGCACACTCCACCACCATTCTGCACTTGCTCAGCCGGTAGTTGAAGAGCTCCTTGTTACTGTCCAGGGCACCTGTATAGCGCTTCATGAGCCAGGGCATTAGCGGGTAGGCTGGGTCCCCAAGGATCACTGTAGGCATCTCCACATCCCCAACAGTTATTTTGTGGTTCGGGAAGAAACTACCTTCCTGCAGGCGTCTAAACAGAGCAGAGTTCCTGAAAACACGCGCGTCATGAACCTTGCCCGGCCACCCAACATAGATGTTGGTAAAACGTCCCCTATGGTCCACCAGTGCTTGCAGCACCATTGAAAAGTAGCCCTTTCGGTTAATATACTGGCTGGCCTGGTGGGCCGGTCCCAGGATAGGGATGTGAGTGCCATCTATAGCCCCACCGCAGTTTGGGAATCCCATTGCGGCGAAGCCATCTATGACGACCTGGACGTTTCCCAGGGTCACTACCTTTGAGAGCAGTAGGTCAACGATTGCGTGGGCTACTTGCATCACAGCAACCCCCACGGTAGATTTGCCCACGCCAAAGTGGTTCGCTACTGACCGGTAGCTGTCTGGCGTTGCAAGTTTCCAGAGGGCTATGGCCACTTGCTTCTGCACACTCAAGGCTGCTCGCATGCGGGTGTCCTGGCGCTTCAGGGCAGGGGCCAGCAAGTCACACAGTTCAAGGAAAGTGCCCTTACGCATCCTGAAGTTTTGCAGCCACTGTGATTCATCCCAGACCTGCAGCACTATGTGGTCCCACCAGTCCGTGCTTGTTTCCCGGGCCCAGAATCGCCGTCCCATAGCATGAACGTGACCCATTGCCACCATGATCTCCGCGGCGCGGGATCCCGTGCTTTGTGAGAGGTCTGTGCCACTCTCACACTTCATGTCCTCACAGCGCTGCCGGAGCCTCCTCGCTCGATTTCTCAGCAGCTGACTGTGGAAGAGGTGGACGATAAGGTGCGAGGAGTTGCCAACGTTCATAAGTGCAGAGATGATCGCAGCGGGCTCCATGCTCGCAGTGCTGTGGCGTCCGCGCTGTCACTGACCAGAAAAGTGCGCTAACAGATTTCCCGCCGGCGCTTTCAGGGAGGGAAGGCGGGAGTGACGGTTGAATGACGACAGTTACCCAAAACCACCCTCGACACATTTTTCCCCCAGCAGGCATTGGGGGCTCTACCCAGCATTCCAATGGGAAGCGGGGACTGCGGGAACTGTGGGATAGCTGCCCAGAATGCACCGCTTCCAATGTCGACGCTTGCCCCGTTAGTGTGGACTCACAAAGTCGAATTAGTATCCTTAGTGTGGATACACAAATTCGACTTCATAAGGTCGAATCCACAAATTCGACCTAAGTTAAATCGAACTACTCTTGTAGTGTAGACATACCCTTAGAGACTAACAAATTTATTTGAGCATAAGCTTTCGTGGGCTAAAGCCCACTTCATCGGATGCACAGACTGGAACATACAGTAAGAAGATATTTATATATACAGAGAACATGAAAAGGTGGAAGTAGCCATACCAACTGTAAGAGGCCAATCAATTGAGATGAGCTATCACAGTGGTTCTGAAACTTCTGTCCTGGTGACCCCTTTCACGTAGCAAGTCTCTGAGTGTAACCTCCATTATAAATTAAAAACACCATTATAAATGCTGGAGACAAAACGGGGTTTGGGGTGGAGAGTGACAGCTCGCAACCCTCCATGTAATAATCTTGTGACCCCCCCTGAGGGGTCCTGACCCCCAGTTTGAGAACCCCTGAGGTATCATCAGCAGGAGAAAAAAAAAACTTACAGTTGGTATGGATGCTTCCACCATTTCATGTTCTCTGTATGTATAAATATCTTCTTGCTGTAAGTTCCATTCTATGCATCCAATGAAGTGGGCTTTAGCCCACGAAAACTTATGCTCAAATAAATTTGTTAGTCTCTAAGGTGCCACAAGGATTCCTGTTCTTTTTGTGGATACAGACTAACACGGCTGCTACTCTGAAACCTGAGGATGTAGTTAGTCTAGTGAATCCGGGAGCTGAGGAAGAATTTTTTTTCCAGACAAGTGAAGTAGAAATTTAATTTTATTTTAAACTATTGAATAAGTTAGGAAACTTATTACTCTTTGCTCATGAGTGAATTTAAAAAAGTATGGCTGATTTTTTTCTTCAGAATTTTTTAGACGGGGTTGTGCAGTGGGGAGGAAAGGGGAGACTGGCAAATTCTACAGAATTTGCCACTTACCTGCAGGATTTTCAGTGGCTCCTATCCTACCCCACTCCCCAAAGTCACACAGTCCCTCGTGATTCTGCCATCACTGATACTCTGTATTAATGACAACTCACTTCACCCCAGAAAGCCCACATAAACAGGCTTCCTGTGTATGAAGTGCAGTGGACAGAGCTGGGAAGAAGAAATCTACCCATGTTAACATGAGGTCAGGGTATTGACTGCAATGCAATTCTCCCACACTACACAATGTTCTGTACATACTCCTCCCTCCTGTGCTCAGTTCTAATGACTTCCTGTACACAGCTCCTCCTAAAGTCCTATTTACTCTCATTTGACCTGAAACGACTACGAGAACTTTTCATCATAGGAAGATTCTATTCTCCAAGCAACCGAAGTGGGGCTTTAGGGCCACTTGATACACTGACGACTTTGCTCCGTCAGGCAGTTTAAGTGGTGCAGAAGTGCTTACACTGGCCCTTGGACATGGCTTATTTTTAAAGTTAATAAGTTGTTTACTTAACCGCTTACAGCAAGGAAATGGAATATGTAAGAATATCTGCCGAAGCTTTACTAATTGTCATAAATTGGGACTAGTGAAACTGTTTCCAAGACTATTTAAATGTGTCAGAGAGACTCTAGAGTAGATTTACCAACTCGTTTTTCAAAATAACTTCATCGCCCCTTGCGAACACTGCAATTCATAGTTGCAAGCAAAACGTAAAAACAAAAACAAACATACCCCTTTGATCTGTGAAGCGTCTGTAGCTAATCTGGTTAACAAAACCACTATGGCATTTTTAGGATCGTCGTACCAGCCAATCTCCTGCAAGGGAACAGACGGTTCCGTTATTTTTGCTTTTGCAAGTGAAATGTTCTTACCATAACTCAGTGTGGTCAGGGTCATTAGTACAATATATGGACATTTAAAGCTTGACTAGCACGTGTGCGTGGGGGAGAGAGAGAGCCAACATAAGCACTAAGATACTCACTCTTCTTCTGTGATGAGCAACATTTGTCAGATAAACTGAAAACAATGTTAAAATAAACTATTCTTACCCGCAGAACATTTGGGTTTTTTGGTCGTTTTCCCTCTCCTCCCCGATCCCCTTAGAATGCTCCTGTGCATATGCAGAACCCTGTGATACCAAGCGCTACCAATGGGTGTGCAGTGTGCCTAAGTGTTCACCCACAGAGAATCCTCAGCAAGGAACAAAGAGAGGTGTGTCCTTTCCCAGGGGGTCCATCAGGAGGGAGTATCCAAGGACAGTCATGTTGCAATAGTATTATTGTAAATCAGTCCTGATCCAGCTGGTCATCTTGACTAGAGAAACCACTCTAGTGAGCAAAGATGATGCTTTGAGAACCTACACCTGTTATGATATGATCCGTTTGCTATGGAGTTGGATGCAAACAGACCTAAACCTATTTATCTACACATTTATATCATGACCATCAGGGTCAGATACAGATTTATCTTCTGTTTTGCTAATCTTTGCAAATATACCAATGCACTCAGATACATGCATGTTTTATACACTCTTCAGTATGGTCGATAGTGAAAGAGATGGCATCAAAATTAGACAGCTCTCCTACCAGCACTGAGTTAATTTGTACATGCTTTTGCTTTATTTTGTTTCGCACGTGTGCTCACAGACTTGCCACTTGCGCAGTGTTGAAGTGTCACTAAAAGGATGGGTTCTCTCGAAGCCATGTTGGAGGGAGGTTCTACACAGACCGCAGGGAACCAGGAATTTTCATGGTGTTATACAAATATCACCCCACAAAAGCCACCTGGTTCACATGGCAGGAGTGCTGCATATTTGCTGTCTATCGCTCTGACCCAGAAATGAGGCCCGTACCTGCTGAAGCAATGCTTTGAATGACAAAGTTCGCAATCTCTTGGTCAGAACTTCCCCAGACTTTCCAAACATGAATCCCTGAAATGGGAGAATGGGAAATACAACAGTTGAATTGTATGTGCTGGGCTGTACAGTCATATTTAGAACAACCTGCTGTAAATGTGATGATATTTCAACCGTTCAGCCACACAGTTTACAGAACCTACACAGTGTTTTGGGAGATGGTTTCAGATGTTAGTTTAAAGCTGGTGAAAGGTACCACACACATTCCTGGAAACTGAAGTTTCATCGTACTGACCCACCCACATACTTCCGCAGCCAGCTGTAGAGGTCAGCAGTGGAGTCACCTTCCCTGCTTACTCATTCCTTAGCCTCACTACTCACACTGCTATCTAACAGTGCCGACTGGGACGGTGTTTTTTGTAGCGTACACAGCAATGTAGTGGAACTGGGCTGTGCCCAAACGCATTTCCCCTAGGACACAGAACGGTCAGCAGCATCTTTCAGGCATTGCTGCCTTAGGCTGCTTTGTAACTAGCAATCGGGAAGGGTAAGGCTCTGTATTCCATACCAGCCACTTGAGCCATTCAGTGGCTTGACTCTGGAACAGTTTATAAGAAACATAGTGAATCATGGCTGGGGGGGGGGGCGGGGCGGGGAAGTGGGGCAATTAGCCCCAGGCCTCGGGCCCCACAGGGGCCCCCATGAGAGTTTTTTGGGGTCCCTGGAGCGGGGTCCTTCACTTGCTCCGGGGACCCCAGAAAACTCTCGCTTCTTTCACTCCGGGTCACAGGCAATTTGGTGGCGGTGGGGTCCTTCTGCTCCGGGATCCGCCGCTGAAGACCCCAGACCCCCTGAATCCTCTGGGCAGCCCTGTAGTGAATACAAAGATGCATTATGTCCCCAACATTCCTCTCAACGAGATCTGAAAATCTGGACCATAATGTACGTGACCAGATACTCAGCTTTGACTTTTCAATGTAGTGAAGTTTACCTGGATGATGTGTGTTACTAAGCTGATAACTGCCAGGACAAGAAACATTAGAGAAAGCAACGTGGTGTTTTTGCTCCTTTTTTCAGGATCTGTTTCTTGAAAAGCCTAAGTAAGAAAAGCACAAAGTGACCACCAGTTACAATAGCTCAGGAAACACTGTAGAAACTATTGAACTTCACCTTCTCTCAGCTCTTCCTCAGCACCTGACTTCTGCCATCCCTCAGCTTTCTGTTGCTGGCCAGGAGGTCACTCCACCTCTCCCAGCTGACCTGCCTCTCATCAGCTGCTCCTTCTCTAACCCTCCACCAGACCCTCCCCTCATTTGCCTGTGAGCTGCAGTTCCACTAAACCCTGTCTCCAGGCTGCCACTTCACCAGCTCTCATCTGCCTTCCACTGAATGCTGTCACTCCGTCAGACCATCAACCTCCCCTCCAGCTGACTACAACACCCCTCTTCTCTTGCCTGAAGATAAAAGATTCCCTCAACATCTCGCTCCAACCATTCTCCCTGGCTGCTGCTCCAACTCCCAGCAGCTTCCAACAATCATATACTGGAATCCAAAGGAAGACTCCATTTCTTCCCTGCAATGATTCAGGAATCAAGGGATTAATTATTCAGACAGTTCCATGGATGTCCCTGGTACTTACAAACATGTTGGAATGCAAGGTACCTTGAAGGAGCTTACTGTCCGAAGAGAACGGGTACAATGCAAAGAGCAGGGTCAGGTACAAGGCAGGGAGCCTGCACAACAGTGGAGCAGGGTAAATGAAAACTGAGTTTGATAAGGGAAGGTGATTTGCTTCTCTGGAAAGGTGAAGTCATTCCAAATATGGGGCTAGAAAATAGGCAAGAAGTCCCAAGTGGGGAGAGGAGATCAAGGGCTTGATCAAGTTCCTACTGAAGTCAATGGAAAGACTCCAGTAGAGTTCAGTGACAGTGGGAGCAGAAGGAGGCTCTAAGGCATCACCAGAGAGGACTAGCTGGAGGGTCGGGCAGGATTTAAAGTTCTGCATTTGTGCCTGGTTCAAGTTAGTTTACCATACAGTTTTGATACTTACCCCAATTATTTTTCCATATATAACAGAAAATGCAGGGTGGACGCCACCAGAGAAGGCAGCAGCAATCACGCCAAAGAATATATGCAGCCACTCAGGTTTGTTCAGAGCCAGAATTCTGGAATAAGGCACAGCAGGGAGATTTTCCTCCTACATAAGAGATAAAATTCAGCTGTTCACTGAAAGTTGTGGAACATGACAATTTCCTCAGCTAGGGGGTAAATCAGTAAACTGTCCTAGCAACTGTTCACAGATAATTCACCCCAGCCTGCAATGTACACACTGAATGAGCAAACGTACTGAAGATTTGCCGCTCTGTAATTTAAGGTCTTAAAACTGCAATTGTAAATCAAAAAAAAAAATCTGCAGGCATCAATTTAACAAAAGGCTAACTGGGCGGTGGGTGGGATGGGGACTATATAGTTCAGTGAAATGTCAGATAAAGTTGCAGTCCATGGTCACTGACCCTAACACATGAATCATTATAATGACCTAAAAAGTCTCACTGTTCTGAGCACAAAAAAATCAGTCTAGTTCAACCTTTGCTAAATGCTAGTGGGTTTGCAGTAATACAATTGGGTTGACTTATGTCAGGTAGTCTGTTTTGTCTTTCACAAAATACAGACCATGAATCAATACCAGATGCATGGAAAACACATATGAAACAGTGATTTAGGCTTCATCTCCCTTCAAAAACACATGGCAGCTCAATTCAGCTTCACTGAGCTATTCAAAATGTCCATACATTTGTTGAGGAAGTTGTGGAAAATGACATGAAAACATAAGAACTGGTACAAATTATTAAATGAGGTTCTGAGCCAGTTGTGATGGCCTCGCCTGATTATCTTTGCCTGTGTTACAGATACTGGAAAAGCCTGCCCACACTTTAACCATACAAGCCTGCTGAACTTTGTGACATCAATAATTTCATGTCTTTCAATCTTTCTTCACTTTACTGCAAACAGTATGAATTCTGAAGCCATGTATCTTGCCATCTGCCGTATTTCCTCTGACAAGGCCAAAATGCAACAGTTATGAATTGATAAAAAAAGTGTGTTCTGGACTTCTGGGCGATACATTGTAAGAATGGATCCAGTTGCTACTTATTGTTCGCATCATGTTCTACCAGTAGACTGTACTATAATATAAAAAGAGCTCCTAGAAGAGGGTTTCTTCACTGGTGGGTTGTGACCCAAAATTGGGTCATCTGAATGTGTTGAAGGATCACAGGGCTGGCTGGGCTCAGCTTCCCATTCTGGGCTTTCTGACCAGATGCACATGGTCACAACACCACTCTCACAAATTTGGCCCATCAGGGGAGCCAGGCCAAATCTGAGCAGTGCTGCAACCTCTGTGGAGTAGGGGAGCCCAGCTAGCTAGTCCTGCGGGACAGGAGCTAGGATCTGTCTCAAGACTGATTTGTTTACACCTGTGTTTTCCCTGAAGATTCCCAATTCAAGTATTCGCCCAGGTCAATGCTGCATATGACAGAATCATAGTAAAGGTGACATGGATTAAGATCTGTTTAAAAAAGAAAATAGAATGACCTTTGTTCCTATTCTCACAAACTATCACTAAACTTTAGGATTAAACTGAATTGTAACACTAACCTCTTTCTCCTTTGTTTTCTTCTTTTCAGACGACGTTTTCTTAGAAGAGGTCTTTCTGCTTGTATGCCTTCCGAATCTCTTAGGAATGCTTCCCATCTCAGTGATTCCTGGTTTTTCAAAACCACCAAGATCAGTCAGATTCTCCATCCTGAGATCATCTAAATCCTCTTCCTCATAGTCTTCATCTTCTGTCTCTTCATCGCTTTCTGACATCTCATTTTGAGTGTTTCCACCATGACCCTAGTGACAAGCAAGGAACAGTGATACACAGTCACAAGACAGTTTGTAGCAAGGGAAAGGAACATGTACTTGGTATGGAAACAAACAAAACCACCACCACTTTGGTTACATTGTCACTTTCATATGGTAGTTTGTATAGGCCAAGTATTCTGCCAGTATAAGTTGGTGCAGTTGCAACTTACACCAGCAGAGAATTTGGCTCTGTATGCCCCCCTGCACTATCTATATAGTTCTGTGATGATGTCATCCACCTCTTTTGCTCAGTTATGTTTGACTCATTACACTGTGTAAATGTGAAGCTACCGGTGAAAAACAACCACTTCCAACTCAGAAACAAGATTGACTGATCAACTTTCACTAAACTAGAAAATATGCAGAAACTGCAAAGCGAAAATGGCCCAGCTTTTTCAGTGCAGAACTTGCATGTGTCAGCAATAGTATCAGTGAGATCATAGGCGCCAACACTGTGGGTGCTCAGTGGCTCAAGCAGCCACCAAAAAAAATAGGGGGTGTTCAGCACTTGCAGGGCTGGATAATCTTTTGTGGGCCCCAGCGCCTGGACTGTGGCCCTTCCCCAATGGCCCACCCACCACTCCGCACCAAGGCCTCTCCCCCGATTGGCCTCTTCCTCCCCAAGGCCCCATCGCACTCAAACAAGAGGCCCCGCTGTTGCTCAGCCTCTTCCCCGAGGCTCGCCTGTGCTCTGCCCAGAGGTGCCACCCCTGCTCAGCCTCCCTCCCTCCCACCCCCGAAGCCCTGCCCACAGGTCACAAGAGAGGGGGAGGGGGACGGAGAGGAGCACCCTCCAGCAAATTCAAAAATCAGCACCTGTGAGTGAGATATGCAGATAATTTTCTGGAGTAGAGAGATGGCCAGTAAATCTGAAGCATTTAGTCAGGAGTGCTCTATCACATCTCATTACCTGCTGCATCACAAGAGAATAGTAGACACCCTTCTGTGTCATGAGTTCATTGTGTGCTCCCTGTTCAACAACAACACCGTTGTGAAATCCAGCGATAATGTCAGCTGTTCGGATTGTGGAGAGCCGGTGAGCTATCACAATGGTGGTACGTCCAGCCCTAGCCTTACCGGGGGAAAAAACAGAGAGATTTATTTTAAAATGTGGTGAACCCCCCACCCCAGAAAATCCCTACCTAACAGTGTGGAAAATACAAGCGTAAAAGCCCTGCTGATCCTCTATAGCTGATCAATATTTCCATGCCTGCTGTCTGATTTAACAACCAAAGGACACTTCTGATTACAAAATCCACATTTATAATAATGACAGGGGAAAGTGGATTAATTTTATAGGCTGTGCAGTTACTCACTGCCTATAGCTATGGTTGCCTGACACTTCCAATTGTAAGACCTGTTGTCAGATGCTTATAACTTTGCCAAGATTTAATTATTTGGGATGAAACTTTCCATGCTGATATCTGCCTCACCTTCTTCTCCTCCCCTCCCCCACATATTTTAGCAAAAATGGTTCAATGATTTCTCAGAATGAGGTTAGAGAAAATAATGTTGTTTTGCCCATATTAAAAAATTCTTATAACTGTTTAATTGAGAAGCTTTATCACCTAAATGCTTGAGAGCAGGGATATGAAATTTGGAGGAGATGAGCATGGCTCACTGGTATCAGGGGATGTGCCTTTTACCATTCCCATGAAAATCTGCCCAAATTTGGGGGGCCGATATATGAGGCTCTGAACATCTCAATTTGCATGTGCTCAGTAGAGACTTATTAGAGTTCAGCAGCTAAATTCCCCAAAGAAACAGTCTGAGCTCGCTGCATTGTATGACAGGAGTGCACATGCACCATCCCCACACAGTGACTAAGCATGTTCCTGCCCAGGATTGTAGGGGCTGAGCAGGACTTTCCCTACAATTTCTCCTCCCTATAGTCAGGGGGAGTTGTGGTCCCCAGTGTGACAATCTACCTGGAGCGTCAGGTGATCGGGCTGACGCAGCAGGATTGTTTGGGGAGGAGGAGATGACGTAACACATAAAGTGTTTAAATTTTAAAGCTTTATTAATAAAATAAAATACAGCAGAGAGTGCTGGGAATGCTCCCACGTCGCTCAGGGGAAGAGAGAAAGCATTAGGGCCCCAAGCCCTAACCCACCTTCATACTCACACAAGCACTACCCAAAGCTGGCCAGGTCTGGGTGTAAAGTAAGAAGAAGAGGGGAAGGGGTGGACGGGAGTTCTTGCCCTGGGTCCAGGTCGTCCCAGGGATCCGCTGTAATCTCCAAGTTGCCCCAGCTTTCAGGAGGGTCCTGGGCTTCTTTGGGGGTGGTTTCAGTCAGGGCCCTCTACTCCAGTGCTCTTTGTACCAGTTCAAACAGGCTTGATATGGTTTCTTTCCCTTTCCCAAAGCATCCCAGCTCCAGGGACGCCTGTCTGGCTCACACTCATGTTGTCTCGTCTGTGTTTTCAGCCTCTGCAGCCCTGGGCTTTGTTTTCCTCTTTGCTGGTTTTGCTGTCCTGCAGGTGCAGGTCTGTGTAGTTGGTTTTTCACGGCTGCTTGGGCAATTTTCAGGCCCCCGTCTTTCTCGGCTGTCAGCCAAGTCTTGGCTGCGAGCAGTGTGGTTGGGTGGAGGACAGTGTTTTATCTTCAAACTGAGCTTGTTAATTGCAGTGTTGAATTAACCTGTTCTCTGCTCTTTTCTTTTTCTTCTCCCCCTCTTCGGCCTCTTGTGACCTAAAAAACCCCTTCCACTCTCCACTCACACACCTTTAATCCTCCCCAAAATGCTTTGTCATGCTTGCAACAGCATTAGCAATATACATTGCTAATCTGCCTTCCCAGGGACCTCCCTAAGGGGAGGGGGCCATTGGGTTGTGACACCAGCACAGGAAACAAGAGTAGTCAGAGCAGAATGAACAGTGATTATGGAAGGAATCAAAGTTATGCAGTAAAGGATACTCTTGTCTGCAGGAAACCTGCCTTATTTGTTGCAGAAGTTGTAAGGCAGGGCCGCCCAGAGGATTCCGGGGGACTGGGGTCTTCAGCAGTGGGAGGCCCTTGCTTTGGCAGTAATTCGGAGGCGGGGGGTCCTTCCACTCTGGGACCTGCCGCCGAAGTGCCCCGAAGACCCCCAGTGGGGGCCGCCCACCACCAAATTACCACTGAAGCGGGATCCGCCGCCGAAGTGCAGCCTGGTCTTCGGGGCACTTCGGCGGCGGGTCCCAGAACGGAAGGACTCCCCACCGCCAAACTACCGCCGAAGCAGGATCCACCGCCGAAGTGCAGCCAGGTCTTCGGGGCACTTTGGCGGCGGGTCCCGGAGCGGAGGGACCCACTACCGGTGAAGACCAGGAGCAGAAGAAGCTCCGGGGTCCCGGGCTCCATGAGAGTTTTCCGAGCCCCCAGAGTGAGCGAAGGACCCCACTCCAGGGGCCCTGAAAAACTCGCAAATTGACCCACTTTCCCCCACCTCTGGGAGGCCCTGTTGTAAGGTGTGTAGTTAATGAGACAGGGGATTGCAGGAAAAGAAAGGATGGTCTCATTATTGTTGCAGCAGCTGAATACTGCCCTAGAGAATTAGATTCTAGACATGTCTCTGTGCTGAGCATTCACGGCTGCAACTGAAGTCAATGGGAGATGTGCTTTTAACATATCTAGCGCTGTATAATGCAAAATTCTCTGAAATATTGAGTCCTGGGCATCACAGATCATGCACCCAAAAGTAGTATGCACTTTCAACACTAACGTCTCCGTGCCTCAGTTCCCCTTCTCTAATATGGGAGTAATACTACCACCTTACCTGTTGGGAGTGTTGTGAAGATAAATTCATTAGTGTTTATGAAGCACTCACATACTAGAGTGATGAGAGGTATAGAAAAGCCCATGAGGAAGTTAATAATTTTGTTTTCACAGCAGAGTTTGAATGGCATGGGGCCATCCACTGAATGCTGAGGATGAAAAGAAATATTGACTAGCACTGAATGTTGAATAGCACCATCCTCTGCACTGAATGAAGCAGGGGGTCTTGTGGAAAAAATAGTATGGGATCATGTAACTGACGACTGTCCCCTAATGCAGACAAACAAGGGGACCAAATTAATGTTGACCAGGAAACTTTAATTCTGTCATTCCCTACATTTTGAGGGCTTGACTTTGGAACCTTAATGTTCTTTTCATGTAGAGTGACTCTGTGTGTGTGTGTGTGTGTGTGTGTGTGTGTGTGTGTGTGTGTGTGTGTGTGTGTGTGTGTGTGTAATTCAGTATAAATATTGATATTATCTATGTAGAATATGAGGCTCAGCACCCTGAAATTGCTTAATGGAGTTTTGATTAAATATTACAGGGTCATATCATGACACCAAAATTTGAGGATGCATCCAATTGGTCCTGCTAGTGAAGGCAGGGGGCTGGACTAGATGACCTTTCAAGGTCCCTTCCAGTTCTAGGAGATGGTATATCTCCAATTATTACCTATTACCTATCCCTATTGATTTCAATGCCCTCCTCGAAACCAGCGGAGAGCTGTGCTTAAAAACAGATGGCATGCTATAGCCTTTAATGTCAAGCTTGCCATATGGTTGTTGTGCTTCTTAATACTGATTGATAACTCTAGCAACAGGATTCCTACCTTATTAAGAGCTGCTTGCACAATAGATTCACTCTGAGTGTCCAGAGCAGACGTGGCTTCATCCAGCAGCAGAATCCTGGGATTCCTTGCCAGGGCACGGGCAATAGCAATTCGCTGTTTCTGCCCTCCGCTCAGCTGAGCTCCCCTTTCCCCCACCATGGTGTTAAGTTTCTGAGAGAGGAGTATCGAGATTGCAGAAGGGGTCAGTTGAAATCCTTTTACACCCCCACCCCCGTCTTACTGTTACTATCATATACAGAAATTCCCTCTTTTAAAAGTTTTATGATGGATGCTCCAATAAACGCTTTAAGAATAATTACTTCTAAAGAAGTGTCTTGGCCAATTACATTCAGTGTTTTTTCCCACCTTGAGGCAGAGGACAGTTTAAAATTCCTAATGATTGGTTTACAGTTTTGTCTCTGTCTCACCTTCTAGTTGGCTAGGAATTAGTATGTGGTGTGATGGTTTTCTATTAGCTTAAAGAAGGTACTCTAAAATTAGATTTTTCAATTATTATAAAAAGCAGCAATTGAAGTGAAAAAAAACAGGCAAACTAGAACTGGCTGAAGGAATCCAGCCATTTGATTGGCTAACAATACTAACCAGTGACTACTCAGGACACAAAGCAATTTTGTTTGCCAAGCAAAACCAGTTTAAAAAACAAAAAACAAAAACAAAAAAAAAACAAAAAAGATGGGAATATTGGAAGTGGGAAAAGATAGATAATACCTAGCAGAAGAAAACAGAATAAAAACAATCTGATAAATTGAAAAAAAATCTCTCATTGTCCATAGAAATTCCTTATCCACCCTATTAAAAAATGTTGCCACATGACATACAGTTAGTATTGTAAATTAAGAACACTGTGGGTGAAATTGTCAATTGGAATAAATGACAAAACATCAGTGAAAAGCTAGTAAAGCACCATCTATTTGCACCAGCAGAGAATTTGGGCCACAAAAATTCAGAAGAACTGAGAGAGAGAGAAACCAAAGAATTTGTCACAGTTATATGGTGCTCAAATTACACCAACTCACATCAGGCAGTCTGGATATAAAATCAAAAGCATTGGCTTCTTTAGCTGCTTTCTCAATTTCAGAATCAATAATACCCTCTCTGCCACAACGAATGTTCGCAGCTATTGTTGTAGCAAACAAAATAGGCTCCTGGCTTACAAGGCCAATACGTTCTCTTAGCCACTTTATATTAAGTGTCCGAATATCTCGTCCATCTAAGGTAATCTGAGTGGAAAGGCATAAATGAAGAGTTAGAGGAAATGTATTATGTTTCAAATAATTAGTTGTTATAATGATATAATAATAATAATAATAATGATACACCTCTACCCCGATTTAACGAGACCCGATATAATAGGAATATGGATAAAACATGGTAAAGCAGTGCTGCGGGGGAGTGGGGCTGCACACTCCGGTGGATTAAAGCAAGTTCGATATAACGCGGTTTCACCTATAACGCGGTAAGATTTTTTGGCTCCCGAGGACAGTGTTATATCGAGGTAGAGATGTATAATAATTGACTTCAATATTTGTTTAGCAGCTTTTCACATAGAATAAAGCAATAACATTTAAACAAAATGACCAGGAAAAATTAAAACTATATCTTCACAATAACCTCAGACTAGAAGAATGAAAGGAGAAGGTTAAACAAACAGGATATTGTAGGATCAGTGTTTTATAATTGTACTATGAGAATTAATGTATGATTTGATTTCATCCTGCCAGCCACCCTTTTTGAATAGCAGAAAGGAATGACAGACCAGAACAATCCTTATGACTGATTATGGTCACCCTTTTGTTTTTGGATAAGTTATAATGTCTACTATAGTTTCCTATATGTATTACAAATTAGGGACTCTAGTTAAATATACATTTCTTTGTTTTAAGGTTATAGTAAGTAAGAGACAGAATCTTGTATTGTATCTATTGTGATGGAGCAAGGCCGGATGGCTACAGGAAAGTAGTGAGGAGTAGGTATGTTAGCTCCAGGCTAAGCAAATCCCTAGTACCATAGGTACCAAAAGGGCAGTTGCTCCAGGCTAATCAAGGCACCTGGGGCCAATTAAGAACCTTCTAGAAGGTACCAGAGAGAGCTACATTGATTGGAGCACCTGCAGCCAATCAGGACAGGCTAAACAAGGCACCTGATACCAATTAAGAACCTTCTAGAAAGTACCAGAGAGAGCTACATTGATTGGAGCACCTGCAGCCAATCAGGACAGGCTAAACAAGGCACCTGGTATAAAAAGGGTGCTTACTCCAGTCTGGGGGGGAGGAGCCAGAGGAAGGAAGTGTGTGTGAGGAGCTGGGAACAAGAGGACCAAGGAGCTGAGAGTGAGCTGCTGGAGGACTAAGGAGTACAAGCAGTACCAGACACCAGGAGGATCCTTCGGTGAGGATAAGGAAGGTGTTTGGAGGAGGCTATGGGGAAGTAGCCCAGGGAACTGTAGCAGTCAAGCAACAGTTACAAGTAATACTATAGAGACTGCTGCAATTCACAGGGCCCTGGGCTGGAACCCGGAGTAGAGGGTGGGACCGGGTTCCCCCCAAGTCTCACTACTCCTAAAACAGACTCAAGAGTTGATCCAGACTGTGGGTTTTGTCCAAGGGGAAGACCACTGAGGGGAGGAAAACCCGCCAATAAGCGCAGGACCTACTAGGGGAGAGGAGGAACTTTGCCACAACTGGTGTCAGGAGTGGGATCTTTGGTGTGCACAGCGCGGCGGAAGAAGGAGGGTGATTTAAAAGACACACACACAAAAAAAAAAAAAAAAAAAAAAAAAGGGGGGGGGTTTACAATTTGTACCACAATGGATGATGTAGTACGGGCACTGATACAAGCCACGGCGGCCCAGCAGGAAGCTACCCGTGTCCAGGCAGCTGCCCAGCAAGAAGCAGTGCGGCTGCAGCAAGAAACTAACCGCCTGCTGATGGACCAAGCGGTTCAAGACCGAGCTGTGTTGCAGGAACTGGTGGGCCAGGTAAAGACCCTTGCAGAAATGAACCGTGGGCATGATGGGACACGGCTCATACGGGCTAACCACTGGCTGCAGAAAATGACAAGGGAAGATGACATAGAGGCATACCTTCTGGCCTTTGAGAGGACAGCTCTACGGGAGGCCTGGCCTCGAGATCAGTGGGCTAGCATCCTGGCCCCGTTCCTGTGTGGGGAGGCCCAGAAAGCCTACCATGATCTGCCTGACGAAGCTGCAGCAGACTACTCCCAACTGAAGGCAGAGATCCTGGCCAGATCTGGGGTAACATCCGCAGTACGGGCCCAGCGGTATCATGAGTGGAGGTACCGGGAAGACAAAACCCCGCGGTCCCAATTATATGACCTCATCCATCTCGCACGAAAATGGTTGCAAACAGAGTCCCGGAGTCCGGAAGAGGTACTGGAGGTTCTGGTCATCGACCGGTACACGAGGGCATTGCCACCAGATCTCCGCAAATGGGTAGGCCAGAACGAGCCGTGCACTTATGATGAAATGATCACGCTGGTAGAAAGACGCATGACAGCCAAAGAATTGACCCAACTACGCAAGGAAAGCCCTTTCCGTAGCAAACACCCAACCCCAACCCGGGAAGGAGGGACAGTCAAACCCCTGGGGAGTCCTAGGTGGGGGAAGAAGGGGGCTGAAAACCAACAGAGACTCCAGAAGGAAGGGATCGGCCTGAGTGGAGGGAACTCGGTGACTAAAACCCCTAGCCCACAGGATGGGAGACTGACTAGAAATAGTTATAGATGTTATGCATGTGGGGAGTGGGGACACATAGCCGCACAATGTCCTAGCACTGAAGAGCCTATGCAATGCAACTTGGGGGATTGGGACGTCCCATGCTCCCTTATCCACCTGGCGGGCGTTGCATTAGCCCCACATAACTATACCAGGCCAGTGAAGATAAATGGAACAGAGACTACAGCACTGGTGGACTCAGGAAGTGCTATCACCCTTATTTCGGGTAAGCTGGTAAAAAGTAGCCAGCTGCTGCAAGCCAAACGTGTAGCAGTAACATGTGTGCATGGGGCCATGAGCCAATACCCCACCATCCCTGTGGAGATAGAGGTTCAGGGGAACCCCATTGAGGTAACAGTGGGCGTTGTACCTAAACTCCCATATCCTGTAGTTATTGGGAGAGACTATCCAGGGTTTGATAATTTACTTCCCCCTGAGAGGCTGCAGGGAAGTGGAGACCCTGTTGACAGCGACTCATCACTGGGGGAATGTCAACCCCCAACGTGTTCTGAGTTTTCTCAGGATCTATTCTCAGCCCCCCAAAAGACCCGGAAGACAAAAAAAGAGAGGAAGGCCGCGAAGGCTTTGGGAACCCAGATCCTGACCCAAAGCCAGAAGACTGCGCTAGTAGGCCGACGGACACGAGCAACCAACAGTGAAACTACCAATACAGAAGGTGAGCCGGTGGCTGGCCCCAGCCATGAGGGCGACAGGCCATTGGAAGAAGCAGAAGCCGACCCCTGGGAGCTCAAACAGGGTAGTCCGGGGAGAGAGACGTTCGGACGGGACCAGGCGGAGGACCCCAGATATGATAACGTCAGGAAAGAGGTGGCTGAGATAGATGGGATACCAGTGGAGGGGAAGGTCCGAGGTCCAGGACCCTACTTTATGGTGAAGAAAGATCTCCTGTACCGTGTGGTGCAAATGCAGGAGCAGGAGATACATCAACTTCTGGTGCCCCGAAAACATCAAAAAGCCATATTGAGCCTCGCCCACAGTCACTTGTTTGGAGGACACTTAGGGGTAGAGAAGACCCAGGCCAGGATCCTGCGGAGGTTCTTCTGGCCAGGAATACATGAAGATGTCAGGCGATACTGCACTTCTTGTCCAGAGTGTCAGCTACATAGCCCCCGCCCACACTTGCGGGCCCCTTTGATACCTCTTCCGATAATAGAGATACCATTTGAACGCATAGCCATGGATCTGATTGGGCCCCTAGAGAAGACAGCTCGGGGCCACCAACATGTGCTGGTTGTACTAGACTATGCAACCCGATACCCGGAAGCTGTCCCCCTACGCAACACAGCTTCCAAAACAATAGCTAAGGAGTTAGTACAGATCTTTTCCCGGGTCGGGCTTCCCAAGGAGATGCTGACTGATCAAGGGACACCTTTCGTGTCTAAATTGATGAAAGATCTCTGTTCATTACTCCATGTACAAGCCCTACGGACCTCTGTATACCACCCACAAACAGACGGCCTGGTGGAAAGGTTCAATAGGACCCTCAAGGCCATGATCAGGAAAGTGGTGAGCCGGGATGGGAAAGACTGGGATACCCTATTGCCTTACCTCATGTTTGCCATCCGGGAAGTTCCACAAGCCTCCACAGGTTTCTCTCCATTCGAGCTTCTATATGGGCGCCACCCCCGAGGCATATTGGATATAGCCCGAGAAGCCTGGGAAGAGGAGCCAAATCCCGGAAGGAACATAGTTGATCATGTACTACAGATGAGGGATCGGATAGCCCAGGTTACACCCATTGTACGAGAACACTTGGAAAAAGCACAGGAGACCCAACGGACCCATTATAACCACCAAGCAAAGCTTCGACGGTTCCAACCGGGGGATCGAGTAATGGTCCTTGTGCCCACAGCAGAAAGCAAGCTGTTGGCCCAGTGGCAGGGACCCTATGAAGTAATTGAAGCCGTGGGAGAGGTAAACTATAAGGTACGGCAGCCAGGCCGTAGAAAACCGGAGCAAATTTACCACATCAATCTTCTAAAACCTTGGCATGATCGAGAGGCATGCTTAGTCACCCGGGAGACTCTTCCCCAGGAGGATAATGTACATGAGCAAGTAAAGATATCACCCGACTTGACGCCAATCCAAAAGATCGAGGCAACCGATATGATTAATCGTAACCGAGATGTTTTCTCTACAAAACCGGGGCGGACAACTGAGACCTATCACCATATCCGCACGATCCCTGGAGCCAAAATAACACTGAGACCCTACAGAATCCCAGCAGCCAAAAGAGAGGAAATCAAGGCTGAAGTAAAGAAAATGTTAGAATTAGGCGTTATTGAAGAATCCTACAGTCAGTGGTGCAGTCCAATTGTTCTAGTGCCCAAACCTGATGGTACCATGAGATTCTGTAATGACTTTCGCCGACTGAATGAAGTATCCCAGTTTGATGCATACCCCATACCACGCATCGATGAACTGGTTGACCGGCTGGGTAGTGCCCGTTTCTTGACTACCCTGGATCTGACAAAAGGGTATTGGCAGATTCCCCTGACCAAAGAAGCTAAAGAAAAGACAGCGTTCTCCACTCCAGACGGGCTATTCCAGTACACTGTTCTCCCTTTTGGATTACATGGGGCCCCAGCCACATTCCAGCGCCTCATGGATAAGCTGCTGCGCCCCCATACTAGTTATGCAGCTGCATACCTAGATGATGTCGTCATCCATACGCCAGACTGGGGAACCCACTTGGAGAAGGTTGAGGCAGTGCTACGCACCTTAAGGCGGGCTGGCCTCACCGCTAATCCTGCTAAGTGTGCCATAGGACTAGCAGAGGCTAGGTACCTAGGATATATTGTAGGGAGGGGTATAGTAAAGCCCCAAACTAATAAACTAGAAGCAATTCAAAACTGGCCCCAGCCAACCCGAAAGAAGCAGGTCCGTGCATTCCTAGGCGTGGTAGGCTACTACCGTCGGTTTATCCCCCACTTCGCCAGCAGGGCAAGTCCTCTAACGGACTTGGTGAGGGCTCGAGGTCCAGACATGGTGAAGTGGACCGACGCTGCAGAGGGGGCGTTTGTAGACCTTCGGACGGCCCTCTGTAATGACCCCATACTCATAGCCCCAGACTTTACCAAAGAGTTTATTTTACAGACGGATGCTTCTGAAGTGGGGTTGGGGGCAGTTCTGTCACAAGTGATTGGAGATGAAGAACACCCGATACTCTACCTCAGCAGAAAGCTGCTCCCACGAGAACAGAAGTATGCGGTAGTCGAGAGAGAATGCCTCGCTGTCAAATGGGCCATGGAGACGCTGCGTTATTACCTCTTGGGCCGGCGATTTACTCTGGTGACGGACCACGCACCCCTCCAGTGGATGCAGAGAAATAAGGAAAAGAATGCAAGGGTCACCAGGTGGTTCTTATCCCTACAACCATTCCAGTTCCGTATACGGCATAGGGCTGGATGCCACCACGGCAACGCTGATGGTCTTTCACGAGCACATTGCCTGGCGTCCCAAGTTGCGCAACCCTATGGTGTTGAGCAGAGGGGGGGGATATGTGATGGAGCAAGGCCGGATGGCTACAGGAAAGTAGTGAGGAGTAGGTATGTTAGCTCCAGGCTAAGCAAATCCCTAGTACCATAGGTACCAAAAGGGCAGTTGCTCCAGGCTAATCAAGGCACCTGGGGCCAATTAAGAACCTTCTAGAAGGTACCAGAGAGAGCTACATTGATTGGAGCACCTGCAGCCAATCAGGACAGGCTAAACAAGGCACCTGATACCAATTAAGAACCTTCTAGAAAGTACCAGAGAGAGCTACATTGATTGGAGCACCTGCAGCCAATCAGGACAGGCTAAACAAGGCACCTGGTATAAAAAGGGTGCTTACTCCAGTCTGGGGGGGAGGAGCCAGAGGAAGGAAGTGTGTGTGAGGAGCTGGGAACAAGAGGACCAAGGAGCTGAGAGTGAGCTGCTGGAGGACTAAGGAGTACAAGCAGTACCAGACACCAGGAGGATCCTTCGGTGAGGATAAGGAAGGTGTTTGGAGGAGGCTATGGGGAAGTAGCCCAGGGAACTGTAGCAGTCAAGCAACAGTTACAAGTAATACTATAGAGACTGCTGCAATTCACAGGGCCCTGGGCTGGAACCCGGAGTAGAGGGTGGGACCGGGTTCCCCCCAAGTCTCACTACTCCTAAAACAGACTCAAGAGTTGATCCAGACTGTGGGTTTTGTCCAAGGGGAAGACCACTGAGGGGAGGAAAACCCGCCAATAAGCGCAGGACCTACTAGGGGAGAGGAGGAACTTTGCCACACTATGTTAAGGAGATTAGAGAGATGTTGAGGGCCTGAAGCACCAATGGGAATTGTTTAAGTTATAAGATTTAGCTAGGCTTGATTTATAATGTATTGTGCTGAATATAAAATACTGCTGTCTCTATACCTTTGAAGGTTTCTGTAAGAGATTGTTTGTGTGAATGAGGAATGCATGCATCAGGAAAAGATAAGGTGTCAAAGAAAGCCATGA
Source organism: Mauremys mutica (assembly GCF_020497125.1). Classification (NCBI taxonomy): domain Eukaryota; kingdom Metazoa; phylum Chordata; order Testudines; family Geoemydidae; genus Mauremys; species Mauremys mutica. The sequence goes on from NC_059073.1 coordinate 236,912,979, forward strand.
CAAAGGTCCAGATGGTCAAGAAAAAGTGAGAGACTTGGAAAGACCAGGAGACAGTCAGAAAACAGCCATTGTATCCAATGCTAAACATGTTAGCAGCATTGACAACCTCTAAGGTGAGGCAGGCACCTCAGAAAGTGAGACAACAAATAGGAGATAACAATGGGAAGCCTGACAATAACCATCAAATGATAATAGCAGAAAACCCCAAGATTAACACCACTTAAGGACAGGATGACATGGCAAAATGCATGGACTCAAATAGGAATTTACAACTGGAAAGCTGGGTTGTTGTGCCACAGAACTCTGGGTTCAGTCCTGCAAAGCCTGGGAGCATCGGATCGAGACTCATGCTCAATCTAACTGGCCATTAGATTGACTCGAGCTACAACAAACTGGTAACTATAAACATCAACTGGCAGGAGAGAGAGAGAGAGAGACAGAGAGAGTGTGTGTGTGAGAGAGATACTAAAAAGCATATGCTAACTGTTGTATTTTCAATAAATGTGACGCATTTGCCTTTTCTCCCTGAATATTTAAATACAAATTTTGACTTCCCTTAATGTCAGTAAAGTTTTTAGAATATTCTCATCCTCATGGCATACAAGTAATGAAAAATCTGTTTTAGAATTTCTTTGGATGCTACGTATCTTTTGCAGGGGTGGCTCTAGACATTTCGCCGCCCTAAGCACAGCGGCATGCCGCAGGGGGCGCTCTGCCGGTCGCCGGTCCCGCTGGTCCGGTGGACCTCCCGCAGGCGTGCCTGTGGAGGGTCCGCTGGTCCCACGGCTTCAGTGGAACCGCAGGACCAGCGGACCCTCAGCAGGCACGCCTGCGGGACGTCCACTGGAGCCGCGGGACCAGCGGACCCTCTGCAGGCATGCCGCCGAAGGCTGCCTGCCTGCCGCCCTCCCGGCGACCGGCAGAGCGCCCCTCTGCGGCATTCCGCCCCAATCACGTGCTTGGCGTGCTGGGGCCTGGAGCCTTCCCTGATCTTTTGTTATTTTAAGAATCCAATTTGGTGTAATATCCTTTTAAAGTATAGGTGTAATCTAGTCAGGAAATTAATCTTCATCCTAGTAGCCAGGAATATCCACAGTTTATCCAAACTAACCTCTCCTTGGACTGGATCATAGAATCTCTGTAGCAGCTGTATAGCAGTACTTTTGCCACAGCCACTGGAGCCAACCAGAGCGATGGTCTTCCCCGATTGAATTTCAGGTTCAGGCCCTTGAGAATCTGGAAATATCATCTTTATATGTTAGTCCAATAAATATAGAGCTGCTTAAATAAGTGGTTTGTTTAGAAAAAGATCTATTAAGATGCTTGGCATCATGATCAAGCCAATAATGAGAGGTCTGGTCTAACAGTGTATTGAACTCCCAGGCCTGCTTTCAGTCCTTTGTTCCAATCCGGGTTGGAAAGCACTTTGAAGATGACAAGAAAAAGTTTTTTTTATTAATAACAATCTTGCTTTGTTCTATTCTTATTCTATAAAGACTGCCCTAAGAAAAACCCTTTGGCTCTGAAAACAAAGTGGGTGTTGTAATATCCCCAATGGAATGAAGAGTCAGGATTCGACAATCTCTGGAATTTACTAGGGAGGAATTAGTTATGGAGTAATGACACTTTTGTTGCTATGTTCACATTTAGGAACATTTTACTTCAGTCTGTTTATCCCATCTTATGAATGTCTAATATTGTTAGTGACCAAATATTTGTCTCCTATGGGAACTTTTATGTATATTTAGGCTGATTTATGACTACACATTTTTTTGTAATAGAAGATAAAAACAGTAATATTGTTCTTGTCTCCTTATACTATACCAGAAGAGCTCCAGTTTTTCAGTAAACTAATAGCGGATAAGCTTTGGTGTTTGCTTGACCAAGCAAGAGCATCATTCTCCACCCCTTTAACATCATTTCTCATCACGACCATCCCAGCTCTAATCTCCCTTTTTAGGTAAGGCAGGAAAGGGTATGTCAAGGTAACGCTGACAATAACTAGAGTCTTCAGCTCTTTGTGACCCGATTCATTCCAAATTTACGTACTAAATGACAATTGCCTTGATCTTTGGCTGGTGATTGATGAGAACCAGGTATCCAGGATGATTCTTTTAGCTTTGCCAGCTACCTCTGATACCATTGATAATGAGCCACTGCTGACACAGGGTGAACTCTGGAAGGGATGGATGGAATCATTCTTGAATGGCTCCATCCCATTCCAGCCACTGCCCCAAACTGTGGCTCATTCTGCCCAGGATTTCTCTTGTGTAGAGTGATGTGGGATTCTGTCTTGTCACCCTCCTGCTCAATTTGTATGCAAGACCATTAGGGGAAGACAGTAAGACACTACAGACTACACTGACTTCAGTATTCAGATAATATAGCTCTAGGTCTCTGTTTCATCAGACCCAGCTGGGAGAAGTTGACTGGCTTAGCAGCAAGTTACAGGGTGGGTTTGAGGCAGGCAAGTCAGCTGTGACTCACCTCAGAGATGACTGAGTTTATGGTTGTAGGTTGGAGGAACCCATCAGAAGAAATGGTAGAGCTAACAGCAGCACACTCAAGTGAGTTCGTAACCTGTTGGATCCAGAGCTGCTTTTGCATGCAGGAAGCAGTAGCGGCTAATAGCATTTTGTTTGTCTTTTACACTTGGCCAGAAGGTTCTGAACTTTCAGTTCTGGTACAGATGTCAATCCAGAGAGAAATATTGGATTACTGCAAAGTACCATACATGGGACTGTACAACAAGATGCCTCCCCTCACAAACTTCAGCCGGTGGAGAGCATGGCAGTCTGTTTCTTAGAGGGCATTTTCTGTAGGGAGAATCTTGCCTCCATGCTCTGTGATCTGCACTGGCTTCCATTTCATTGTCTGGAGTGATTTAGAATAATGGCTTTAACCAATAGGCCTTAAAATAGGTTGAGTCCTGGCTATCTCCAAGATTACCTCTCCCCACATGGGATATCACAGCAGCTGAGATCTTCTGAAGCGCGGACACAAACAGCTTTCTGGGTTTAACCACATGAGGGCTGGAGGTGAGGCATTGTTGGTGAGTGAGCTTGAATGAAGAATTTGCTTCTGATTCAATTCACCACAGGCCAAATTTACTCACCTTCAGGTTATGCTGTAAGCCCCATTTGTTCTCCCTTACTTTTTCCAGCAAGTGAAAATGAAGAAAAAGTGGATGATGGTGGTGAAGACAAAGCTTTAGTTTTGGGAGGACATTCATCCTTCTTTATTGTTGTATTTTTATAACTAGTATAATAACATTTATCTCTTACATAGTACTTTTCTTCCATATATCTCAAAGCACTTTAAAGAGGAGGTCAGTATTACTATCCCCATTTTACAGATGGGGAAAATGGAGGAAGAGAGAGGTGAAGTGACTTGCCAAGTGTTACTTTGCAGGACAATGGCAGAGCTGGGAATAGAATCCTGGTTTCTTGAGTCCTCACCCAATGGTCTTTCAACTAGACTACACTGTGCTACATAAATACCCAGAGTACAGGATGGGCACTTTAAAAAATACTGTTTTAAAATAAATACATTAAATTGATAAAATATCAGTTGTCTTTTTGGTCACACAGATAATGGCAGCTGCTCTTCACTGCAAAGATGAATTTAAAAAGATCACTTACTTTAACATCAGGTCTGGATGGGTAACTGAAATGGATGTTTTTGAATTCAATTTCTCCTTTGAGCTTGTCTGGTCTGTATCCTTCCTTGGCACTGCTATCTAGAAGACGGTGCTGAAGAGAGATTTTGAAAAGGTATTACACATTTCTGTGATTTTACAGTTGTGTCTTTTGATAGATAAGTTGTTTAGGACAGTAAAAGAAACACTGCAACAGTACATAGCAGTTTAACTGATCAATGGTTGCTGTATTTCACCCCAGAGGATTCTGCCTATCAGTGAAATGCAATCCTTGTGTATATCCTGCAAAGCATTTTGGGATACGGGACAAGGAAAGAACAGGAGTAACTAGAATAATAAATCATCTATTATACCTTAAATCATCCATCTCTCAACATTTACAATGGGCCCAAATCCCTTAGCTCCCTCCCAGCATCTGCCTAGGCAGAATGTGGGTTGAGAATCAGTTCTTGGAGGAGTGATGCTGCCTGTAATTGTTGGTTGGCTTAAAATGCACAAGCAAAATAAACAAACTGGGGATTTATTACAAAGTCTTCATCTCTTAAAAAAGATACCATCATCCTGAGGCTCCCTGGTCTGAAGTCCAATGGAAAATTAGCCTGGCGCTAAATAGCCTGACCTGCAATTGCTCCTCCACTTCCCATGTTGCTGATCTCTGCTGGACTGACACTTTTCAATGACCCAGTAACCACCAGCAGAGTTCAAAATTTCTCTTTGGAGTAGAAATGGGAAGTTTAAAGGGGACCCCGTAGGCTCTCTCTGCTCCACTCTAAGACCAGTAAAACCAAAAATAAAACCAAACCCTTTGTCTCAGAGTTCTGTTTTCTGGTAATAGCTTCCAGCTTGTTCTATCTCCATCCAGGACTCTAGACAATCTGGGAAACAGAGTTCTGAGTCTCTATAGCCATTGTTGCTGTAGTCTGAGGCGAGTCCCCTAATGACTTGCTTAGTGTAATAGGTCAGGAACAACCAACATCAGAGGTGGTTACACAGAGTTTGATCACCCTTAATTCAGTTTCTCTGGGCAAAATTCCACCCTTTGTTATATTCACACAACCTCACTGACACCCATCAGCATTTATTGCCATAGCAGAGGACAAAATTCAGCCCTTTGTTCTAACCTAATATGAACCTGGGACTTCAGATATATAACAAACTGCTGTACAAAATTCTAAGAGTTAGTTACTGAAAGTGTGGCATCCCTCTTCCCCAGCAACAGTATTACCAGAGCTTTCAACAGCATGCATTGTCATGCATCTGACAAAGTGGGTATTCACCCACGAACGCTCATGCTCCAAAACGTCTGTTAGTCTATAAGGTGCCACAGGACTCTTTGGCCTGGTCTACACTAGGACTTTAAGTCGAATTTAGCAGCCTTAATTCGAACTAACCGCTCAACCGTCCACACCAGGAAGCCATTTAATTCGAACTAGAGGGCTCTTTAGTTCGAATTTGGTACTCCACCCCGACAGGTGGAGTAGCGCTAAATTCAACATGGCTAGCTCGAATTAGGCTAGGTGTGGATGCTAATCGAACTTAGTAGCTCCGGGAGCTATCCCACACTGCACCACTCTGTTGACGCTCTAGACAGCAGTCCGAGCTTGGATGCTCTGACCAGCCACATAGGAAACGACCCGGGAAAATTTGAATTCCTTTTCCTGTCTGGGCACTTTGAATCTGACGTCCTGGTTGGACATCGGGGCGAGCTCCGCAGCACCTGCAACGATGCAGAGCTCTCCAGCAGAGGAGTCCGGGCAATCCAAGAATAGAAAGAGGTCCCCAGCATGGACTGACCGGGAAGTCATGGATCTGATCGCTGTGTGGGGCGAGGAGTCTGTGCTCTCGGAGCTGCGCTCCAACAAGCGGAATGCAAAGACCTTCGAGAAGGTCTCCAGAGCCATGATAGACAAAGGATACAGCCGGGATGCGATGCAGTGCCGCGTGAAAGTCAAGGACCTGAGACAAGGTTACCAAAATGTCAGAGCGGCAAACGGACGCTCCGGAGCACAGCCCCAGACATGCCACTTCTACGAGGCACTGCATGCCATTGTCGGTGGGTCTGCCACCACTGCCCCACCAGTGACTGTGAACTCTGAGGATGGCATAGTGTACCTGGACAGTTCCTCGGCGATGTTCGCCGATGGGGAAGATGAGGAAGGGTTTGTGGAGGACGGCGCAGGCAACAGCGAACACAATACCGCTTGCCCTGACAGCCAGGATCTCTTCATCACCCTCACAGAGATCCCCTACCAACCGTCCCCACCCGTTAACCCGGACTCAGAATCAGGGGAAGGATCAGGCGGTAAGTGCTATAAACATGGAAACATTTATTTTTTAAAAAACAGGTATAGAAAAAATAGAAATACTATATAAAAAATTTTAAATGTCAAACTATATAAATAGTAGGTCCACACATATAGGGATTGAACAATAATCCTCTTGGGACAGTTCAACAAAGCTCTCAGAGAGCTGCTCGAAAAGCCTCCGCAGGAGGTTCCTGGGGAGAGGTGCCTTATTGGGTGCTCCATGGAATCACACTCTTCCATGCCAGGACATCCTAATGTAGAGAGGAATCATCGCCTCCACCAGCATTGCTGCATATGGTCCTGGTCTGTGCAGGGCTTCCCTTAGCATCCGCTCTCTCTGACTCCGAGTGACCCGCCTCAGGGTGATGTCGTTCTGGACAGGCTGCATCTAAGTAGGGCAATTAGTGTATTGTTACTATTGTTAATGGTTTAAAATTAGGTTGCATAACAACGACCCTCGCTTAACAGCCACGTGCTGGAGGCCACAGAGAACAAGCATACATTGATCTTTCCCGTGCACTGGCGGGAGGGGCTGGAAAAGACTCAGCCTTTCTGCTTTCCAGATTGCCTTTGGCAGGAGAGCACAGCTATCCACTAACTGATAAGCATTATCTACTTTAAGGCTTACCAGGACTGTCTGCTAGACGGATTCAGCTGTCTCTCCCCGCTTGTCCGCTCTCCTGTGCAATGGCGCCGCCAATGAGAGCGTATTCCGAAATCTCGAACTTGTCCTGAGATCTCGTGGAACTTGGTGCCCTCTATGGTCTTGTTCAGAGAAACGGACTAGACTGTGTTCACTGTTCGCAAACATGTATCTGTTCAAGGAAATCACTTACTGTTTCCCATCACACAGCTTCTGCTCTTTCTCGGACTGCCCCGGCATCCCCCTCGCAGAGGCTGGCTCAGATTAGGCGGCGAAAGAAAAAGACTCGGGACGAGATGTTCGCGGAACTGATGGCCTGCTCCAGAGCCGAGGCGGCCCAGCAGAGCCAGTGGAGGGAGACCCTCTCTCAGCAGCAGCGCTCACACAGCGAACGGGAGGACAGGTGGCGGCAGGAAGACCAGCAGGCGACTCAAACGCTGCTTGGGCTAATGAGGGAGCAAACGGACACGCTCCGGCGCCTTGTTGATGTTCTGCAGGACCGCAGGCAGGAGGAGAGAGCCCCCCTGCACTGTATCTGCAACCACCCTCCAACGCCAAGAAGTCCTGTCCCCCCCTCACCGAAAATTACAAAACGGAGGGGCGGTAGGGGCCGTGAGAACTGTCACTGCACCACAGCTGAGCGCTAATGTACCACACACCTCTGACGCTATAACTGTGTAGAAGCGCTTCCCTTACAGGATCACCCAGTCCCAAATCCAAGTTTCATCACCCCACTATGTAGTAGATTAATAAAAGCTGTTTGCTGTTGTTCACTCTTTCCGTCACGTCTTTCGTTTCAGAAGACTGTGTATGTGGGGGGGGGGGCAGGGGATTTATAATTGCACGGGATAGCCTACATTAGCAGGGTACAGACTATCGGGGGCAGGATCAACTGCAGGGCACACACAGACTGCAGTCAGTAGTCACCAGGGTCACTCTGTGTGGTGTATGCTGCCCCGGGTCATTCTGTGATGTGTACGCTTGTCCACGGTCCTAGCGACTGCCACCCCCTAATGTTAAGGCATGCTGCCCTTACCATGCACTTCCACCGTAGGCGCGATCCTCTCCGCTGCCCTGAGCCCCAACAAGAACCCTCATCCACGGACAGATACTCACCCTTCCCCCACACCCCTCACCCCTTCCTACGCCCAAACCCACAGCCCAGAGCCTGCATCCAAATCCCTATCCAAAGACGGCACCACTCGCCCCTTCCTGCAAACCCACCCCTACATGCACAACGACTTGAAACCGTCCCCCACCCCAGAGACCTATGTAGGAGCAGGAGGCTGTCCATCCTGTATTGTACAAGCGGTCTGTACATCAGTGCACACCGTACCCAGCACAGTATGCGTCCATGTTTCAAACCCTGAACAGAAATGCAAAGTAAAAGAAAGATTTATTAACAATAACTGTTCCGTTTAATTTGTTTTAAAACGTGTTTTGGAAGTGGGGGAAACTTGGAGAACGGGGTATGTAACCGCAGATCTCACTCAACACATAGAGACACAGGCCCAGGATCAGCTTCTCTTAAAATCAAGTGGAGAGTCATAGGTTACCCTGCTCTCCGAGGAAACTTGCTTTCAAAGCCTCCCGGATACACAGCGCTTCCCGCTGGGATATTCTTTCGGCACGGGTGTCTGGCTGAGCGTAAACAGCAGCCAGGCGATTTGCCTCAACCTCCCATCCGGCCAAAAAGGTCTCGCCCTTGCTCTCACAGACATTGTGGAGCACACAGCAAGCAGCAATAACTACGGGGATATTCTTTTCGCTGATGTCCGAGCGAGTCAGTAAGCTCCGCCACCTCCCCTTAAGACGTCCGAAAGCACACTCCACCACCATTCTGCACTTGCTCAGCCAGTAGTTGAAGAGTTCCTTCTCACTGTCCAAGGCGCCTGTATAGGGCTTCATGAGCCAGGGCATTAGCGGGTAGGCTGGGTCCCCGAGGATCACTGTAGGCATCTGCACATCCCCAACCATTATTTTGTGGTCCGGGAAGAAAGTTCCTGCCTGGAGACGTCTAAACAGACCAGAGTTCCTGAACACACGTGCGTCATGAACCTTGCCCGCCCACCCGACGAAGATGTTGGTAAAACGTCCCCTATGGTCCACCAGTGCTTGCAGCACCATTGAAAAGTAGCCCTTTCGGTTAATATACTGGCTGGCCTGGTGGGCCGGTCCCAGGATAGGGATGTGAGTCCCATCTATAGCCCCACCGCAGTTTGGGAATCCCATCGCGGCGAAGCCATCTATGACGACCTGGACGTTTCCCAGAGTCACTACCTTTGAGAGCAGTTGCTCAACGATTGCGTGGGCTACTTGAATCACAGCAACCCCCACGGTAGATTTGCCCACGCCAAAGTGGTTCGCTACTGACCGGTAGCTGTCTGGCGTTGCAAGTTTCCAGAGGGCTATGGCCACTCGCTTCTGCACACTCAGGGCTGCTCGCATCTGTGTGTCCTGGCGCTTCAGGGCAGGGGCCAGCAAGTCACAGAGTTCAAGGAAAGTGCCCTTACGCATCCTGAAGTTTCGCAGCCACTCTGTTTCATCCCAGACCTGCAGCACTATGCGGTCCCACCAGTCCGTGCTTGTTTCCCGGGCCCAGAATCGCCGTTCCACACCATGAACTTGACCCATTGCCACCATGATCTCCACTGCGAGGCGTACCCTGCTTTCTGAGAGGTCTGCCCCACTCTCCTCACCGCGCTGCCGGAGCCTCCTCGCCCGATTTCTCAGCAGCTGACTGTGGAAGAGGTGGACGATAAGGTGCGAGGAGTTGACAACGGCCATAAGTGCAGCGATGATCGCAGCGGGCTCCATGCTCGCAGTGCTGTGGCGTCCGCGCTGTAACCGACCAGAAAAGTGCGCGAACAGATTTCCCGCCGGCGCTTTCATGGAGGGAGGGCGTGATTGACGGTTCGATGACGACAGTTACCCAAAACAACCCTCGATACATTTTTTCCCCCAGCAGGCATTGGGAGCTCTACCCAGCATTCCAATGGGCAGCGGGGACTGCGGGAACTGTGGGATAGCTTCCCACAGTGCACCGCTTCGAAAGTCGATGCCGGCCCTGTTAATGTGGACTCGGAAATTCGAATTAGTATATTTACTGTGGATACACAAATTCGACTTCATAAGGTCGAATCCACAAATTCGACTTAAGTAGATTCAAAATAGTCTTGTAGTGTAGACAAGGCCTTTGTTGCTTTTTACAGATCCAGACTAACACGGCTACCCCTCTGATACTTCAACAGCACTGTTAATCACCAAATGAAAAGCAGTTGAACTGAAATCATGTCCACTCCACATACTTGTGTTTTAAAGAGCAATGTCATTTCACTTAGCTCTTCACCACTTACTCTAAAAAAATAAATAAATGAGGGAGTGACAAACCTAACAGGAAAGAGGGCCCCAATCTGTAAGGTTGAGCTATAGATCTCAGTTTCCCCCAAGTTTGAAATAAGCTCATTTAGGGCTTTGTTTAAGGCTCGTCTCTCCTTAATATGAAGAAAAATGTCATCTTACTTTTGTTTTCAGTGGTCTGAGTCTATGCAGTTCATTCACTTTTTGAATTTTTTGAGAAATAAATCAGAAATTTCAGGCTGCTAGAAAAGTGATATTAAATGACAAAGTTCCTCATCTGCCTTGATGGGTCCTGCGCTTATAGGCGTTATAGGCGGATTTGCTTGCCTCAGAGATTCATGGCAGCCCTCAGTTTGGCTACTTTTGATAATGCTCAAACCTGCTGTCCACTCACCTAACCTCACCAGTGGCCAGCATGGGGGAAACCTAGTGGCTTGGGGACAGGCCAGATCCCTTTCCAATTTAGACCTTCCCTTCTGGTGTTTCTCACAGACCGTCAACTCCTCCTGTGTCCTATCAGGAGTTGGGGGGATGGGGGAAACCCAGGCCCAACCTCTACACGGGGTTCAAGCCCAGGGCCCTGTGGATAGCAGCTGTCTATAATGGTCCCTGTATCAGCTGCATGACAGCTACAACTCCCTTGGCTACTTCCTCATGGCCTTCCCCAGCACCTTCTTTATCCTCACTGCAGGATCTTCCTCCTGAAGCCTGATCACGCTTGAACTCTCCACTCCTCCAGCAGCACGGCTTCTCACTCCCTGGTCCTTGCACACACCCCTACTAACTGATGGGAGGTCCTCTTTAAAGCAGGTGTCCTGATTAGCCCGCCTGCCATAATTGATTCTAGAAAGTTCTTAATTGGCTCCAGGTGTCTTGATTAGCTTGCTGGTCTTATTTAGTTCTAGCAGGTTCCTGATTGCTCTAGGGCAGCCCCTGCTCTGGTCACTCAGGGAACAGAAAATTGTTCATCCAGTGGCCAGTATATTTGCCCTCTACCAGACTCCTGTACCCCACTGGTCTGGGTCTGTCACAGTACCTTACTGATGACCTTGTACACTTCATAGGCAGCACCTCGAGCACTGGCAACACATTCCAAGTGTGGGGAGCCCTGGCCGAGAAAGAATACGCCACGGACCACAGAGAGTAATACCTACAGGGAAACAAAACAGGAGCTAGTGTACAGTGGTTCCAGACCTGCAGTTTCCTTAGTGTTAAATATCATGGTAATCCTGGTGGTTCTGTAAGAGCTTTTCCAGAAAAAAAATATAAAAAAGAAAATCAAAACTAAGATTTCAGGTTGTATTTTTCCAGCTCCCCCAGTTTTTAATCTTTCCCTGGATTTGACACAGGACGTGGTGAATGTAGCTATTGTGTGCACCCACATGCCCTTTAACAGTTGGATTAGCTTTTTTTATTGCTCCTGCTTTTATTAACTCCCATTAAGAGAATAAATAGTGAAATTAGACATCTCTCCATCTCTTTGCAATAATAAAAACCTCAGTGTCCTCAAAGAGAGTTAATCCACAGTTTCCTGAGGCCCCAATCCTTCAAAGTGCACACGTAACATTATGCCTTGTGACTAGTTCCACTGAAGTCAAGTTCTCATCAGAAGTCAGTGGGGCTACTCACAGTGCATAACGCACATACCTAAGTCTTTGCAGGATCAGGGCCTTATTCCTTTCCAAAGGAAAAATAATCTAAAAATTTTGATAAAGTACAATAATCCCTTGCAGGGATTTAAAAAAATGAAAGATGGTCCCATGGCTGTGACACTAGCAGACCAGGCGCCAGCTCATGCCAAAGCTCCAGACCTCACTCAATGATTACAGATGCATAGCTGGAAGCCAGGCCAATTCACATGTGTATTAGTATAGAGCAAAGTTATTGTTACATGTATAAGAATGTATTTGGTGTTTAAACTTCATGAAAACTAATGGGATGTTAATGCACTGAAAACAATGCATTAGTTAAACACTTATCTGGATCCCGTTATAATGCTGTAGCAAACATTCACATAGTGTATGCCCCTGTCAGTAAATAATCCATCAAATGAGAAAGAAGTCTTGTGGAATGCAAATGAAGAATTTAACAGAAAAGTGTTAATTTCAAAGCAAGTGGTCATTGTATGTGATGATCAAAGGTCAAAGACTCCAAATGTATTCCTCACTCTCTGCCATCAAAGGAAAAGCCCACATGGGTATTGACCCTGTCAGCTTGTTTTCTTTGGGAAGAAAACTATGAGTATGGATTCAGGAAAAATCCTTCATCTCTGCACTCTTTGGATTCTAACAGGGCAAAATAAATGAACATAGAGATGGAGATTCCCTGAACACTGAGAGACTTTTGCAAAACTGGCAGATCACTACATTTCTGCTATCATTTGAAATTATAAACTGACTCATTTGTACATATATTTTATCTGCTTTAATCTCTCAATAACTCGTATTACCTTTTTTTAGCTAATAAATCTTTAGTTAGTTTACTACAGAATTGTCTACCAGCATTGTCTTTGGTATAAAATCTAGGATACCAATTGATCTGGGGTAAGTGATTAGTCTCTGGGACTGGAAGCAACCTGAATGTGGTGTGATTTTTGGTGTAAATGACCTTTTATCACAAAGTCAGGTTTGTCTGTGTGGCAAGATAGATGGAGAGTCTGTCTGTGACCTCATGGTAAGACTGGTGTAATGATCCAGGAAATCACATTTGTTACTGGCTTGGTGAAATCTAATTATAGAACACAGCACCAGTTTAGGGTGTCTACCCTGTTTTCTGACAACCTGCCCTGAGGTAGGCACTCATGGTCGTGAATCACTCCAGACAGCATGACAGTGACCAAATGAGATATTTGTTTAGGAACTTTGAGGTCTTAAGTATGTAGATTCAACATTTCTGTTGATTTATATTAAAACATGTTTTAAGATTTAGTCTTATAGGTACGTTGTGCCTCAGCAGAAATTATAGATCTTTTTATGCAGTACTTAATTTACAGACCATTTTTAAAAAGTTTGCCTCAGCGAATCGACTATACTGTGCTGTACTTACAATTAGCACACGTCCGATGTCATAATTCTCTTTCTCCTCCACTGTGAGTTTGATTCCGTACCAAAATGCAAAAGCAAAGGCTCCAAATGAAATAAACTCTGAGAAACCCAAAGATGTGTAGGTGGTAATGGATTTTTTTACTCCAACTTTCCTAGCATTCTCCAGGTTAACATCATATCTGAAAACAGATGATAAATGTTAAATTTGGTATGTACCCAGATGACATTCAGCTCCCTAGCTTCCTCTCATGCTTCCAGGGTTTTCTGCCATAAAAATCAATTATCTAGATTCTTAGATGGTGTGAATCAACACAGCTTCATTGATTTTACATCAACAGAGGATCTGGCCCATGGCTGCTCTGAGTGAATTATCAGGCGCACAGATAAACATGATATGTTGGGGAACAGTCAACACAACTTTGTAAATGGAAATTGTGCCTCACCAATCTATTAAAATTCTTTGAGAGTTTCAGCAAGCATGTGGACATGGGTGATCCAGTTCAGAAAGTCCACACCAAGGTCCTAAACAAAGGCTCTTAAGCAAAGACTTGGGATAAGAATGATAGGAAACAAAGGGTAGGAATAAATGGTCAGTTTTCACAGCAGGGAGGGAAAAATTATAGATCCTTTGGGGACCCTGTACAGAGACCTGTGCTGTTCACATATTCATAAATTATATGAAAAAAGAGGGTGAACAATGAGGTGCAAAAATTGCAGATGATACAAAATTATTCAACATAGTTAAGTCCAGAGCTGACTGCAAAGAGCTACAAAGGCATCTCACAAAACTGTGTGACTGGGCAACAAAATGGCAGATGAAATTCAATGTTGATAAATGCAAAGTAATGCACATTGGAAAACAATCCCAACTATACATAAAGAATGATCGGGCCTAATTTAACTGATACAATTAAAGAAAGATCTTGTAGACATCATGGACAATTCTCTGAAAACATTTGCTCAATGTCCAGCAGCTGTCTAAAAAGCTAACAGAATGTTAGGAACCATTAGGAAAGGGATCGCTAATAAGAGAGAAAATATCATAATGCCACTGTGTAAATCCATGATATGCCCACACCTCAGATAATGTGTGCAGTTCTGGTTGCTCCATCTCAAATAAGATATACTAGAATTAGAAAAGGTACAGAGAAGGGCAACAAAAAATATTAGTGGTTTGGAACAACTTCCATCTGAGGAGAGATTAAAAAGACTGGACTGTTCATCTTAGAAAAGAGATGACTAAGAGAGGATATGATAGAGGTCTAGAAAATGAATGAAGGGAAAGTGAATAGGGAATTCTTATTTACCCCTTCATGTAATATAAGAACCAGGGGTACCCAATGAAATTAATAGGTAGTAGGTTTAAAACTTACAGAATGAAGTACTTCTTCACATAATGCAGTCAACAACTCATTGCCAGGCCAAAAGTATAACTTTTTGCTTGTGATTCCTTTACAAGCTTATGGTTTTCCATCAATCAATAACAGCTTCTGTTCACTCATTAGCTATCTAATCCCCTTTAGCTTCTGAAGGGCATTATAGAAAGCACCGCTCAGCCCAGCAATGTTCCCAGAACATTTCAGGAGGACATGCATATCATTTTATTGTTCAATGACATGCTCAGAAGCTTTGTAGGAACCTCTCGACACATATATTATGTACAAAAATGCCCTGACCAAAAGTGGGAAGGCCCAAAATGAATGGCACAGTTTACGCAGTAGTGAAGGGATCCTAAAATGATGTGCAATTAATTTTTTCCACATAAACTGCTCAGATATCATTGGTGCTGTTCAGATTAGAGCAAGAGGAGGATTATTTGCAAAGCACTAAGCATGTACTTAACTTTAAGCATGTGGGTAGCTCCCTTGAAGTCGATGACATAGGAAAGTGATAGGGAATCTTACCTAAGCTCATGATCCAGTAAAGCATGAACTTAACTGTAAACACTTTAATGAATGATTTCAGTGTGCGTGTGCATGTGCTTAAAGTATTAGCATAAGTGCTTTGTTGAACTGGAGCCTTAGAGAAGATTGCATTTTCTGTAGCCTCAGCTTCCAAATTCAACTTTAGGTTAGAGTCAGAGGGAAATTGGACCTTACAATGCTCCTCCATAATGTAGGTCAATTGAGTGATTGCAAATATTCATGAGTGACAGAAAACATCTCCTTCCATATGCTCATATTTATCTTCATCTGAATTTCTCAGCTGTCTGGGGGATAAACTGACTGATCATCTTTGATTTTTTTTAAAATAACCACATCACTTTCCCAAATATTATGTACAATCAATAATTAGTTAAAAAAAACTCACTTTGCTAATGCCTTCATCTGTCCATTGAAAGCAACAACTGTTCTGATAGAAGTCAAAATTTCTTCCGCCACAGCTCCTGCTCTAGCATAAGCAGTCAGCTCTTTTGTAGTGAATGATGCCAGGAACTGGAAAATTGGGAGGGTGGGGGGAAGGGTAAAGTATTTTATGAAAATCTATTTAAATGGTGTAAATTATGTACTGATACAAAGGGTGATCAAGCATTTAGCAAAAGAGCCTAGAATTTAGCAAATCTGGGTTCAAGTCCCCACTCCAATACACTTTTCCTGGGCAACTTTGGGTAAGTAATTTTTCTCCGTTTTTCACTTCTCCATGTATAACATGAGAATCCCCTCTCTTGCATGGTGTTGTGAGGCTAAACATGATGAAGCTTGTGTGGCACTCAGAAACTATAGTAATGGAGGCCATGTAAATAACTTAGCTATCTTAATTACAGGTCACAATCCTGTTTCTTCCTCCACCATTTTCAGTGCTTAGGTGGGGGAAAGGGGGAGCGAAAACCAACACAATCTATACATGGAAACATTTTGTAAATTTTTCTGTGCATTACAAGCAATATCTACTAATGTGCTCACAGTTGATGAATGCTGATCATCCTCTTCCCATGTGGTGAGTGGTGTTAGCTGGAAGCAGTCCAGGCCTCCATGGCATGCTAATGCCTGCCCGCTGATGCTCAGTGTAGACAGAGCTCTGCAAATTTTGGGGCAGGAGCCAGTGGAGTAGGAGAAGGCCTGCTTTCCATGCTCTCCAAACTTTGGGGTCATATTGCTTTGGGGTGCAGTATGACACTACATTCCCTCTGAATCTGTTTTTAGAGGTAAAATTCTTATTTGTTTTTCCTCAGCACTTACAAATGATCCAGCTGCTGCTGCTGCAACAAGGAGAGGGCTAACTGACAACATCACCAAAGTCAGTTTCCATCCGTAGACGAATCCTATAACAATCCCTGTCAGAAACGTGGAAAAGAATTGTAAAAATATACAGAACTTGTCTCCGATGCCGTCGTGGATGGTGTTAATGTCACTGTTAATTAAAAAGAGATTTGTTAACTTTGATGAATGCCTCCTCCTCACACATTTTTCTGTTTTGCTGGAGAGAAGCTTCTCAGAAGTTTTACTGTTCAAATCATTGGGTAGTAGGAATTTTGGACGTGGATACTGAACAGCTGCAATGGCTCTTTGTGGGGCTAGGAACTAGCAGAGCACAACTCATTGTTTGTGATGTAACCTCCAGATAGACTTCTGCCATTGCTACCCCTGCTCAATCACACGTGACCCAATTCATTCATGCAATAGCCAAAAGGAATAATCCATTAAAAAAAATCATCCCAAAACCTTTACATTACTTTTTTCTCTAAGTTCCCCTATGTATCCAATCATCTTCAATTTTGTTATTAGATTTTATGATCTTTGAGGCAAGAAATATCTCCTTTTTTCCATCCTATACAGTGACAAGTACAGTGTTAGTAAATTATTAATTGAAAAATCATTGTGTGTCATGCTAATTTTCTCTTGTTATTTATATATGTGGGAACTAGGATTAGTGAAATTCAAGCCTCTCTCATTCCCTTCAGGATTCACATCTTCCAAAAACTGGGCATATCCCTCCCTGCAAACATTAAATCTGGAGAAACTCTGCATACCCTGATCATACCTTCCTCTGAATCTCTGCACATGGGACCTGATCCAAAGATTCCTAATGATTTTAACTGGTTTTGGATCAGGTTCAAAATGATAACAGTTCCTATAACTATGAGTGCAGTTTCATTTCATACAATGTCAGGGTTTTCAGTGTTTGTAAACTAGCTGGAGACAGCAGAACTGTTTATCTACAGTAGTTTGCAAAATAGGTCATAGACACTACAAAGCCAATGTTAGAGGAATAAGATATTGCATTTCACAGCATAAGCCCTCGCAGTGGAAATGTCACTGAAACCCTGAAAGTGAAGTGAAAACTGGTAACGAATTCCTCCCTCACAAAGAAGAAATATTTTGGGTCTTAGTTAAAAAGGTTTCCTGGAAATTCCCTGTAGCTAATTCTATAAAGGTAAACATCAGACTTCTTTTTGGTTCAGGTTTCTGGTGCATAGATAAATAAACCCTTCTCACTCCGTCAGTCGGGTGTTCAACGTTCCAATCTTGCTGATATCAAACCAAGCTATTTCCTGGTGAAGTACTGCAAAAAAAAACTTTTGACGGATTCTTGCTGTCTGTCTTGCAGCTGAGGTCAGAAATGTCCAGACTTGGATGGTGCTCAGTATCACTACAGCAGAGCCAATACCCACATAGTAGTAGGCAAACCTGTAGTAAATAGTAAAAGTCCATAAGGTCAATTGCATCTTGCAAGATAAGTTAGACACATCAGGTCACATTCAGCCCTGCTGAAGCCAATGGGATGTAATTGAGGGCCAAATTTGGCTTACAGTCTAATGGACAAAAAAAATATATAGAAACTACACTGTGCTATTCTTATGAAAATAATTGCAGAGGTTCTTACCTGGTCATTTCAGTTTCTATATCCAAACCTGGCATTACTGGACAAGTAGAGCTACTATTCATCACAGCTGAAAGATTAATTATAACAAAGAAAAATATTCAGTTTTATTAGAACAGGCATAAAACAAATCATGGCGGTTTTAGGCCATAATCTTATGGGTGTTTTGCATGACACTACATTCCCTGCAACAGCTCGGTAGATTTATAACTTTCATGGTGGCCATCATCCTTTCAGTGGAGGATTAAACAGGGCAAACTTCTGAGTCAGCTCAGAGGGTTACTGTAGAGTGATGTCATGGGTTTAGCTCACTACGTCAAAGGGCACTGGTCAGATCATAGTTTCATCTGATCTGACCTTCAGATTCCAACAGTGGCCAATATCTGATTTTTCAGAAGTTGATAACTCCCCCTTCTACCTCATATAAGGCAAAATTCATCCATGCAGACACCATAAGGCCGACTTTTATGCACCACTTAGGTTCCACCCAAGCCTCAAAACTGGACCCAAATAGGGTCCAAGTGGTGGCTCAGCGTTTTGCTGGCTGTCTGCAAAAAGGGTAAATTTCACTACTAATGCACCTAACTGAATGTGCAGAACTTTTCAGACCTGGGAGAAATAGCAGACCCCTTCCAGGTGTCAGCACATATATTTTAGGGTAAGTTATGATTGCCCTTATCATAAGCTTAGCTCATATAGAGGAAAAATAGAATTAACGGTCATATTTTGTTGTTTTAAAAATCCGATCACAGAATTTGATTTTGTGACCTCGTTGGGCAGTGAATTCCATGGATTAACTATAAGCTATAGAAAGTAGTAAATAGTTTTACAGTTATCAAATGTACTGCTCTGTAATTTATCAAGTGTCTGTTTTGCTACTGTACTATACAGCAGGGTAAAAAGGAAGGATTGCTCAGAATTCACTCTGCTCTTCATGGTTTTTAACACCACAGCAGCACTCCGTCCTGAACCTCTGCCAATCCAGTAAATAAGGGTACGTCTTCACTACCCTCCATATCGGCGGGTAGCAATCGATTTCTCAGGGATCGATATATTGCATCTCATCTAGACGCGATATATCGATCCCCGAACGCGCTCCTGTCGACTCCGTAACTCCAGCAACCCGAACGGCGGTAGCGGAGTTGACATGGGGCGCCGCGGAGATCGATCCCGCGCCGTGAGTACGGTAGGTAATTCGATATAAGATAATTCGACTTCAGCTACGTTGCATATCTTATATCGATTTTCCCGCGTAGTGTAGACCTGCCCTAAGAGACCCTAACAAATATTTTCAGAAGTTGAACAAATTTTATTTACCTGAAGACATATTTACTGCTTGGCCAATTGTCACAAAGCTGTTTGTCATCTCTCCAGCAACAACAATAATAAGTGGCATCCCTGTTCCATTTGCAACAGCTGCAATCAAGCCTATTATCATCAAAATGATATCCAGCCAATCGGCATATGCAAACTACATGAATATAAAGAAAAAGGAATTAATTGAAGGTTGACAAATTCACATAATTGTGACAATATCCTACTAAGACACACAGAATAGGATTTGTTTTTACATAGCACCATTTGCAATTTGGGTATCCCAAAGCACTTTATGAAGCAATGAATTAGATAGTATGAAGGCAAACACAACACATGGGATACACTTAGAAAAAGCTTACACACCATTTTAGGCCAGTTTTTATTTAGGACACGATGGCAGGATGAATCCCCTAATCTGCAGAAAAAAGAATGTATCTAACATCACCTGTGCAACTCACTGCCTCCCTGGGTGCATTCTACTACAGCACATATTTACTCAGTGTAAGTGTTACTTAGCACAGGTAAGTAACAAACATTTGGCTGCTGCCTACCAACAGAAATGGGTATGTAGCAGTTATTACATTTAAGAAAAACAGGGCACTTGTTTCCCTGGATAATTCATAAGACATTGTGCATGAATGGTAAAATTATCTCCAGTTGAGAGACACAGGGCAAGGCCCTACTTACCGCACATGCTTCACTTCAGTCCTTACCATGGGTGAATTTCACTCCGTCATGGTGGTAGTGCTGAAACATCGTCAAGCACTGGCAGTTAGCTGTGGGGGGAACTTTGCTCAACAGGCCGTATTTTTAAAGAGTGGAGCCTGAGATCAATGCACAAAATGGCTGTGCGGCAATACTAAGTTTTGCACAGACCTCTTTCTTCCCTTTCGAAATGCAGTATTGTGGATGCACATTCGTCTGTCAACATAATGTACAACAGGCAAAGAAAAGGAACAATGAGAACTATAAATCAAACCAGTAAACTATGCACTAACCAATTTCAAAATGCCAACCATCTTTTCCTTTGACTCCTCATTTTTCTTTCTAAAGAGATTAATGAAAAATTAATCCAGACCCTTTCTTGAAAGGCAGGGCAAGAAATTTAACAGCATGTTAAGATCAAGGAACCCCTACTTTTTCTTGTTCTTCTGTAACTCGTTATTCTGCTCTGGTTTTTCATTATGTTGGAAAGCAGGATTGTAATAGCCATTACTTGCAGATTCTGTGGAGGGAAAGGTAGGTTTTGCTTTCACAAATAGTAAGGTCTTTTAAGTCAGATTCTGTTGAAGCACAATAAATCCCTTTCTGAATTATCGGAGCACCAAAACTGTTGATTTTTTTAAAGCAGGAAAACCACATTTGTCTCATGCTCTTGAAACAGGTAACTTTCAATTTTTTCCTCCCCAAAGATCACATCCAAGCTGAGAACAAACATTATTTTCAGCTCAAAAAAATAATTTTAAGGGAAGTCATTAAAGATTAACTTGGACCTCAGCCTTGCAAAAACTGAGGGAATGCCTAAGTGTATGTCTACACTAGAAATGCGACAGTGGCACAGCTGCAGCTATGCTCTCTGTAGCATATACACTTACTACAATGGTGGAAGGGATTAGTGAATCCACCTGCTACGTTGCTGGAAGAGTTCTTCTGTCAACCTAATGGTGCCTACATTGGGGCTTAGGCCGGCTTATCTATGTCTCGCAAGAGCATGAATTTTTCACACCTCTGAGAAATGTAGCTAGGTGGACTTAACTTTTAGGTGTAGACCAGGCTTTTGTCTTTGCAGGATTGGGGCCTTAGAGTGGAACAGGCAGACATATTTGTTGGCATTTCAGTACTACCTACAGGCCTCAACCCTACTGTGCTATGGCTGCACAAACAAGCAAAAAAAGAGGATCTCCACCCAAAAGAGTTTGTAATCAAGGAATAAGATGAGAAATAACAAGTGGATGAAAGAAACAGGCAGAGGAATCAGAACAGAATAGCGAGGTGACTGTGAACTGCTGGATAAAAGATGGTCACATCACACCAGCTGTCTATCCTCTCTCAACCTGAACTATAACTACTGTGTTTTCCATCACTAGTTTTTAGAACATCTTTGTAGAGACTTACAGGACACTATTATTTTTGTTATGATTATATAAAATACTTCAAATGCAGTAAACTGGTTCCTGACTCACATAGTGGAGCATTTGCACACTTAGGCCCCATTGCTGATGCATGTCAATAACTTTAGGCATGTGAACGGCCACATTGAAACTCAATGGGACTACTCATGTGCATAAATGCTTGCAGGATGGGAGACGTAGTTATTTTCAAACTAGAGTGACTCACTAGGTACACCAGGGTCACTTAAGTTGGTAGAAAGGCCACACAGAGCTACGCCCAGCCCGTGCTGTGATTAAGTTAAAAGAGAATACGTGTATTCAGTGCTTGCTATGAATATTTTCTGAATGCTGTTTCCTCCACACAGATCCCCAAGAAGGGTCCATACTCGCTGGGTAAAGACGCCACAGAAGAAAGCTTAATAGCCAGGGCAGCATGATTTGTGGAGGACGATGGGAGGGCTGATCTGTTTTTCCATAGAAATCCCTCATGGCTACCAGACAAGATTCAAAATGTGGATTAGTTTCGTGGCAATGGAGTACATCCTTCCAACAACTAGCCTAACATTCAAAAGAAGAAACAACTAACTGAAAAACTTACTGGGACTAAGTGGTTCCTTTTGTGTGTAATGTATGAAATCATCCTTCATTGTGTTATTCTGTTGTATGGTTATTAGACTTGCAGAAGTAGATCACTTTGTGTAAAATCTGCATACACAAGAAAACAGCACAACCTTTCAGAGACAATAGCCATTCAAAGAGTTCACATTAAGATATGTTTATGTTCCTTCATTAATTATTTGTTTCCTTTCAACAACTTTTCCCAGGGAAGAAAAAATATTTATCATTACATACTATTTTTACATCAGGGTAAATTACTTTTCTAAAGAACTATGTTCATTTTTAAAAATTAGGACAACAATGTGGCCTGCTTCCTGGGGGTACCCAGGGCAGTTGCCACCTGCCCTTAGCACCAGAAAGTCTTGTCTGTGCCTGATGGGGGTCAGCTCCTCAACTCCAGTGGCTACAGGCAACACAAGCACTCCCCTTTAGGCCTAGGCAGGCCCTGCTGTCTCTTTACAGGTTAGCGATAGGCACATTCCAACCCCTGAGCTCTCCGAGCATCTCCCTGCTCCACTGCAAACTCACAGTATTTACAGATTTGCTGTTTGGAAAGGAACAGCACACCCCAGCTTACCAGTTCCAGCTCAGATCACCTCTTTGCTTAACACACGACACTTAGATACGTTTATAGTGAAAATTAGCAAAAGTTTATTTAACAAAGTAGAGATGTAACCCCCCTGTCAGTGCTGGCTTAGTACGTGACTGCAGTGCAAACAGGAGAGGGGTACCTCACCATTTTTGGACAGTTCCAAAGTTTTGGTCACCCTGGGCTCAGTTGTGTGTGCTGCTGGTAGGTGCCTGCCTCCCCCTCCTGGCATGCTAAAGGATCAAGCTACTTGGTGATGCTTCCAGTAAGACAAGGGATAACCACACTAAGGTTGTGGCTACAGCACTTGAACTCACAAATAATTCAAACTCACATAAGCAAACACATTATAAAAAATAACTATAAACTTTATATAAGGACATGACCAAAGAGAAATAGACAATCAGTGAAAATATTAAATGATTAAAATGATTAGAGATCAATAATGCTTTGTAATTACTAAAGGCTCTGCCAAGAGGCATGCTAGGTCATGTGACCACATACTCTCTGAATGTTCCTAAACTAAAGTGTCTCTTCCCACTCCCACCCCCAGTTCTGTCTGTTCCCTGCATCTCAGGTGGTGCATGTAGAGACATGTTGCAGGCCTGTAAGAAAATACTGTTAGAAACACACTTTATTATACTGGGAATGGGCAGTGCAGGTCTTGATGATCCAGGTAGATGAAAATCCTTCCGCAGATGCAATGTGCCTTCATGGTGCAAAATTACAACCTAACTGCCCATATAACTCTAAGGGCTTGGCTACACTTGTGAATTAGAGTGCATGAAACCAGGCACGGGCGCCCTAGCTCACTACTTGTCCCCACTGGCAAGGCACGTAGAGCGTTCTGACTCCGCAACTAGACCTGGTACTCCACCTCGGCGTGTGGAATAACGTTTGATGCGCCTCCGCTGGAATGCTGCAGCACCAGTGTGAAGAGGGTGTTGCATTACTGCGCTCTGATCGGCCTGCAGAAACATCCCATAATCCCCTTAAGTCAAGTGGCCACTCTTGTCATTGTTTTGGAATCACTGCATGAATGCAGATATGCCCTTTCAAAGCTCCATTTCTGACAACCGGCATGCTTATCTGCTCCGAGACAAAGCAACCATTACTGCAGAATGCTGCGGGTGGGGATCTGCTGCTGTCTGAATGCACAAGACATCATGTTGACATGCTCTCAGCCCCCCAAAAACCCACTCTCTGCCTCCCCCAACACATACACACAACACTCTCCCTCTCACACTCCACTCCACACACCCCAATTTGAAAAGCACGTTGCAGTCACTTGCATGCTGGGATAGCTGCTCCCAGTGTTGCATCAAGTGCTGCAAATGTGGCCATGCCCGTGCGCTTGAAGCTGTCAGTTTGGACAGTATGCAGCACTTTCCCTGCTGCGCTCTCCGAAGGCTGGTTTAATTCAAAACGCTCTACATCTGCAAGTGTAGCCATGTCCTAATGCCGGATACTCCCTCAGGTTCTATTTCTGGCTGAGTGGTCAGGAGACTGATTCGGGCAAGCAGGTCCTGCCTAGCGATCACTGGAAATGGACTAACCGCCCACTCCATTCTGAAACAGTGCTGACAGTCTTTAAAGCTTGGAACCCCTGGGTTCTAAAACCCCAGATCTGGTGTGGGCTGGCTGCAGGGCAGACAGGCTGGAAGCAGTGAAAGCCTGTCTCTCCTGCCATCTCCTCTGGTTGCTGGCAGGCAGCGACAGGTGGATTGTCCCCTCCTGGGGCTTTTCTGCAGGCTGGGGTTACAAGTTAGGCCAGTTGCTGGGCCTGGAAGTGCTGTGCTGGCAGACTGCAGGCAGACCTGTTCCTCCCTCTGCTTCCCAACTGGTCTCTCCCACATGGTGGGAAAGCCAAGCTATTCATAGCCTACCGCCTGCTTTCCCAGGGCTCTGGGGGTGAATTAAAGGGCCAGTGGCTCCTGGCTGCCCACTGCTACCGCCCAGGGCCCTTTAAATCACTGCCTGAGCCCCGCTGCGAGTGTAGTGTAATAAAGTGCTCTCCGTAGTAATGTCCTACTTATGCTCAGTTAATCTGCTGAAGTCACTGCACTTCTCCGTGCCCTTATTAGCCATAGGATCCTACAGACTGCTTTTGAGAGGGGTTAAAAAGTGGCAAAGGGGGCAAATTGGAAGAGGAGGGTGGCCAGGGTCTGAGCAGGGGGTGGAAATTTACTGATCGGGGGGGTCAATCAGCTGGAGGCATCATTAGGAGAGGGGCTAAAGAGAAAAATCAGGGATGGGGGGGGGGAGGAGATGGAGTTAAGCCCAGGAGTGAGGCATTGGCAGAGGGTGACAGAGGGCAAAGTCTTGGCACAAGCAGGGGCAGAGGGGGTAGCAGTTATCCCAGTGGCACTGAGACACCAGTGTTTGCAAAAAATAGCTTGTTGAGGGGACAAGAGGCTTTTTTATTTGGGCAAAGTGGCTTTCTTGTATGGTCACATGAACTGAGCATGCTCAGTAACATCTGCTGAAGCCATTGCCCTTCACCCTGCCCTTATTAGCCGCATAAATCTGCTGACTGCTATTTGCAGGGGTTAAAGGGGCAAAGGCTGCAAATTGGAGCTGGGAGGGGGTAGTGTGGCCAGGGTCTGAGCAGGGGGCGGAAATTGACTGGTTCAGAGGTCAAGGAGCTGGAGGCAGCACTAGGCTAAAGGGCAAAATCAGGGCTAGGGGGGTGGAGCAGGAGTTAAGCTCAAGGTGAGGTGCTGGCAGAGGATGACAGACGGCAAAACCTGCCACAGGCAGGGGCACAGTCAGGGCTGGCTCCAGGCACCAGCAAAGGAAGCAGGTGCCTGGGGTGGCCAATAGAAAGGGGAGGCAGACCATCCATTGTTGGGGCGGCACATCCAGGTCAGCGGTGGCAGTTCAGCGGCGGCTCACTCGGTCAGCTTCAGTGTTCGGCAGCAATTCGGCGGCGGGTCCTTCACTCCGTCTTCCTCTTCAGCGGCACTTTGGCAGCAGCTCAACCAGGTTTTTCTTTCTTTCTTTTTTTTCCCGCCACTTGGGATGGCAAAAAAGCTGGAGCCAGCCCTGGGCACAGGTGGTAACAGCTACCCCAGTGGCATTGAGACACCCGTGTTTGCAAAAATGGTGGGGGGCAAAGGGGCTTTTTTAAATTTCTTCTCTCACAGACAGCACCTCTCAGCATCCGCTTCCCAGGGCTGGGTTCTTAAAGGAACAAGCACAAGGCTGGGTTCTTAAAGGCACAGGCATTCCCATGCCTAGTCAATGCAACTCTTATTTGTCTGATCTAACCTACTAAGGCCATGTCTACACTACAAAGTTCAAAGCGCTGCCATGGGTGCCCGTGCTCCTGGTAATCCACCTCAACGAGGGGATTAGCTCCAAGCACTGGGAGCCGAGCCCAGGGGCAGCTCTGTGTATTTTGCCGCCCCAAGCACGGCAGTGAGGCAGCCTTCGGCGGCATGCCTGCAGGAGGTCCGCTGGTAACGTGGATTCGGCGGCATGCCTGCGGGAGGTCCGCTGGTCCTGCGCCTTCGGCGTACCTGCTGCCAAATTGCCGCCGAAGCCAGGGGACCGTCGGACCTCCTGCAGAAATGCCACTGAAGGCAGCTTGACTGCTGTCCTCACAGCGACCAGCAGGCCATCCCCCACGGCTTGCTGCCCCAGGCATGCGCTTGGTGGGCTGGTGCTTGGAGCCACCCCTGGCCGAGCCTGTCCACAATAGTGCTTTAAAGCACTGAAACTTGCTGCGATGTGTGTGTGTGTGTGTGTGTGATATTTCACACCCCTGAGCCAGCAAGTTAGAGCGCTTTAACTTGCCAGTGTAGATAATCCTTGAGATTTACTTCAGTGAAACATGAGTTATACACCCTTGAGTCAAGAAATTTTAATAAATAAATGATTTTTTTATGTGCCTCTTTGTTCCTGAGCCTGTAGGGTGCAGTAAGGCCAGTTCCAGTGCCTTGAGCCTAAACCCCTGAATGACTCTTAGACTACACTCATACAGTTCCTGTTACCTCTCCCAAACATTTCATATGCCTAGGGCCATATCTACACTTTATGTGTGGGTTAACTCAATTTATGTCAGCATAGAGTCACTATGCCACTTGTGTGTATGCCTCCTGGACTCCTTGTCTCAGCACTCCGGGTACTCACCAGAAGCACTTGTACAGATTTAGAGTGAGGTGCACCATGAATAGATATCCCACTGTATTTTGGGAAGCTTTGGTTTGGCAGTGTACGCTGGGTAGCACATCCCTACAGAGTGCAGTGTGTGAGAAAATGCTACCAGTAGGACTGGGCTACCTGCAGCAGCGACAGGTCCTACTATGCTAAAAAGGGCAATCTGACATAGCTAACTGCTACAGATAGCAGTCTCACATATCTAGGGTGTGAGAAACTGCTATCTGTAGGAATTAGCTTCGTCAGATTGCAGTGTTACAGGTAGCACATCCCTACACATTGCATTTTCTCTCTCACACACACACATAAGAAACTGCAAGCTGTAGGACTGGGCTACCTACAGCAGCGACAGGTTCTACTATGCTAAAAAAGGCCTGATGTAGCTAATTCAAGTAGTGTCACGTGTAAAACCAAACTGATAGCTTTCTTTAACAGTGTAACAAGCCTTGTGGATGGTAGGGAAGTGGTTGACATGGTCTATCTTGCCTTTAGTAAGGCTTTTGATACAGTCTCCCATGATCATAGAATCATAGATTATCAGGGTTGGAAGGGACGTCAGGAGATCATCTAGTCCAACGCCCTGCTCAACGCAGAGCCAATCCCCTAATCCCTAAAGGGTCCCATCAAAGATTGAACTCACAACCCCTGGTTTAGCAGGCCAATTCTCAAACCAGGACGCCCCCCGCCAAATTACCGCTGAAGCTGGACAGCCGCTGTGTCCAGTTCTGGGTGCCACATTTCAGGATAGATGTGGTCAAGTTGAAGAGAGTCCAGAGAAGAGAAAAAAATAAGGTCTAGAACATGACCTATGAGAGAAGCAGCATCTTTTTACAAAAGCTGTTTCTTACAATCTACACTATAAACGACTGCTACAGGTAGCACATTTCTACACGTAGCAATTTCACATGGACCGTAGTGCAAGAAACTGCTACCTGTAGGCATCTGCTACAGCCGGGAGCAGTTTACTCCAATAGCAGTTTCTCACATTAGGTACCGGTAACTGCTGCCAGTAGCACATTCCTGCCCAGAGCACTTTAACACACTACACCCGCCTGGTGCCGCCGGGCTCGGACCCGCTGACTGTCCCCTCCGCCCCCCGCAGTGCCCGCGAGCCCTTTGCTGTCAGTCCCGGCGGCAGGCAGGGCTCCCCTGGCGCGGGTCACGCCGAGCTGCCATTGGCCACGGAGCGAGCAGCCCCCAGAGACGCGGCCCCGCTCCTGCCGGGGAAGGGGCCCCGCTGCCCGCGTGCGCCGCTGAGCCCCCGCGGGAGGGGAGCGGGGAGCGGGGAGGGGCTGGGCCAGGGGGTCGCTCGGACACGCCGCTGGCGCCAGGGGGGCTGGAGCGTCCCCATCGCTCAGCCCTGGGCCGAGCCCCGGCGGCCTCCTGCCCGGGGCGGGGGGGGGGGGCGGTGGGGGCAGGTAGGGGGAGCCGGGCTCGGGGCTGGGAGAGATTCCTCAGCAGGAGACTGGCCCCGTCCCAGCGGTTCTGAGCCTCACCTGCCCGCTGCTCCCTGCGCTGCTACCAGCCCGGCGGTGACTGCGGAGCGCCCGCACCTGCCTCCGCTCCCTGCCCCAGGCAGCCTCCCCGCTGTGGTGTGTCCCAGACGCTGCTCTGCCTAAACCTCCGTGCCCGCTTCCCCCTGCCCCTTATAAACAGCAGGCTGCTGCCGGCCGCCCACTTTTCAGCTACCTTGTTTCCCTTCCGCCCCATCCCGGAGGATCAGGTTTCAAGGTAACGCTCTGGGGCCCCCTTTCCACATCTCCTGGCAGTGACTCCTTCCCCACCGTTACCCCCGCCCAAAGCAAGAAAACCATTTCCGGTGAAGACGAGCTGCTGTGGGGACCAGAAATGGATAAAAGGACTAAAGCCTCCCATTGTGGTTCTTTCCTGCTTAAATGAGTTTAAATGTCTCCTAAGAAGTTCAGAGAGTCGATTCAGAAAAACACCCCGAAGCTCAGATTCGTCACCACACTTGTAGGGACGTCTCTCAGTTACTCTGGGAAAACTTATGCAGACTTTACAGCACCCTGTGGCTCCCCACCCCTTTCCACTGTGCAAAAACAAAATCCCATAATTATCTTTCCACCCATCTGGGTGCTGATATCATCCTCATCATGCTGGAATCTGAGTGCCCAAGGGTTTTGGAAAGTCAGGGAAAGCAGTGGTAGTTTTGCCTAATTAAGGAGTTTAAGCCTGGGCCCCATATGATGATTCCTCTTTTCATCCTCCACCCCCCCAAGGTTCAGGGTAAAATGATATAATTCCCTTTGAAAGAAAAGGCAACATTTCCCATCGCTTTCTTCACCACCACCACCACTACTTTTTACTTTACAGCTGGACTTCGATATTGCTCAAAACCCTACACCGCAAGTCTGTTTATTTCTAGGGCCCCACGCTCTCATTACCATTACATTATTTTTTGTTCTCAAGTTTATTACAGGACTCAACTTCAGTCCCCATTATGCTAGGCATTGTACAGAACACATTGGGACAGGGACTGACTCTTCCTAAGAGTTTATAAACTCCTTGGCTTCCATAGCTCAGAAGTCTGTGTCTGTAGATTAGCAGGGAGGAAAGGTGAGAAGCACAAATACATGATTGTCCCAAACCCCAAACTGTGTTAATCCCAATGGAGTCAATGGGATATTTGCCATTTCAGTGGGAACAGGAACAACTCCTGCATCCACACTTGGAGCGTTTTGCTGGTGTAGTAGACTGGTATAGCTTTACTGGCAAAGACTTTTCAAGAGTAGACCTGGCCATAGGCTTAGTGGTGGCCGTGGTTGATCTCAGATACCATAGCAATGAATGCCATCTAAGAATATAAGAATTAAATAGGAAAGTCTTGACCAGAAGTTTGAAGATGCTAAGCACCCACAATTCTTATTTGAACTCTCGAGGAGTTGCTGGGTGCTTGGCACATCAGAAAATCAGGCCATTTTACTATTACAGCAACCTTGATTTTATGACCACCAATCTGACGAACAACCAGTGACAGGAATCATTCCCCCCCCCCTCCCCCGATTAGGGGGAGGAAGTAGAAAATCACAGCATGAATGTGATCTGATGAAGAACAAGTTGACATCCCTTCCCATTTGGAGGCCTTCAGTGTGTTGGAAAATGTTTTGCTGTGGTTTGAAGGACAAGGAGAAAGTGATGCAGTGCACCATGCTGCAACTCGCACTGTACCTACTGCTATTTCGAGATATTCAATTTTATGAACTTTTCAATGTTATGAACTCCTCAGTCCCCAATTAGTTTGTAAAACAGAGGTTCTGCTCTTTTTGTGTGTAGAAGCCCCAGCCAAGACTGGAGACACATTGTGCTAAACATTGTAAATACATGTTGTTTAGCATTATCAAAATGCTTTCCCCCACAAAATAAAATTTTGTCAGGGTTGACACAGCCCCACAGAAAGTTTAGATTTCGATGAAATGACATTTTATGATGGGAAAATGTTCTATCTGAAAATTTTTGACCAGTTGTAATGTTAATAGGCAACTTTAAAAAGTAAAAACCAGGGAAGCAAAGGGAAAGTGAGAGGAGGAGAAAGGGAAGAGTTGGCAAATAATTCCTGCAGTAACCCAGTGAGATATAAGGGCCCCACTTATCACTTGGTAGAAGACCAGGGAAAGTCAAAGAAAATTGCATTATTTTTTTTAAACCTCCTTTATAAGTAAAAGATGACCACAATTATTTAAAAGTTGAACAGAACGGAGAGCAGTGGACTGAAATAAATGTGTTGGTAACTTAGAACGGACATAAGCTTATAAATAAAGCTTCAGTATTTAACTGTTGTGGAAGAAACAAACTTTATTTTTTGGTTGGAAGCAATAAAATTAGAGACAGCTTTATTGAGGACATGCAATTGTAAGGGAAGAACATAGCTGACAGAGAGCATTTTTGTTTTAGTTTTTTTAAAGTACAAGCAAAATTACACAAGCATTTATATATTTTAGTGTCATGTATTAATTTAAAACATTTGTAGTTTGTTTATGTTATGTTTTGCTTATTTTTGTAATTTTCATTTTTGTTTTTAAATATTGCTATTTTAAGGCTGAGTTACATTGACTATTTTACTGTTTTTATTTGCTTCTGATGTGAGCTTTGCTTTTATACGTTCCACAATATTAGGCTAAGACTTAGCTTAACAGTTCCTTTTTTTTTTTGATACTTAAATGGCAACTTAAACCCTCTTTTTTGTTGTTGTTGTTGTTGTTTTTTTTGCTTTTACACTCCTCCCTTTGTGCTTTTTTTAGCATAACTAACATTTTAAAATTTTTAATTGCATTAAGCTTTCTATTTTTGTTTTTAGCTTAGGAGGATTAGAATTAGCCTTATAAGTGTTAAATGGATATAACAATAATGCATGATGAGTATGAACATGAAAGACAATTTTGTTATTACATTTATTACAACAACAACATATTTTTAGAGTCAATAAAAGCAATACACGCATTAATGTTTTTATTGTAATAATATGCTGGGGTTGTTTTACTGCCTTAGTTATATAGCACATTACATTATAATTAGTACATAGACACTTTATAGGCTGTATGAAAAGCATGTCTTTTAATTTAATATATATTTTGAAGCACATGGATTTGACCCTGAATGTTAGAAAATTTTTGAACCTTTGGTAGGAGTAAGCGCAATTTTTGAAATTGATTAGGTATTAAAGTGGTTCAATTAAAATAATTTGATATCTAAGGTTTGATTGTAGGGCTTGTTTGCAGGCCAAAAAATAATGTGATTTTTTGTGGTTATGGTGAAATTTACATGCATATTTAGTAACGAGGTGGCCTTAATGTATATGCAGCTATTATTTGCTTGGAACAGTAATTATTTTGTTAGAATATTTTATTAAATATTGTGACAAATTTTTTTGCTTTAATTTTTTTACATATTAAAGCTATGGGGCTTTTAAGGGCCAAAATGTTTACTGATTTTTTTATTGCAATTTAAATATTAGCTGTTATTTTAGAAGCACTGAGAACAAATTGGCTAGACAGTACTAGGTGGTTTAATTTTTTAGATATTACAGTGAATTATTTAATTGTACATGCATTTTTTTATGTCCTTGGCAGGATTTGGTATGTGGGAGCCCACACCTCTCCTATCGGCCCATATGCTTGGAAGGAGCACTGCGAGTACTTGCACATTTATTTTGAAAATTTTTAAGTATGTTTTTATGGCCACAAATTAGATGACATTTTTGAAGCACTAGTAAGGGCAGTGGGCCACACTTGATGCTTGAGATGATTTTGAATGGCCATTAGTTGGTCATTTAGGAAATTTTGAATTTTTGAACATGCTAGATTATTGCAATTTTTTTTTGCCTTAGTGATTTTTAATATTATTTTTGTTAACAGCTTTTGGGTTATTAAACTAAGGGCAGAAATAACATGTATTTACCAACTTTAGCTTGTACTTGGGTTAGCTCTGTTGGTCCTTAAGAATATTTCAAATTGCTGCTGCACTATTTGCACCATTTTATGAGTGTTTAGCTAAGCCTTTTTTTTTTTTAAGAGTAGACCTCTACTTTTTGCTGTGCTAGCCAGATGGCAGCTCCTTTGAGCAATTTGGATACATGAAAGTGATTTGAAAGCTGGATAGGGGCAGCGTAAATTTTACAGTTTTTAATGCAGCATTAATTATTGTTATTTGATATTTTAATATTTTTGGGGGATAGCGTTATATTATATTTATTGTTTAAATATTTGTAGGTAATTTTGAGAGGCATTAACATTAATAGCATAGGAAGGGGTATACTGTAATATGGTACAGGTTAAATTATTAGTTACTGGGATTATTTCAGTACAAGTAAAATTTTTAGTAGCAAAACATACTCTTTGAGTATGAGTTTGATTATTTATTAATTGGGTGACCAAAACAATAAGGAATTTTAAAAAAATATATAGTATAGACGTTTGGTTTGGCCATTATATTAACCCCATTATAAAACTTTAATTTTAAAATTTTGAAGCTTATTTGTAGTGATGTTATATATTTTTATTTGTTTTTTATTAGTTTTTTTTTATTTAATTGTTTGCTTATATGGGATATTTTGAACTTAAAAAATATTTTTTTAAAACAATATTTAAATAAATTACTAAAGTATGAAGGCTCTGGCCATTAGGTTTTATTAGATATATGGCATTGTTTGTATTTGGATGTATTACAGGGGTAATAGTGTAATGGAGGAGATGGCGGGGGCCGTGGCAATAAGGTGCCTTTGGTATTTGTTATTTAAAATTTAATTAGGGAGGGCAATACATGCTGAAAGTACTTATTTAAAAACACAAGGCGCAGCCTGTAGAATAAACCCCAAAATTTAATTAATACCACATTCTCAAGCATGAGTTTTACAAGTATTTTTTTCCCCAGTGTATAATTTTTTTGTTTTTTTAATTAGGGTTAGTTAATATTTTTTGTAGTTAGGAATTTTTGGACTTCGGCAATTTTAGCGGAGCGAGGGGTTATTTTGTTCTTCTTTTTGGGTTTTTTTTGGAAGCAATTGTGGCTTAGCATTATACCGAGGAGAGGTTACCAGCACATCACCCTGTAGTGCTTTGGTTTTTGTAGCAAATACTGAATTCAGGTTAGCTTTGTCAGTGGACAAGGGAGAGGTTACTAGCACTTTACCTTGTTTTTTTCTTTTGCTGTTTAGAAGGAGGAAAAGAAATATTAGAAGGAGAGAGAGGCTGGTTAATAGTAGGAGTGGAATTATTTTGAGGCGGAGGGGTTTTTTGCAGTGAGAAGCATGGGTCCAAGCAGTTAGTTTTTGGAACTTTACAGCGGTGTTGATAGTTAGCAGGACTTGGTAAAGGCCTTTTAGCGTGGAACCAAAGCAGTTTTTTGTTGGTGGACCTTTACATAGATCCAGTTTTTTGGTTTTAAGAAGTGGCAAGGCTGCTAGGGTTTTGGGGTAGTGCTTTTTTTATTTGTGAGAAAAGAAACCTAACACATTTTATTAATGCTTGGCAGTGTTTGGCAGATTTTACAGCTGTTTGGGCATATTTAAGTCCCCTTTTTTTTGGTTGTTAGCCAAGTTTTAGCTGTGAGCAGCATATTTGAACAGGCCAGTGTTTTATTTTTGAACCAAAATAAGCTATGCCAGTGTTTTTTTTATAACTTGCTAGCTATGGTTTCTTGTTTGTTTGATTGATTGTTTGTTTTTGTTTTTTGTTTTTTATTTTTGGCTTTTTTTAATTTATAAAGGAAATTTTTACCACGGAGCGTCAGGTTTTTTTCCTCTCTCTCTCTCTTTTTTTTTTTTAACCTGAGGGCTTTACCACAACCCCTTTGTCCGGACTGCACATACCTGTGTTATTTTTTCAGGGATTTACCACAACCCCTCAACTCAATAGGTCTGACCTAAGCCACACATTGGCTTACCCTGGGGCAACAACACATTTCCCAGCCGCGCATATGCATATTATTGACCTTACATGGGGCAACCAATTCTCCAACACCGTTCTGCGTCTGATCTTGTTGCATAAGCAAAAGTTTGCATGGCGTGAGCCCAAAGGGACAGACGGCTCCACGGTCAGTCCTCCTCTGACACCTCTTGGTCTCTTATCTCTGGCTTGGCACCTGGGGTTCGAAGGGAATGGTCTGTAGTAGCGGTCACTGGTCAGCCAGGCGTAGCCATCTGAGTCTCACGGCACCAAATATTGTTGAAGAAACAGACTTTACTTTTAGGTTGGAAGCAACAAAATTAGAGACAGCTTTGTTTAGGACATGCAATTGCAAGGAAAGAACACAACTGACAGAGAGCATCTTTGACTTAGTTTTTTTAAAGTACAAACAATATTACACAAGCATTTATACATTTTACTGTCATGCATTAATTAAAAACATTTGCAGTTTGTTTATGTTATGTTTTGCTTATTTTTGTATTTTTTATTTTTGTTTTTAAATATTGCTATTTTAAGGTAGGGTCACACTGACTATTTTGCTGTTTTTATTTGCTTTTGATGTAAGCCCCCTGCATTTACAGGTTCTGCGATATTAGGCTAAGACTTAGTTTAACAGCTGCTTTGTTTTTTATACTTAAATGGCAACTTAAACCTTTTTTTTTTTTTTAAAATGTAATGATAAAAAACAATATAGTTTACAATAATGTCTCTACAGTATTTTGAGTCATTACTGTAGAATACTGAAGACTGTTTTGTTTATGATTTAAGGAAAGTGTGCGCTTTGGAAGGAAGAATGCCATTTCCCTTTTTAGGAGTTCTATTTTATGAAACCACTCAATTAATTTTAAAAATCATCTTTGGTTAGAAATAGACAATCTTCAGGTCCAAATGTCAGACTTTGAGGCCAGAAGCGACAAACAGATCACCTAGTCTGACCTGCTGTATATCACAGGCCTCCAACACCCAGGCATTAAACCCAACAACTGAAATTAGACCAAAGTATTAAATCCCTCAGGAGATTAAACTGTCACAGGCAGAGAATAGGAGGTGCGGAGGTGCACCGGGCATGGCAAGGAATTGAGTTAATAAGATATACCCTGATGATTCTAACACAAGAACTGCACCACATGCTGCAGAGGAAGACAACCCCCTCACGCCCCCAGCTCACTGCCAATCTGACTTGGGGAAGATGCCTTCCCAACTCCACACATGGTGGTCAGTTAGACCCTGAGCACATGAGCAAGAGCCAGCTGGCTAAGCACATAAGAAAATTCTCAGTAACACCTGAGAGCAGCAGCCCACCTCATCCAGTGTCCCATCTCCAGCCATGGCCATCTCTGATGCTTTAGAGGAAGGAGATAAACACCAGAATACAATGGGGGGGGGGAATCCCTGCAGGTGACCAGCTGAATCCCTTAAGCATGATATTTCAGGAACATAAAACATGAACCAAAAGGGACGCTCAGGGCTGTGAAGCCAGCTCCCCTAACCAACCACATCATGCAATCCCACTCAGAAATTTGTCCAGCCCTCTTAAAATTAAGTTGCTTGTCCCTGCAACTCCTATTGTGAGGCTGTTCCAGCACTTCACTGTATTTGATTGCCCTTCCGAGAGGCAGCTGCTAATGGGAAGGGCCTAATAACTACAGTGCAGCATCAGTCAAGTTGAGTTAACTAGGATCAGTCCTAACTGGCTAGATTGGAGGGTGGTATCTGCTTAAAGGAAATACTGGTTACAGCTGGAATATACCCACTATAGCATTCATAAAAAACAAGCTACACTTTGTTTTCCTGACGTGATTGAGCTGGAAATACCCCAATGTGTGGCAACTCTCAGATTAATATATCTGCATGTGGCAATGGTAAAATAATAGATACTGTTTTCAGCTTAACACCCCCACCCCTGATATAGTAGGCAAATACTAGGAAGACAGAATTCCTTTCTTGGGTGCCTCTCACAGCAGTACCCAGACCTGGTTGGTGTTGGACAACTGTTACAGGGTTAAGAGTTTGGTGACTAAATCCTACCTTCAGTTACAACCATGCAACCCGTGTGGGGTTAGAGTTGTGTCACTGAGGGCAGAATTTAGGCCATTGTACCAATTCTAGTTGATAGTGTAAGCTACTACATTTTAAATACAGACATAATTAGTACTCCCTCACCACCACAACCAACAAAAAATCCTTCTGCTCCAATATTTGTGAAAAATCAGGAGCTAAAGAGGAAACTGATGGCACGACACTCTGAAGTTTCCTAGGTCACCTTCACAATCCCAGCATCCCCCCTCTGTCACACGCACCTTCCCTAGTTCTAGGGCATTATTGTGAAACATAAAACACAACTTTTATTATGACATTTACAGTCTGCAGCTAGCACCTCAAGGCCCCAAACAGAGAACATGGCCTCATTGCGCTAAATACTGCACACAGATATAATTAAAGATGGTCCCTCACAAACAGCTCATCGTCACAAGCTTTTCATTAAAAATGTTGATCAATACATAATGATAGATATGTAGATGTGGATACATGACTGATTTTTCACTGATAATTTTTTATATGTACTTTATTAATTTTCTGGCAATTTAGATTAAAGATGGATACTGTAGCGAAGGCAATTCTGCCTGACATTAGTTTACTTTAAAAAACTGTTTCCCAGTTATTGGCCATCTCCTCCGGGTTGTGTTATATAAGCAGCAATGGTGGGTGTCCATGGCGTATTGCAGGGCCTAAATTTCAGCCTGGGAACAGCTCTGGGTTGATGCCCCAGTTACGGTATAAGATTCTTTCCCTCTTAGCCCAACCCCTGCCTCAGTCACCTGTGTTAAACCAGTTCACTCAGGCTCTGTAACATGAGGATGATCTCGCCCATTAATTCCTTCTTCACCTTGATCACTTCACCTTGATCACATCTGCGTAAGGAAGAAAAACAAAGAAATGACATTCTAATTGCCTCCTGAAAAGTTTGTACATCTGCTCTAGGCCCTAGGAGAAATTTAATTAAATGCAAAGAATCTGGCAGATCTCTCAGATCACCTCTTACTCAAAAGGGGCAGGACGTAGTCTTGTGGCTTTTTTAGGTCAATGTAGTTTATCTGTTACTATAAAAGGGGAGAAGAGGAAACACCCTGTGTGTGGTGAGAAAATAAGGTCTTTACCTGACTGTACAGCATGCCTGAATGGAGCAATGGGTAGGTGCAGCACCATACACTGGGGAGATCATATGTTTTATATTTCCTCTAAAGACAACCTGCCAAATTCACACAGGGTCTGTGCCAGTTTAGCTGGCACCAGTCTCGGCATGGACTCCTGTGTGTGAAAGTGGGGAGGTTGCAGCAATAGAAAACAGCACTTGTAAAGGTGCCAAAAATGAGAGTTCTTATTAGGCAGAGTGTGTGACCACCGGGGGTGGCTGTGATGAACTGACTCAAAACATCCCTTCAGCAGCCTCCACCAGCATGGCTCCTATAGAACCTCTGGCAAACTTTAAAGTTGCCGTTCTGCAGCATGAGTTATAACCCTGGAGTGGGTGGCACATGGTCCCCAGGGTGACTCCCTCCTGGGGCAACAGCAAGACTGAATCTGGACCCACATCAAGAAAGAAGCAGAAAGTTAACTCTTCAGCAGTATTAGACCAGGCTAGCTGATCATATTGGTATGACGAGTGTGCATTGCCAAAAGAAGCACATACCTGGGCCTTGTCTACACTTAAAAGTTTTGTCACTTTAACTGTGTGAGCATAGTTAAAGCAGCAAAAGCGCCCCAGTACTGACATAGTTATAGGGTGCATAAACCAGTATAGCTCATTCTGATTTGGGGAACCAAAATAAGATATGCCAGGATTAAATGGCTAACCTAGTGAGGAGGGCTTTAAACAAGGTTCACCAGGGGAAAGAGACCAAAGCCCTAAGGTAAGTGGGGAAATGGGATACTGGGAGGAAACACAAGCAGGACAGTGCAAGAGGGGAGGACGCCTGTCTCAGACCGAGAAAGCGGGACGATCAGCGAGTTATCTTGAGTGCCTATACACAAATGCAAGAAGCTTGGGAAACAAGCAGGGAGAACTGGAATTCCTGGCACAGTCAAGGAACTATGATGTGATTAGAATAACAGAGACTTGGTGGGATAACTCACATGACTGGAGTACTGTCATGGATGGATATAAACTGTTCAGGAAGGACAGGCAGGGCAGAAAAGGTAGGGGAGTTGCATTGTATGTTAGAGAGCAGTATGACTGATCAGAGCTCCGGTATGAAACTGAAGAAAAACCTGAGAGTCTCTGGATTAAGTTTAGAAGTGTGAGCAACAAGGGTAATGTCGTGGTGGGAGTCTGCTATAGACAACCAGACCAGGGGGATGAGGTGGACGAGGCTTTCTTCTGGCAACTAGCAGAAGTTACTAGATTGCAGACCCTGGTTCTCATGGGAGACTTTAATCACCCTGATATCTGCTGGGAGAGCAATACAGCGGTGCACAGACAATCCAGGAAGTTTTTGGAAAGTGTAGGGGACAATTTCCTGGTCCAAGTGCTGGAGGAACCAACTAGGGGCAGAGCTCTTCTTGACCTGCTGCTCACAAACAGAGAAGAGTTAGTAGGGGAAGCAAAAGTGGATGGGAACCTGGGAGGCGGTGACCATGAGATGGTTGAGTTCAGGATCCTGACACAAGGAAGAAAGGAGAGTAGCAGAATACAGACCCTGGACTTCAGAAAAGCAGACTTTGACTCCCTCAAGGAGCTGATGGGCAGGATCCCCTGGGAAAATAACATGAGGGGGAAAGGAGTCCAGTAGAGCTGGCTGTATTTTAAAGAATCCTTATTGAGGTTGCAGGAAAAAAACATCCCGATGTGTAGGAAGAATAGTAAATATGGCAGGCAACCAGCTTGGCTTACCAGTGTAATCCTTGCTGATCTTAAACACAAAAAAGAAGCTTACAAGAAGTGGAACCTTGGACAAATGACCAGGAAGGAGTATAAAAATATTGCTCAGGCATGCAGGACTGAAATCAGGAAGGCCAAATCACACTTGGAGTTGCAGCTAGCAAGAGATGTTAAGAGTAACAAGAAGGGTTTCTTCAGGTATGTTAGCAACAAGAAGAAAGTCAAGGAAAGTGTGGGCCCCTTACTGAATGAGGGAGGCAACCTAATGACAGAGATATGGAAAAAGCTAATGTACTCAATGCTTTTTTTGCCTCTGTCTTCACAAACAAGGTCAGCTCCCAGACGGCTGCACTGGGCAGCACAGTATGGGGAGAAGGTGACCAGACCTCTGTGGAGAAAGAAGTGGTTTGGGACTATTTAGAAAAACTGGATGAGCACAAGTCCATGGGGCCGGATGCGCTGCATCCGAGGGTGCTAAAGGAGTTGGCAGATGTGATTGCAGAGCCATTAGCCATTATCTTTGAAAACTCATGGCGAATGGGGGAGGTCCCGGATGACTGGAAAAAGGCTAATGTAGTGCCCATCTTTAAAAAAGGGAAGAAGGAGGATCCGGGGAACTACAGGCCAGTCAGCCTCACCTCAGTCCCTGGAAAAATCATGGAGCAGGTCCTCAAGGAATCAATTCTGAAGCACTTGGAGGAGAGGAAAGTGATCAGGAACAGTCAACATGGATTCACCAAGGGCAAGTCATGCCTGACTAACCTAACCAGTCCTGGGGCCGGTTTTGTTCAATATCTTCATTAATGATCTGGAGGATGGCGTGGACTGCACTCTCAGCAAGTTTGCAGATGACACTAAACACTAAACTTGGAGGAGTGATAGATACACTGGAGGATAGGGATAGGATACAGAGGGACCTAGACAAATTAGAGGACTGGGCCAAAAGAAACCTGATGAGGTTCAACAAGGACAAGTGCAGAGTTCTGCACTTAGGATGGAAGAATCCCATACACTGTTACAGACTAGGGACCGAATGGCTAGGAAGCAGTTCTGCAGAAAAGGACCTAGGGGTTACAGTGGACGAGAAGCTGGATATGAGTCAACAGTGTGCCCTTGTTGCCAAGAAGGCTAATGGCATTTTGGGCTGTATAAGTAGGGTGTTGTGGAAAATTAACCACACCGTTGATTTTTGGATCAGACAGCCTGAGGCACCTTTATTAGAGTACGAATATGCATACAAGGAAGGTCAGCATGGCCCCACGCAAGGGGTTAGCTGCCTGCCTTTGGACCTCTGCTTGCGGTTTCTTCTGCAAAAGCTCTTGCTAGACTCTGCATATTACAGCTGGGCTCCTTAGGGCCGCTTGGTTCCTCTTTTCTGCTTTACTTCCTGGTGCCCTTTATACAGACAAACACATTTTGCAGAAGTATTAAACCCATTGCTTATATATGCTAGTAGGGCAAGGGGTTAAGGCCTACAAATTACACCAAGCATCAACGGGGGGTGTGTGTGTGTGTTAAGGTACGCTTAAAAGTCTAGGCCTATAAGCGGGGTGGGGGGATATTTTTCCTATCAAGGGGCATTGCCAGAAGATCGAGGGATGTGATCATACCCTTCTATTCAACATTGGTGAGGCCTCAT
Source organism: Mauremys mutica (assembly GCF_020497125.1). Classification (NCBI taxonomy): domain Eukaryota; kingdom Metazoa; phylum Chordata; order Testudines; family Geoemydidae; genus Mauremys; species Mauremys mutica. The sequence continues at coordinate 236,953,546 of NC_059073.1, forward strand.
CTGGAGTACTGTATCCAGTTTTGGGCCCCACACTACAAGAAGGATGTGGAAAAATTGGAAAGAGTCCAGCGGGGGCAACAAAAATGATTTGGGGTCTGGAGCACATGACTTATGAGGAGAGGCTGAGGGAACTGGGATTGTTTAGTCTGCAGAAGAGAAGGATGAGGGGGGATTTGATAGCTGCTTTCAACTACCTGAAAGGGGGTTCCAAAGAGGATGGATCTAAACTGTTCTCAGTGGTAGAAGATGACAGAACAAGGAGTAATGGTCTCAAGTTGTAGTGGGGGAGGTTTAGGTTGGATATTAGGAAAATCTTTTTCACTCAGAGACTGGTGAAGCACTGGAATGGGATACCTAGGGAGGTGGTGAATCTCCTTCCTTAGAGGTTTTTAAGGTCAGGCTTGACAAAGCCCTGGCTGGGATGATTTATTTGGGAATTGGTCCTGCTTTGAGCAGCGGGTTGGACTAGATGACCTCCTGAGGTCCCTTCCAACCCTGATATTCTATGATTCTATGAAATGCCTTACAGTGGTACAAGTGCAATGCATTTTCCTTCCATACTTGAAAAATGTCTTACTAGTTATCTTTTTATTTTGGCTCTATACAATACATATATGGTCCCCAATAGTGTAATAATTAATCACCTCAACAAAATCTTTAATGCATTTATCCCAACAATACTTTTGTGAGGTAAAGAAGGACTATTACCCCCATTTTACAAATGGGGAATTGAGACAGACTAAAGATTCAGGAAGCCTTTGACAGAGCAGGGAATTAAACCTGGGTTTTTCTTAGGCTAAACTAGCACACTAGTCAGTAGTCTACCCTTCCTCTCTAGCCCTATTTTCTCAAATTATTGCTTCAAACAGTGCCTTCCCAAGTGACTGAGGCTCCTCTGAAACTTGTATGGACCAGCTCTCAGCACGACTCTGGTAGACAGAATAGGAAACATTTGGAGGGGAGTTGAATGACATATGTATATGCTCTCAGGAATCAGAGCTTCAAGTTGGGTGACCAGATGTCCCGATATTATTGGGACCATCCCAATATTAGGGGCTTTGTCTTATATAGTCAACTATGACCAGGATCCTAGTGGGGAGTCAACTGTGGTCACTCAATTAGGGTGGAAAGAATGGGGCAGACAAACCCCCAAAAGCTGGTGGATATTCCAATACTTAGATTTACCAAACCAGCATAAAACAACTTCTTTATTACCTTACTGGTTACTCAGAAGTCCAAACAACACAGTTCCCATTTAGTGATTCAGCCTCAGGCCTCCGTCCAGGTACCCATGTCAGATATGATGAAAATTTCTGTAAATCTTATTTCATCAGTTAAAAGAAAAGATTCTACCAATCCCAAAGAATCAGACACATTAGCTCCCAGGTTAATGAATGTTTCATATCTTATCCAAATACACTCTACAACCAATTCTTATTAACTAGACTAAAATTTATTAAAAAACAAAAGAGACAGTATGGTTAAAAGATCAATATACATGAGTTCAATTAATTGAGGTGCAGATTCAGAGCAGAGATGGTGAGCTTTGTAGTTGCAAAGAGTTCTTTCAGAAATAGTTCATAGGTTATAGTCCAATGTCCAAAAAACATATTCAGGGCATACCAGCATAACTGGGACCTCAGTCTTGCGACTCAAAATTCTCCTGATGAAGTCCAAGTAGATCTGAGATGACAGAATCAGGACCCAAGGATGTTTTATACAATTTCATGTCTTTTGACAAGCTGGAGTTCCTCAGGGAACAAAAGGTAATTAGGATGACTTTGAAGGAAGTCCATCACTGGTATTTAGCTATACGAATTAACATATGGCCATTTGCTTGTTCCTCCACCATCCACAGTACATTTCAAAGAGAGATGAATACCAAGATATCCCATGTTTACAATTCATTTAAATGATAGGATGTTCTTTTGATCTCTGAATTATCAGAATACACCATAGACAAGGGACTGTTGATTACATTGTCAACCCTACTCATACATATATAAACACACAAAAACACAAACATTATCTCCCCACCTCTTTTGAGGGTTATTTATTTGCAGGATATTTAACCCTTTCTAGCCGTGCATCACAGCACCTATATCCCCACCCGAGAAAAAAAAGTGTTCCAATTTTTCACACTTGTTATCTGGTTACACTAGCTTCAAGTCCCTTTCATCCAGGGGGATCCCAGTATAAAATCCAAGTGTGTTTAAGATGTCCTTATGTGCATCTTGAATCTCACAATCATGTCACTGAATCAAATTGCTGCCTTGCAAGAATGGAATGGATTTCTATTTTCTGTGAGGATGGCCACGGGCATTAACTTTCAGTCAATGTCTAATATTTAATCTAGGTAGGGGAATGGCAGAATAAGAGACTAAAAATAATAGTACTTGGCATTTACGGAACACCTTTCGTCAGAGGCACTCATACTGTTCAAATACAGGAGTGGTAAGTTTAGCTCATACATACCTAAGAAACCCAAAGGAAATGTAAAAATAAGTTAGCTATCTTGGTAATCTTTATGGGTACTTACTGGCTGTGTTAGTCTCTTTGGAGGACAAATGCCTTGGTACTGCAGACAGTTGCAATGGTTTCATGCCCAAAATGCATTTTCATCCTTAGGCTGCAGTTTTTATAATAGCTCATCTTCATTTCAGAGTCCATAGAACTCTATTCTGATTCAGATCCTTTACATGCATCTGACGAAGTGGGCATTCACCCACGAAAGCTTATGCTCCAGTACATCTGTTAGTCTATAAGGTGCCACAGGACTCTTTGTTGCTTTTTACAGATCCAGACTAACATGGCTACCCCTCTGATACAGATCCTGAAGAATTATTGGACAGATGGATGTAGTAGAAGAGGAAGAGAGCTCTATCTGATTAGTCCTTAGCAAAATGGGGGAGGGATAGCTCAGTGGTTTGCACCTTGACCTACTAAACCCAGGGTTAGAAGTTCAGTTCTCAAGGGGAGCCACTTAGGGTTCTGGGGCAAAAATATTTCTGGGGATCAGTGTTGCTTTGATCAGGGGAGTGTACTAGATGACCCCCTGAGGTCTCTTCCAACCCTGATATTCTATGATTCTAAGAGGTCAGAGATAGGTTAATATCAAGAACTCCCTGCTCAGGTGATAACATATCTGCATTTTCCATAAGCATCCTGGGCCACATCCTCAGCTGGTATAAATGAGTTCCTTTTCTCCAGTACAAACTTTAACAAGCCAAGAATCATTTTTGTTTGTTAGGGTTAAATGAACATTCCATGAACTCTGCAATTATGCAGATTGCAGCAGAGCAGGCACACCATTTGGGTTGCCTCTCTCCCCACACAGTGCTTCATACCACATGTTATTTTTATGAATGATACATATAACTAAAATATGTAATTTGTTTTCCTGCTACTTCTAGTTTACAATTTCCCCAGCCTGTTCCTACTAATCCCACAAATCCACCAACCCAAACTGTTAGCATCAGGAAAAGAGTTGCCCACTCCAATTTCCAAAGCATTCCCTCAGGACAGTACCAAGGCTGAACAACAAACGGTTGCGGGCACTGTATTTTCCATCACCCTCCTCCTGGTAAATCAAAAACCGTGTGTGTCATTGGCAATTTATTTTACTCTGGCAATGAATTGGTGACAAAATTGGTCACAGAAGTTTAGCTAATTTCTTAATAAGTGCTTCACAGACAATATCTCAAAGTTTGTTATCAGTGTTTGTGTCTGGTTAGGATTCATAATGTGATAGGAGAGTTAAAAAAGTTTAAATTGCCCGTTAATATTTCTGTATAAGGAAACATTCAGTGCATTCAGATTAAAGCACCACATATTCCAGAAGGACGTGCTGTCGTGGTAAAAGATCTCATGGTTAGGCTTAGGCAAATAGCAGGTTCTGGTAGGATGAGGATTTCGTGGATCACGAGATTGATTGAAGGTGAGATGTTGGCTAGAGAATGGTGTCTCATAGACTCCTAGACTTTTAGGCCAGAAGGGACCATCATGATCATCTAGTCTGACCTCGTGCATATTACAGTCCACAAAACCTAGGGTTACAATACGTCTGTATTTTCCCAGACATCTCCGGCTTTTTAGTTCTTAAATCGCCATCCAGGAGGAATTTTTAAATATTTAAAAACGTCCAGGAAAATATGGACGTATAGTAACCCACCTGCTTGCAAGTGCCAGCAGCAAGCAGAGAGCCCTGAACCCAGCCTCCCAACCCAACCCAACCCTAGGAGCCAGAGGTACCCTAATAGCCCTCTGGCAATTAGTGTCTGGTTGGGTGAGGTTGGGCAGGGGGGCGGAGGGCTCTCTGCACGCTGCCGGCGCCAGCCAGCCCCACTCCGCGGCTCTGGCAGCTCCCATTGGCACTTTTCCCAGCCAATGGGAGCCAAGGAGCTCATGCTTGTGGCGAGCGCAGCAAGTGGAGACCCCTCAGCTGCCCCTGATCCTAGGAGCCAGAGGGATCTGCGGCAGGAGGGGTGAAGACGCGAGAGGTGAGCCAGCGGCGGGCGGGGGGCTGTGAAGAGGCGAGTGGCCAGGGAGCCAGCAGTGGGTGGGACGGTGAGGAGGTGGGTGGCGAGCCAGTGGCAGGCGGGGGTTCTCGGGGCAGGCATGGGGGTTTCTGGCAGGGGAGTGGGAAGGTGAGTGGCAGATGGGAGGAGGCGAGCAGCGGGTGGGGGACTGAGGAGGGATGCATGCAGCAAGCCAGCGGTTGGCCAGGGGATGAGGAGGGGTGCGATGGCAGGGTCAAGCAGGAGGGTGGGGGTGGGACCTGAGGCAAAGTGGGGGAAGAGCATGGGAAGAGCGGGGGTGGACTGTGGGCGGGACTGACAGCACCCCAATGTGTCCCAATATTTTACTGTTGTGATCTGGTCGCCCCACGGGTACATTCCCAGCCACGTCCCCTGTGGCAGCAGACCAGAGTGGAGTGACTTAAGATCCACTCCCAGGACTCTACCAGCCAAGGAAGAGGAATCCCTCAGTCGCCAGCTTAACTGGCTGTTTCACTAGCACAAAGTGGTCTAAACACGCTGCAGAATTGGGCCCCGAGTTGCTGGAGGCACCGTCGCTATTGCTCTCGGTGCTGGGCCCCCAGCTCCAGGAGTAACTGCTGCTGCTGCGCCCCTGGCTGCTGCACCAGTTGCTGTAGCTGCTGCTGGCTCTCAGCCAGATATTTAATGAGCTTCTCAAACTCCATTTACCCCCCCCTCTTTTTTTTTCTTTTAGGGCTGAAAGACAAACATGGTTTCAGAGCCCAGACCTGGGCAGGGCAGGGCAGCACAGAGGCTCTGGCTCAGACCTGCACTCAGGCTGCTCAGCAAAACAGTCGGGCCTCCTAACTCTAGCGCAGGGCCGACAAGCGCAGGCGTCTTGCGTAAGAGAAGGGGAGATGCCACCCGCGGATTGGGGTAGCAGGAGGGACGCAGGCCCATTCACTCCGCTAGGTCCTGGCTCAGGGCCCTAGCAGTGCCAGAGCGGTCTGCCACTGGTCAGCGGGGATCCTGACTGCAACACACTGACTCACTTCCTGGCAACGTTGCAGCCAGACAGGGGTCGGCTACCTCTGGGCCAACTCTCCCTCAGGGCATACCTGGCTCTGTAGAGGGTCATCCTGGTTGTCGGGGAAGAGGGCCTCTGTCAGGGCTTGCAGCTTCTCCGTGCTCAGGTGTCTAAATGGCCCTGGCCAGTCCTCAGCTCCTTCAGGGTCTGTGGCAGCCTCCCAGTTTGGAAGCTTGCAGGAACGGTCTGGCTCCACCACCAGCTGGGCCTCAACTGAGTTTTCCGGCCCACCTTTTGTACTTCCTGTCCCGCCCACTGACTTCCGGCTGGAGGGTTGAGCGTGGAGTGACTCTGCCCACCAGGGTTCAGTGAGGGGCCCCTCCCCATCTGGGTCTGTGGGTGGCCAATCCTCCTCACTACAGTCGGTCAGTTGAGAGTGATATGTTTTTGTTTTTGTTTTAGGATATAAATGGTGCAAGACTTCCACTTCAGAAAATTCGTTGTAAATCTAATAACAGCTGTTTTTGCAATGTCAAGGACCTCCTAGAGAGACTGAATAATTTTTGAAAAATTAAGAACCTCAGCAAAAAGGAATAGATCTGCAAATTTTGAACAGTGCTTCAGAAGAGCTGCAAAATTAAATCCGGAATTTATCTAGTTCCTTGGAGTTAGTAGCAAGCAATATTCCTGCTTCTGAAAAAATGAAATCATCTGAAAGCAAATGGAAGGAGTTATGTGAGGAAGCTGAAAACATAGCCAAGGAGCCTGAAATTGCCTTTTCCCCTCAGGCAGTAGCAAAAGTTGATCTCAGCACTGCAAACCAGCAAGGCCACAAAGAACAAACAAAATATACTCCAAGCTGGCACAGCTCTTTGTTTCTGGCACACAGGATCAGTTGTCTGCATATAATGTTCTGAAGAGCGGTCAACAAAATATAAAAACCGGTTTCTACTATCCTGTGCTGGATGAATTCTTGCTGAGCTTGGCGGATGATTCACCTCTAACTCTAGTTAGTTGTCTGATTTTTTTACATTTTATACTTCACAACAATCCAAGAGTTTATAGTGGCCTAAGTGGCTCCTGGGCCCTTGCTCAAAGCTGGGCTCCCTCACCTCTACTGAAATCTGAAATGTCACCCTGCAGCAGATTGCCACTTCAGTAAAGATTGCTTAGAATGGAGTTAATAGTGCAAACGCTAACATGGTCTGTAAAGCTGTATTCTAAAATCTGGAATATTGATAAAATACATGTTCTGAAAAAGAACTAATTTGGCAACAGTTAACCACATATGAACAAGAAGACTATACTTCCACTACAGTCAATTCAATTTTTAATCTTTCCGGAATAAAAATCAGTTTTATGTAGGGTGACCAGATGCCCCAATTTTATAGGGACAGTCCTGATTTTTGAGTCTTTTTCTTATAGAGGCTCCTATTACCCACCACCGTCTGCCCCAATTTTTCACATTTGCTATCTGGTCACCCTAGTTTTATTCGGGAATACTACTGCACTTCCAGAATGGAGTAACTATTCCAGAATAAGGTGATTTTTATTCTGGAATGCAGTGTTCATGCAGGGAACTGTTCCGGAATAGCTATTGCAGAACAGCTTATTCCCATCAATTACTCCACGCTGACAAACAAGCCTTCAGGCAAACTGAGTAAGGGCTGTGCAACCAGGTGCTTAATGATCATCCTTGAAATAATAACACATGATGCACTTGCACTTCCCTGTGTGGTGTATGTTTCATATAATATCAATATTTTTATTGTAAATAATGAGTGAACGAGACCATTGACTGTGGTATTTAAAAAAGAAAATAGAAGTGGGTAGAGACCTTAGGAGTCATTCTTGAAAGTTTGGGTTTTTCTTTGAATCAATCAGCCCCCCAAAAATATAGTATGTTGAAAGTCCAAAATAGAAAGAATAAGAGAAGCGTTCACAAAATCTCATTGAAAAATGTCTCAGGACTGTATTATTCTTAGTTATTTTGGATTCTACCTTACACCCAATAAGGGAGGCACAATTGGGACCAAAATACCTATAATCCTTCATTGTTACATATCCAGGTCTATTTCTACTGCAGTGCCCCAGAATTCAACATTCAGAGACATCACAGTTACCAGAACTTCTAAGGCTGCGAGAGAATGGATCCACCTTGCAGGTGCTAAGGTAAGATGAAGGTTTTTAAAAATATTTTTAAAAACCTATTATTTGCATCTGGATATTTTTCTTCATATGTCAAAACATGTTTTAAAAATCTGACACTGGTGTACAGCAGAGAGTAGCAGCTCTAAAAGTGTGGTGACTGTCTATTCGGTGAATGTGATACACTCTACAATTTGCAAGGTGAATTTACATTCGGAGAAGTCACTTGGTTTATTCAGTCAATGCTCCTACAAATTCAAAGAAATTATTACAAATTCCTAAACCTGTTAACCATTTGGGAGCATGGTAACCAGACTCCTGGTGTGGATCTCCCTGCCAGAGGTGAGAAGCCCGTGCTCTCAGCCCCCCACAGTGCCCCTCTTCAGTCGGTGGAAGTGCTCCTGTTGAGAACATGCACCTTTGACAGAAGGAAGGTAGTGTGGACAGCCACCACAGTAATTTCTCCAGCGGCTGTAAGGCCTGGTCTACACTCCGCGTTTATACCAATTTTAGCAGCGTTAAACCAAATTAATCCTGAACCCGTCCACACAACGAAGCCCTTTATATTGATATAAAGGGTTCTTAATACCGATATCTGTAATCCTCTCCGACAAGGGGAGTAGTGCTGAAATCGGTATTGCCATGTTGGATTAGGGTTAATGTGGCCGCAATTCGACGGTATTGGCCTCCGGGCGCTATCCCACAGTGTACCATTGTGACCGCTCTGGACAGCAATCTGAACTCAGATGCACTGGCCAGGTAGACAGGAAAAGCCCTGCAAACTTTTGAATTTCATTTCCTGTTTGCCCAGTGTGGAGCGCCGATCAGCACGGGTGACCATGCAGTCCCAAATCCAAAAAGAGCTCCAGCATTGACCGTACGGGAGATACTGGATCTGATTGCTGTATGGGGAGAAAAATCTGTTCTATCAAAGCTCCATTCCAGAAGATGAAATGCCAAAGCATTTGAAAAAATCTCCATGCTATGATAGACAGAGGCCACAACAGGGACTCAACACAGTGCTGCGTGACAAGCGTAATGGAAAGCCAAAGAATCTAATGGATGCTCATGGAGGCAGGGAGGGGGAACTGAGGACTTGAGCTATCCCACAGTTCCCGCAGTCTACGAAAAGCATTTGCATTCTTGGCTGAGCTCCCAATGCCTGAAGGGTCAAAAACATTGTCGCGGGTGGTTCAGGGTATATGTCGTCAATTTACCCCCCTCCCTCCCCATGAAAGAAAAGGGAAAAAAAATGGTTTCTCACCTTTTTTCAATGTCACCGCATGTCTACTGGATGCTGCTAGTAGATGGGGTGCTGCAGCACTAAACAACAGCATTCCCTCCGCTCCCCTCCCCGATGGCAGACGGTCCAATAGGACTGATAACCATCATCATCATCCCGTGAGTGCTCCTGGCTGGCCTCGTTGAGGTCAGCCGGGGGCACCTGGGCAAAAATGGGAATGACTCCCGGTCATTCCCTTCTTTAAGCTTTGTCTCCTGGAGATTCAGTCCCGGCTGGAATACCATAGCAGCTGGAGGCTGCGCTCCTCTCCCGCTGCCCCCTTTCATGTCTAATGGGAGATTCTGTCCTGCCTGGACTATCATAGCAGACACGTGTCCATACATTCAACTAAACGAAACTGAGTCCTCCCTACAGAAACTAGGACTGTTCATGTGAGAGACAAGTCAAATTTGAACAATGTTAATGTTTAATGTAATATGTCTTTAGTATTCTATAAATACATTAGGAGTAAGAGGAACACACAGAAAAGTGTAGGTCCACTGCTTAGCAGGGAAGGAGAGTTAATAACAGATGACCTCAAGAAGCCTTGAGAAGTTTAATGCCTGTTTTGCTTCAGTCTTCACTAAAAAGGGTAACTGTGACCAGAGGCTTAACATAATTAATATTAACAATCGGGGGAAGGAACACGAGCCAAAATAGTGAAAGAACAGGTTAAAGAATATTTAGAGAGGTCAGATGTATTCAAGTCAGCAGGGCCTGATGAAATTCACCCTAGGATATACTTAAGGGACTAACTGAAGCAATCTAGGAACCCTGAGCAATGTCTTCAAGAACTCATGGACAATGGGTGAGTTCCCAGAGGGCTGGAGAGGGCAAACATAGTACCTAGCTCTAAAAGGGGAACAAAGAGGACCTGGAGAATTACAGATCAGTGACCCTAACTTTGATACCTAGAAAAATACTGGAACAAATTATTTAACAATCACTTTGTAAGCACCTGGAAGATAATAGGGTGTTAAGTAATAGTCTGCATGGATTTGCTAAGAGAACAATCATATCAGGCCAACCTAATTTTCTTTTTTGACAACATTACTGGCCTACTGAATAGGGAGGAAGCAGTAAATATAATTAATCTTGATTATAGTAAGGCTTTTGACACTGTCCCATATGACAGTCTGATAAGCAAACTAGGGAAATGTGGGCTCTGTGACATTACTATAAGGCAGATGCGGAATTGATTGAAAAAAAACTCAAAAAGTAATTATCAATGGTTCACAGTCAAACAGAGGATTTATCTAAAACATGAGAGGATTTATCTGTACTAGGGTCAGTACAATTCAACATTTTAGTTAACAACATGGATAATGGAATGGAGAGTATGCTTATAACATTTGTGAATGACACCAAGCTGAGAAGGGTTGCAAGCACTTTGAAGAACAAGATAAGAATTCAAAACGACCTTGACAAATTGGAGAACTGATCTGAAATCAACAAGATGAAATTCAATAAAGACAAGTGGAAAGTCACTTACAAAGGAAAAATCAAATATACAACTTCACAATGTAAAGGCAGCCATACTACGGAAAAGGGTCTGAGAGTTATAGTGGATCACAAATTGAATATGAGCAAACAATTTCTTTCAGTTAGGAAAAAAAACCACACAGTTTCTTGCAGCCCCAGAGCCCCCATGGAGTCAGCGCCTATGATCGGCTGTGACTACTAGAGACTATGGATGGTTTAGTGACTAGGAACTCTACCTGGGATTTAGAAGACCTAGGTTTAAGTCCCTGCTCTGTTACAGACTTCCTGTGTGATCTTGGGCCAGGCACTTGGCCTCTCTGTGTCACAGGTCCCCACTTATAAAATGCAGATAACAACACCTCCCTACCTCACAGACATTGTGACAATAAACACTGCAGTCTTTACACACTGATATAATAATCTTGGAACAAAGTATGTCTTGTGAGATTTCATTTGAAAGCTAATTAATCCTGATCATTAACATTCTTGTGTGATGTGTGTCTGCAATGTGTATTGAGAGTTATGAATATATGCTGGAATTATGGTTAAAGTGTGTCAGGGGAGTTTACAGCAAGACAGCAGAGGGAGGAGATGGCAGGAAATAGAACAATTTGCATTTCAGCAAACACAATTGAGGGAAGAAAGAGCATGTACCTCCATGTTGCCTTCCTCATAACCTGAACAAACTTCACTTTGAGGGGTAACCTTCAGAAGAATCCATTTTAAAGGTCTGCTGGTGTAGAAACATAGGCGGTGGAACCTCAAGTAATAAGCAATTGAATCAATGGATTGTATACAATATTACTGTATTATAAGAGTGTATAGACTAAGGTCTTTTCTGAAAGCTAATGACACACTAGTGATAATATCATTATGAAATGTATCTATTACCGCTATCTAAGGACATATGGATACTTAATGATGTTATGTTTTAAATTCTGCAGGCAAACAGGGAGAAACAGTTTCCCTCCCATACAGGAGAGGAGGCAACTATTTACCTGTCTCCTGTGTAAATTAAGCATGCTGGAATCAAAACAATGGAAACTCCAGTTACATATAGGGGGATGGGAAGCCCATAGGAAGCAAATAACAACATGAGGTCATCCTGCCTCTTGAAACAAAGTCACTGAACTTTGGAAGATATGGGCATAGAAAGAAGCCTTCTTTGGCATCCATCACTAGACACACAAAGGAACCGAGCTCTTGCAAGCTAAGAAAGAGGGGTCCTTCAACCAAGGGTGGGGAGGGGGTGAAGTCTTTGGAACTGAATATAGATGAGAAACGTGCTTTGGCAAAGATCTTTCAGCCTAAGAAGACAAGGAAAGCCAGCACCTTGTACTTTTGTGGAAGGTCCTGATTGAAGGAAAGTCAGCCATGGCTGGGAAGAAGAATGAGAAACCATCTTGAACAAAGCCTGTAACTTGCTAGATTAAGGTTTAGACTTTTAGAAGCATGTTTTCACTTTGATTTGCTGCTAACCCTTTCTAACTTTATTCCTTTTAGTTGGCATCACTTGACCTATGTCCTATTGTTAATAAAATTTCTTTTATTTTTATTATAAACCAACTCCATTGTGTGTTAACTGGAGTAAGTACACCCTTCCCTTTAAAGTTAATAAGCTGTGATATGCTTTTGGGTCTTTAGAAGAACAAATGGACCTTTTTAATTCTCTGAACTCTCCAGGAGAGGTCTGGATAATAGAGAGCACACCGTTTTGGAAAAATTCGGGACCAGGAGTGTGTTGCGGTGATCTTGCTGGTTGTAACCAAGGCTGCTGGAAGTCTGAGTGGGGCTGTGGGATGGTAGACAGGGTGCTGGGGTCAGAGCTGATGAGTTAGGGTTGCCTAGTGCACAGACACTTCAGGGTGTGACCTGCATGCTTGTAGGCTGGTTGTGAGCATCCCAGGATGGGAACTACAGTAGCAAAACACTATAAGGTACCCAGGGTTGTAGGACACATGGTGACAACCTCTCTCTGGTCAGCATAGCACCCCAGATTCCATCTCAGAGGTGTTGTGAAGATAAATAAATTAAAGTTTGTGAAGCAATCAGGTACTATGGTAATGTGGGTCCTATAAGCATCTTAGACTAGATAGACTATTGTGATTAATAATATAAAATAACTTGCCTCTACAGCTACTTTGTACTTCCCTGTTTGTCTATTTAGTCATCTGGTGTATATTGTCAGACTGCGCTCTCTGGGGCAGGGCGTCTCTGTGTTATTTGTTAGTACAATGGGGCCCTCATCCCTCTCGGAGGTCCATAGTCTTTACCATGATAGAAATAGTAAATAATAACAGGAACCAATGAAATTTTTTCTAGTAGCTCATCGGACTACTGGAGTCTATACATGGCTCATTTGATGGGGTTAATTTGGCATCGGCTCTCCAGTGAGGTAGCAATACTTTTTGGATGGGGAAACTGAAGCACAGAGGTTAATGGATTTTGTGGGCATTACACAACATAGCAGTAGTCCTTTCCTCACCTTCACTCAGCTTTTTTTTTTAAATGTCTCCCTAACATTGACTTCATACGACATGCAGCACAGTTTTTCAGTGTCCTTTTGGTGTGTCAGATACACTGTTCTCGGCTTTTTCAAAACTACCTTATCTTACCAACCACTTCCAGAAATCAAAAGCATTATCTGAATTACTCCCAGATGTTGCCTTGAATATTTATAGGTTCATGTTAAATATTTTCAGCAGGTAAAAAACCCATCCACTAGGAATAGGTGTGTTGAAGGACCCATCTTTCTTAGCTTGCAAGAGCTCGGTTCCCTTGTGTATTTAGTGATGGATGCCAAAGATGGCTTCTGTCTATGCTCATATCTTCCAAAGTTCAATGGGAATGGCAGGAGTATAGTTCAGTGGTTTGAGCATTGGCCTGCTAAACCCACGGTTTTGGGCTCAATCCTTGAGGGGGCCCTTTAGGGATCTGGGGCAAAAATCTGTCTGGGGAATTGGTCCTGCTTTGAGCAGTAGGTTGGACTAGATGACTTCCTGAGGTCCCCTCCAACCCTGATATTCTGTGATTAACCACGAGATCTTGCATGATCTAAAAAATAAAAAGGAGTCATATAAAAAATGGAAACTAGGACAGATTACAAAGGATGAATATAGGCAAACAACACAGGAATGCAGGGGCAAGGTTAGAAAGGCAAAGGGTTTCCAAGAAATCTTTTTGTCAATACATTAGAAGCAAGAGGAAGACCAAGGACAGGGTAGGGCCACTGCTTAGTGAGGAGAGAGAAACAGTAACATGAAACTTAGAAATGGCAGAGATGCTTAATGACTTCTTTGTTTCGGTCTTCACCGAGAAGTCTGAAGGAATGCCTAACATAGTGAATGCTTATGGGAAGGGGGTAGATTTAGAAGATAAAATAAAAAAGAACAATTAACCAACACGCCCCAAAGGATTTTACCAATAGGATTAAGTAACACTAAAGCTGTGAGACAACAAAGAAATTAATGTCTCTGCTCTGTTTTTTACTACGTGTTTTAAACCTGCAGACATCTCAGTAAAGATGCACCTCATTCAAGGGCGGCCCTAGCCATTTCGCCGCCCCAAGCACGGCGGCACACAGCGGGGGGCGCTGTGCCGGTCGCCGGTCCCGCGAGTCTGGTGGACCTCCCGCAGGCGTGCCTGCGGATGCTCCACCGGAGCCGCTGGACCAGCGGACCCTCCACAGGCACGCCTGCGGGAGGTGCACCGGAGCTGCCTGCCGCCCTCCCGGCGACCGGCAGAGCATCCCCCACGGCATGCCGCCCCAAGCATGCGCTTGGTGTGCTGGGGCCTGGAGCCGCCCCTGACCTCATTAATATTATTTATCTGTGGGTTGTGTGTGTATTTATATAAATAGATTAGTTTGTAACATTAATGTTAATGAGAAACTTGTGCATTTACAAGTGCATAGTAATGTCCTTCCTTTGCCAGCAGCTGGCTGTGCGTCCCTTGTTCCACTACTTTTCCATTATGAATCACTGCTATGACATCAGCGTTCTGGACGGTCGTCAAGCGGTGAGCAATAATAATGCAGGTTCGACCCTTCCTGGCATCGTCCAAGGCTTTCTGGATAATCTGCAGACAGATGCAGTGAAAAACTTGCTATTACTTGGAGAATCTTCCCTTTCATAGGTAACACCTTTGCCTTTATAGTTCACATTATCACTTGGGTGTTCCTCACTGGGGTTTAGGAGTCAGGACTTCCCATGCATGAAGGAGGCCTCAAACACAGGGGCCTGATATTACAACCTTTATTTGTGTGAGTAATTCCACTGAAGTCATTGAGACTACTCTCATGAACAAAGGCTAGCAGAATGAGGTCCATAAGGATCTAGTTTGGACCAACACAACTAATTTGCAGAGGTGTAATGAATTGTCTGTGATAGCGGCTACTTACCAAATGTGTGTGTTATATTTGATACTGCATGCTGTCTGTTTCCAACTACACGCCAAATTTAGAGAAACTAACCACCTCTGTCCTCCCCGCCATATGCACTTGTCCAGGTGTTTGTCAGTTAGACATGCACAGTACTTAGATCAGTTTGGAGAAAGCAGACCAGCCAAATACATAGACATGACTCAAACTTGCATGTTCATTGATAGTAACAGCAATGCCAGACACTTCTTGATAGCCATAAAAATCCAAAATTCAGGATATTGACATCTGGCTCACAACTGGATGGTGGTTTGCATGGTGGCATTTTTCACTTCCACTGCATCCCCATCCAAATGAACAGTTTATTCGTCTATGGAGTCTGCCCCCTCTCCTGGAGATGGTGGATGCAGTGAGAAAGCTCAGCCAGCTGAGCAGCAGAGGATAGCTTAATTACTCTCTCTTCCCTTCACAACATCTCCTGAGAGGTAGGAGGTGTTGCTGAAGCCTTTTTTCCAAGCCAGCTGCTCCTACATGTCACCTCTTACCCTCTGAATGCAGATGGATCAAAGGACTGGGAAGCGGACAGAGGCTTCTTCATTGTTCCATTCTGTCCTGACAACCAGCAGTTCTACTGGCAGAGTACATTACAAACCCTCTCGGTTTCTGTAGCAACACCTGTTTCCCCAGACAGAGCAGGAAATAGTGCAGAAAAAGACCCACTTTGCTGCTAGTGCTGCTGGCTGAAGGAAAGAGGAAGGAGCTGGTGACTTGCCTTACAAGGCCTCCTCTAGTAGATCACAGTCAACTGTTTGAAGACACCTGTCTCAAACTCAAAGTTGCTAATTATGAATGGGATTTTCCAAAGTGCTCAGCATTGGTCTAACTGTGAACCCATTAAAAAAAAAGTCCCATTGACTTAATAACTGACTTTGAAGGAACTTAGGCAGGCCAAAAATGAGGAGTTCTGAAAATCCCACTTTGTCTCCAGCCCCAAGTGTTGCTGACTACCATCAGCTCCCAATTTAGACAGCAGGAGTTGAAGGCACTCTACACCTTGCAAAACCAGGCGGTAGACAGAGAGGGAGCTAAGGGTTGTTCTGTGGAACTTTCAAAATTGTATTGTAGATGGAGCGCCTGTGTTCTTGCAGTGAAGAATTCGAACCAGGTATTTTGTGTGTATTACAAATGGTAGAATGCATATTACTAACCTTTTCGCTTTCTGTGTCAAGAGCAGATGTGGCTTCATCTAGAAGCAGAACTGCTGGCTTACGAACTAGAGCACGAGCAATTGCTATTCTTTGTTTCTGACCTCCAGAAAGTTGTGCTCCTTTGTCACCCACTTGGGTATTATACTTCTGTATAAGTAAATATTCATTGTCAAGGAAAGTTAGAAACAGTAAGTTATATTTTAATAGCAGATAATGTACCATATTAAGCATTTCCATTATGAAGGATAAATAATAATGTAATTGTTTTTAATAATAAAATCTTATAACAATTTTAACTGTTTGAATCAAAATGCATATATACAGCTACATATATTGATAAATGCTCTGTAATGAAAATTCATTTCAGCCTTAGAAAAAGACTAATTCCCAAGTGGTGCAACCACTGATGTGTCTAGTCAAAGACACCTGTACTTAAAAATATAGATCTCAAGAGACTTTTATAATTTCAAGGCCCTAGAGACCCACACTCAGGAGGTGAACCTTTAATTCTTACACGTCCAAAACTTTCTTCTCAGTACATTTTCAAAAACTAGGTGGTAATGAAAAAGAAATATTGGGTTTTTTTCAATTTTCAATTGTCTTCAATTCCATGTAACTTTACAGGAAGCCCAATTTCTTTGGGCTTTTCCAAGGTCTTTCTCCATTTTGAGAACTAAGTCCATGGCAAACATGAAGGTTAAAATGTACTTGAAACATTTTACCTTTCAGATAAGACTAAAACTACAGAAAGTTTCAGCCAAAAAAAGGAAAAAGAATTGGCAAAGTTAAGAATTGAATGTCTCTTTTATAGTTGTTATATAACATCACTGTGATAGAGGAAAATAAGAAAACTGGAGCTCAGATTTTGCATTTGAATTAGCTAATTACAACCGCGTATGTGTTAATACCTATTGCAAGTTACATTTTTAAACACCAGCTTCCTATTTTCCTCTTTGAGAACAGTAAACACAAGAAAATAAACGAAAAAGCATATTGTTTTGCATCAATGGGAGTTGCTTAGATAGGTCATTGTGAATATTTACCCCACACTGAGAATGGAAAGACATTTTCTCTTACCTCTGGGAGATTTTCTATGAAGGTGTGAATATTTGCTGCTTTAGCTGCCTCTTCAACTTCCTCCTGACTGACAACCCTACTGTTGTCTCCATACTGGATATTTTCAGCAATGCTGCAGTCAAACAAAATAGGCTCCTGGGACACAATACCCAATTTGGACCTTAACCATTGCAAGTGCAAAGACTTAGTATCTAACCCATCTGCAAACTAGAAACAGAAAAAGAGAAAAATCATTCCCTGCAGAATGCAATACTCCTCCTCAGGTGTACAATGTAAATGTAAAAGACGAATCTGTGAAAATCCTCTGACCTGTGTTAGAGCTGCAGTAAATGTAAAGTGGTCAGTAAACCACTTCTGATCAAATAATAGATCAGATCTTTCATCCAAAATTGAACTGAACCAAAACTCTGAAAATTCAAAAGAAGCTCAGATAACCTTTCCTTCTCAGAATTTTTTTTTTGCACATCTACCCTTCTAGCTTCCATAATAGATGTGGAATTGCCAATCTATAATGAGTTGTGCCCACAGAATTTCCATCTTTACTGATGATGTCAGGTACCAGAGATCTCATGAGAAAGTCTGTTCATGGTCTTCTTAGACCTAGACGGTTGAAGAGCTCCAACAAGAATCCACATCTTTGGGCATTTATTCAAACACCCTTTGACTCACCATCTCTAGGCTATTCTTCTTGGAGCTCCCATCATCATTAATAGGACTTGCATCAAAAGTCTCATCAAGTGATGAATTAGACCTCAAATTGTGTCATGTTAACATGACTAGAGGACTAGTGACAAGGGTTACATTATGGAAAGTATATTCTAATGTCCCCTCCAATATATCAAGTAAATCAATAAAGAGATGCAATCTAGTGATCTAGAGCCAGGATGTGGAGTCAGAAGATCCAAAATTCTACTCCCAGCTCTACCTTAAGCAAGTCCCAAGTCTTCTCTGCTGTACCCGGACCTGTAACAACACTTATCCACCTCAAAGCGGTGTTGTGCGGATGATTTAATGTTTGTAAAATACTTTGAAGAACAGTTTTATAAGCCCTAAGCGTTAACAGCTTCACACATCTCTTCTTACCACTTGTCCTGCCATAGGGTCATAAAATCTCTCCAGCAGCTGAATGGATGTGCTTTTGCCACAACCACTGCTCCCCACCAAGGCTAGCGTCTGGCCTTTATTAACCTTCACGTTGAGTCCTTGCAAAACTTGAACTTCTGGTCTTGTAGGGTATACAAAATGGATGTCCCTGAATTCAATGTTGCCATCAAACTGACTCTGGAAATAGTAGAAAATATAAATGTATATGACAGAAGACCAGTCTATCTTGTACAGAAGCATCAAACACAACTCAGTATGGTCATTTAAATGAAGGCGTTGACAAGTCAGTTGGAAATGGTATGGCATTTTCAAACCCAGAGCATTTTTGTCAATTTATTGTTGCTTAAATATGCAGTGAAATTGGATTGGTATCTTCTGTGTACAGGACCTCCTTGCTGAGTGGTTCTTTTCTGCATCTCTCTCTCTCATTTACGTCATTCCTTTTCAGCCTGGTTTGCAAGGACTATCATTACTTTAGGTAAGTAAACAACCCTAATACCTATCTTTGATGTCATCAATGCATATAATCCAGACACTATCTGTGGGGTTACATCATCCCTATGCTGCCTTGGTGGAAACTTACAGCAGCAGCACATCAAGAACAGAGGAGTTAGATAAAGTTGTTATGAGAAAGTTGAGAGCTAGCCAGAGGGAGGCAGACGCCAGGTGGCCTAGCTGGGATCGGTTTCAAGGTGATAAACAAGTCCATAAATCAGATGAGTTGCATGGGAAATGGGAAATCAGTAAGCAAAGGGCCATGCGTGTGAAAAGCGTGTGTATCGGACAAAGAACCAATCTGCAGCAATGTAATGTTGGTGGGTCTGACGTTTGCTAATATGGAGAAGTCTATATAATATGATGCATTGTACATAATAAACGATTCAGCTTGCAATCATATTGGTTGTTGTGCTTTATCCGGCCCGCTTGTAATGCAACAAATGGTGACCCCGACTTGATGCGATTCGAATAAGTCGGATCGTTCGTCGAGAGTGGAAAAGCGGGGATTACAGCCGGCAGGAGGTACCGTGGAATAGTGGCTCCTGGGCGTCCGAGAGAGGCGCGTTTGAGCGGCTGCGGGTTACAGCCGCTGCAGGAGGTACTGTGGAATAGCGGCTCCTGGGCATCCGAGAGAGGCGCGTTTGAGCTCACAGGTGTTTGAGCTCACAGGAAAACGGCTGGCTAAGATATGAGTACCGCAGTATCAGCTGAAGAAAAGATAACACAGAAGCTTTTATTGCACATCATGAACCGACAGGGGGAAAAGATTTCCCCTGCTGCACTGACTCACTTATTAAGGAAAGAGGGGGAGCTAGGGAGGCTCCTCCTGACCGCCCTTCGGGCACAGGACGAGGAGGTGCTCCGCTGGAAGCGAGCCCTGGACGGGAAGACATTGGAGTGCACGGTGCAGGCAGAGGCTCGTGCCGTGGCCCCGGAGGTCGTTTGGACCTACAAGCAAGTAAGTTGTTTTGGCAGGAATCTGGAGAAGGCGTCCTACGCTGGCTGGTCTGAGCCTGGGACAATGCCGAGAAAACCGTTATGCTTCTCCGGTATGAGCTGCAACAGCTGGGTGTTCTGACACAGGATTCACAGATTAAAAGAAGCCAAGCAGGGAAGGAAAAAGAATAGAATGAGTTAACCGAAGAAATCTTTCTGGCCCCGGTCAAGGACACGCCGCTCAGCTAAGACTTGGTGGACAGCCAAGGAAAAGGGGGGCTTGACTGGGCCCAAAAAGCTAATGAGAGCTGCAAAACGCTGCCAGGCACTAACGGAATGTGTTAGCTGTCTCTTCTCACAGGTATGGAAGAGCTGCCCAAAGATCCTAGCAGCCCTGCCACTCCTTGGAACCAGGAGACTGACTGCCTGGACCCATGATTTTTACTGCAAAAAGACCCCTTTACATTAGGAGAATTTTCCTACTGATGATTGGCCTATTTTTTTTCTAGCTCCATTGTGCTTTTAAATAGCAGGAAAAAAGGACAAGGTGACATACTGGCTAACCTCCCCCTTGTCCGCTGTAGCCCCCATTGTGTTATTGGATTTTTTTTTGAAAGAAGCAAAACCACTATAGGATGATGTCCTGATAATTTCCCCCGTAGAAGCTGAACCACGACGGTGGTGGAAAAGAAGAAAAAACACTTACATTATTGACATTGCCAAAGTCCAGAAATTCCTGACCAAAAGGACATTGAGAACTGACCCTGGTGAAGAAACAAAGAATTGTACACTGGCAGGAAGAAATTTGGGACTCCTGCTGAGAAATGTGGTATTAATTGGATTTTGGGGTTTATTTTACAGGCTGCGCCCTGTGTTCTGGAGAAAAATTTTTTAGCATGTATTGCCCTCCCTAATTGGATTGTAAATGATATTGCCCTTATTTAGTTTTTTATTGTTGGAGCTCCGCTAATCCAAGTACAGGCTGGAGTTGGTGAGTTACATGTCATTTCCGCCATTAGTTTTAGAATCCAAAGGCTACTGGCAGAGATGGTATGGGCTATTACTGAGGCTGAGAAAGCATTGCAGTGGGAGCTAGTATGTTTGAAATCCTGAATGACCAGCGGATGGCCATTCGGAGTGATTTTAAGCACCAGGATGGCCCACTGCCCTTATAGATACATTAGAAGTACCATCTGATCTGGGGTTGTAGAGACATACTTGGACACTGTCTGGGTGGAAGTGTGAATATTTGCAGTGCTCCTCCCCAGCATGTGGACCGGTTAGGGTGGGTGAGGGCTCTCGCATACCGAATCCTGCCGGGTCCATGGGGAGGATGAATGTAGAACTAATTACCCCCTCGTTACTAATTTCAGCTTTCTAGAGCTTAATTGCTTTTTGTTTTTAAAGTTTGAGAAAACTCAGCCAAAAGTTTGTTGAGTATTCTCAAAGGGTGGAGGAGTTGGTGTTACTAGGCATAAATCTAGGTAATTCGGGAGGATGGCTTTGGGCCTGTGTGACCCAAAGTACCTTTATGTAAAGTGCTTTTGTTAGCCTTACCTGATTTTTGTAATTTCTTGTGTTATGTGCTGACTATTGGCAGTTGCAAGGCTGTTTGATACTAGATGTAGCCTATATTAAATGAGATAGGCGGAAAATAGATGCTGTAATTAAAGTTGCATGCATGAGTATGTAGCCCCCACAGTGGGAAAGTACAGATAACTGTTCACAGAAGAATATCAGAAGGTTTGGGGCTAGTTAAAAAGCCCATTCTCCTAGTTAAATTGATAGTGGAACAAGTTGTGCCCAGGATAGCAATGGTTTAGCAAGAGGAAAAAGGATCGGGCCCAGGCGGGCAGGCAATAGACAGAGAACTTGGAGAGGAAAAAAGGATCGGGCCCAGGCGGGCAGGCAATAGACAGAGATTGGAAATCAGGTTGAAAACTTTTGAGGATGTAGTGGAGAGAAAAGGTAGTTAAGCACAAGCATGGGAATTTTAAATATTCAGGAGGATACTTGAAATGGTAATTTCAGTTGAGAAAAGTGGTTGTTGGAGAACAAGGGAGTGATTTAAGGCACAGTGAAATTTAACTCTGTGGTTGCTAGAGGGAACAGCAGTTGAATTTTGTAAAGATGCTAAAGAGAAAAGTTTTTGGTGTTTTTGAAATGTTTGTAAATAAATTTAGGCGAAAGAAATTAGTTTGCAATTGTTTGGTTATGAACAATTTTGTTAAATTAATTAAAGAATGTATATAGTGCTATGTAATTAAAATTGTATTAGGCTTTACGGGCATTGTAAGTGATGATGTTTTCTTTTAGTGTTTAAAACCAGAAGTTAAAAGTAAAGAGCAAGCCAAAAAGCATCTGTATTAATGTTCCCCTGTTTTGCCTAAAATTAACAAGGGTATTTGTATATTTTAAGTAATGATTGATTGCCCAGTAGGGGTAGATTTGTTTTTGTTTTTTAGATAATTAAAGAAAATTAATGCCAGTTGCATAGCATTTTATATACCATGCATTTATTAATAGAGTAAAAATTATGTTTTGTGTTTTATGTTTTGTTTTGTGGTGTTTGTTTTGTGGCCAGAATTGTTGTGTTTAATATTTTTATGAGATGGTCTGATTTGAAATTAAGCTGAAGGGTTAAATTGAAATGCAGATACTGGTTTTATTTAATTTAGAATATAAAGTGTTTGGATATATTAGAAGAAAAATGTGATATGCTAAAGTTTAATGCATTTTCTTAAGTAAGAGAGAAATTGTATTGGCCAATTCTTTTGTTTTAGAATGGTTATTAAAATTTGCATACCAATAGTCTTGGAAAGCAAGGATATGGTTGTAAGAATTTTGAAGGTGTGTGTTGTATGAATTTATTTGATTATTTGTATTTTATATATGCGTTGCTTTAGCAATTGCAGGATAATATGTATAAGCTTACGCGTGATTATAATCCTTTGTGGGATTGGCTTAATGGCCTTGGCTGGCCCACTTGGGTTATTTTTTTCTCCATATAGGAATTTGCGTTGGGAGTTGTTTTTGTTTTTTTATTTGCTTGCCCTGTTTTGTATGCCTTTTGCAATGTAGTTTGGAGAGGTTTATTGGATGTTTTTATAAGAAAAGAGGGGGAGATGTGGGGTTACATCATCCCTATGCTGCCTTGGTGGAAACTTACAGCAGCAGCACATCAAGAACAGAGGAGTTAGATAAAGTTGTTATGAGAAAGTTGAGAGGTAGCCAGAGGGAGGCAGACGCCAGGTGGCCTAGCTGGGATCGGTTTCAAGGTGATAAACAAGTCCATAAATCAGATGAGTTGCATGGGAAATGGGAAATCAGTAAGCAAAGGGCCATGCGTGTGAAAAGCGTGTGTATCGGACAAAGAACCAATCAGCAGCAATGTAATGTTGGTGGGTCTGACGTTTGCTAATATGGAGAAGTCTATATAATATGATGCATTGTACATAATAAATGATTCAGCTTGCAATCATATTGGTTGTTGTGCTTTATCCGGCCCGCTTGTAATGCAACAACTATCATTGTGTGTGGAAAACATAGTTCCTGCCCCTGGGAGTTCACTCTCTAAATAGTGTAAGTTCAACACACAGTACACAGGATGAACATAGTACAAGGTGAACATCAGATCTCAGATTGGGTTAAACATTTTTACTTTCGTGGATTATTCATAGTTTTCAAGGACAACTATGTTTTAAGTGTAGGTTTGAATAGGGAAAGGGTAGCTGATTGGCTCTTTCATGTAGGAAGGGAGCTCCGTGTATAAGACTTGAAGACAAGGGTGAGTGAAGGAGATGTTAGGAGAGACTGTGGGAGCCTCCTCTGATGCCTGGGGGACGGGACAGTTCCAGGACCACAATACCAGCACTGTCAGTACAATGGGCTCTTACAGCACCCAGAGAACTGGACTTCCAAGGTTTAAATTCTTTGGGCCAAATCTTAGCTTCACTGAAGTCAAAGGCAGCTGCTTCACTGGCATCAGGATTTGGCCCAGAGTGGTTTCACTTTCAATTAACCTCTTTCTCTGCAAGAAGATATTTCCCCGGGAGCATTAGCAGTCTGGGCATGTGGAGCTGATTCAGGAAAGTAGTCAAGCACATGTGTGACTTAAAGTTGTGCACATGAGTTACTGGCATGCTTACAGTATGTGCCTGAGTCCTTTTCTGAATCAAGGCTACTATCCAAAAGCTAGAATTTCAAGTTTCTGAAAAGCTGGTTCTGCTTGTAAAAGCATTTATGGAAAGCACTGAGAGACAATATGAAATGTGTTCAGTTTACAAATACAAAGATAGTTTCTAACTGTCAACACTCGACTTTGAGAGACAAGCTGGGTTCTTTCCATCTCAGGTATAATCACCAGGAACAAAAGGTTCTGTACGCCAAATTACATCCTCATTAATACTTGTGCAACCCCTTTGACTTGAATGAGGTTACTCAAATGTTGTATGCAGTGTTGTTATAGCCGTGCTGGTCCTAGGATATTAGAGAGTCAACATGGGTGATTTAATATCTTTTATTGGACCAACTTCTGTTGGTGAGAGAGTGAAGCTTTCGAGCTTATACAGAACTGAAGAAGAGCTCTGTGTAAGCTTGACAGCTTGTCTCTCTCACCAACTGAATTTGGTCCAATGAAAGATATCAACTCACCCACCTTGACTCTCTGTTACACAGATGTAACTGACTGGAACTTAGCAAACAAGTCTGCTGATGATGCACAAGAAGGAACAGAATCTAACTCACTCTCCCCCACAGCTGCCTAGTTTACATAAGTAAAAAGCAGTGAAAACATACTTGTGTTGCTAAAGAAAGCAGTTATAACTCTGGGCTTGTCTTTACTACCAGGAAGATTGATACTGCTGCAATTAATTCAGCAGGTGTTGATAGCAGAGTGCTCTCTGATCAACTCTGGTACTCCACCGGAACGTGAAGAGTAAGGTAAGTTGATGGGAGAGGATCTCCTGTCAACACAGCACAGTGAAGACACAGCGGTAAATCAACCTAAGCTACATAGAACCCAGTTACAATATTCACGTAGCTGGAGTAGAGTAAGTTAGGTCAACTTACCCTGGTAGTGTAGAAAAGGCCTCACAATACACCCAACGGACAGAACCGGTGAATGAAATGTCATTCTTCCAGTCATTTTTCAAAACAGAACTGCACTTAAAAGTATTCTGTTAATTTCTCAAGCAAAAAGGTATTAAATGGTACAGGGCAAATATAAAATTATTTAGTTATTGCTGTTAAATTTTACCCTACTTGTCTGGTCCTGTCTTTTGTGACATTGCAAAAGGCAATTGAACAAGATTAATACAATTAAGGACAATACAGTACCACCAGGTTTGTTAGTTTCAAGGACTTTCTGAATGGCCTTACCAGTTTTGTACCCTCTTCACTATAGCTGTCAATTAATGGTTTCCGATTCAAAAGCTGAAAGATTCGTTGGGCAGAAACTTTAGCTTTGCCGAAATCTGGTGCCAAAGAAGTGGACAGGCCAACATTTGAAACACCAAATAGAACTGAAAAAAGGGCTCTGAAAACCAAACACAAAACATCTTTCAGTTCATCTAAAGAGAGACTTTTTATTATTGTTCAGACATTACAAATATTGTTTTCCTTATTTAAAACAAACAGACCTAACACTATCAATAAATCTGAGAATTGTGACATTTTTAGAACTTTGTCTTAGTAAAATTACACACACAGGATTAGAAACAGATGTTTACAGCTATCAATATTTTTATGGGTGACTAATGGAATGTAATTTCTCCACACAGAAGCATTTCACAAAGCCCGTTGTCTGCAATGAACTATCAGCAGTAAAAGTTTCTCCATAGTAAATAAACTGAGCCAGGCTCCAAACATGCCAACACGCCTGTCTCAAGCTTCCTCTCCCAGAAATAACTCTTCTGCCTGAATTGAACTCCTCACCAGGTTCTAAACTGTTGGACCTCTAGTACTATTGCCTCAGTAACTAGACTATACACAATAACCATGTGTTGAAATCACTGCCTTTGGACTGATGTGTACTCACATAAATACATTTTCAAAGTTTGTATAACAATTAGCAATGAGCCATCCCCCGAATCTGAAGACTGCTGCATAAAGAAAGTAGTTTCCACATAAGGCTATTCCATAGGTAAGTCCATATAGGGGGGCTTTTGTTATAGAGTCCCTGATAAAAGAAAAGATTTATGTTAAAGGAAAAAATTGTCATGAAATGCCAAGAGCAGAGACTGGCTGGGAGAAGGTCAGACCTTTGGATTAGGGGAGGCAAACCCTATACCTCACTCACTCAAATAATAGATAATAATAATTAATAAATCTGCATGCTAGGACCTCCATGAAGGTGCCGCTGGAGAGAACTTATGGCAAATGAGATCCCTTCATCCTAACTAGCTGTTTGTTGGATAGGACCTAATGGTAAAATTACCTTTAATACTCAAAACATTTTAACACTTGAATGCTGGTTTCCAGAATAAATGTTTATGGATGGCCAAAGCAAGCTGACACAAAGCAAATTGATAATTTCGATAAGTCTCTTATGATCTTTGAATGTTTGGACTTTTGGACAATTTGTATAAATGTAGTGGTCACCAGGGAAAAGTCAATGTCTACAACACAGCATAACTGAAGCACTGCAGATATTGCCTGCTCTGAGTACAGGAGGGGAAAAAGTAGAAACTCAGACCCCATTGTACAGTGGTGACTTTTAAATGGTGACCAATGTTGTTGTGTGGGATGGTAAAACTAAATCACTCTAATTATGTGCAGACCTTGCTGTGACAGACTCTGGTACTAGTTCTGACAAAATGATTTTTGAACAGAAAATGCAATTTCTGCACATTTCAAATTTTCCATTGGGAAAAAAGTAACAAAATATTTTATTCTGGGTTGGTTTGATCTGAATATTTCTGCTTTGCGCCCATAGCTATGGGACTCCGATAATGCATTATGCCACTCAGTCAGAAGGGAGACCACACTGCATCATGGGAGATGTAGTCCAACCAGGGAGCCCGTCCTGTAAGAGAGGCAATGTTCCAAAACAGGGATATGCAGTTTGATGTTGAACTAGATAAAAACAAAAACTTTCAGATCAGTTAAACAAAAGAAAAATTAAATATGTTTTTCTCCAAACATATTTTGTTTGGAGAAAAAATGCAAAAATGGAATGATTTGCCATTTCTACATTGAAATTTTTCAAAAAATTTTCTTTCTGTGAAAAAAAATTGATATATTTTCACATTTTATCCTACTTCAGAGCAAAACAGAGGTTGAAATATTAGAATTTCCCACAGGATAGAAATTCAGATTTTCACTCATCTCTAGTGCTCATACATTTTAAAAAATGTTTTCCAAAATAGTTTCTCTATAATTCATAATATTGTGATACAATGACCTGCCAGGACTTGAGATAAGTGCTAAATCTAAGAATCCTATTCCTCCAATTAAATATAGATTTTTTCCCCTCATACTGATGGTCTATAGAATATTGAGCCATAAAACTGTCATTGGCAGCGGACTGTCATTTTTCAATCCCTGCTTTTACTTAAAACTTATTTAAGGGGAAAGAAACAAAATGGATTGTAGATCATTTCATTTAAATAAAATGGAGACTAGGAAAATGTCGGACATTTTGGATATTAGAAATTAGCCCCTGCAGTGGTTAGCTTGTCGAGTGTGACTGAAAAGGCCAAAGGGGAAAAAGAAATGCACCTTATTTCAAGACCTGCAAGTCCTTACTTGTAGTACAAGTCATAATCCACGGTGACATTATGTAGTATAAAGTCTTTGCCACTTGACCTATGAAACTCATTCTGCTGTGAAGCAAGTAAACATCCCATATTCATGTTAAAACAAACTTTAAACCAGGTCATTACATTCTCTCTCACACACAAATATTACGTCACTCACAATAGCGTCTAAGAAGATATTTTAAAGAAACTGAGTAAAAACATTTTACTCTGCCAAAATCTTTTCAAATCATTTATGTGTTTAATATTTTCAGTCTGCAAATGAATGTAATATGAATAAATCCTGAGTTGTTTTAAATTAAGAAAATATGTATTCATTGTTTTTAAAAAACAGAATTGTTTGAGAGCAAATCCTACCTGTATGGACCATTCAAACTTGCATTATATCTCTCATAGAATGCATCTTCACTAGTTAATGAAGCCACAGTTCTTATATTTTCAACCGCTTCCACTGAAATCTAAATGGGGAGACAAGACGGATATGAAATATTCTCTTATGTTTGAGTCTACTCCTACCGCTACGTAGTTAGCACATCTCTAGCACTTTTCATCTTTCGCTCTAAAAGTGCTTTTCTTTTAATAAAAAAATGTGATTAAGTATCATTCTCAGGGAAACCGGGGCACAACCATTAAATTATTTGTCTAAGGTCACACCGTGGTCTTTCTGCTAAGCTAACATGGCTGCTATGTGATTCCTAAGTACTCCTCCCCCATCTGTACATTTTGTTGTACAGCAGCATTAGCTGGCACTATAGAAGGCATTAAAAGGTAAGAAGTTGCTCCTTGCTCTGAGTACCCATATCCCAGGCAGCAGCTCACTGGAGGGCTGCATGCTACCTTGATTATGAAGCCTGAGCGGCACATAGAACTGGGTGAGCCCCACACTCCTACTACCCACCCCCAATGGGGACTCCTGTTCCTGCTTCTGCCAGGCTTCCCCAGCCATGTGCCAGGCCCACTCAGTCCACCCCTTCTCCAAACCAGGCCCTTCCCCCACACGCTTTGACCAGCACTCCCACAGGGGCAACGTGTATCTTAACTTCTCATTTTCTGGATTTCAGATATTTAAATTTGCATGTGCCAGCTTCCTCCTTTCCCCAGGGGTGCTCAAGCCCCCTGCTCATCTCCAGGCCCCGCCCCCACTCCACCCCTTCCCCCAAAGTCCCACCTGCGTCCTGCCTCTTCCCACCCCACTTCCTCCCGCCCAGTTCCTCCCCCTCCCCCGAGTTCACCTCATCCCCCTGCTTCCCCTTTCCCCCCAGCACCTCCTGCACACTGCAGAACAGCAGATTGTGGTGGGCAGGAAGCACTGGGAGGGAGGGGGAAGGAGTTGATCTGTGGGGCCACCAGTGGGTGGGAGGCGCTGTGGGAGAAGGGAGGGAGCTGGCTGCCAGTGGGTGCTAAGCATCCATCAATTTTTTTCCACCCACAGAGTCAGCACCTATGCCCCCATCCCTTGCTCTAGACCCA
The DNA here is from genome assembly GCF_020497125.1 of Mauremys mutica. NCBI lineage: Eukaryota > Metazoa > Chordata > Testudines > Geoemydidae > Mauremys > Mauremys mutica. The sequence continues at coordinate 236,982,391 of NC_059073.1, forward strand.
AAACAGCTCCCTTCTTCCCATTTACTCTTACACTGCAATCACTCCTTGTAATTAATTTTCTTTTCAAACACAGTTTGAGAGCCTGTGCTCAGAGTCCATTTCTCCAAATTAAAACAAAACAAAAGTTTACATTTCGTTTTCAGATTTCTGCTCAGGGTGGGCGTAGAACTTCAAAGCTGCTAGAATCCGTGAACTTAATTTTTTTCCCCTGGAGGCTCTGGAGAACCCCATACTCAAATGACCCCATCTTTGGATCACTCACCCTACCCTACGCTTTCATGACACATAGCAAATTTCAAGACAATCTGTGTAAACACACAAATTTTAGCATACTTAGTAGTCATCCTTTAAACAGGAGGGGCTTCCCCACCTTAGCCAGAGCAGAGCTGGTGCTCAGTTATAATGCTGTATACAATTAGAAGGCCAATGGAGCAGAGGTGCTCCACACATCCATCAGCATCATAACAGTCTCAGAGAGCTGTGAAGTGGCCCATTCATCTCAATGGGATGTTCTCAGCTGAAAGTGAACACCCAGCCTGAATTCAGCCAGAATCTAGCTCTGAGGAGGGTGACCAGACAGCAAGTGTGAAAAATCAGGACAGGGGTGGGGAGTAATAGGCTCCTATATAAGACAAAGCCCCGAATATCGGGACAGTCCCTATAAAATTGAGACACCTGGTCACCTAGCTCTGAGACATATGAACTGCTCCATTCATGCCAGTGGGTTTTCCCATTCCCCCTCCCCAGGACTGTAGAGTTTCTGACATGCCCATTCTCAGCTCCTCACCCCTCTCTCAGCAGTGTGTTCTTGGGCCATGCTCTGAGCATGCCTGTTCTAAGCTTCCCACTCAGAGGACCCGCACTTCCCTGATCCAAGCTCACATGGGGAGAGGCAGAGAGAGGGGGCCAGACTCCCTTAGAGGGACAAAGCATCCCAGATTCCAGTTCATGTGAGGAGGTAGGGAGAGGGGCTTAGATGTCCCCAGAAAGCAATGCCTACTGCAGACCCTGGCTCACATAAGAGGGGACATGGAAGGCAGATAGATCCCCGCGGCTGGGCAAGGCAGCTTCAGAGCCTGGCAAACAGAGGGGGGTCAGGTGCAGGGCTCAGTCACCCCCAGAGAGGCAAGCGCCCCCCTCCCCCAAAAAAATTCCACCTCACATGCAGGGGGTGGGGGGAGGGGCTAAGACTTCCCTAGAGAGCTAGGGGGTCCCCCAGATTCAAGCACACACACAAGAGGAACAGAAGGGGAGAATGTGGAGCTGCCCCTATTCCCCCCAGACCCTGTGCAACAAACCCCCATGTCTGCTTCCCAGTATCCATTCCCCAAACCCAACTCCTCTACCACCTGTCCCCATTTATCTCCCTCCCCATAATCCCCCCTCTTCTCTGTGCAGCCCCAAACCCCTCTCACCCCATTCCCCTAACTCCTCCATCCCATAAAATGCTCCTCTTTTGCCAGCAAGCATTTGCACGCCTATTTTTTTTAAACAAAAATACTTTGATGACATTACACCCCCCTCCAAAATAAAAGCCTGATAGTACCAGATTTTAGCAACATGCCAGCCAAGCTTTCCCAGGTTTTCAGCAAAGGGCACCGTGAACTGTCAGTAGCTGGGGGAGTTCAGGAACAAACACTTACTGTACATCTCTTCAGTCTATCCAGCCACTTTGACCATATTCTACCTGCAAATCCTTTGGGGTTCGCTTAACGTACGTGCTCAATGTAACTTGTGGAGTGCTTGACCTTTACTCAAGAGCCTAAGTGGATGGCCAAACTCTCTTGCTAATAATGTTCTGAATCTTGCTTCCCCCAAGTGGCTAGTGGATGCCATGCATTCTCTGGGGTTAACCCTCAAGTGAATGAGACCCTTGTGCCAGGATCAGACCCATGGTCTGATCTCTAGATGTGCGCAAAAAAAACATTACTAGAACGAACCTTTAGAAAAGCTGATTATTTGGTGGGAAATGGCATCTCATGAACCCGTTGGTCAAATAACCCCAAATTTGGATCACTACACGTATCTTGCACCCCCATAAGGTTCACCAATTTATAGTGGTGCATCGGAGGAGATGGCAGGACAGGGTTAATGACCCAAACTTGACATCTGTTGAGCCAGACATTCTGGAGATACAAGCCCTAAAACAGTCATTTTAAAAAAAAAAGTTTCTAGGTGGTGGGTGTTTTTAAAAAAATAACAAAAACAAAAACTTAGAGCTAGAACTATAGAGCTAGAGTTCATAGGTAGATACAAAGGACTGGAAGATGAATCACAAACCACTGGATGGCTGTGAACTCACCCTTCAATTAACACTGCTAAAGATATGTTAATTACACACACACACACTCACATTTTTGGGAGAAATGCAATCAAAGCATTTGGGTGGAAAATTGGATGTGTAAAGTTTCTGGGAAATAGGGTTGCCAAACCTCCAGGATTATCCTGGAGTCTCCAGGAATTAAAGTATCAGAGGAGTAGCCATGTTAGTCTGTATCCACAAATCCACCAGACTCCTCGTTGTTTTTCAGGAATTAAAGATTAATCTTCAAAGATTGTGTCATGTGATGAAACCTCCAGGAATAGGTTCAACCAAAATTGGCAACCTTGCTGGGAAGGGGGATTGGGGTAAATAGGAATGGGTGGTAGGAGAGGTAAGAGGTTCAAGTGATGAAGGTACGTGACCCCCCATCTCTTCCAGTGCACCCCAGCCCTGCACCGCAACCCGCTGTGCCCTCTCTGCCAATAAACAAGCCATGCTGCACCTCAACCTTCCTGCACCCCAACCCCCAGCTTGGTCTTGGCATCCTAACCCTCTGCATCCCACAGCTGTCTTTGCACCCCAACCTCTCATGCACCCCAACTTTCCTGCAGCCCCAGCCCTTCCAGTGTACCCCAACCTTCCTATACCCCAGTTCTACCAATGCACCTGACCCGTTGCACGTCCCAGCTCTGTCAGTGCACCCCAACACTACAGGAAAGCTATTGGATACACATTCATGGGGAAATTGGAGGGTTCGTGGCTGACCAGAAACCATTACAAGCTCTGACACCTCACTGTTCTTGGAGATTGGGTACATCTATCGGAAAGGGGTCAGAGGATTTTTCTCTCAAACATAAAATTGTCAGTGTTTTGGAACACAAACCCTATCTGGGATTTCTCCCACCAGCCTGCTACAAACTCCACCCTCTAGCCATTCTGGAACACGACCAGGAACACTATGCCACTGGAACGCAGCTGTCCTTCACCCCAGGCACTGCATGGGAGTCAGATTAGAGAAGGGAAGAAGTGACAGCAATGGAAAAGTCAGTATACAGGGAGTGAAAACTTCAGGGAGATGTGTTCCCTGCTTGTAGTAGGGAGGCCTCAGTATGGTAGTGGGGACGGGGGAATGCAGTGAATGGGTCAGAGGTATGGCGGGGGAGGTGTGCTGAAGCAGGGCCCGTGAGGCACAGCTGATAAATGTGTGTGTCAGGGGGTGCAGCTGGCTCAGTATGCTAATTGTAGAACACTGTATGTACAACTGCCATTAAATGCAGAGTTATGGTTGCTTGGGGGTATCGTAACCCTGCAGAATGCTGTGTGGAACAAAACTCAAAGTACCAAAAACCAGGAGATGCACAAGTCAGGTTGTGCATGCAAGCTTACCTCTGCCCTCTTTCCGCAGTGCCCAGTTAACACACATACCTTTGCTCTGCCAACCCCGCAGCTGCTGACATGCACAAGGTTTTACAGCCCATTCTCTGTCACCCACAGGATTCCATCTAACAATATTACAGGACAAGAAAGAAAGAAAAAAGAAAACCAAAGGCTGCCCACCCCATGTTCCATCTGTTCCATAGAGCTGGCAGTAGCGAATGGGAATTATTTACATATACTCCAGTTGCAGTCAGGATTCTAGGTGTACCTACATTAAATAGTGGAAACAGTAGCTGGGACTGCTTGGTAAGTGTCTTGGTGATGTGAGGATGTGTGGATCACTCTGAGGTATGTGAGAGAGCAAAGCAGAACTTAGGAAACCAGGTCAGATTACAAAGGATGAATATAGGCAAACAACACAGGAATGCAGGGGCAAGGTTAGAAAGGTAAAGGCACAAAATGAGCTCAAACTAGCTATGGGAATAAAGGGAAACAAGAAGACTTTTTATCAATACATTAGAAGCAAGAGGAAGCCCAAGGACAGGGTAGGCCCACTGCTCAGTGAGGAGGGAGAAACAGTAACAGGAAACTTGGAAATGGCAGAGATGCTTAATGACTTCTTTGTTTCGGTCTTCACTGAGAAGTCTGAAGGACTGCCTAACATAGTGAATGCTAATAGGAAGGGGGTAGATTTAGAAGATAAAATAAAAAAAGAACAAAGTTAAAAATCACTTAGAAAAGTTAGATGCCTGCAAGTCACCAGGGCCTGATGAAATGCATCCTAGAATACTCAAGGAGCTAACAGAGGAGGTATCTGAGCCTCTAGCTATTATCTTTAGAAAACCATGGGAGACGGGAGAGATTCCAGAAGACAGGAAAAGGGCAAATATAGTGCCCATCTATAAATGGAAATAAAAACAACCCAGGAAACTACAGACCAGTTAGTTTAACTTCTGTGCCAGGGAAGATAATGGAGCAAGTAATTAAGGAAATCATCTGCAAACACTTGGAAGGTGGTAAGGTGATAGGGAATAGCTAGTATGGATTTGTAAAGAACAAATCATGTCAAACCAATCTGATAGCTTTCTTTGATAGGATAACGAGTCTTGTGGATAAGGGAGAAGCGGTGCATGTGGTATACCTAGACTTTAGTAAGGCATTTGATACAGTCTCGCACGATAGTCTTATCGATAAACTAAGCAAATACAATTTAGATGCGGCTACTATAAGGTGGGTGCATAACTGGCTAGATAACCATACTCAGTAGTTATTAATGGTTCCAATCCTGCTGGAAAAGTATAACGAGTGGGGTTCCGCATGGGTCTGTTTTGAGACGGGCTCTGTTCAATATCTTCATCAACGACTTAGATGTTGGCATAGAAAGTACGCTTATTAAGTTTGCAGATGATACCAAACTGGGAGGGATTGCAACTGCTTTGGAGGACAGGGTCATAATTCAAAATGATCTGGACAAATTGGAGAAATGGTCTGAGGTAAACTGGATGAAGTTTAATAAAGACAAATGTAAAGTGCTCCACTGAGGAAGGAACAATCAGTTTCACACATACAGAATGGGAAGAGACTGTCTAGGAAGGAGTACGGCAGAAAGGGATCTAGAGGTTATAGTGGACCACAAGCTCAATATGAGTCAACAGTATGATGCTGTTGCAAAAAAAGCAAACGTGATTCTGGGATGCATTAACAGGTGTGTTGTGAGCAAGACACGAGAAGTCATTCTTCCGCTCTACTCTGCGCTGGTTAGGCCTCAACTGGAGTACTGTGTCCAGTTCTGGGCACCGCATTTCAAGAAAGATGTGGAGAAATTGGAGAGGGTCCAGAGAAGAGCAACAAGAATGATTAAAGGTCTTGAGAACATGACCTACGAAGGAAGGCTGAAAGAATTGGGTTTGTTTAGTTTGGAAAAGAGAAGACTGAGAGGGGACATGATAGCAGTTTTCAGGTATCTAAAAGAGTGTCATCAGGAGGAGGGAAAAAACTTGTTCACTTTAGCCTCTATTGATAGAACAAGAAGCAATGAGCTTAAACTGCAGCAAGGGAGATTTAGGTTGGACATTAGGAAAATGTTCCTAACTGTCAGGGTGGTTAAACACTGGAATAAATTGCCTACGGAGGTTGTGGAATCTCCGTCTCTGGAGATATTTAAGAGTAGGTTAGATAAATGTCTATCAGGGATGGTCTAGACAGTATTTCGTCCTCCCATGAGGGCAGGGGACTGGACTCGATGACTTCTCGAGGTCCCTTCCAGTCCTAGAGTCAATGAATCTATTAATCTATGTACCTCCAGGATCCTGTGTGCAACAGAAAAGTGCAGAATTGCATACCTTATATCATTAGCAGGGCACAGGGTATTTTCAGTAGCGAGCTGCCATATGAGCAATCTAAGCATTTATTATCTATGCACACTCCAGGCAAAGTGAGTGTGCTCAGTGACAAATGAAACTGTACTGAAGAGCGGAGGATGTAGTTAGCTCTGCTTGGTAGGTGTGTTAGTGAGATCTCTGGATGACTTGGAGATGTGTGACAGAGCTGTGACTGAGATATGAGGAGATCTCTGTGTGTGTGTGGAAAGGCAGGAGGTGCAGGTGTGCAGAATGAAGTATGTCTGAGTTCTATGTGGAATTGTGTGGGTTATGTCAGTAACAGGGCACGGGGCTTTAATTACAAAGGATATTGCCAGCTGTGAGGTGGAATTTGAAAGGATTCTAATGCTTTCAGGATGGCTAAAGGAAAGTGTAGGTTGAGATGGTATCGTGTATGTAACAGTAGCCCTACCCTTAAGCTGGGAGGTGCGAGTCCCAGCTTGCATAGATGTACCCACTGTGCATAGCCAGGGTGGCACGAGCAGTGGCTTGAGCTAGTCACATGAGTACAAACCCACCCAGACCCCCTGGGCACATACTACCTGTGAGGCTCGCCCAAGCCACCATCCTGGCTACACTGCTCTTTTTAGTGCACTAGCTCAAACAGAGCTAGCATGGGTATGTCTATGAGACCTGGGAATCACCTCCCAGCTGAGATGTACCATCAGGGCATGGGAGCTATAAAAGGCTGTAAAGCGGTTCTCACATTGTACGTCTGATATTCTTTCTGGGGAGTTGGTAAGTGTACACCACAATCTGGAACCTTCTGAATTTTCAAAGTGACAAGAGTACATGCACAGTGAGGCATAGCTGAAAGAGGCTAGAGGGAAGCTAGCATGGTCAACCTTCCCCTACCCATTCTTGTCCTTTCATATTGTTAGCTGGAATCCTGTGGGTGACATTGAATGGACTGGAGAAGAAAGTGAAGAGCTTGAACATGTCAGCAACTGTGGGGTTGGCAGAGTAAAGGTATGTGTGTTAACAGGGAGCACTGGGGAATTATTGAAAGCATTGGGGAATTCCTGATGTTCAGAAGTTTGAGTTTTGCTCAACTCAAGGTTCAGCAAGGGGACAACCTGCCACCAAGCAACCTTAACTTTGTGTTAACATAATTGTTTTGCCATTGAATTTCAAGGCAATATGAGTAACTGTGTGGATTTTAAAGCAATAAGAAAAGTCATCCTCAACCTTAACTAGAGTGGAGCTAGCATCCCACTATAATAGAATGTCTCTCTTTATCACTGTTTTATTTAATATATTTTCAGAGTAATTTCTGTAGACACTCATCACTGACCATGTTGTCCTCAAAACGATATAACATTATACCCATTTAGTTTATATTGGAGATCTTACTCTTCCGGCCTCTTCAAAAGCTTTTTGATCTTTTGATGCATGACCAGCCACAGAGCTCAGTCGAATAGCACTTGCAGCAATAATGAAAGGAATGCAAGCCAGGATAAGCAAAGTTAATCGCCAATCATATACAAAAGCAATAATGATGGCGGACAGAAGGGTAGAGGCAGTCTTAGTGAACAAGCCAAGTCGGCTTCCAGTAGCCTATTAAAAGCAAAAGAGTCCAAAGTTAGAGTTAATTCTTGACACACTAAATAGCGATCAAATGTATGAAATCATTGTTCACTCAGGATCAAATATTCAGAGGGAGAACAATCATAAATGTTGTGCATTTAAAAAGGACAATTATATATGCAAAAACCCATATGGACAATTAAATATGCAAATATCTCTAGCTGTGGGTGAGGTTCAGGAAGCCTGATGAAAATGTGGCCACATGGGCTCAATTCAACAAAAAATATCAGGGCCCTCCTGTGCCACAACAAGGCACAGAAATCATGAAGAGCCAACAGCCTCTAATTTGGGGCATTTCAGTTATTGGGTGCCCAGCTTAAGGCATCTAGGGCCTGATTTTCATAGGTGCTGTACATCAGCTGAAGATAATGGAAGCTGCAGGTTCCTTTAATTAGGCACTTTGTTTTCAGCAGTGTTAGCAGCAGGAAATGAGCGTTCACACCAAAGAGCTCTTCTCTCCCTGAGGACCTGCACATCCATGTCATCAAGAAATGTAAAAGTGATGATTGGCACACGGGATCCGTGTAAACTGTGACAATACTCATGGCTCAGCTGAGCAAATAGTGGATTTTCCAGCTGGGGGCCAAACTGGAAAATCGAGGGGGAAAATTGATTTGATTAGATCTGAAATCATTTTTTGGCTGGGGGGGGGGTCAAATAAAAAATAATAATTTCAAATTGACCAAAACATTTTGGTTGACTAAAAACTCCCCCCGTTCCTCCCCACACAATTTTTTTTGTATTGATTTGACCATTTTGCAGTGTTTTTCTCTTCTTTTTTATTTGGTCAAATTTGAAAATGAAATGCCATTTCAAAACAAAAGTAGAAATGGCTTATTTTAAATGTTCAAAATTAAACATTTAGACTTAAAACAAATCTCCCTTCTTATCTCTTTTGACTATTAGTCAAATTAATGAATAGATTTGGGGTTCCTAAAAATACCATTCACTGAAAACATGTTGGCCAGCTCTACTCATGCCTGCAGATAAAATGGAAATTTTTGTGGAAACAATCCATCTTTCAAATATCGCACTGTGGACAAACCAAGAAAACCTTGGGTGGGAAGTATGATACTTTCTTTGGTAGCCAGAGGCTTTCCTGCCCTCAAGAGACTTTTGTGTTCAATAAAGTTATACAACCAAGCCATGCCAAGATGAATTATTGCCATATACTCTGGGGCTTACACATAAAGATCACTTTGAGACTTCAGTTAGCACAACATACGGCTGCCCACTTACTTAGCAGTAGCCGTGTTAGTTCCAGGCTATAGGAGAGAGAAGGTAGGTGAGGTAATATCTTTTATTGGACCAACTACTCTTGGTGAAGAAGACCTAAAGAAGAGCTCTGTGTGAGAAGTTTATCCAATACAAGATATTACCTCACCCACCTTGTTTCTCGCTCACTGATATTTCTTTGTTCTCCAGAGCAGGGATTCTCATCCTTTTTCTTTCTGAGGCCCCCCACACATGCTGTAAAAACTTCATGGCCCATCTGTGCCACAATAACTGGTTTTCTGCATATAAAAGCCAGGGCCAGAATTACGGGGTAGCAAGCAGGGCAATTGCCTGGGGCCCCATGTCACAGGGCCCCCCATGAAGCTACATTGTTCAGGTTTGGCTTCATCCCCATGTGGTGGGGCTCAAGGCCCTGGGCGTCAGCCCCATGAGGTGGGGCTTTGGCTTTCTGCCCTTGGCCCCAGCGAGTCTAATGCTGGCCCTGCTTGGCGGACCCCCTGAAACCTGCTCGCAGCCGGTTGAGAACCACTGCTCCGGGGAATGCAGTGTTCTCATGTTCATTTTGATCTAGTAAGCTTTTTCATAGTTTGGATCCCATGCACCTCTTTTACCTTGACAGCTGGGATGATGGACCTTATCCTCAAGAATTAAGTTGCAGTTTTTAAAGATTCAATTAATTGTACGTTCAGTCAAATCTTTGATTGATTCCCACTCTGTGCTGGGCAGTAAACAGGAGATGGGAGGGAGTATGAAATCTACTGAGTCTGAAGATTTAGTGTACTTGTGGCACCTTAGAGACTAAGAAATTTATTTGAACATAAGCTTTTGTGGGCTAACGCCCACTTCATCGGATGCACAGACTGGAACATAAAGTAAGATATTTATATATACAGAGAACATGAAAAGGTGGAAGTAGCCATACCAACTGTAAGAGGCCAATCAATTGAGATGAGCTATCACAGTGGTTCTGAAACTTTTGTCCTGGTGACCCCTTTCACATAGCAAGTTTCTGAGTGCAACCCCCATTATAAATTAAAAACACCTTTTTAAATATTTAACACCATTGTAAATGCTAGAGGCACAACGGGGTTAGGGGTAGAGGTTACAGGTCACAACTCCCCATGTAATACCCTTGTGACCCCCTGAGGGGTCCTGACCCCCAGTTTGAGAAACCCTGAGCTATCATCAGCAGGAGAAAAAAAGACCTACAGTTGGTATGGGTAGTTCCACCTTTTCATGTTCTCTGTATGTATAAATATCTCCTTGCTGTATGTTCTAGTCTATGCATCCAATGAAATGGGCTGTAGCCCACGAAAGCTTATGCTCAAATAAATCTCTTACTCTCTAAGGTGCCACAAGGACTCCTGATCTTTTTGTGGATACAGACTAACACGGCTGCTACTCTGAAACCAGAGGATCTAGTGAGTCTAGTGAATCCGAGAGCTAGGGATTTTATTTTTTTTAATACAAGTGAAGTAGAAATTAAATTTTATTTTAAACTATTGAATAAATCAGGAAACTTATTACTCTTTGCTCATGAGCGATTTTATTTTAAAAAGTATGACTGATTTTTTTCTTCAGAATTTTTTTGATGGGGTCGTGTGGTGGGGAGGAAAGGGGAGATTGGCAAATTCTGCAGAATTGGCCACTTACATGCAGGATTTTCAGTGGCTCCTATCCTACCCCACTCCCAAAAGTCACACAGTCCCTTGTGCTTCTGCCATCACTGATACTCTGTATTAATGACAATTCACTTCACCCCAGAAAGCCCACATAAACAGGCTTCCTGTGTATGAAGAGTAGTGGACAGAGCTGGGAAGAACAAATCTACCCACATCAACATGAGCTCAGGGCATTGACTGCAATGCAATTCTCCTACAACTACAGCCTCTCCAAGCAACCGAAGTGGGACTTTAGGGCCACTTGATACATGGAAGACTTTGATCCATCAGGCAGTTTAAGTGGTGCAGAAGTGCTTACACTGGCCCTTGGACATGGCTTAATTTTAAAGTTACTAAGTTGTTTACTTAGTCGCTTACAGCAAGGAAATGGAAGGTGTAAGAACATCTGCTGAAGCTTTAGTAATCGTCATTAATTGGGACCAGTGAAACTGTTTTCAAGACTATTTAAATGTGTCAGAGAGCCTCTAGAGTAGATTTACCAACTCGTTTTCCAAAATAACTTCATCGCCCCTTGCCAACACTGCAATTCATAGTTGCAAGCAAAACGTAAAAACAAAAACACACATACCCCTTTGACTTGTGAAGCGTCCGTAGCTAGTCTGGTTAACAAAACCCCTATGGCATTTTTAGGATCGTCGTACCAGCCAATCTCCTGCAAGGGAATAGACGGTTCCGTTATTTTTGCTTTTGCAAATGAAATCTTCTTACCGTAACTCAGACTGGTCAGGGTCATTAGTACAATGTATGGACATTTAAAGCTTGACTAGCACGTGTGCGTGGGGAAGAGAGAGAGCCAACATAAGCACTAAGATACTCACTCTTCTTCTGTGATGAGCAACATTTGTCAGATAAACTGAAAACGATCTTAAAATAAACTATTCTTACCCGCAGAACATTTGGGTTTTTTGGTCATTTTCCCTCTCCTCCCCTATCCCCTTAGAATGCTCCTGTGCATATGCAGAACCCTGTGATATCAAGCGCTACCAATGGGTGTGCAGGGTGCCTAAGTGTTCACCCACAGAGAATCCTCAGCAAGGAACAAAGAGAGGTGTGTCCTTTCCCAGGGATCCATCAGGAGGGAGTATCCAAGGACAGTCATGTTGCAATAGTATTATTGTAAATCATTCCTGATCCAGCTGGTCATCTTGACTAGAGAAACCACTCTAGTGAGCAAAGATAATGCTTTGAGAACCTACACCTGTTATGATATGGTCTGTTTGCTATGGAGTTGGATGCAAACAGACCTAAACCTATTTATCTAAACATTTATATCATGACCATCAGGGTCAGATACAGATTTATCTTCTGTTTTGTTAATCTTTGCAAATATACCAATGCACTCAGATACATGCATGTTTTATACACTCTTCAGTATGGTCGATAGTGAAAGAGATGGCATCAAAATTAGACAGCTCTCCTACCAGCACTGAGTTAATTTGTACATGCTTTTGCTTTATTTTGTTTCGCACGTGTGCTCACAGACTTGCCACTTGCGCAGTGTTGAAGTGTCACTAAAAGGATGGGTTCTCTCGAAGCCATGTTGGAGGGAGGCTCTACACAGGCCGCAGGGAACCAGGAATTTTCATGGTGTTATACAAATATCACCCCACAAAAGCCACCTGGATCACATGGCAGGATTGCTGCATATTTGCTGTCTATCGCTCTGACCCAGAAACGAGGCCCGTACCTGCTGAAGCAATGCTTTGAATGACAAAGATCGCAATCTCTTGGTCAGAACTTCCCCAGACTTTCCAAACATGAATCCCTGAAAAGGGAGAATGGGAAATACAACAGTTGAATTGTATGTGCTGGGCTGTACAGTCATATTTAGAACAACCTGCTGTAAATGTGATGATATTTCAACCGTTCAGCCACACAGTTTACAGAACCTACACAGTGTTTTGGGAGATGGTTTCAGATGTTAGTTTAAAGCTGGTGAAAGGTACCACACACATTCCTGGAAACTGAAGTTTCATCGTACTGCCCCACCCACATGCTTCCGCAGCCAGCTGCAGAGGTCAGCAGTGGAGTCACCTTCCCTGCTTACTCATTCCTTAGCCTCACTACTCACACTGCTATCTAACAGTGCCGACTGGGACGGTGTTTTTTGTAGCGTACACAGCAATGTTGTGGAACTGGGCTGTGCCCAAACGCATTTCCCCTAGGACACAGAATGGTCAGCAGCATCTTTCAGGCATTGCTGCCTTGGGCTGCTTGGTAACTAGCAATCGGGAAGTGTAAGGCTCTGTATTCCATACCAGCCACTTGAGCCATTCAGTGGCTTGACTCTGGAACAGTTTATAAGAAACATAGTGAATCATGGCCGGGGGGGGGGAGGGGGGCGGGGCGGGGAAGTGGGGCAATTAGCCCCAGGCCTCGGGCCCCACAGGGGCCCCCATGAGAGTTTTTTGGGGGCCCTGGAGCGGGGTCCTTCACTTGCTCCGGGGACCCCAGAAAACTCTCGCTTCTTTCACTCCGGGTCACAGGCAATTCGGCGGCGGTGGGGTCCTTCTGCTCCGGGACCCGCCGCTGAAGACCCCAGACCCCCTGAATCCTCTGGGCAGCCCTGTAGTGAATACAAAGTTGCATTATGTCCCCAACATACCTCTCAACGAGATCTGAAAATCTGGACCATAATGTATGTGACCAGATACTCAGCTTTGACTTTTCAATGTAGTGAAGTTTACCTGGATGATGTGTGTTACTAAGCTGATCACTGCCAGGACAAGAAACATTAGAGAAAGCAATGTGGTGTTTTTGCTCCTTTTTTCAGGATCTGTTTCTTCAAAAGCCTATGTAAGAAGAGCACAAAGTGACCACCAGTTACAATAGCTCAGGAAACACTGTAGAAACTATTGAACTTCACCTTCTCTCAGCTCTTCTTCAGCACCTGACTTCTGCCACCCCTCAGCTTTCTGTTGCTGGCCAGGAGGTCACTGCACCTCTCCCAGCTGACCTGCCTCTCATCAGCTGCTCCTTCTCCAACCCTCCACCAGACCCTCCCCTCATTTGCCTGTGAGCTGCAGTTCCACTAAACCCTGCCTCCAGGCTGCCACTTCACCAGCTCTCATCTGCCTTCCACTGAATGTCGTCACTCCGTCAGACCATCAACCTCCCCTCCAGCTGACTACAACACCCCTCTTCTCTTGCCTGAAGATAAAAGATTCCCTTAACATCTTGCTCCAACCATTCTCCCTGGCTGCTGCTCCAACTCCCAACAGCTTCCAACAATCATATACTGGAATCCAAAGGAAGACTCCATTTCTTCCCTGCAATGATTCAGGAATCAAGGGGTTAATTATTCAGACAGTCCCATGGATGTCCCTGGTACTTACAAACATGTTGGAATGCAAGGTACCTTGAAGGAGCTTACTGTCCGAAGAGAACGGGTACAATGCAAAGAGCAGGGTCAAGTACAAGGCAGGGAGCCTGCACAACAGTGGAGCAGGGTAAATGAAAACTGAGTTTGATAAGGGAAGGTGATTTGCTTCTCTGGAAAGGTGAAGTCATTCCAAATACGGGGCTGGAAAATAGGCAAGAAGTCCCAAGTGGGGAGAGGAGATTAAGAGCTTGATCAAGTTCCTACTGAAGTCAATGGAAAGACTCCAGTAGAGTTCAGTGACAGTGGGAGTAGAAGGAGGCTCTAAGGCATCACCAGAGAGGACTAGCTGGAGGGTCGGGCAGGATTTAAAGTTCTGCATTTGTGCCTGGTTCAAGTTAGTTTACCATACAGTTTTGATACTTACCCCAATTATTTTTCCATATATAACAGAAAATGCAGGGTGGACGCCACCAGAGAAGGCAGCAGCAATCACGCCAAAGAATATATGCAGCCACTCAGGTTTGTTCAGAGCCAGAATTCTGGAATAAGGCACAGCAGGGAGATTTTCCTCCTAAATAAGAGATAAAATTCAGCTGTTCACTGAAAGTTGTGGAACATGACAATTTCCTCAGCTAGGGGGTAAATCAGTAAACTGTCCTAGCAACTGTTCACAGATAATTCACCCCAGCCTCCAATGTACACACTGAATGAGCAAACGTACTGAAGATTTGCTGCTCTGTAATTTAAGGTCTTAAAACTGCAATTGTAAATCAAAAAAAAAAAATCTGCAGGCATCAATTTAACAAAAGGCTCACTGGGTGGTGGGTGGGATGGGGACTATATAGTTCAGTGAAATGTCAGATAAAGTTGCAGTCTATGGTCACTGACCCTAACACATGAATCATTATAATGACCTAAAAAGTCTCACTGTTCTGAGCACAAAAAAATCAGTCTAGTTCAGCCTCTGCTAAATGCTAGTGGGTTGGCAGTAATACAATTGGGTCGACTTATGTCAGTTAGTCTGTTTTGTCTTTTACAAAATACAGACCATGAATCATTACCATATGCATGGAAAACACATATGAAACAGTGATTTAGGCTTCATCTCCCTTGAAAAACACATGGCAGCTCAATTCAGCTTCACTGAGCTATTCAAAATGTCCATACATTTGTTGAGGAAGTTGTGGAAAATGAAATGAAAACATAAGAACTGGTACAAATTATTAAATGAGGTTCTGAGCCAGTTGTGATGGCCTCGCCTGATTATCTTTGCCTGTGTTACAGATACTGGAAAAGCCTGCCCACACTTTAACCATACAAGCCTGCTGAACTTTGTGACATCAATAATTTCATGTCTTTCAATCTGATTTCTTCACTTTACTGCAAACAGTATGAATTCTGAAGCCATGTATCTTGCCATCTACCGTATTTCCTCTGACAAGGCCAAAATGCAACAGTTATGAATTGATAAAAAAAGTGTGTTCTGGACTTCTGGATGATACATTGTAAGAATGGATCCAGTTGCTGCTTATTGTTCGCATCATGTTCTATCAGTAGACTGTACTATAATATAAAAAGAACTCCTAGAAGAGGGTTTCTTCACTGGTGGGTTGTGACCCAAAATTGGGTCATCTGAATATGTTGAAGGATCACAGGGCTGGCTGGGCTCAGCTTCCCACTCTGGGCTTTCTGACCAGATGCACATGGTCACAACACCACTCTCACAAATTTGGCCCATCAGGGGAGCCAGGCCAAATCTGAGCAGTGCTTCAACCTCTGAGGAGTAGGGAGCCAAGCCCAGCTAGTCCTGCGGGACAGGAGCTAGGATCTGTCTCAAGACTGATTTGTTTACACCTGTGTTTTCCCTGAAGATTCCCAATTCAAGTATTCGCCCAGGTCAATGCTGCATATGACAGAATCATAGCAAAGGTGACATGGATTAAGATCTGTTTAAAAAAGAAAATAGAATGACCTTTATTCCTATTCTCACAAGCTATCACTAAACTTTAGGATTAAACTGAATTGTAACACTAACCTCTTTCTCCTTTGTTTTCTTCTTTTCAGACGACGTTTTCTTAGAAGAAGTCTTTCTGCTTGTATGCCTTACGGATCTCTTAGGAATGCTTCCCATCTCAGTGATTCCTGGTTTTTCAAAACCACCAAGATCAGTCAGATTCTCCATCCTGAGATCATCTAAATCCTCTTCCTCATAGTCTTCATCTTCTGTCTCTTCATCACTTTCTGACATCTCATTTTGAGTGTTTCCACCATGACCCTAGTGACAAGCAAGGAACAGTGATACACAGTCACAAGACAGTTTGTAGCAAGGGAAAGGAACATGTACTTGGTATGGAAACAAACAAAACCACCACCACTTTGGTTACATTGTCACTTTCATATGGTAGTTTGTATAGGCCAAGTATTCTGCCAGTATAAGTTGGTGCAGTTGCAACTTACACCAGCAGAGAATTTGGCTCTGTATGTCCCCCCGCACTATCTATATAGTTCTGTTATGATGTCATCCACCTCTTTTGCTCAGTTATGTTTGACTCATTACACTGTGTAAATGTGAAGCTACCGGTGAAAAACAACCACTTCCAATTCAGAAACAAGATTGACTGATCAACTTTCACTAAACTAGAAAATATGCAGAAACTGCAAAGTGAAAATGGCCCAGCTGTTTGAATGCAGAACTTGCATGTGTCAGCAATAGTATCAGTAAGATCATAGGCGCCAACACTGTGGGTGCTCTGTGGCTCAAGCAGCCACCAAAAAAAATAGGGAGTGTTCAGCACTTGCAGGGTTGGATAATCTTTTGTGGGCCCCAGCGCCTGGACTGTGGCCCTTCCCCAATGGCCCACCCACCACTCCACCCCAAGGCCTCTCCCCCGATTGGCCTCTTCCTCCCCAAGGCCCCATCGCACTTGAACAAGAGGTCCCGCTGTTGCTCAGTCTCTTCCCCGAGGCCCACCTGTGCTCTGCCCAGAGGTGCCACCCCTGCTCAGCCTCCCTCCCTCTCACCCCCGAAGCCCTGCCCACAGGTCACAAGAGAGGGGGAGGGGGACGGAGAGGAGCAGCCTCCAGCAAATTCAAAAACCAGAACCTGTGAGTGAGATATGCAGATAATTTTCTGGAGTAGAGAGATGGCCAGTAAATCTGAAGCATTTAGTCAGGAGTGCTCTATCACATCTCATTACCTGCTGCATCACAAGAGAATAGTAGATACCCTTCTGTGTCATGAGTTCATTGTGTGCTCCCTGTTCAACAACAACACCGTTGTGAAATCCAGCGATAATGTCAGCTGTTCGGATTGTGGAGAGCCGGTGAGCTATCACAATGGTGGTACGTCCAGCCCTAGCCTTACCGGGGAAAAAACCAGAGAGATTTATTTTAAAATGTGGTGAACCCCCCGCCCCAGAAAATCCCTACCTAACAGTGTGGAAAATACAAGCGTAAAAGCCCTGCTGATCCTCTATAGCTGATCAATATTTCCATGCCTGCTGTCTGATTTAATAACCAAAGGACACTTCTGATTACAAAATCCACATTTATAATGACAGGGGAAAGTGGATTAATTTTATAGGCTGTGCAGGTACTCACTGCCTATAGCTAAGGTTGCCTGACACTTCCAATTGTAAGACCTGTTGTCAGATGCTTATAACTTTGTCAAGATTTAATTATTTGGGATGAAACTTTCCATGCTGATATCTGCCTCACCTTCTTCCCCCCCACCCCATCTATTTTAGCAAAAATGGTTCAATGATTTCTCAGAATGAGGTTAGAGAAAATAATGTTGTTTTGCCCATATTAAAAAATTCTTATAACTGTTTAATTGAGAAGCTTTATCACCTAAATGCTTGAGAGCAGGGATATGAAATTTGGAGGAGATGAGCATGGCTCACTGGTATCAGGGATGTGCCTTTTACCATTCCCATGAAAATCTGCCCAAATTTGGGGGGGCCGAGATATGAGGCTCTGAACATCTCAATTTGCATGTGCTCAGTAGAGACTTATTAGAGTTCAGCAGCTAAATTCCCCAAAGAAACAGTCTGAGCTCGCTGCATTGTATGGCAGGAGTGCACATGCACCATCCCCACACAGTGACTAAGCATGTTCCTGCCCAGGATTGTAGGGGCTGGGCAGGACTTTGCCTGCAATTTCTCCTCCCTATAGTCAGGGGGAGTTGTGGTCCCCAGTATGACAATCTACCTGGAGCGTCAGGTGATCGGGCTGACGCAGCAGGATTGTTTGGGGAGGAGGAGATGACGTAACACAAAGTGTTTAAATTTTAAAGCTTTATTAATAAAATAAAATACAGCAGAGAGTGCTGGGAATGCTCCCACGTCGCTCAGGGGAAGAGAGAAAGCATTAGGGCCCCAAGCCCTAACCCACCTTCACACTCACACCATTGGGGCCATTGGGTTGTGACACCAGCACAGGAAACAAGAGTAGGGAGAGCAGAATGAACAGTGATTATGGAAGGAATCAAAGTTATGCAGTAAAGGATGCTCTTGTCTGCAGGAAACCTGCCTTATTTGTTGCAGAAGTTGTAAGGCAGGGCCGCCCAGAGGATTCCGGGGGACTGGGGTCTTCGGCAGTGGGGGGCCCTGGCTTCGGCAGTAATTCGGAGGCGGAGGGTCCTTCCACTCTGGGACCTGCCGCCGAAGTGCCCCGAAGACCCGCAGTGGGGGCCGCCCGCCACCAAATTACCACTGAAGCGAGATCCGCCGCCGAAGTGTAGCCGGGTCTTCGGGGCACTTTGGCGGCGGGTCCCGGAGCGGAGGGACCCGCTGCCGGTGAAGACCAGGAGCAGAATCTCCGGGGGCCCGGGCTCCATGAGTGTTTCCCGAGCCCCCGGAGTGAGTGAAGGATCCCACTCCAGGGGCCCTGAAAAACTCTCCTGGAGGACCCTGCGGGGCCCGAGGCCTGGGGCAAATTGACCCACTTTTCCCCACCTCTGGGAGGCCCTGTTTTAAGGTGTGTAGTGAATGAGACAAGGGATTGCAAGAAAAGAAAGGATGGTCTCATTGTTGCAGCAGCTGAATACTGCCCTAGAGAATTGGATTCTAGACATGTCTCTGTGCTGAGCATTCACGGCTGCAACTGAAGTCAATGGGAGATGTGCTTTTAACATATCTAGCACTGTATAAAGCAAAATTCTCTGAAATATTGAGTCCTGGGCATCACAGATCATGCACCCAAAAGTAGTATGCACTTTCAACACTAATGTCTCCGTGCCTCAGTTCCCCTTCTCTAATATGGGAGTAATACTACCACCTTACCTCTTGGGAGTGTTGTGAAGATAAATTCATTAGTGTTTATGAAGCACTCAGATACTAGAGTGATGAGAGGTATAGAAAAGCCCATGAGGAAGTTAATAATTCTGTTTTCACAGCAGGGTTTGAATGGCATGGGGCCATCCACTGAATGCTGAGGATGAAAAGAAATATTGACTAGCACTGAATGTTGAATAGCACCATCCTCTGCACTGAATGAAGCAGGGGGTCTTGTGGAAAAAATAGTATGGGATCATGTAACTGACGACTGTCCCCTAATGCAGACGCACAAGGGGACCAAATTAATGTTGACCAGGAAACTTTAATTCTGTCATTCCCTAAATTTTGAGGGCTTGACTTTGGAACCTTAATGTTCTTTTCATGTAGAGTGACTCTGTGTGTGTGTGTGTGTGTGTGTGTGTGTGTGTGTGTAATTCAGTATAAATATTGATATTATCTATGTAGAATATAAGGCTCAGCACCCTGAGATTGCTTAATGGAGTTTTGATTAAATATTACAGGGTCATATCATGACACCAAAATTTGAGCATGCATCCCTATTGATTTCAATGCCCTCCTCGAAACCAGCGGAGAGCTGTGCTTAAAAACAGATGGCATGCTATAGCCTTTAATGTCAAGCTTGCCATATGGTTGTTGTGCTTCTTAATACTGATTGATAACTCTAGCAACAGGATTCCTACCTTATTAAGAGCTGCTTGCACAATAGATTCACTCTGAGTGTCCAGAGCAGACGTGGCTTCATCCAGCAGCAGAATCCTGGGATTCCTTGCCAGGGCACGGGCAATAGCAATTCGCTGTTTCTGCCCTCCGCTCAGCTGAGCTCCCCTTTCCCCCACCAGGGTGTTAAATTTCTGAGAGAGGAGTATCGAGATTGCAGAAGGGGTCAGTTTAAATCCTTTTACACCCCCACCCCCGTCTTACTGTTACTATCATATACAGAAATTCCCTCTTTTAAAAGTTTTATGATGGATGCTCCAACAAACGCTTTAAGAATAATTACTTCTAAAGAAGTGTCTTGGCCAATTACATTCAGTGTTTTTTCCCCCCTTGAGGCAGAGGACAGTTTAAAATTCCTAACGATTGGTTTACAGTTTTGTCTCTGTCTCACCTTCTAGTTGGCTAGGAATTAGTATGTGGTGTGATGGTTTTCTATTAGCTTAAAGAAGGTACTCTTTAATTTTAACTCTAAAATTAGATTTTTCAATTATTATAAAAAGCAGCAATTGAAGTGAAAAAAACCAGACAAACTAGAACTGGCTGAAGGAATCCAGCCATTTGTTTGGCTAACAATACTAACCAGTGACTACTCAGGACACAAAGCAATTTTGTTTGCCAAGCAAAACCAGTTTAAAAACAAAAAACAAAACAAAAAAAAACCAAAAAAGATGGGAATATTGGAAGTGGAAAAAAATAGATAATACCTAGCAGAAGAAAACAGAATAAAAACAATCCGATAAATTGAAAAAAAATCTCTCATTGTCCATAGAAATTCCTTATCCACCCTGTAACGGGTTGGACTCACCCCTGCAGCACCTCCTGCTGGTTGCTCTGGGGAATTAGCTCGTTCCAGGCAATGGAGCGCCCTCTGCAGGCTGGTGATCCACCTGTCTTCTGGCCCCCCGTGTCCCTCCCTGGACCCGGTGCCCTCTTACATGGGGTGCAGCCCCCTAGCAGTAACCCCTTTCTCTTAGGGTCTCCCCTCCTCAGGGAACCCCTACCCTCTAGCCCCACCTTGCCTCAATATGTGGCTACTGTCAGTCATTGTCTAGCCCCACACCCTGGGGCAGACTGCAGCATCGGCCCACTCATCACAGGCAAAAGGGGTTTGGACCTGCTGCCTTGGCCTACCCCTGGGCTGCCCTCTGCAACCCCCAGTACCTGTTGGCCCTTCGCTAGGCCGCAGCCTGGGGCTTTCTAGGCTGGAGCTCCCCAGCTCCTTAGCCTTCCCCAGCCCTGCTTCACTCAGGTATCTGGTCTCTAGTTCACAGCAGCTAGGCCCATCTCCCTCTACATGCAGAGGAAGACTGTCTGGGCTTCTGGCTTCCCTGCCTTTTATAAGGCCCTGGGCTCAGTTTGGGGCGTGGCCCCCAGCTGCAGCCATTTCCCCAATCAGCCCAGCCTAAAGGCTGTCTTCTCAAGCCCTGCCAGGCCACTTTTAAACCCCTTCAGGGAAGGAGCAGGGTCCACCCTGCTCCAGGGAGCGCTCTGCCTGCTTGGGCTGCCCTGCTGGCTGGAGGGCTCCCCCTTCTCTGGCTGCCTTGCTGGCTGGAGCTCCTTCTTCCTTTCCTGGGCTGCTGCTGCTGGCTGGAGTGCTTCTTCCCAGGACTGCTGCTCCTGCTACAACTGCTGCTGAGTGGGTGAGTGAGGGGTGGGGGGGGCCTTGCTGGCCAGCCCCCACTCCCCCACCTCTGGAGGGAGAAGCCAGGACCCCACCACCACCACTACAGCTACCACCTGGGGGGTCCTTCCTGCCTGGCCACCAGGGCTGCTGGAGGAGGGGAGGCTGCTGCTGCTGCTGGAGCTGTGTTTGTCCCGGGGAGCTGCTGGAGCCTGGAGGAGGACTGAGAAGACCACCGGCTGCTGGGAAGTGCACAGGAATCTGAAGACCACTGTGGAGGGGGCCTTAAAAACTGAGTAACTTTTTGACTGTGCTCTAGTGGTGGGGGTTTAGACTGTGTTTGTGGGGACACGGGGGTGTGGCGTGGAGCCTGCCCCCTGGTCCATCTGTGTCCCCCCCCCCAACCCCCACCACCAGCGTTGCCCCCTCCACCACCCCTGCAGTCCCTTACCATCTGCCTCAGTTCCTGCCTCTGGGACTCAGCTGCTCGCCTGGCCTGCCACGCCCTATTGCCACCGTTTGGGCCTCCAGCGGCAGCCAGCCAGCCATTGACTTTGCACAAGTGCTTGTGGGTGCACGCACCCCCCCCTTCCCCTGGACTGACCCCTTTCCCTCTGCAACAGGCCCCCTAGCTTTGCCCCTTGTTGCCTGCCCCGTTCGCCCCTTGTGGCCCCCCCTCCCCCGGCACCCAGCTTCAGTTTGTTTGCCTGCCCCGCCCCTCTCCCTTTGCAGCTTTGTTTGTCCTGCCCCGGCCCTGACGCCAGCCCCTTGGTCCCTCCGCCCCACTCCCAGCCTGGTTGCTCCCCTCCCTCCGCGGCCCCTTGCCCTGATTAGCCCCTCCCTTCGTGCACCCATAGCTCCATCAGTGCGCTTGTGCCTCTCCCCTGTTTAAGTTGCCCCTCTTGCACTGCACCCCCCATTGCTCTTGTTTCCCCTCCCCTCCCCTAGTGCAGCTAGAGGAGCCGGATTTCAATCCTCTGTCGGTGACTGACCCCCCCCCCCGAAGTCCTCGATAGTCCCCGTATCTGCCCCCCCCCCTATTGTTGGCACCATCCTCCCTGCCCACAGCCTAGCAGGGAGGAGTAGGTGACCTGTCCCTTACCCCCACCCCCTTTCTCCGGTGTTTACCCTCCCTCCCCGTTCAGCATGGCGGGAGGGGCGGCGGGTGGGATTCCCGGGACGACGTCTGTCCCCCCTCCCTCGCCTGCTCCCCCCAAACGCCTCCCGGTCTCGACCTCACCCGCCGCTGCCGGACCACCTGCCACCGCTCCCGCTGAGGCGCCGGCAGCGGCGACCGACGGGGTGCCCTCTGCTGCTGCCACGTCCCTGGCCCCTTCCGCCTCTGGGGGAGCCCCCCCAGCCGGCGGAAAGGGCCAGGGCAAAAAGAAGGGAAAGGGCCCCGCTAGAAAGACTAAGCCCTCCATGGCGGAGCCTGCCGCTGCTGCTGTGGCCCCGCCACCGGCCACGGCACCCCTCCCCGCTGTTCCCTCCACCAGCTCTGCGGGCGTCCCTCCCTCGGCCCCCAGAGCGTACGCCCAAGTGGCGGCGGCCCCCCCGCCTGCCGCTACGTCATCTCCCCCGACCGCCGCCTCCGCTACCATCTACAGTGGCCGGGGCCCCTTCCCCACCTTGACCCGGAAGCACGGCGTCCGTTGCCTCCTGGTGCCCGCCTCGCCCCACGTGGAGACCTACGTGCGGGCGTTGGCGAGGGTGGTGGGGCCCACGGCCATCGTGGCGGCCTCCAAAATGTACGGCAAGGCGGTCTTCTTCCTTGCCTCGGAGGCCGCCGCCCAGGAGGCGGTGGAGAAGGGCCTGGCGGTGGGGGGCGTGTTCGTCCCCCTGGAACCGCTGGAGGACCTGGGTGTCCGAGTGGTCCTGACCTCCGTCCCTCCCTTCCTGCCCAATGTCGCCCTGTTGCCCGCCCTCTCTACTTTGGGGAAGCCCATCTCCGTGGTGAGCCCTCTCCCCTTGGGCTGCAAAGACCCCGCCCTCCGTCACGTCCTCTCGTTCCGCCGGCAGGTGCAGCTTCAACTGCCGCCGGCGGCGCGTGGCGGAGAGGCGCTCGAGGGGTCTTTCCTGGTCCCCTATCAGGGGGCCCAGTACCGGGTGCACTACTCCACGGGGGAGGCCCGGTGCTACCTCTGCCGGGCGACGGGGCACGTCCGGAGGGACTGCCCCATGGCCCGGCTCGGAGGAGCTCTCGGGACCCCCGAGCCCCGGCAGGGCGCCGGCCCCGCCATCGCCGGTGCCCCTGACCGCCCGGTACCCGGAGCCGCCCCTCCTCCCCCTCGGTCCATCGCTGCTCCCGCTCGGGCCTCAGGGGTACGTTCTCCTGGGCGCCCAGATGGGCGGGAGAGCCCCGCCTCCGCTGCCTGCACTCTGGCGGGGCCTGTGGAGGAGGGTGCGGCAGGGGTACTGCCGGGCGTGGGAGAGGGCTCTCCCCAGGGGGATTCATCCCTCCCTCCTGTTGTTCCACCAGTGCCTCTCCCAGCCCCCGACCTGTCCTCTCTGCCCCCTGACCCAATCCTTATTGACCAGCCCGCAGGCGATGCCATGGAGGGCTGGACCCGGGTGGAGGGTAAGCGGGGTAAGCGGAAGGCTCGGGCTCCGCCCGTGCCACCTGAGGCGGAAGCCCCCCGTAAGACCAGACGGGGGGCCGCAGGCACCAGGCCTTCCGCCATGCCCAAGGGGACAACCCATCTGCCGATGACGGCTAGGGAAGACGTGGCAGCGCCGGAGGGTACCACCATCCCTCCTCCGCAGTCCCTCCCTGCGGAGGCCCCCAATGCAGCCCCTCCTGTTCCCTTGCCACCTGCGCCCCCCGCAATACCCGAGGTGAGCGTCGCCTCGGGCGCGAGTGGGGAGGACCCCGGGGTGGTGGAAGGTGAGCTCCCCTCCATCTTCGCGGAGATCGAGGCCCTGGGTCTGACCCCAGTCACCCCGGGGGAAGACGACCCTCTGCCAACGGGCCTCGACCTGGCCGACCTCACCCCAGCTCCCCCCTCCCCTTGCTCCACCATCCCTCCTGCTACGTCCGCTCCTGCCTCTGCGGGTCCCCTGGCCTCCTCGACCTGCCCGGCTGCGGATGGCACCCTGCTGCTGGCCGCCGAGCCTGTTGAGGCGACGGCCGGTGCCTCGTGGCAGGGAGATGGGCTACCGGAGGTGTCCCTCGGTGGTGCGGAGCAATCGAGTCCCTTCCCGGGTGGGGGCCCCCCTGAGGGTTCCACATCTCCCCATGCCGAGGCTGCTCTGCCTGCCATTGAGCCCGAGCCCGGTGTCACTGGGGACCCCCTCCCTACCCCTCAAACCCCCGTGCCTGGCCGCAAGGAGCCACTTACCGATGGTCCTGCTCCTGCGGCCCAGGGTCCCATCTCTGTCCCTCCCCCCAACACTGCTCCTGACCCCAGCCCTGCCCCCTCCACCTCCTGTACTGTTATTGCCGCCCCTGGGGCTGTCTCCTTCCCTTTCCCGGAGGATGACTCCCAGGGAGTGGCCTTTGGTTTCCACAGTCCCGACCCACTAGGGGCTGCGCTCTTCCCTCCGCCCCCCCCCCATTGAGCCAAGGTCCGGGGCGGACCAGGTGGCGCCGGTCCATCGGGCGCCACGTTGCGGGTCCGCCCCTTGTTTACCCATCCCAGCGGGCCACGGGGCTGCGCCAGAGGCCCCACCGGTGGACCCCCGGAGGCCAGTGACCCCGCCCCCCCATACGCTGCGAGAAGAATTGCGGGAGTTCTTGGAGGATGTCCGGGGCTCCCGCAACAAGGTCGTGCTTGCTCTCCAGCGCTGGGGGGACTTCCACCAGCTCCTCCTGGCCACGCGAGCCCTCATAGGGGAGGGCAAGGGGACCGGGAAGCAGAATGTCGCGGCTTACCACCGGGCGCGCGGCTTCCGTGACTCCCTGCTCGCCTTCGGGGTGGGCCACAGTCTGCTGCGCGGCCCAATGGGGGCCGTGAGCGCCCCTGCTGACGTGGATCCCCCCCAGCCCTCCTCATGGCAGTCATCACCTTTGCCACACTAAACACCCGGAGCTGTAGAGTGGGTTTCCGCAGGTGCCAGGTGCTCTCCTTCCTTCGGGAGGGGGGGTACTCCGTGGTTTTCCTGCAGGAGACCCACACGGATCCGGCCGCCGAAGCTAACTGGCGGCTGGAGTGGGGGGACGGGGTCTACTTCAGCCATCTCACCACCCATCAGGCTGGAGTGGCTACCCTGTTCTCCCCCGACCTACGGCCAGAGGTGCTGGGGGTCGCCGAGGCTGTGCCGGGCCGCCTGCTGCACCTCCGGGTCCGCATGGCGGGGCTTGTGGTCAACCTCATCAACATCTATGCCCCGGCATTTGCCCCGGAACGGCTGCTGTTCTATCAGCAGGCGTCCGCCTTCCTCGGCTCCCTGGATCCTCGCGAGTGCCTGGTCCTGGGCGGGGACTTTAACACCGTCCTCGAGGAGCGGGACCGCTCGGGAACCGAGCAGAGCCCGGCCGCCGCGGACGTCCTCAGGGAGATCGTCGCCCATCACTCCCTGGTGGACGTCTGGCGCGACCACCACCCGGACGACGCCTCCACGTACACCTATGTCCGGGTGGAAGCCCATCGGTCGTGCCACTCCCGGTTGGACCGCATCTATCTGTCCAGGTTCCATCTCTCACGGGCCCAGTCCTCCAGCATCCGGCCGGCCCCTTTTTCGGACCACCACCTCGTCACCGTGACGGCCTCTCTCTGCGCGGAGAGGCCGGGGCCGGCCTATTGGCACTTCAACAACAGCTTGCTGGAGGATGGGGGCTTCGTGGCGTCCTTCCGGGAGTTCTGGCTGGCCTGGCGAGGGCAGCGGCGCGCCTTTCCCTCGGCGCGGCGGTGGTGGGATGTGGGGAAGGTGCGCGCCCGGCTCTTCTGCCGTGACTACACCCGGGGCGCCAGCCGACGGAGGGATGCGGCGATAGGGCAGTTGGAGCGGGAGGTCTTAGAGCTGGAGAGGCGTCTGGCCGCCAGCCCCGAGGATCCATCCCTTTGCGGAGCGTGCCGGGAGAAGCGGGAGGAGCTCCGGGTCCTCGAAGACCATCGGGCCCGGGGCGCCTTTGTTCGATCCCGCATCCGCCTCCTTCGGGAGATGGATCGCGGCTCCCGCTTCTTCTACGCCCTGGAGAAACGGAGGGGGGCCAAGAAGCACGTCACCTGCCTCCTGGCGGAGGACGGCTCCCCACTCACGGATCCGGCGGAGATGTGCGAGAGGGCCCGGACCTTCTACGCGCGCCTTTTCTCCCCGGATCCGACCGATCCTGCCGCTTGCAAAGTGCTCTGGGACGGACTCCCGACGGTCAGCGTGGGCGACCGGGACCGGCTAGAGCTGCCTCTCACTCTGGCCGAGTTCTCGGAAGCCCTCCGTCGCATGCCCACCAATAAATCCCCGGGCATGGACGGGCTGACCGTGGAGTTCTACCGCGTGTTCTGGGACGTCCTCGGCCCAGACCTAGTCACCGTCTGGGCCGAGTCCTTGCGGAGCGGGGTCCTCCCTCTCTCGTGCAGGCGAGCCGTGCTCGCTTTATTGCCGAAGAGGGGGGACCTCCGCGATTTACGGAATTGGCGTCCCATCTCGCTCCTCAGTACGGACTATAAAATTGTCGCGAAGGCCATTTCGATTCGGCTGGGGTCCGTGCTGGAGGACGTGATCCACCCAGACCAGACCTACACCGTCCCGGGCCGTACCATCTTCGATAACCTGTATCTGGTCCGGGATCTCTTGGAGCTTGGGTGCAGGGATGGTCTGTCGTTCGCCCTCCTGTCCCTGGATCAGGAGAAGGCGTTCGACAGGGTGGACCACGGGTATCTCCTGGGCACTCTGCAGGCGTTAGGCTTCGGATCCCAGTTTGTGGGTTTTCTCCGGGTGCTGTACGCTTCCGCAGAGTGTCTGGTCAGGCTCAACTGGACCCTGACCGAGCCGGTCAGCTTCGGGCGGGGAGTGCGGCAGGGGTGCCCCCTCTCGGGCCAGCTGTACGCCCTGGCGATCGAGCCCTTCCTCTGTCTCCTCCGCAGGAGGTTGACGGGGTTGGTGCTTCGGGAGCCGGAGCTGCGGCTGGTCCTGTCGGCGTACGCCGACGATGTGCTCCTCGTGGTCCAGGACCCGGGCGACTTGGCGCGCGTGGAGGCCTGCCAAGCCGTGTACTCGGCGGCCTCCTCCGCCCGGGTCAACTGGGTCAAGAGCTCTGGCCTGGTGGTCGGGGACGGGTGGCAGGCGAGCTCCCTCCCACCCGCGCTTCAGGCCATCCGGTGGAGCGCGGGTCCGCTGCTCTATCTCGGCGTTTACCTTTCTGCCACGCATCCCTCTCCGCCGGAGAACTGGCAAGGTTTGCAGGGCAGGGTGGCGGAGCGGCTCCGGAAATGGACGGGACTCCTCCGGTGCCTTTCCCTCCGAGGGAGGGCACTGGTGCTCAATCAACTGGTCCTGTCCATGCTCTGGTACCGGCTCAACACCCTGGTCCCGGCCCCGGTGTTCCTGACCGACCTCCGGCGGGTGGTGCTGGAGTTCTTTTGGCCAGGACTGCACTGGGTCCCTGCAGGGGTACTCCACCTGCCCCTGGAGGAGGGAGGGCAGGGCCTGAAGTGCCTCCGCACTCAGGTCCACGTCTTCCGCCTCCAGGCACTGCAGAGGCTCCTTTATGGTGCGGGTAGTCCGGCATGGAGAGCCCTGGCGCACGCCTTCCTGCGCCGCTTCCGAGGGCTCCGATACGACCGGCAGCTCCTTTATCTCGACCCGAGGGGCCTTCCGCGAGACCTCTCCGGGCTGCCGGTCTTCTACCAGGACCTCCTCCGGACCTGGAAGCTGTTCTCTGCGACCAGGTCTGTGACGGCCACCGAGGGGGCAGACCTCCTCGCGGAGCCCCTGCTACACAACCCACAGCTTCGTGTGCAGGTGGCGGAGTCCCCCGCGGTGCGCCAGAGGTTGGTCCTGGCAGAAGCCACCAGGGTCGGAGACCTCCTGGACTACGACCGGGGAGACTGGCTGGATCCCCTGACGCTCGCTCGGCGGATGGGGCTCTCCAGACCTTGTACTCCCCGGCGCGTACTACAGGAGGTGAAGGCCGCTTTGCCGCCCGCTGCTCGGGTTTACCTCGACCGGGTCCTGCGCGAGGGCACGCCCCGCCCACCCCCCACCCCGAGCCCTCCGGACCTCTTCATCGGGCCCCTGCCCCGTGGACCCGACCGGCCCCCCCGCCCCTTCTCCGCTAGCCGGCTGCACGATCTGCAGCCGGTCCGTTTCCAAACCGCGCCAAGGAAACAACTCTACGCGCTCGTGCTCCATACCGTTCACTTCCTCACCCTCGTGTCCCGCCCCGACACCAAGTGGCGGGACCTCTTGCCACCTGTGGAGGGTGAGGAGCCCCGGTGGGCCAGCCTCTACTCCACCCTGGTCCCGAGGCCCGCCGGGGATATCAGCTGGCGGCTCCTTCACGGGGCCGTGAGCACGGGCGTGTACTTGGCGCGGTTCACCCCTGTCCCGGACACCTGCCCCTTCTGCGGCGTGAGGGAGACCCTGGCGCATGTTTACCTAGAGTGCGCCAGGTTGCAGCCCCTATACCGGCTCCTCACCGACATTCTGTTACGTTTCTGGCTGCACTTTTCCCCTCACCTCCTTATCCTTGCAC
Organism: Mauremys mutica; assembly: GCF_020497125.1. Classification (NCBI taxonomy): domain Eukaryota; kingdom Metazoa; phylum Chordata; order Testudines; family Geoemydidae; genus Mauremys; species Mauremys mutica. The sequence goes on from NC_059073.1 coordinate 237,011,507, forward strand.
TCCCTATCCGTGGCCCCACAAAGTCGCGGGACCTCTTGGTCAACCTCCTCCTCGCCCTGGCTAAAAAGGCCATCCACGCGACCAGGGAGAGGAGGTTGGCCGACGGAGACTCCTGCGACTGTGGGGCTTGTTTCCGGTCCCTCGTCCGCTCACGTCTCCGGGCGGAGTTCCTCTGGGCGGCGTCCGCTGGCTCCCTTGACGCCTTCGAGGAGCAGTGGGCGCTGTCCGGGGCTCTCTGCTCGGTGTCCCCATCAGGCTCCCTCCTTATGACCCTTTGACCTCACTCCTGTCCCTGTTCTTTTATTAGTTGTCCCCCGCATTTAGTGGGTTTCCGTGGCCCTGTGGATCCTCCCCTTAGGCTGGGGGGGAGATCCGTTAGCATGGGGCGGGCTTCCGCCCGCCCCCTCTCCCGGATAACCCAATAGTACACACCCTATTAAAAAATGTTGCCACATGACATACAGTTAGTATTGTAAATTAAGAACACTGTGGGTGAAATTGTCAATTGGAATAAATGACAAAACATCAGTGAAAAGCTAGTGTAGTAGCATCTATTTGCACCAGCAGAGAATTTGGGCCACAAAAATTCAGAAGAACTGAGAGAGAGAGAAACCAAAGAATTTGTCACAGTTATACGGTGCTCAAATTACATCAACTCACCTCAGGCAGTCTGGATATAAAATCAAAAGCATTGGCTTCTTTAGCTGCTTTCTCAATTTCAGAATCAGTAATACCCTCTCTGCCACAGCGAATGTTCTCAGCTATTGTTGTAGCAAACAAAATAGGCTCCTGGCTTACAAGGCCAATACATTCTCTTAGCCACTTTATATTAAGTGTCCGAATATCTCGTCCATCTAAGGTAATCTGAGTGGAAAGGCATAAATGAAGAGTTAGAGGAAATGTATTATGTTTCAAATAATTAGTTGTTATAATGATATAATAATAATAATAATGATACACCTCTACCCCGATTTAACGAGACCCGATATAATAGGAATATGGATATAACGCGGTAAAGCAGTGCTGCGGGGGAGTGGGGCTGCACACTCCAGTGGATTAAAGCAAGTTCGATATAACGCGGTTTCACCTATAACACGGTAAGATTTTTTGGCTCCCGAGGACAGTGTTATATCGAGGTAGAGATGTATAATAATTGACTTCAATATTTGTTTAGCAGCTTTTCACATGGAATAAAGCAATAACATTTAAACAAAATGACCAGGAAAAATTAAAACTATATCTTCACAATCACCTCAGACTAGAAGAATGAAAGGAGAAGGTTAAACAAAAAGGATATTGTAGGAGCAGTGTTTTATAATTGTACTATGAGAATTAATGTATGATTTGATTTCATCCTGCCAGTCACCCTTTTTGAATAGCAGAAAGGAATGACAGACCAGAACAATCCTTATGACTGATTATGGTCACCCTTTTGTTTTTGGATAAGTTATAATGTCTACTATAGTTTCCTATATGTATTACAAATTAGGGACTCTAGTTAAATATACATTTCTTTGTTTTAAGGTTTTAGTAAGTAAGAGACAGGATCTTGTATTGTATCTATGGCCTTGTCTACACTACAAGACTATTTCGAATCAACTTAGTTCGAATTTGTGGATTCGACCTTATGAAGTCGAATTTGTGCATCCATACTAAATACACTAATTCGAATTTCTGAGTCCACATTCACGGGGCCAGCATCGACTTTGGAAGCGGTGCACTGTGGGAAGCTATCCCACAGTCCCCGCAGTCCCCGCTGCCCATTGGAATGCTGGGTAGAGCCCCCAATGCCTGCTGGGGGGAGAAATGTGTCGAGGGTGGTTTTGGGTAAGTGTCGTCATTCAACCGTCAATCACAACCTCCCTCCCTTCCTCCCTCCTTGAAAGCGCCGGCGGGCAATCTGTTCATGCACTTTTCTGGTCAGTGACAGCGCGGACGCCACAGCACTGCAAGCATGGAGCCCGCTGCGATCATCGCCGTTTTCTCCTCCTCGCACTTTATCGTCCACCTCTTCCACAGTCAGCTGATGAGAAATTGGGCTACTTTTCAATGGTGCTGCAAGCACTGGGGGACCATAGGGGACGTTTTGCAAACATCAACGTCGGGTGGCCGGGCAAGGTTCATGATGCGTGTGTTTTCAGGAACTGTGGGCTGCTCAGACGCCTGCAGGAAGGTAGTTTCTTCCCGGATCACGAAATAACTGTTGTGGATGTGCAGATGCCTATAGTCATCCTCGGGGACCCAGCCTGCCCGCTAATGCACTTGCTCATGAAGCCCTATACAGGCGCCTGGGACAGCGACAAGGAACTCTTCAAATACCAGCGAGCAGCGAGCAGCGTGACCTGTGACTGTTCAGTTTCTTTACAGAGAAGCTGAACCTGCCCCTGTTTCTTTACCCAGTTACTGTTGACTCTCCTCTTCGGTTACATACCCCGTTCACCCCGTTTCCCCCACTTCCAACACACGTGTAAAAATAAAATACATGTCCCATTGTTACTTAAGAAAGGTTTCTTTATTCATGACTTTGCGTTAAAGGGTTGAAACTGGGAGGCAGACTGTGCTGGGTAGGGTGTGCGGTGATGTAAAGACCGCCTCTAAACTCAAGGAATGACAGGCTCCTGCTCCTAGAGCGGTCCGCAGTGCCAGAATGCTTCTTTCAACGGAGCCTGCCATCACTCTTTATGGAATTCTGTGTGCGGGCGGATATGTGACCTTGTGGTGGAGGAGGACGGATACAGATTCCTCAGCTGCGTGACTCAGCGGTCCAGGACAAGGACCGCTGTATAAGATATGTAACCGCCCTCCCCCGCTGCAAAGTCACATCTCCCCCGCCCACACAGTTCCTGGAAACCACCTCCCATACCGACCAGGGTGCCTACTGACTGCACCGTGTGTGTGACCTGCTGCTGATCCTGCCCCCGTGTCTGTACCCTGGGAAAGGTGACTGTCCTATGCAATTAACCACCCCCTTCCCCACGCCCCCATTCAAACACAGTCTTCTTTGAAAAAACATAACGGAAACAGTAATTAACAGCAAAGCATTTTTATTAATTAAGTAGACAGTTAGAGAATGGGACTGGGATTGGGACTACTGTGAGTCTGGAAGTGAAGGACTTCGGCAACTGTAGGGTATGAGAGCTTTTGGGTACTTGAGCACTGTGCTGTGGTGCAGTGACAGTATTCACGTCCCCGGCCGCCCCTCCTCCTGATTATTTTCGGTGAGGGGGGTATGGGACTTTGTGGTGGGGGAGTGCGGTTGCAGATACACTGCAGGGTGACTCTGTCCTCCTGCGGTCCTGCAGAACATCCACAAGGCGCCTGAGCGTGTCCGTTTGCTCCCTCACTAGTCCAAGCATTGTTTCAGTCGCCTGCTTGTCTTCCTCACGCCACCTCTCCTCCCGTTCGCTGTGTGAGCGCTGGCACAGAGAGACGGTCTCCCTCCACTGGCTCTGCCGGTCCGCCTCTGCTAGGTAGCAGCCCATATGTTCCTCGAACATCTTGCCCCTTGTCTTTTTCTTTCGCCGCCTAATCTTTGCAAGCCTCTGCGAGGGGGATGCTGTGTCAGGTCTGGAGACAGTGGCAGCTGTGAGATGGGAAACAGGGAGTGAATTCCTTGCAAATATCCTTTTTTGCGAACAATTAACTGAGTCTAGGCTGTCTGTGTGAATTCTGGGTTGAGACCCCTGTGCCTGCTAGGGCACAAATCATTTTCGCGGTGGATTCTGGGTAAATGTCGCCAGTCATTCCTTCCTCCGGGAAAGCAACGGCAGACAATCATTTTGAGCACGTTTTCCATGAATTGCCCTGGCATACGCCATAGCGTGGCAACCATGGAGCCTGTTTTGGATTTTGTGTATGTCACCGTATGTGTACTAGATGCCGCTGACAGAGGCGGGCCAGCAGCGCTGCACAGCAGCATGCTTTTGCATGACAGCAGCGATGGTTACCAGGCATACTGCACCGTCTATCACACCATGAATTGGTAAGAAGACGGTAATAAGATGGTCATGGTTACCTGTCCTTTTGCACTGCACCATTTGGTGCTGTCATAAGTGCCCCTGGCCGATCAGCCAGGGGCGCAAAAGCCAAAATTGGGAATGACTCCCTGAGTCAATCCCTCCTTTTTGGTATCTAAAAATAGAATCAGTCCTGCCTAGAATATGGGCAAGTGTACTAGAGAACCACTGTATCATAGAACCAGAGAGCACAGCTGCTCTGTGTCCAATCCTGCATAAATTATGAGCTGTATGCTATTCACAGGGGGTGCTCCTGCAACAACACCTGTTCATTCCGTTCTTACCCCAGCCTTCCTGGGCTACCATACCATTGTCCCCCCACTTGTGTGATGAAGTAATAAAGAATGCAGGAATAAGACACAGTGACTTGTTTGTGAGAAATGAGTGGAAGGAAGCCTCCAGCTGCAATGATAGTCCAGGCAGGACATTAAGGAGTGTGGATGAAGGAGCCCATCATCCCTCTGCTAGTCCAGGGGCAATTGAATCTTTTATTTACAATGAAGGGTGGGGGCTGATGGAGCTCAGCCCCCTGTTGCAATGATGAGGACGGTTACCAGCCATATTGCACCATCTGCCATGAAAAATTAGGGACAGGCGCCCTTGATTGACCTTACTGATGCTAGTCGGCATGGTTACCAGCCCTTTTGCACTGCCCCATGTGCCAATAGGCTGACGATGACGACGGGTATCAATCGTATTGTACCGTCAGCCACCCATGGCGGGGGGGGGGAGCAAGGATATTGGTGTTGAGTGCTGCAGCATCCCATCTATCTGCAGCATTCAGTAAAGATACGGTGACATGTAAACGAGTCAACAGAGGATTGATTTCCCTTTAACTTCTCGGGTTCGGGGGGGGTGTGTGTAAATTGCAGAGCTGTGCCCTGAACCAACGCGGACACGGTGTTTTACCATAGAAGCATTTGGAGCTCATCCAAGAATGCAAATGATTTTCGGAGACAGCAGGAACTGTGGGATACCTTGCGTCCTCATTCCCCCCTCCCTCCATGAGTGTCCATTTGATTCTTTGGCTTTCCGTTACGCTCGTCACGCAGCTGCGTGCTGAGTCTGTGCTATGCCGTCTGTCCGTGGATTTATTAAAAATACTTTGGACCAGGCGCACCATAACAGTAATTCCACTACTTAGATGCATGAGTCTCCTAGCAAGATCACCGTGAGGACGGGAACTGAAGGAGATAGAAAGCGCATGCTGCGTGAAATCTATCACGAACCACGGACTGATGCAGCCGTGCTCGGGGAGGCAATGCTCCCTGAATACCGCATGAAAGCCTCGCGCGGAAAAGGGTGCTATCACAGAGCACCCAATAAGGCAGCTCTCCCCAGGAACCTCCTGCTGATGCTTATCGATTAACAGAAGGAGAGCTTCGTGGAGATCTCCCAGGAGGATTTCTGTTCTATCACCATATATAGAGAGACCTCCTTCTCACACACTTCAGATTCCTGTTATATTAAGAATAAAAGTTAACATGGTTAAAGCACTTACCGACTGCTCCTTCCCCTGATTCAGGATCCGGGTTCATGGCCGGGGAGGGTTGGTAGGGGATCTCCGTGACGGTGATGAATAGATCCTGGCTGTCGGGGAAACCAGCGTTGTAAGCGCTCTCGCCTGCCTCGTCCTCCACAAACACTTCCTCAACTTCCCCATCCGTGAACATCGTCGAGGAACTGTCCGTCGACACTGTCCCATCATCAGAGTCCATGGTCACTGGTGGGGCAGTGGTGGCAGGCTCCGTAGCGTCCGTTTGCCGCTTTGATTTTTTGGTAGCCTTGTCTGGGGTCCTTGGTTTTCACGCGGCGATGCGTTGCATGACGGCTGTATCCTCTGTCTGGATCATGGCTTTGGAGACCTTCTCGTAGGTCTTTGCATTCCGTTTGTTGGAGCGCAGCTTCGAAAGAACAGACTCCTCGCCCCACACACCGATCAGATCCAAGAGTTCCCGGTCAGTCTATGCCGGGTCCCTCTTTCTATTCAGAGATTACATGAACTCCTCTGCTGGAGAGCTCTGCATTGCTGCCGGTGCTGCTGAGCTCGCCCCGATGTCCAACCATGAAATGAGATTCTAACTGTCCAGACAGGAAAAGGAATTCAAATTTTCCCGGGTCGTTTCCTGTGTGGCTGCTCAGAGCATCGAAGCTCGGACTGCTGTCCAGAGCGTCAACAGAGTGGTGCACTGTGGGATAGCTCCCGGAGCTACTAAGTTCGATTTGCATCCACACCTAGCCTAATTCGAGCTAGCCATGTTGAATTTAGTGTTACTCCACCTGTCGGGGTGGAGTACCAAATTCGAACTAAAGAGCCCTCTAGTTCGAATTAAATGGCTTCCTGGTGTGGACGGTTGACTGGTTAGTTCGAATTAACGCTGCTAAATTCGAATAAAAGTCCTAGTGTAGACCAGGCCTATGTTAAGGAGATTAGAGAGATGTTGAGGGCCTGAAGCACCAATGGGAATTGTTTAAGTTATAAGATTTAGCTAGGCTTGATTTATAATGTATTCTGCTGAATATAAAATACTGCTTCTCTATACCTTTGAAGGTTTCTGTAAGAGATTGTTTGCGTGAATGAGCAATGCATGCATCAGGAAAAGATAAGGTGTCAAAGAAAGCCATCACAAAGGTCCAGATGGTCAAGAAAAAGTGAGAGACTTGGAAAGACCAGGAGACAATCAGAAAACATCCATTGTATCCAATGCTAAACATGTTAGCAGCATTGACAACCTCTAAGGTGAGGCAGACACCTCAGAAAGTGAGACAACAAATAGGAGATAACAATGGGAAGCCTGACAATAACCATCAAATGATAATAGTAGAAAACCCCAGGATTAACACCACTTAAGGACAGGATGACATTGCAAAATGCATGGACTCAAATAGGAATTTACAACTACAAAGCTGGGTTGTTGTGCCACAGAATTCTGAGTTCAGTCCTGCAAAGCCTGGGAGCATCGGATCGAGACTCATGCTCAATCTAACTGGCCGTTAGATTGACTCGAGCTACAACAAACTGGTAACTATAAACATCAACTGGCAGGAGAGAGAGAGAGAGAGAGACAGAGAGAGTGTGTGTGAGAGAGAGATACTAAAAAGCATATGCTAACTGTTGTATTTTCAATAAATGAGACGCATTTGCCTTTTCTCCCTGAATATTTAAATACAAATTTTGACTTCCCTTAATGTCAGTAAAGTCCTATCTAAGTTTTTACAATATTCTCATCCTCATGGCATACAAGTAATGAAAAATCTGTTTTAGAATTTCTTTGGATGCTACGTATCTTTTGCAGGGGCGGCTCTACACATTTCTCCGCCCTAAGCACGGCGGCATGCCACAGGGGGCGCTCTGCCGGTCACCGGTCCCGCTGGTCCGGTGGACCTCCCACAGGCGTGCCTGTGGAGGGTCCGCTGGTCCCACGGCTTCAGTGGAACCGCAGCACCAGCGGACCCTCAGCAGGCACGCCTGCGGGAGGTCCACTGGAGCCGCGGGACCAGCGGACCCTCTGCAGGCATGCCGCCGAAGGCTGCCTGCCTGCTGCCCTCCCGGCGACCGGCAGAGCGCCCCCCGCGGCATTCCGCCCCAAGCACGTGCTTGGCGTGCTGGGGCCTGGAGCCTTCCCTGATCTTTTGTTATTTTAAGAATCCAATTTGGTGTAATATCCTTTTAAAGTATAGGTGTAATCTAGTCAGGAAATTAATCTTCATCCTAGTAGCCTGGAATATCGACAGTTCATCCAAACTAACCTCTCCTTGGACTGGATCATAGAATCTCTGTAGCAGCTGAATAGCAGTACTTTTGCCACATCCACTGGAGCCAACCAGAGCGATGGTCTTCCCCGATTGAACTTTTAGGTTCAGGCCCTTGAGAATCTGGAAATATCATCTTTATATGTTAGTCCAATAAATATAGAGCTGCTTAAATAAATGGTTTGTTTAGAAAAAGGTCTATTAAGATGCTTGGCATCATGATCAAGCCAATAATGAGAGGTCTGGTCTAACAGTGTATTTAACTCCCAGGCCTGCTTTCAGTCCTTTGTTCCAATCCGGGTTGGAAAGCACTTTGAAGATGACAAGAAAAAGTTTTTATTATTAATAACAATCTTGCTTTGTTCTATTCTTATTCTATAAAGACTGCCCTAAGAAAAACCCTTTGGCTCTGAAAACAAAGTGGGTGTTGTAATATCCCCAATGGAATGAAGGGTCAGGATTCGACAATCTCTGGAATTTACTAGGGAGGAATTAGTTATGGAGTAATGACACTTTTGTTGCTATGTTCACATTTAGGAACATTTTACTTCAGTCTGTTTATCCCATCTTATGAATGTCTAATATTGTTAGTGACCAAATATTTGTCTTCTATGGGAACTCTTATGTATATTTAGGCTGATTTATGACTACAAATTTTTTTGTAATAGAAGATAAAAACAGTAATATTGTTCTTGTCTCCTTATACTATACCAGAAGAGCTCCAGTTTTCCAGTAAGCTAATAGTGGATAAGCTTTGGTGTTTGCTTGACCATCATTCTCCACCCCTTTAACATCATTTCTCATCACGACCATCCCAGCTCTAATCTCCCTTTTTAGGTAAGGCAGGAAAGGGCATGTCAAGGTAATGCTGATAATAACTAGAGTCTTCAGCTCTCTGTGACCCGGTTCATTCCAAATTTAGGTACTAAATGGACATTGCCTTGATCTGGTCTGTTGATCATCTCTGGCTGGTGATTGATGAGAACCAGGTATCCAGGATGATTCTTTTAGCTTTGCCAGCTACCTCTGATACCATTGATAATGAGCCACTGCTGAAACAGGGTGGAGTCTGGAAGGGATGGATGGAATCATTCTGAAATGGCTCCATCCCATTCCAGCCACAGCCCCAAACTGTGGCTCATCCGGCCCAGGATTTCTCTTGTGTAGAGTGATGTGGGATTCTGTCTTGTCACCCTCCTGCTCAATTTGTATGCAAGATCATTAGGGGAAGACATTAGGGGAGACATTACAGACTACGCTGACTTCAGTATTCAGATAATATAGCTCTAGGTCTCTGTTTCATTAGACCCAGCTGGGAGAAGTTGACTGGCTTAGCCAGCAAGATACAGGGTGGGTTTAAGGCAGGCAAGTCAGCTGTGACTCACCTCAGAGATGACTGAGTTTATGGCTGTAGGTTGGAGGAACCCATCAGAAGAAATGGTAGAGCTAACAGCAGCACACTCAAGTGAGTTCGTAACCTGTTGGATCCAGAGCTGCTTTTGCACGCAGGCACGCATAGCGGCTAATAGCATTTTGTTTATATTTTACACTTGGCCAAAAGGTTCTGAACTTTCAGTTCCGGTACAGATGTCAATTCAGAGAGAAATATTGGATTACTGCAAAATACCATACATGGGACTGTACAACAAGATGACTCCCCTCACAAACTTCAGGCGGTGGAGAGCATGGCAGTCTGTTTCTTAGAGGGCATTTTCTGTAGGGAGAATCTTGCCTCCATGCTCTGTGATCTGCACTGGCTTCCATTTCATTGTCTGGAGTGATTTAGAATAATGGCTTTAACCAATAAGCCTTAAAATAGGTTGAGTCCTGGCTGTCTCCAAGATTACCTCTCCCCACATGGGATATCACAGCAGCTGAGATCTTCTGAAGCGCGGACACAAACAGCTTTCTGGGTTTAACCACATGAGGGCTGGAGGTGAGGCATTGTTGGTGAGTGAGCTTGAATGAAGAATTTGCTTCTGATTCAATTCACCACAGGCCAAATTTATTCACCTTCAGGTTATGCTGTAAGCCCCATTTGTTCTCCCTTACTTTTTCCAGCAAGTGAAAATGAAGAAAAAGTGGATGATGGGGATGAAGACAAAGCTTAGTTCATTGATTGACGACAATGGCAGAGCTGGGAATAGAATCCTGGTTTCTTGAGTCCTCACCCAATGTTCTTTCAACTAAACTACACTGTGCTACATAAATACCCAGAGTACAGGATGGGCACTTTAAAAAATACTGTTTTAAAACAAATACATTAAATTGATAAAATATCAGTTTTCTTTTTGGTCACACAGATAATGGCAGCAGCTCTTCATTGCAAAGATGAATTTTAAAAGATCACTTACTTTAACATCAGGTCTGGATGGGTAACTGAAATGGATGTTTTTGAATTCAATTTCTCCTTTGAGCTTGTCTGGTCTGTATCCTTCCTTGGCATTGCTATCTAGAAGACGGTGCTGGAGAGAGATTTTGAAAAGGTATTACACATTTCTGTGATTTTACAGTTGTGTCTTTTGATAGATAAGTTGTTTAGGACAGTAAAAGAAACACTGCAACAGTACATAGCAGTTTAACTGATCAATGGTTGCTGTATTTCACCCCAGAGGATTCTGCCTATCAGTGAAATGCAATCCTTGTGTATATCCTGCAAAGCATTTTGGGATACGGGACAAGGAAAGAACAGGAGTAACTAGAATAATAAATCATCTATTATACCTTAAATCATCCATCTCTCAACATTTACAATGGGCCCAAATCCCTTAGCTCCCTCCCAGCATCTGCCTAGGCAGAATGTGGGTTGAGAATCAGTTCTTGGAGGAGTGATGCTGCCTGTAATTGTTGGTTGGCTTAAAATGCACAAGCAAAATAAACAAACTGGGGATTTATTACAAAGTCTTCATCTCTTAAAAAAGATACCATCATCCTGAGGCTCCCTGGTCTGAAGTCCAATGGAAAATTAGCCTGGCGCTAAATAGCCTGACCTGCAATTGCTCCTCCACTTCCCATGTTGCTGATCTCTGCTGGACTGACACTTTTCAATGACCCAGTAACCACCAGCAGAGTTCAAAATTTCTCTTTGGAGTAGAAATGGGAAGTTTAAAGGGGACCCCGTAGGCTCTCTCTGCTCCACTCTAAGACCAGTAAAACCAAAAATAAAACCAAACCCTTTGTCTCAGAGTTCTGTTTTCTGGTAGTAGCTTCCAGCTTGTTCTATCTCCATCCAGGATTCTAGACAATCTGGGAAACAGAGTTCTGAGTCTCTATAGCCATTGTTGCTGTAGTCTGAGGCGAGTCCCCTAATGACTTGCTTAGTGTAATAGGTCAGGAACAACCAACACAGAGTTTGATCACCCTTAATTCAGTTTCTCTGGGCAAAATTCCACCCTTTGTTATATTCACACAACCTCACTGACACCCATCAGCATTTATTGCCATAACAGAGGACAAAATTCAGCCCTTTGTTCTAACCTAATAGGAACCTGGGACTTCAGATATATAACAAACTGCTGTACAAAATTCTAAGAGTTAGTTACTGAAAGTGTGGCATCCCTCTTCCCCAGCAACAGTATTACCAGAGCTTTCAACAGCATGCATTGTCATGCATCTGACAAAGTGGGTATTCACCCACGAATGCTCATGCTCCAAAACGTCTGTTAGTCTATTAGGTGCCACAGGACTCTTTGCTGCTTTTACAGATACAGACTAACACGGCTACCCCTCTGATACTTCAACAGTACTGTTAATCACCAAACCAAAAGCAGTTGAACTGAAATCATGTCCACTCCACATACTTGTGTTTTAAAGAGCAATGTCATTTCACTTAGCTCTTCACCACTTACTCTAAAAAAATAAATAAATGAGGGAGTGACAAACCTAACAGGAACGAGGGCCCCAATCTGTAAAGTTGAGCTATAGATCTCAGTTTCCCCCAAGTTTGAAATAAGCTCATTTAGGGCTTTGGTTAAGGCTCGTCTCTCCTTAATATGAAGAGAAATGTCATCTTACTTTTGTTTTCAGTGGTCTGAGTCTATGCAGTTCGTTCACTTTTTGAATTTTTTGAGAAATAAATCAGAAATTTCAGACTGCTAGAAAAGTGACATTAAATGACAAAGTTCCTCATCTGCCTTGGTGGGTCCTGCATTTACAGGTGGATTTGCTTGCCTCAGAGATTCATGGCAGCCCTCAGTTTGGCTACTTTTGATAGTGCTCAAACCTGCTGTCCACTCACCTAACCTCACCAGTGGCCAGCATGGGGGAAACCTAGTGGCTTGGGGACAGGCCAGATCCCTTTCCAATTTAGACCTTCCCTTCTGGTGTTTCTCACAGACCAAGTCAACTCCTCCTGTGTCCTATCAGGAATTAGGGGGATGGGGGAAACCCAGGCGCACCCTCTACACGGGGTTCAAGCCCAGGGCTCTATGGATAGCAGCTGTCTATAATGGTCCCTGTATCAGCTGCATGACAGCTACAACTCCCTTGGCTACTTCCTCATGGCCTTCCCCAGCACCTTCTTTATCCTCACTGCAGGGTCTTCCTCCTGAAGCCTGATCACGCTTGAACTCTTCACTCCTCCAGCAGCATGGCTTCTCACTCCCTGGTCCTTGCACACACCCCTACTAACTGATGGGAGGTCCTCTTTAAAGCAGGTGTCCTGATTAGCCTGCCTGCCATAATTGATTCTAGAAAGTTCTTAATTGGCTCCAGGTGTCCTGATTAGCTTGCTGGTCTTATTTAGTTCTAGCAGGTTCCTGATTGCTCTAGGGAAGCCCCTGCTCTGGTCACTCAGGGAATAGAAAATTGTTCATCCAGTGGCCAGTATATTTGCCTTCTACCAGACTCTTGTACCCCACTGGTCTGGGTCTGTCACAGTACCTTACTGATGACCTTGTACACTTCATAGGCAGCACCTCGAGCATTGGCAACACATTCCAAGTGTGGGGAGCCCTGGATGAGGTAGGATGCGCCACGGAGCAGAGAGAATAATACCTACAGGGAAACAAAACAGGAGCTAGTGTACAGTGGTTCCAGACCTGCAGTTTCCTTAGTGTTAAATGTCATGGTAATCCTGGTGGTTCTGTAAGAGCTTTTCCAGAAAAAAAAATATAAAAAAGAAAATCAAAACTAAGATTTCAGACTGCATTTTTCCAGCTCCCCCAGTTTTTATTCTTTCGCTGGATTTGACACAGGACGTGGTGAATGTAGCTATTGTGTGCACCCACATGCCCTTTAACAGTTGGATTAGCTTTTTTTATTGCTCCTGTTTTCATTAACTCCCATTAAGAGAATAAATAGTGAAATTAGACATCTCTCCATCTCTTTGCAATATTAAAAACCTCAGTGTCCTCAAAGAGAGTTAATCCACAGTTTCCTGAGGCCCCAGTCCTTCAAAGTGCACACGTAACATTATGCCTTGTGACTAGTTCCACTGAAGTCAAGTTCTCATCAGAAGTCAGTGGGGCTACTCACAGTGCATAACGCACATACCTAAGTCTTTGCAGGATCAGGGCCTTATTCCTTTTCAAAGGAAAAATAATCTAAAAATTTTGATAAAGTACAAAAATCCCTTGCAGGGATTTAAAAAAATGAATGATGGTCCCATGGCTGTGACACTAGCAGACCAGGCGCCAGCTCATGCCAAAACCCCAGACCTCACTCAGTGATTACAGATGCATAGCTGGAAGCCAGGCCAATTCACATGTGTATTAGTATAGAGCAAAGTTATTGTTACATGTATAAGAATGTATTTGGTGTTTAAACTTCATGAAAACTAATGGGATGTTAATGCACTGAAAACAATGCATTAGTTAAACACTTATCTGGATCCCGTTATAATGCTGTAGCAAACATTCACATAGTGTATGCCCCTGTCAGTAAATAATCCATCAAATGAGAAAGAAGTCTTGTGGAATGCAAATGAAGAATTTAACAGAAAAGTGTTAATTTCAAAGCAAGTGGTCATTGTGTGTGATGATCAAAGGTCAAAGACTCCAAATGTATTCCTCACTCTCTGCCATCAAAGGAAAAGCCCACATGGGTATTGACCCTGTCAGCTTGTTTTCTTTGGGAAGAAAACTATGAGTATGGATTCAGGAAAAATCCTTCATCTCTGCACTCTTTGGATTCTAACAGGGCAAAATAAATGAACATAGAGATGGAGATTCCCTGAACACTGAGAGACTTTTGCAAAACTGGCAGATCACTACATTTCTGCTATCATTTGAAATTATAAACTGACTCATTTGTACATATATTTTATCTGCTTTAATCTCTCAATAACTCGTATTACCTTTTTTTAGCTAATAAATCTTTAGTTAGTTTACTACAGAATTGTCTACCAGCATTGTCTTTGGTATAAAATCTAGGATACCAATTGATCTGGGGTAAGTGATTAGTCTCTGGGACTGGAAGCAACCTGAATGTGGTGTGATTTTTGGTGTAAATGACCTTTTATCACAAAGTCAGGTTTGTTTGTGTGGCAAGATAGACTGGAGAGTCTGTCTGTGACTCCATGGTAAGACTGGTGTAATGATCCAGGAAATCACATTTGTTACTGGCTTGGTGAAATCTAATTATAGAACACAGCACCAGTTTAGGGTGTCTACCCTGTTTTCTGACAGCCTGCCCTGAGGTAGGCACTCATGGTCGTGAATCACTCCAGACAGCATGACAGTTACCAAATGAGATATTTGTTTAGGAACTTTGAGGTCTTAAGTATGTAGATTCAACATTTCTGTTGATTTATATTAAAACATGTTTTAAGACTTAGTCTGATAGGTATGTTGTGCCTCAGCAGAAATTATAGATCTTTTTATGCAGTACTTAATTTATAGACCATTTTTTAAAAGATTGCCTCAGTTAATCAGACTATACTGTGCTGTACTTACAATTAGCACATGTCCGATGTCATAATTCTCTTTCTCCTCCACTGTGAGTTTGATTCCGTACCAAAATGCAAGAGCAAAGGCTCCAAATGAAATAAACTCTGTGAAACCCAAAGATGTGTATGTGGTAATGGATTTTTTTACTCCAACTTTCCTAGCATTCTCCAGGTTAACATCATATCTGAAAACAGATGATAAATGTTAAATTTGGTATGTACCCAGATGACATTCAGTTCCCTAGCTTCCTCTCATGCTTCCAGGGTTTTCTGCCATAAAAATCAATTATCCAGATTCTTAGATGGTGTGAATCAACACAGCTTCATTGATTTTACATCAACAGAGGATCTGGCCCATGGCTGCTCTGAGTGAATTATCAGGCACACAGATAAACATGATATGTTGGGGAACAGTCAACACAACTTTGTAAATGGAAATTGTGCCTCACAAATCTATTAAAATTCTATGAAAGTTTCAGCAAGCGTGTGGACATGGGTGATCCAGTTCAGAAAGTCCACACCAAGGTCCTAAACAAAGGCTCTTAAGCAAAGACTTGGGATAAGATTGATAGGAAACAAAGGGTAGGAATAAATGGTCAGTTTTCACAGCAGGGAGAGAAAAATTATAGATCCTTTGGGGACCCTGTACAGAGTCCTGTGCTGTTCACATATTCATAAATTATATGAAAAAAGAGGGTGAACAATGAGGTGCAAAAATTGCAGATGATACAAAATTATTCAACATAGTTAAGTCCAGAGCTGACTGCAAAGAGCTACAAAGGCATCTCACAAAACTGTGTGACTGGGCAACAAAATGGCAGATGAAATTCAATGTTGATAAATGCAAAGTAATGCACATTGGAAAACAATCCCAACTATACATAAAGAACGATCGGGCCTAATTTAACTGATACAATTAAAGAAAGATCTTGTAGACATCATGGACAATTCTCTGAAAACATTTGCTCAATGTCCAGCAGCTGTCTAAAAAGCTAACAGAATGTTAGGAACCATTAGGAAAGGGATCACTAATAAGAGAGAAAATATCATAATGCCACTGTGTAAATCCATGATATGCCCACACCTCAGATAATGTGTGCAGTTCTGGTTGCTCCATCTCAAATAAGATATACTAGAATTAGAAAAGGTACAGAGAAGGGCAACAAAAATTATTAGTGGTTTGGAACAACTTCCATCTGAGGAGAGATTAAAAAGACTGGACTGTTCATCTTAGAAAAGAGATGACTAAGAGAGGATATGATAGAGGTCTAGAAAATGAATGAAGGGAAAGTGAATAGGAAATTCTTATTTACCCCTTCATGTAATATAAGAACCAGGGGTACCCAATGAAATTAATAGATAGTAGGTTTAAAACTTACAGAATGAAGTACTTCTTCACATAATGCAGTCAACAACTCATTGCCAGGCCAAAAGTATAACTTTTTGCTTGTGATTCCTTTACAAGCTTATGGTTTTCCATCAATCAATAGCAGCTTCTGTTCACTCATTAGCTATCTAATCCCCTTTAGCTTCTGAAGGGCATTATAGAAAGCACCGCTCAGCCCAGCAATGTTCCCAGAACATTTCAGGAGGACATGCATATCATTTTATTGTTCAATGACATGCTCAGAAGCTTTGTAGGAACCTCTCGACACATATATTATGTACAAAAATGCCCTGACCAAAAGTGGGAAGGCCCAAAATGAATGGCACAGTTTACGCAGTAGTGAAGGGATCCTAAAATGATGTGCAATTAATTTCTTCCACATATAATGCTGGGTTATCATTGGTGCTGTTCAGATTAGATCAAGAGGAGAATTATTTGCAAAGCACTAAGCACGTACTTAACTTAAGCATGTGGGTAGCCCCCTTGAAGTCGATGACATAGGAAAGTGATAGGAAATCTTACCTAAGCTCATGATCCAGTAAAGCATGAACTTAACTGTAAACACTTTAATTGATGATTTCAGTGGGAGTGTGCATGTGCTTAAAGTATTTGCATAAGTGCTTTGTTGGACTGGAGCCTTAGAGAAGATTGCATTTTCTGTAGCCTCAGCTTCCAAATTCAACTTCAGGTTAGTGTCAGAGGGAAATTGGGCCTTACAATGTCGCTCCATAATGTAGGTCAATAGAGTGATTGCAAATATTCATGAGTGACAGAAAACATCTCCTTCCATATGATCATATTTATCTTCATCTGAATTTCTCAGCTGTCTGGGGATAAACTGACTGATCATCTTTGATTTTTTTTTAAATAACCACATCACTTTCCCAAATATTATGTACAATCAATAATTAGTTAAAAAAACTCACTTTGCTAATGCCTTCATCTCTCCATTGAAAGCAACAACTGTTCTGATAGAAGTCAAAATTTCTTCCGCCACAGCTCCTGCTCTAGCATAAGCAGTCAGCTCTTTTGTAGTGAATGATGCCAGGAACTGGAAAATTGGGAGGGTGGGGGGAAGGGGAAAGTATTTTATGAAAATCTATTTAAATGGTGTAAATTATGTACTGATACAAAGGGTGATCAAACAGTTAGCAAAAGAGCCTAGAATTTAGCAAACCTGGGTTCAAGTCCCCACTCCAATACACTTTTCCTGGGCAACTTTGGGTAAGTAATTTTTCTCCGTTTTTCACTTCTCCATGTGTAACATGAGAATCCCCTCTCTTGCATGGTGTTGTGAGGCTAAACGTGATGAAGCTTGTGTGGCACTCAGAAACTATAGTAATGGAGGCCATGTAAATAACTTAGCTATCTTAATTACAGGTCACAATCCTGTTTCTTCCTCCACCATTTTCAGTGCTTAGGTGGGGGAAAGGGGGAGCGAAAACCAACACAATCTATACATGGAAACATTTTGTAAATTTTTCTGTGCATTACAAGCAATATCTACTAATGTGGTCACAGTTGATGAATGCTGATCATCCTCTTCCCATGTGGTGAGTGGTGTTAACTGGAAGCAGTCCAGGCCTCCATGGCATGCTAATGCCTGCCCGCTCATGCTCAGTGTAGACAGAGCTCTGCAAATTTTGGGGCAGGAGCCAGTGGAGTAGGAGAAGGGCTGCTTTCCATGCTCTCCAAACTTTGGGGTCATATTGCTTTGGGGGTCATTCCCTCTGTTTTTAGAGGTAAAATTCTTATTTGTTTTTCCTCAGCACTTACAAATGATCCAACTGCTGCTGCTGCAACAAGGAGAGGGCTAACTGACAAAATCACCAAAGTCAGTTTCCATCCGTAGACGAATCCTATAACAATCCCTGTCAGAAACGTGGAAAAGAATAGTACAAATATACAGAACTTGTCTCCAATGCCTTCGTGGATGGCGTTAATGTCACTGTTAATTAAAAAGAGATTTGTTAACTTTGATGAATGCCTCCTCCTCACACATTTTTCTGTTTTGCTGGAGAGAAGCTTCTCAGAAGTTTAACTGTTCAAATCATTGGGTAGTAGGAATTTTGGACGTGGATACTGAATAGCAGCAATGGCTCTTTGTGGGGCTAGGAACTAGCAGAGCACAACTCATTGTTTGTGATGTAACCTCCAGATAGACTTCTGCCATTGCTACCCCTGCTCATTCACACGTGACCCAATTCACTCATGCAATAGCCAAAAGGAATAATCCATTAAAAAAAATCATCCCAAAACCTTTACATTACATTTTCCTCTAAGTTCCCCTATGTATCCGATCTTCTTCAATTTTGTTATTAGATTTTACGATCTTTGAGGCAAGAAATATCTCCTTTTTCCATCCTATACAGTGAGAAGTACAGTGTTAGTAAATTATTAATTGAAAAATCATTGTGTGTCATGCTAATTCTCTCTTGTTATTTATATATGTGGGAACTAGGATTAGTGAAATTCAAGCCTTTCTCATTCCCTTCAGGATTCACATCTTCCAAAGACTGGGCATATCCCTCCCTGCAAACATTAAATCTGGAGAAACTCTGCATACCCTGATCATACCTTCCTCTGAATCTCTGCACATGGGACCTGATCCAAAGATTCCTAATGATTTTAACTGGTTTTGGATCAGGTTCAAAATGATAACAGTGCCTATAACTATGAGTGCAGTTTCATTTCATACAATGTCAGGGTTTTCAGTGTTTGTAAACTAGCTGGAGACAGCAGACCTGTTTATCTACAGTAGTTTGCAAAATAGCTTATAGACACTACCAAGCCAATGTCAGAGGAGTAAGATATTGCATTTCACAGCATAAGCCCTCGCAGTGGAAATGTCACTGAAACCCTGAAAGTGGAGTGAAAACTGGTAACGAATTCCTCCCTCACATAGAAGAAATATTTTGGGTCTTAGTTAAAAAGGTTTCTTGGAAATTCCCTGTAGCTAATTCTATAAAGGTAAACATCAGACTTCTTTTTGGCTCAGGTTTCTGGTGCATAGATAAATAAACCCTTCTCACTCCGTCAGTCGGGTGTTCAACGTTCCAATCTTGCTGATATCAAACCAAGCCATCTCCTGGTGAAGTACTGCAAAAAAAACCTTTTGTCGGATTCTTGCTGTCTGTCTTGCAGCTGAGGTCAGAAATGTCCAGACTTGGATGGTGCTCAGTATCACTACAGCAAAGCCAATACCCGCATAGTAGTAGGCAAACCTGTAGTAAATAGTAAAAGTCCATAAAGTCAATTGCATATTGCAAGATAAGTTAGACACATCAGGTCACATTCAACCCTGCTGAAGCCAATGGGATGTAATTGAGGGCCAAATTTGGCTTACAGTCTAATGGACAAAAAAAATATAGAAACTACACTGTGCTATTCTTATGAAAATAATTGCTGAGGTTCTTACCTGGTCATTTCAGCTTCTATATCCAAACCTGGCATTACTGGACAAGTAGAGCTACTATTCATCACAGCTGAAAGATTAGTTATAACAAAGAAAAATATTCAGTTTTATTAGAACAGGCATAAAAGAAATCATGGTGGTTTTAGGCCATAATCTTATGGGTGTTTTGTATGACGCTACACTCCCTGCAACAGCTCTGTAGTTTTATAACTTTCATGGTGGCCATCATCCTTCCAGTGGAAGATTAAACAGGGCAAACTTCTGAGTCAGCTCAGAGGGTTACTGTAGAGTGATGTCATGGGTTTAGCTCACTACGCAAAGGGCACTGGTCAGATCATAGCTTCATCTGTTCTGACCTTCAGATTCCAACAGTGGCCAATATCTGATTTTTCAGAAGTTGATAACTCCCCCTTGTACCTCACACAAGGCAAAATTCATCCACGCAGACACCATAAGGCCGACTTTTATGCACCACTTAGGTTCCACCCAAGCCTCAAAACTGGACCCAAATAGGGTCCAAGTGGTGGCTCAGCGTTTTGCTGGCTGTCTGCAAAAAGGGTAAATTTCACTACTAATGCACCTAACTGAATGTGCAGAACTTTTCAGACCTGGGAGAAATAGCAGACCCCTTCCAGGTGTCAGCACATATATTTTAGGGTAAGTTATGATTGCCCTTCTCATAAGCTTAGCTCATATAGAGGAAAAATAGAATTAACGGTCATATTTTGTTGTTTTAAAAATCCGATCACAGAATTTGATTTTGTGACCTCGTTGGGCAGTGAATTCCATGGATTAACTATAAACTATAGAAAGTAGTAAATCGTTTTACAGTTACCAAATGTACTGCTCTGTAATTTATCAAGTGTCTGTTTTGCTACTGTACTATACAGCAGGGTAAAAAGGAAAGACTGCTCAGAATTCACTCTGCTCTTCATGGTTTTTAACACCACAGCAGCACTCCATCCTGAACCTCTGCCAATCTAGTAAATAAGAGACCCTACCAAATATTTTCAGAAGTTGAACAAATTTTATTTACCTGAAGACATATTTACTGCTTGGCCAATCGTCACAAATCTGTTTGTCATCTTTCCAATGACAACAAAAATAAGTTGCAGCCCTGTTCCATTTGCAACAGCTGCAATCAAGCCTATTATCATCAAAATGATATCCAGCCAATCGGCATACGCAAACTACATGAATATAAAGAAAAAGGAATTAATTGCAGGTTGACAAATTCACATAATTGTGACAATATCCTACTAAGACACACAGAATAGGATTTGTTTTTACATAGCACCATTTGCAATTTGGGTATCCCAAAGCACTTTATGAAGCAATGAATTAGATAGTCTGAAGGCAAACACAACACATGGGATACACTTAGAAAAAGCTTACACACCATTTTAGGCCAGTTTTTATTGAGAGAGTTAGGACACGATGGCAGGATGAATCCCCTAATCTGCAGAAAAAAGAATGTATCTAACATCACCTGTGCAACTCACTGCCTCCCTGGGTGCATTCTACTATAGCACATATTTACTCAGTGCATTGAAAATGTAAACAAGCACAGGTAAGTAACAAACATTTGGCTGCTGCCTACCAACAGAAATGGGTACGTAGCAGTTATCACATTTAAGAAAAACAGGGCACTTGTTTCCCTGGATAATTCATAAGACATTGTGCATGAATGGTAAAATTATCTTCAGTTGAGAGACCCAGGGCAAGGCCCTACTTACCGCACATGCTTCACTTCAGTCCTTAACATGGGTGAATTTCACTCCGTCATGGTGCTAGTGCTGAAACATCGTCAAGCACTGACAGTTAGCTGTGGGGGGAACTTTGCACAACAGGCCGTATTTTTAAATAGTGGACCTGAGATCAATGCACAAAATGGCTGTGCGGCAATACTAAGTTTTGCACAGACCTCTTTCTTCCCTTTCGAAATGCAGTATTGTGGATGCACATTCGTCTGTCAACATAACGTACAACAGGCAAAGAAAAGGAACAATGAGATCTATAAATCAAACCAGTAAACTATGCACTAACCAATTTCAAAATGCCAACCATCTTTTCCTTTGACTCCTCATTTTTCTTTCTAAAGAGATTAATGAAAAATTAATCCAGACCCTTTCTTGAAAGGCAAGGCAAGAAATTTAACAGCATATTAAGATCAAGGAACCCCTACTTTTTCTTGTTCTTCTGTAACTCGCTATTCTTCTCTGGTATTTCATCATGTTGGAAAGCAGGATTGTAATAGCCATTACTTGCAGATTCTGTGGAGGGGAAAGTAGGTTTTGCTTTCACAAATAGTAAGGTCTTTTAAGTCAGATTCTATTGAAGCACAATAAATCCCTTTCTGAATTATCGGCGCACCAAAACTGTTGATTTTTTTAAAGCAGGAAAACCACATTTGTCTCATGGTCTTGAAACAGGTCAGTAACTTTCAATTTTTTCCTCCCCAAAGATCACATCCAAGCTGAGAACAAACATTATTTTCAGCTCAAAAAAATAATTTTAAGGGAAGTCATTAAAGATTAACTTGGGCCTCAGCCTTGCAAAAACTGAGGGAATGCCTAAGTGTATGTCTACACTAGAAATGCGACAGTGGCACAGCTGCAGCTATGCTCTCTGTAGCATATACACTTACTACAATGGTTGAAGGGATTAGTGAATCCACGTGCTACGTTGCTGGAAGAGTTCTTCTGTCAAACTAATGGTGCCTACTTTGGGGCTTAGGCCGGCTTACCTATGTCTCGCAAGAGCATGAATTTTTCACACCTCTGAGAAATGTAGCTAGGTGGACTTAACTTTTAGGTGTAGACCAGGCCTTTGTCTTTGCAGGATTGGGGCCTTAGAGTGGAACAGGCAGACATATTTGTTGGCATTTCAGTAGTACCTACAGGCCTCAACCCTACTGTGCTATGGCTGCACAAACACAAGCAAAAAAAGAGGATCTCCACCCAAAAGAGTTTATAATCAAGGAATAAGATGAGAAATAACAAGTGGATGAAAGAAACAGGCAGAGGAATCAGAACAGAATAGCGAGGTGAGTGTGAACTACTGGATAATAGATGGTCACATCACACCAGCTGTCTATCCTCTCTCAACCTAAACTATAACTACTGTGTTTTCCATCACTAGTTTTTAGAACATCTTTGTAGAGACTTACAGGACACTATTATTTTTGTTATGATTATATAAAATACTTCAAATGCAGTAAACTGGTTCCTGACTCACATAGTGGAGCATTTGCACACTTAGACCCCATTGCTGATGCATGTCAATAACTTTATGCATGTGAACGGCCACATTGAAACTCAATGGGACTACTCATGTACATAAATGCTTGCAGGATGGAAGACGTAGTTATTTTCAAACTAGAGTGACTCTCTAGGTACACCAGGGTCACTTAAGTTGGTAGAAAGGCCACACAGAGCTACGCCCAGCCCGTGCTGTGATTAATTTAAAAGAGAATACGTGTATTCAGTGCTTGCTATGAATATTTTCTGAATGCTGTTTCCTCCACACAGATCCCCAAGAAGGGTCCATACTCGCTGGGTAAAGACACCACAGAAGAAAGCTTAATAGCCAGGGCAGCATGATTTGTGGAGGACGATGGGAGGGTTGATCTGTTTTTCCATAGAAATCCCTCATGGCTACCAGACAAGATTCAACATGTGGATTAGTTTCGTGGCAATGGAGTACATCCTTCCAACAACTAGCCTAACATTCAAAAGAAGAAACAACTAACCGAAAAACTTACTGGGACTAAGTGGTTCCTTTTCTGTGTCATGTATGAAATCATCCTTCATTGTGTTATTCTGTTGTATGGTTATTAGACTTGCAGAAGTAGATCACTTAGTGTGAAATCTGCATACACAAGAAAACAGCACAACCTTTCAGAGACAATAGCCATTCAAAGAGTTCACATTAAGATATGTTTATGTTTCTTTATTAATTATTTGTTTCCTTTCAACAACTTTTCCCAGGGAAGAAAAAATATTATCATTACATACCATTTTTACATCAGGGTAAATTACTTTTCTAAAGAACTATGTTCATTTTTTAAAATTAGGACAACAATGTGGCCTGCTTCCTGGGGGTACACAGGGCAGTGGCCATCTGCCCTTAGCACGAGAAAGTCTTGTCTGTGCCTGATGGGGGTCAGCTCCTCAACTCCAGTGGCTACAGGCAACACAAGCACTCCCCTTTAGGCCTAGGCAGGTCCTGCTGTCTCTTTACAGGTTAGCGATAGGCACATTCCAACCCCTGAGCTCTCCGAGCATCTCCCTGCTCCACTGCAAACTTACAGTATTTACAGATTTGCTGTTTGGAAAGGAACAGTACACCCCAGCTTACCAGTTCCAGCTCAGATCACCTCTTTGCTTAACACACGACACTTAGGTACGTTTATAGTGAAAACGAGCAAAAGTTTATTTAACAAAGTAGAGATGTAACCCCCCCTGTCAGTGCTGGCTTAGTACGTGAATGCAGTGCAAACAGGAGAGGGGTACCTCACCATTTTTGGACAGTTCCAAAGTTTTGGTCACCCTGGGCTCAGTTGCGTGTGCTGCTGGTAGGTGCCTGCCTCCCCCTCCTGGCATGCTAAAGGATCAAGCTACTTGGTGATGCTTCCAGTAAGACAAGGGATAACCACACTAAGGTTGTGGCTACAGCACTTGAACTCACAAATAATTCAAACTCACATAAGCAAACACATTATAAAAAATAACTATGAACTTTATATAAGGACATGACCAAAGAGAAATAGACAATCATTGAAAATATTAAATGATTAAAATGATTGGAGATCAATAATGCTTTGTAATTACTAAAGGCTCTGCCAAGAGGCATGCTAGGTCTGTTCCCTGCATCTCAGGTGGTGCATGTGGAGACATGTTGCAGGCTGGTAAGAAAATGCTGTTAGAAACACACTTTATTATACTGGGAATTGGCAGTGCAGGTCTTGATGATCCAGGTAGATGAAAATCCTTCTGCAGATGCAATGTGCCTTCATGGTGCAAAATTACAACCTAACTGCCCATATAACTCTAAGGGCTTGGCTACACTTGTGAGTTAGAGTGCATGAAACCAGGCACGGGTGCCTTAGCTCACTACTTGTCCCCACTGGCAAGGCACGTAGAGCGCTCTGACTCCGCAACTAGATCTGGTACTCCACCTCGGCTTGTGGAATAACGTTTGATGTGCCCCCGCTGGAGCGCTGCAGCACCAGTGTGAACAGGGTGTTGCATTACTGCGCTCTGATCGGCCTGCAGAAACATCCCATAATCCCCTTAAGTCAAGTGGCCACTCTTGTCATTGTTTTGGAATCACTGCATGAATGTGGATATGCCCTTTCAAAGCTCCATTTCTGACAACCGGCATGCTTATCTGCTCTGATACAAAGCAACCATTACTGCAGAATGCTGCGGGTGGGGATCTGCTGCTGTCTGAATGCACAAGACAGCATGTTGACATGCTCTCAGCCCCCCAAAAACCCACTCTCTGCCTCCCCCAACACATACACACAACACTCTCCCTCTCACACTCCACTCCACACACCCCAATTTGAAAAGCACATTGCAGTCACTTGCATGCTGGGATAGCTGCTCCCAGTGTTGCTGCAAGTGCTGCAAATGTGGCCACGCCCGTGCGCTTGAAGCTGTCAGTGTGGACAGAATGCAGCACTTTCCCTGCTGCGCTCTCCGAAGGCTGGTTTAATTCAAAGCTCTCTACATCTGCAAGTGTAACCATGTCCTAATGCCGGATACTCCCTCAGGTTCTATTTCTGGCTGAGTGGTCAGGAGACTGATTCGGGCAAGCAGGTCCTGCCTAGCGATCACTGGAAATGGATTAACCGCCCACTCCATTCTGAAACAGTGCTGACAGTCTTTAAAGCTTGGAACCCCTGGGTTCTAAAACCCCAGATCTGGTGTGGGCTGGCTGCAGGGCAGACAGGCTGGAAGCAGTGAAAGCCTGTCTCTCCTGCCATCTCCTCTGGTTGCTGGCAGGCAGCGACAGGTGGATTGTCCTCTCCTGGGGCTTTTCTGCAGGCTGGGGTTACAAGTTAGGCCAGTTGCTGGGCCTGGAAGTGCTGTGCTGGCAGACTGCAGGCAGCCCTGCTCTCCCCTCTGCTTCCTAACTGGTCTCTCCCACATAGTGGGAAAGCCAAACTATTCATAGCCTACCGCCTGCTTTCCCAGGGCTCCGGGGGTGAATTAAAGGGCCAGTGGCTCCTGGCTGCCCACTGCTACCGCCCAGGGCCCTTTAAATCACTGCCTGAGCCCCGCTGCGGGAGTGGTGTAATAAAGTGCTCTCCGTAGTAATGTCCTACTTATGCTCAGTTAATCTGCTGAAGTCACTGCACTTCCCCGTACCCTTATTAGCCATAGGATCCTACAGACTGCTTTTGACAGGGGTTAAAAAGTGGCAAAGGGGGCAAATTGGAAGAGGAGGGTGGCCAGGGTCTGAGCAGGGGGTGGAAATTTACTGGTCGGGGGGGTCAATCAGCTGGAGGCATCATTAGGAGAAGGGCTAAAGAGAAAAATCAGGGATGGGGGGGAGGAGGCGGAGTTAAGGCCAGGAGTGAGGCATTGGCAGAGGGTGACAGAGGGCAAAGCCCTGGCACAAGCAGGGGCAGAGGGGGTAGCAGTTATCCCAGTGGCACTGAGACACCAGTGTTTGCAAAAAATAGCTTGTTGAGGGGACAAGAGGCTTTTTTATTTGGGCAAAGTACTTTCTTGTATGGTCACACGAACTGAGCATGCTCAGTAACATCTGCTGAAGCCATTGCCCTTCACCCTGCCCTTATTAGCCGCATAAAACTGCTGACTGCTATCTGCAGGGGTTAAAAAGGGGCAAAGGCTGCAAATTGGAGCTGGGGGGGGTAGTGTGGCCAGGGTCTGAGCAGGGGGCGGAAATTGACTGGTTCGGAGGTCAAGAAGCTGGAGGCAGCACTAGGCTAAAGGGCAAAATCAGGGCTGGTGGGGGAGCAGGAGTTAAGCTCAAGGTGAGGTGCTGGCAGAGGATGACAGACGGCAAAACCTGCCACAGGCAGGGGCACAGGCAGGGCTGGCTCCAGGCACCAGGAAAGGAAGCAGGTGCCTGGGGTGGCCTAGAGAAAGGGGAGGCAGACCATCCATTGTTGGGGCGGCACATCCAGGTCAGCGGTGGCAGTTCAGCGGCAGCTCTCTCGGTCAGCTTCAGTGCTCGGCAGCAATTCGGCAGTGGGTCCTTCACTCCGTCTTCCTCTTCAGCGGCACTTTGGCAGCAGCTCAACCAGGTTTTTCTTTCTTTTTTTTTTTCCTGCCACTTGGGATGGCAAAAAAGCTGGAGCCGGCCCTGGGCACAGGGGGTAACAGTTACCCCAGTGGCATTGAGACACCCGTGTTTGCAAAAATGGTGGGGGGCAAAGGGGCTTTTTAAAATTTCTTCTCTCACAGACAGCACCTCTCAGCATCCGGTTCCCAGGGCTGGGTTCTTAAAGAAACAAGCACAAGGCTGGGTTCTTAAAGGCACAGGCATTCCTATGCCTAGTCAATGCAACTCTTCTTTGTCTGATCTAACCTACTAAGGCTATGTCTACACTACAAAGTTCAAAGCGCTGCCGTGGGTGCCTGTGCTCCTGGTAATCCACCTCAATGAGGGGATTAGCTCCAAGCACTGGGAGCCGAGCCCAGGGGCAGCTCTGTGTATTTTGCTGCCCCAAGCACGGCAGTGAGGCAGCCTTCGGCGGCATGCCTGCAGGAGGTCCGCTGGTAACGTGGATTCGGCGGCATGCCTGCGGGAGGTCCGCTGGTCCTGCGCCTTCGGCGTACCTGCTGCCAAATTGTCGCCGAAGCCAGGGGACCGTCGGACCTCAAGCAGAAATGCCACTAAAGGCAGCTTGAATGCAGTCCTCACAGCGACCAGCAGGCAATCCCCCACGGCTTGCTGCCCCAGGCATGCGCTTGGTGGGCTGGTGCTTGGAGCCACCCCTGGCCGAGCCTGTCCACAATAGTGCTTTAAAGCACTCAAACTTGCTGCGATGTGTGTGTGTGTATGTGTGTGATATTTCACACCCCGGAGCCAGCAAGTTAGAGCACTTTAACTTGCCAGTGTAGATAATCCTTGAGATTTACTTCAGTGAAACATGAGTTATACACCCTTGAGTCAAGAAATTTTAATAAATAAATGATTTTTTTATGTGCCTCTTTGTTCCTGAGCCTGTAGGGTGCAGTAAGACCAGTTCCAATGCCTTGAGCCTAAACCCCTGAATGACTCTTAGACTACACTCATACAGTTCCTGTTACCTCTCCCAAACATTTCATATGCCTAGGGCCATATCTACACTTTATGTGTGGGTTAACTCAACTTATGTCAGCATAGAGTCACTATGCCACTTGTGTGCATGCCTCCTGGACTCCTTGTCTCAGCACTCCTGGTACTCACCAGAAGCACTTGTATAGATTTAGAGTGAGGTGCACCATGAATAGATATCCCACTGTATTTTGGGAAGCTTTGGTTTGGCAGTGTTCGCTGGGTAGCACATCCCTACAGAGTGTAGTGGGTGAGAAAATGCTACCAGTCGGACTGGGCTACCTGCAGCAACGACAGGTCCTACTATGCTAAAAAGGGCAATCTGACATAGCTAACTGCTACAGATAGCAGTCTCACATATCTAGGGTGTGAGAAACTGCTATCTGTAGGAATTAGCTTCATCAGATTGCAGTGTTACAGGTAGCACATCCCTACACATTGCATTTTCTCTCTCACACACACACGTAAGAAACTGCAAGCTGTAGGACTGGGCTACCTACAGCAGCGACAGGTTCTACTATGCTAAAAAAGGCCTGATGTAGCTAATTCAAGTAGTCTCACGTGTAAAACCAAACTGATAGCTTTCTTTAACAGTGTAACAAGCCTTGTGGATGGTAGGGAAGTGGTTGACATGGTCTATCTTGCCTTTAGTAAGGCTTTTGATACAGTCTCCCATGATCATAGAATCATAGATTATCAGGGTTAGAAGGGACCTCAGGAGATCATCTTGTCCAACCCCCTGCTCAAAGCAGAGCCAATCCCCTAATCCCTAAAGGGTCCCATCAAGGATTGAACTCACAACCCCTGGTTTAGCAGGCCAATGCTCAAACCAGGACACTCCCCACCAAATTACCGCTGAAGCTAGACAGCTGCTGTGTCCAGTTCTGGGTGCCACATTTCAGGATAGATGTGGTCAAGTTGAAGAGAGTCCAGAGAAGAGAAAAAAATAAGGTCTAAAACATGACCTATGAGAGAAGCAGCATCTTTTTACAAAAGCTGTTTCTTACAATCTACACTATAAACGACTGCTACAGGTAGCACATTTCTACACGTAGCAATTTCACATGGACCATAGTGCAAGAAACTGCTACCTGTAGGCATCTGCTACAGCCGGGAGCAGTTTACTCCAATAGCAGTTTCTCACATTAGGTACCGGTAACTGCTGCCAGTAGCACATTCCTGCCCAGAGCACTTTAACACACTACACCCGCCTGGCGCCGCCAGGCTCGGACCCGCTGACTGTCCCCTCCGCCCCCCGCAGTGCCCGCGAGCCCTTTGCTGTCAGTCCCGGCGGCAGGCAGGGCTCCCCTGGCGCGGGTCACGCCGAGCTGCCATTGGCCACGGAGCGAGCAGCCCCCAGAGACGCGGCCCCGCTCCTGCCGGGGAAGGGGCCCCGCTGCCTGCGTGCGCCGCTGAGCCCCCGCGGGAGGGGAGCGGGGAGCGGGGAGGGGCTGGGCCAGGGGGTCGCTCGGACACGCCGCTGGCGCCAGGGGGGCTGGAGCGTCCCCATCGCTCAGCCCTGGGCCGAGCCCCGGCGGCCTCCTGCCCGGGGCGGGGGGGGGGGGGGGGCAGGTAGGGGAAGCCGGGCTCGGGGCTGGGAGAGATTCCTCAGCAGGAGACTGGCCCCGTCCCAGCGGTTCTGAGCCTCACCTGCCCGCTGCTCCCTGCGCTGCTCCCAGCCCGGCTGTGACTGCGGAGCGCCCGCACCTGCCTCCGCTCCCTGCCCCAGGCAGCCTCCCCGCTGTGGTGTGTCCCAGACGCTGCTCTGCCTAAACCTCCGTGCCCGCTTCCCCCTGCCCCTTATAAACAGCAGGCTGCTGCCGGCCGCCCACTTTTCAGCTACCTTGTTTCCCTACCGTCCCATCCCGGGGGATCAGGTTTC
Source organism: Mauremys mutica (assembly GCF_020497125.1). Taxonomy (NCBI): domain Eukaryota; kingdom Metazoa; phylum Chordata; order Testudines; family Geoemydidae; genus Mauremys; species Mauremys mutica. The sequence goes on from NC_059073.1 coordinate 237,041,144, forward strand.
AAGGTAACGCTCTGGGGCCCCCTTTCCACATCTCCTGTCAGTGACTCCTTCCCCACCGTTACCCCCGCCCAAAGCAAGAAAACCATTTCCGGTGAAGACGTGCTGCTATGGGGACCAGAAATGGGTAAAAGGACTAAAGCCTCCCATTGTGGTTCTTTCCTGCTTAAATGAGTTTAAATGTCTCCTAAGAAGTTCAGAGGGTTGATTCCGAAAAACACCCCGAAGCTCAGATTCGTCACCACACTTGTAGGGACGTCTCTCAGTTACTCTGGGAAAACTTATGCAGACTTTACAGGACCCTGTGGCTCCCCACCCCTTTCCACTGTGCAAAAACAAAATCCCATAATTATCTTTCCACCCATCTGGGTGCTGATATCATCCTCATCATGCTGGAATCTGAGTGCCCAAGGGTTTTGGAAAGTCAGGGAAACCAGTGGTAGTTTTGCCTAATTAAGGAGTTTAGGCCTGGGCCCCATATGATGATTCCTCTCCCCCCACCCCCAAGATTCAGGGTAAAATGATATAATTCCCTTTGAAAGAAAAGGCAACATTTCCCATCGCTTTCTTCACCACCACCACCACTACTTTTTACTTTACAGCTGGACTTCGATATTGCTCTAAACCCTACACCGCAAGTCTGTTTATTTCTAGGGACAGGGACTGACTCTTCCTAAGAGTTTATAAACTCCTTGGCTTCCATAGCTCAGAAGTCTGTGTCTGTAGATTAGCAGGGAGGAAAGGTGAGAAGCACAAATACATGATTGTCCCAAACCCCAAACTGTGTTAATCCCAATGGAGTCAATGGGATTTTTGCCATTTCAGTGGGAACAGGAACAACTCCTGCATCCACACTTGGAGCATTTTGCCGGTGTAGTATACTGGTATAGCTTTACTGGCAAAGACTTTTCAAGAGTAGACCTGGCCATAGGCTTAGTGGGGTCGTGGTTGATCTCAGATACCACAGGAAGGAATGCCATCTAAGAATATAAGCAGAATTAAATAGGAAAGTCTTGACCAGAAGTTTGAAGATGCTAAGCACCCACAACTCTTATTTGAACTCTCTAGGAGTTGCTGGGTGCTTGGCACATCAGAAAATCAGGCCATTTTACTATTATAGCAACCTTGATTTTATGACCACCAGTCTGACGAACAACCAGTGACAGGAATCATTCTCCCCCCTCCCCCGATTGGGAGGAGGAAGTAGAAAATCAGAGCATGAATGTGATCTGATGAAGAACAAGTTGACATCCCTTCCCATTTGTAGACCTTCAGTGTGTTGGAAAATGTTTTGCTGTGGTTTGAAGGAGAAGGAAAAAGTGATCCAGTGCACCATGTTGCAACTCGTACCGTACCTACTGCTATTTCGAGATATTCAATTTTATGAACTTTTCAATGTTATGAACTCCTCAGTCCCCAATTAGTTTGTAAAACAGAGGTTCTGCTCTTTTTGTGTGTAGATAACCCAGCCAAGACTGGAGCCACATCGTGCTAAACATTGTAAATACATGTTGTTTAGCATTATCAAAATGCTTTCCCCCCCAAAATAAAATGTTGTCAGGGTTGACACAGCCCCACAGAAAGTTTAGATTTCGATGAAATGGCATTTTATGATGGGAAAATGTTCTATCTGAAAATTTTTGACCAGTTGTAATGTTAATAAGCAACTTTAAAAAGTAAAAACCAGGGAAGCAAAGGGAAAGTGAGAGGAGGAGAAAGGGAAGAGTTGGCAAATAATTCCTGCAGTAACCCAGTGAGATATAAGGGCCCCACTTATCACTTGGTAGAAGACCAGGGAAAGTCAAAGAAAATTGCATTATTTTTTTTAAACCTCCTTTATAAGTAAAAGATGACCACAATTATTTAAAAGTTGAACAGAACGGAGAGCAGTGGACTGAAATAAATGTGTTGGTAACTTAGAACGGACATAAGCTTATAAATAAAGCTTCAGTATTTAACTGTTGTGGAAGAAACAAACTTTATTTTTTGGTTGGAAGCAATAAAATTAGAAACAGCTTTATTGAGGACATGCAATTGTAAGGGAAGAACATAGCTGACAGACAGGGGCGGCTCTATAAATTAGGCTGCCCCAAGCAGCGCGGCGCGCTGCGCCGCCCTTCCCCGGTCCCGCGGCGGGTGCCGTGGTCCCGCGGTTCTGTTTGAGCTGCCGCAGGCATGCCTGCGGGAGCTCAACCGGAGCCGCGGAACCACGGCACCCGCCACAGGCATGACTGCGGCAGGTCCACTCGTCCCAGGCTCCGGTGGACCTCCCGCAGGCATGCCTGCGGAAGGTCCGCCGAAGCCAAATGCCGCCCCCCCGGGAAAGGGCCGCCCCACGCGCCTGCTTGGCGCGCTGGGATCTAGAGCCGGCCCTGCTGACAGAGAGCATTTTTGTTTTAGTTTTTTTAAAGTACAAGCAATATTACACAAGCATTTATATATTTTAGTGTCATGTATTAATTTAAAACATTTGTAGTTTGTTTATGTTATGTTTTGCTTATTTTTGTAATTTTCATTTTTGTTTTTAAATATTGCTATTTTAAGGCTGAGTTACATTGACTATTTTACTGTTTTTATTTGCTTTTGATGTGAGCTTTGCTTTTATACGTTCCACAATATTAGGCTAAGACTTAGCTTAACAGTTCCTTTTTTTTTTTGATACTTAAATGGCAACTTAAACCCTCTTTGTTGTTGTTGTTGTTGTTTTTTTTGCTTTTACACTCCTCCCTTTGTGCTTTTTTTAGCATAACTAACATTTTAAAATTTTTAATTGCATTAAGCTTTCTATTTTTGTTTTTAGCTTAGGAGGATTAGAATTAGCCTTATAAGTGTTAACTGGATATAACAATAATGCATGATGAGTATGAACATGAAAGACAATTTTGTTATTACATTTATTACAACAACAACATATTTTTAGAGTCAATAAAAGCAATACACGCATTAATGTTTTTATTGTAATAATATGCTGGGGTTGTTTTACTGCCTTAGTTATATAGCACATTACATTATAATTAGTACATAGACACTTTATAGGCTGTATGAAAAGCATGTCTTTTAATTTAATATATATTTTGAAGCACATGGATTTGACCCTGAATGTTAGAAAATTTTTGAACCTTTGGTAGGAGTAAGCGTAAATTTTGAAATTGGTTAGGTATTAAAGTGTTTCAATTAAAATAATTTGATACCTAAGGTTTGATTGTAGGGCTTGTTTGCAGGCCAAAAAATAATGTGATTTTTTGTGGTTATGGTGAAATTTACATGCATATTTAGTAACGAGGTGGCCTTAATGTATATGCAGCTATTATTAGCTTGGAACAGTAATTATTTTGTTAGAATATTTTATTAAATATTGTGACAATTTTTTTTGCTTTAATTTTTTTACATATTAAAGCTATGGGGGTTTTAAGGGCCAAAATGTTTACTGATTTTTTTATTGCAATTTAAATATTAGCTGTTATTTTAGAAGCACTGAGAACAAATTGGCTAGACATTACTAGATGGTTTAATATTTAGATATTACAGTGAATTATTTAATTGTACATGCATTTTTTTATGTCCTTGGCAGGATTTGGTATGTGGGAGCCCACACCTCTCCTATCGGCCCATATGCTTGGAAGGAGCACTGCGAGTACTTGCACATTTATTTTGAAAATTTTTAAGTATGTTTTTATGGCCACAAATTAGATGACATTTTTGAAGCACTAGTAAGGGCAGTGGGCCACACTTGATGCTTGAGATGATTTTGAATGGCCATTAGTTGGTCATTTAGGAAATTTTGAATTTTTGAACATGCTAGATTTATTGCAATTTTTTTTTGCCTTAGTGATTTTTAATATTATTTTTGTTAACAGCTTTTGGGTTATTAAACTAAGGGCAGAAATAACATGTATTTACCAACTTCAGCTTGTACTTGGGTTACTCTGTTGGTCCTTAAGAATATTTCAAATTGATGCTGCACTATTTGCACCATTTTATGAGTGTTTAGCTAAGCCTTTTTTTTTTTTTTAGAGTAGACCTCTACTAACACAAGATGGCAGCTCCTTTGAGCAATTTGGATACATGAAAGTGATTTGAAAGCTGGATAGGGGCAGCGTAAATTTTACAGTTTTTAATGCAGCATTAATTATTGTTATTTGATATTTTAATATTTTTGGGGGATAGCATTATATTATATTTATTGTTTAAATATTTGTAGGTAATTTTGAGAGGCATTAACATTAATAGCATAGGAAGGGGTATACTGTAATATGGTACAGGTTAAATTATTAGTTACTGGGATTATTTCAGTACAAGTAAAATTTTTAGTAGCAAAACATACTCTTTGAGTATGAGTTTGATTATTTATTAATTGGGTGACCAAAACAATAAGGAATTTTTAAAAAATATATAGTATAGACGTTTGGTTTGGCCATTATATTAACCCCATTATAAAACTTTAATTTTAAAATTTTGAAGCTTATTTGTAGTGATGTTATATATTTTTATTTGTTTTTTATTAGTTTTTTTTATTTAATTGTTTGCTTATATGGGATATTTTGAACTTTAAAAATATTTTTTTAAAACAATATTTAAATAAATTACTAAAGTATGAAGGCTCTGGCCATTGGGTTTTATTAGATATATGGCATTGTTTGTATTTGGATGTATTACAGGGGTAATAGTGTAATGGAGGAGATGGCGGGGGCCGTGGCAATAAGGTGCCTTTGGTATTTGTTATTTAAAATTTAATTAGGGAGGGCAATACATGCTGAAAGTACTTATTTAAAAACACAAGGCGCAGCCTGTAGAATAAACCCCAAAATTTAATTAATACCACATTCTCAAGCATGAGTTTTACAAGTATTTTTTTCCCCAGTGTATAATTTTTTTGTTTTTTTAATTAGGGTTAGTTAATATTTTTTGTAGATAGGAATTTTTGGACTTCGGCAATTTTAGCGGAGCGAGGGGTTTTTTTGTTCTTCTTTTGGGGGTTTTTTTGGAAGCAATTGTGGCTTAGCATTATACCGAGGAGAGGTTACCAGCACATCACCCTGTAGTGCTTTGGTTTTTGTAGCAAATACTGAATTCAGGTTAGCTTTGTCAGTGGACAAGGGAGAGGTTACTAGCACTTTACCTTGTTTTTTTCTTTTGCTGCTTAGAAGGAGGAAAAGAAATACTAGAAGGAGAGAGAGGCTGGTTAATAGTAGGAGTGGAAATATTTTGAGGCGGAGGGGTTTTTTGCAGTGAGAAGCATGGGTCCAGGCAGTTAGTTTTTGGAACTTTACAGCGGTGTTGATAGTTAGCAGGACTTGGTAAGGGCCTTTTTAGCGTGGAACCAAAGCAGTTTTTTGTTGGTGGACCTTTACATAGATCCAGTTTTTTGGTTTTAAGAAGTGGCAAGGCTGCTAGGGTTTTGGGGTAGCGCTTTTTTTATTTGTGAGAAAAGAAACCTAACACATTTTATTAATGCTTGGCAGTGTTTGGCAGATTTTACAGCTGTTTGGGCATATTTAAGTCCCCTTTTTTTTTGGTTGTTAGCCAAGTTTTAGCTGTGAGCAGCATATTTGAACAGGCCAGTGTTTTATTTTTGAACCAAAATAAGCTATGCCAGTGTTTTTTTTATAACTTGCTAGCTATGGTTTCTTGTTTGTTTGATTGATTGTTTGTTTTTGGTTTTGGTTTTTTATTTTTGGCTTTTTTTAATTTATAAAGGAAATTTTTACCACGGAGCATCAGGTTTTTTTCCTCTCTCTCTCTCTTTTTTTTTTTAACCTGAGGGCTTCACCACAACCCCTTTGTCCGGACTGCACACACCTGTGTTATTTTTTCAGGGATTTACCACAACCCCTCAACTCAATAGGTCTGACCTAAGCCACACATTGGCTTACCCTGGGGCAACAACACATTTCCCAGCCGCGCATATGCATATTATTGACCTTACATGGGGCAGCCAATTCTCCAACACCGTTCTGCGTCTGATCTTGTTGCATAAGCAAAAGTTTGCATGGCGTGAGCCCAAAGGGACAGACGGCTCCACGGTCAGTCCTCCTCTGACACCGCTTGGTCTCTTATCTCTGGCTTGGCACCTGGGGTTCGAAGGGAATGGTCTGTAGTAGCGGTCACTGCTCAGCCGGGTGTAGCCATCTGAGTCTCACGGCACCAAATATTGTTGAAGAAACAGACTTTACTTTTAGGTTGGAAGCAACAAAATTAGAGACAGCTTTGTTTAGGACATGCAATTGCAAGGAAAGAACACAACTGACAGAGAGCATCTTTGACTTAGTTTTTTTAAAGTACAAACAATATTACACAAGCATTTATACATTTTACTGTCATGCATTAATTAAAAACATTTGCAGTTTGTTTATGTTATGTTTTGCTTATTTTTGTATTTTTTATTTTTGTTTTTAAATATTGCTATTTTAAGGTAGGGTCACACTGACTATTTTGCTGTTTTTATTTGCTTTTGATGTAAGCCCCCTGCATTTACAGGTTCTGCGATATTAGGCTAAGACTTAGTTTAACAGCTGCTTTGTTTTTTATACTTAAATGGCAACTTAAACCTTTTTTTTTCTTTTACACTGTCATGATCCACAACACTATAGTTTACAATAATGTCTCTACAGTATTTTGAGTCATTACTGTAGAATACTGAAGACTGTTTTGTTTATGATTTAAGGAAAGTGTGCGCTTTGGAAGGAAGAATGCCATTTCCCTTTTTAGAAGTTCTATTTTATGAAACCACTCAATTAATTTTAAAAATCATCTTTGGTTTGAAATAGACAATCTTCAGGTCCAAATGTCAGACTTTGAGGCCAGAAGCGACAAACAGATCACCTAGTCTGACCTGCTGTATATCACAGGCCTCCAACACCCAGGCATTAAACCCAACAACTGAAATTAGACCAAAGTATTAAATCCCTCAGGAGATTAAACTGTCACAGGCAGAGAATAGGAGGTGCGGAGGTGCACCGGGCATGGCAATGAATTGAGTTAATAAGATATACCCTGATGATTCTAACACAAGAAATGCACCACATGCTGCAGAGGAAGACAACCCCCTCACGCCCCCAGCTCACTGCCAATCTGACTTGGGGAAGATGCCTTCCCAACTCCACACATGGTGGTCAGTTAGACCCTGAGCACATGAGCAAGAGCCAGCTGGCTAAGCACATAAGAAAATTCTCAGTAACACCTGAGAGCAGCAGCCCACCTCATCCAGTGTCCCATCTCCAGCCATGGCCATCTCTGATGCTTTAGAGGAAGGAGATAAACACCAGAATACAATGGGGGGTGGAGAATCCCTGCAGGTGACCAGCTGAATCCCTTAAGCATGATATTTCAGGAACATAAAACATGAACCAAAAGGGACGCTCAGGGCTGTGAAGCCAGCTCCCCTAACCAACCACATCATACAATCCCACTCAGAAATTTGTCCAGCTCTCTTAAAATTAAGTTGCTTGTCCCTGCAACTCCTATTGTGAGGCTGTTCCAGCACTTCAATGTATTTGATTGCCCTTCCGAGAGGCAGCTGCTAATGGGAAGGGCCTAATAACTACAGTGCAGCATCAGTCAAGTTGAGTTAACTAGCATCAGTCCTAACTGGCTAGACTAGAGGGTGGTATCTGCTTAAAGGAAATACATGTTACAGCTGGAATATACCCACTATAGCATTCATAAAAAACAAGCTACACTTTGTTTTCCTGACGTGATTGAGCTGGAAATACCCCAATGTGTGGCAACTCTCAGATTAATATATCTGCATGTGGCAATGGTAAAGTAATAGATACTGTTTTCTGCTTAACACACCCACCCCTGATATAGTAGGCAAATACTAGGAAGACAGAATTCCTTTCTTGGGTGCCTCTCACAGCAGTACCCAGACCTGGTTGGTGTTGGACAACTGTTACAGGGTTAAGAGTTTGGTGACTAAATCCTATCTTCAGTTACAACCATGCAACCCGTGTGGGGTTAGAGTTGTGTCACTGAGGGCAGAATTTAGGCCATTGTACCAATTCTAGTTGATAGTGTAAAGCCTGGTCTACACTAGGCGTTTAAATCGGTTTTAGGAGCATAAAACCCATTTAACGCCACAACCGTCCACACTAGGAGGCACCTTATATCGATTTTAATGGCTCTTTAAACCGGTTTCTGTACTCCTCCCTAACGAGAGGAGTAACGCTAGTATCGGTATTACCATATCGGATTAGGGTAGTGTGGCCGCTGATCGACGGTATTGGCCTCCGGGCGGTATCCCACAGTGCACCAGTGACCGCTCTGGACAGCATTCTGAACTCGGATGCAGTGGCCAGGTAGACAGGAAAAGCCCCGCGAACTTTTGAATATTTCCTGTTTACCCAGCGTGGAGCTCTGATCAGCACGGGTGGTGATGCAGTTAATCAGTGATCGCTGTAAGGGCAGGCAAATCTGTTCTATCAGAGCTCCGTTACAGAAGACGACATTCAAAATCATTTTTTAAATATCTCCAGACAGATGCCATAGCAGGGACTCAGCGCACTGCTGCGTGACAAGCGTAACAGAAAGCCAAAGAATCAAATGGACGCTCATGGACTGGAGGACTGAAGCTATCCCACAGTTCCTGCAGTCTCTGAAAAGCATTTGCATTCTTGGCTGAGCTCCAAATGCTTCTAGGGTCAAAAACAGTGTCCGCGGTGGGTCAGGGCATAGCTCGGCAATTTACGCACCCCCCCACCCACCCCCAGAAGTGAAAGGGAAAACAATCCTCTCTTGACTCTTTTACATGTCACCCTATCTTTAATGAATGCTGCAGATAGACGCGATGGTGCAGCACTCAACACCAACATCCTTGCTCCCCCCATGCTATGGCTGACTGATGGTACAATACGACTGGTATCCGTCCTCATCATCAGTCTATTGGCAAAAGGGGCAGTGCAAAAGGACTGGTAACCATGATGACCAGCATCTGTTAGGTCGATCAAGGGCGCCTGGTCCTAATTTTTCATGGTAGATGGTGCAATATGGCTGATAACCATCATCGTCATAGAAACAGGGGGCTGAGCTCCATCAGCCCCCACCCTTCATGTATAAAGAAAAGATTCAAGTGCCCCTGAACTAGCAGAGGGATGCTGGGCTCCTCTCCTACACACTCCTTACTTTCCTGTCTGGACTATCATAGCAGCTGGAGGCTGCCTTCCACTCATATCTCACTAACAAGTCACTGTGTCTTATTCCTGCATTCTTTATTACTTCATCACACAAGTGGGGGGACAATGCTACGGTAGCCCAGGAAGGCTGAGGGAAGAACGGAATCAACAGGTGGGGTTGTTGCAGGAGCACCCCCTGTGAATAGAATACAGCTCATAATTTCTGCAGGATCTGACACAGAGCAGCTGTGCTCTTTGGTTCTATGATACAGTGGTTCTCTAGGGGACTTGCCCATATTCTAGGCAGGACTGATTCTATTTTTAGATACCAAAAAGGAGGGATTGACTCATGGAGTCATTCCCAATTTTGGCTTTTGCGCCCCTGGCTAAGAGCAGCCAGGGGCACTTATGACAGCAGCAAATGGAACAGTGCAAAAGGACTGGTAGCCACAATCATCTTATTACCAATTTATGGTATGGTAGATGGTACAATATGGCTGATAACCATCCCTGCTATCATGCAAAAGCAAAAGCATGCTGCTGTGTAGCGCTGCTGAATCGCCTCTGTGAGCGGCATCTAGTACACATACGGTGACAGTCACAAAAGGCTAAACAGGCTCCATGATTGCCATGCTATGGCATCTTCCAGGGCAATCCAGGGAAAAAAGGCATGAAATGCTTGTCTGCCGTTGCTTTCCCAGCGGAAGGAGTGACTGACGACATTTACCCAGAACCACCCGCGACAATGAATTTCTCAACCCGGAAATTCAAAGGGGCGGGGGAGGCGGGGGAGGCTGCGGGAACTATGGGATAGCTACGGAGTAGCTACCCACAGTGCAATGCTCCAGAAATCGACGCTAGCCTCGGACCATGGACGCACACCACCGATTTAATGTGTTTAGTGTGGCCGCGCACACTCGTTTTTATAAAATCTGTTTTACAAAACCGGTTTATGCAAATTCGGAATAGTCCCGTAGTGTAGACGTACCCTAAGCTACTACATTTTAAATACAGACATAATTAGTACTCCCTCACCACCACAACCAACAAAAAATCCTTCTGCTCCAATATTTGTGAAAAATCAGGAGCTAAAGAGGAAACTGATGGCACGACACTCTGAAGTTTCCTAGGTCACCTTCACAATCCCAGCATCCCCCCTCTGTCACACGCACCTTCCCTAGTTCTAGGGCATTATTGTGAAACATAAAACACAACTTTTATTATGACATTTACAGTCTGCAGCTAGCACCTCAAGGCCCCAAACAGAGAACATGGCCTCATTGCGCTAAATACTGCACACAGATATAATTAAAGATGGTCCCTCACAAACAGCTCATCGTCACAAGCTTTTCATTAAAAATGTTGATCAATACATAATGATAGATATGTAGATGTGGATACATGACTGATTTTTCACTGATAATTTTTTATATGTACTTTATTAATTTTCTGGCAATTTAGATTAAAGATGGATACTGTAGCGAAGGCAATTCTGCCTGACATTAGTTTACTTTAAAAAACTGTTTCCTAGTTATTGGCCATCTCCTCCGGGTTGTGTTATATAAGCAGCAATGGTGGGTGTCCATGGCGTATTGAAGGGCCTAAATTTCAGCCTGGGAACAGCTCTGGGTTGATGCCCCAGTTACGGTATAAGATTCTTTCCCTCTTAGCCCAACCCCTGCCTCAGTCACTTGTGTTAAACCAGTTCACTCAGGCTCTGTACACATGAGGATGATCTCGCCCATTAATTCCTTCTTCACCTTGATCACTTCACCTTGATCACATCTGCGTAAGGAAGAAAAACAAAGAAATGACATTCTAATTGCCTCCTGAAAAGTTTGTACATCTGCTCTAGGCCCTAGGAGAAATTTAATTAAATGCAAAGAATCTGGCAGATCTCTCAGATCACCTCTTACTCAAAAGGGGCAGGACGTAGTCTTGTGGCTTTTTTAGGTCAATGTAGTTTATCTGTTACTATAAAAGGGGAGAAGAGGAAACACCCTGTGTGTGGTGAGAAAATAAGGTCTTTACCTGACTGTACAGCATGCCTGAATGGAGCAATGGGTAGGTGCAGCACCATACACTGGGGAGATCATATGTTTTATATTTCCTCTAAAGACAACCTGCCAAATTCACACAGGGTCTGTGCCAGTTTAGCTGGCACCAGTCTCGGCATGGACTCCTGTGTGTGAAAGTGGGGAGGTTGCAGCAATAGAAAACAGCACTTGTACAGGTGCCAAAAATGAGAGCTCTTATTAGGCAGAGTGTGTGACCACCGGGGGTGGCTGTGATGAACTGACTCAAAACATCCCTTCAGCAGCCTCCACCAGCATGGCTCCTATAGAACCTCTGGCAAACTTTAAAGTTGCCGTTCTGCAGCATGAGTTATAACCCTGGAGTGGGTGACACATGGTCCCCAGGGTGACTCCCTCCTGGGGCAACAGCAAGGCTGAATCTGGACCCACATCAAGAAAGAAGCAGAAAGTTAACTCTTCAGCAGCATTAGACCAGGCTAGCTGATCATATTGGTATGACGAGTGTGCATTGCCAAAAGAAGCACATACCTAGGCCTTGTCTACACTTAAAAGTTTTGTCACTTTAACTGTGTGAGCATAGTTAAAGCAGCAAAAGCGCCCCAGTACTGACATAGTTATAGGGTGCATAAACCAGTATAGCTCATTCTGATTTGGGGAACCAAAATAAGCTATACCAGGATTAAATGGCTAACCTAGTGAGGAGGGCTTTAAACAAGGTTCACCAGGGGAAAGAGACCAAAGCCCTAAGGTAAGTGGGGAAATGGGATACTGGGAGGAAACACAAGCAGGACAGTGCAAGAGGGGAGGACGCCTGTCTCAGACCGAGAAAGCGGGACGATCAGCGAGTTATCTTGAGTGCCTATACACAAATGCAAGAAGCTTGGGAAACAAGCAGGGAGAACTGGAATTCCTGGCACAGTCAAGGAACTATGATGTGATTAGAATAACAGAGACTTGGTGGGATAACTCACATGACTGGAGTACTGTCATGGATGGATATAAACTGTTCAGGAAGGACAGGCAGGGCAGAAAAGGTAGGGGAGTTGCATTGTATGTTAGAGAGCAGTATGACTGATCAGAGCTCCGGTATGAAACTGAAGAAAAACCTGAGAGTCTCTGGATTAAGTTTAGAAGTGTGAGCAACAAGGGTAATGTCGTGGTGGGAGTCTGCTATAGACAACCAGACCAAGGGGATGAGGTGGACGAGGCTTTCTTCTGGCAACTAGCAGAAGTTACTAGATTGCAGACCCTGGTTCTCATGGGAGACTTTAATCACCCTGATATCTGCTGGGAGAGCAATACAGCGGTGCACAGACAATCCAGGAAGTTTTTGGAAAGTGTAGGGGACAATTTCCTGGTCCAAGTGCTGGAGGAACCAACTAGGGGCAGAGCTCTTCTTGACCTGCTGCTCACAAACAGAGAAGAGTTAGTAGGGGAAGCAAAAGTGGATGGGAACCTGGGAGGCAGTGACCATGAGATGGTTGAGTTCAGGATCCTGACACAAGGAAGAAAGGAGAGTAGCAGAATACAGACCCTGGACTTCAGAAAAGCAGACTTTGACTCCCTCAAGGAGCTGATGGGCAGGATCCCCTGGGAAAATAACATGAGGGGGAAAGGAGTCCAGTAGAGCTGGCTGTATTTTAAAGAATCCTTATTGAGGTTGCAGGAAAAAAACATCCCGATGTGTAGGAAGAATAGTAAATATGGCAGGCAACCAGCTTGGCTTACCAGTGTAATCCTTGCTGATCTTAAACACAAAAAAGAAGCTTACAAGAAGTGGAACCTTGGACAAATGACCAGGAAGGAGTATAAAAATATTGCTCAGGCATGCAGGACTGAAATCAGGAAGGCCAAATCACACTTGGAGTTGCAGCTAGCAAGAGATGTTAAGAGTAACAAGAAGGGTTTCTTCAGGTATGTTAGCAACAAGAAGAAAGTCAAGGAAAGTGTGGGCCCCTTACTGAATGAGGGAGGCAACCTAATGACAGAGATATGGAAAAAGCTAATGTACTCAATGCTTTTTTTGCCTCTGTCTTCACAAACAAGGTCAGCTCCCAGACGGCTGCACTGGGCAGCACAGTATGGGGAGAAGGTGACCAGCCCTCTGTGGAGAAAGAAGTGGTTTGGGACTGTTTAGAAAAACTGGACGAACACAAGTCCATGGGGCCGGATGCGCTGCATCCGAGGGTGCTAAAGGAGTTGGCAGATGTGATTGCAGAGCCATTAGCCATTATCTTTGAAAACTCATGGCGAATGGGGGAGGTCCCGGATGACTGGAAAAAGGCTAATGTAGTGCCCATCTTTAAAAAAGGGAAGAAGGAGGATCCAGGGAACTACAGGCCAGTCAGCCTCACCTCAGTCCCTGGAAAAATCATGGAGCAGGTCCTCAAGGAATCAATTCTGAAGCACTTGGAGGAGAGGAAAGTGATCAGGAAAAGTCAACATGGATTCACCAAGGGCAAGTCATGCCTGACTAACCTAACTGCCTTCTATGAGGAGATAACTGGCTCTGTGGATGAGGGGAAAGCAGTGGATGTGTTATTCCTTGACTTTAGCAAAGCTTTGGACACGGTCTTCCACAGTATTCTTGCCAGCAAGTTAAAGAAGTATGGGCTGGATGATAAGGTGGATAGAAAGCTGGCTAGATCGGGCTGAACTGGTAGTGATCAACGGCTCCATGTCTAGTTGGCAACCAGTTTTAAGTGGAGTGCCTCAAGGGTCAGTCCTGGGGCCGGTTTTGTTCAATATCTTCATTAATGATCTGGAGGATGGCGTGGACTGCACTCTCAGCAAGTTTGTAGATGACACTAAACTTGGAGGAGTGATAGATACACTGGAGGATAGGGATAGGATACAGAGGGACCTAGACAAATTAGAGGACTGGGCCAAAAGAAACCTGATGAGGTTCAACAAGGACAAGTGCAGAGTTCTGCACTTAGGATGGAAGAATCCCATACACTGTTACAGACTAGGGACCGAATGGCTAGGAAGCAGTTCTGCAGAAAAGGACCTAGGGGTTACAGTGGACGAGAAGCTGGATATGAGTCAACAGTGTGCCCTTGTTGCCAAGAAGGCTAATGGCATTTTGGGCTGTATAAGTAGGGTGTTGTGGAAAATTAACCACACCGTTGATTTTTGGATCAGACAGCCTGAGGCACCTTTATTAGAGTACGAATATGCATACAAGGAAGGTCAGCATGGCCCCACGCAAGGGGTTAGCTGCCTGCCTTTGGACCTCTGCTTGCGGTTTCTTCTGCAAAAGCTCTTGCTAGACTCTGCATATTACAGCTGGGCTCCTTAGGGCCGCTTGGTTCCTCTTTTCTGCTTTACTTCCTGGTGCCCTTTATACAGACAAACACATTTTGCAGAAGTATTAAACCCATTGCTTATATATGCTAGTAGGGCAAGGGGTTAAGGCCTACAAATTACACCAAGCATCAACTGGGGGGGGTGGTGTTAAGGTACGCTTAAAAGTCTAGGCCTATAAGAGGGGTGGGGGGATATTTTTCCTATCAAGGGGCATTGCCAGAAGATCGAGGGATGTGATCATACCCCTCTATTCAACATTGGTGAGGCCTCATCTGGAGTACTGTATCCAGTTTTGGGCCCCACACTACAAGAAGGCTGTGGAAAAATTGGAAAGAGTCCAGCGGGGGCAACAAAAATGATTTGGTGTCTGGAGCACATGACTTATGAGGAGAGGCTGAGGAAACTGGGATTGTTTAGGCTGCAGAAGAGAAGGATGAGGGGGGATTTGATAGCTGCTTTCAACTACCTGAAAGGGGGTTCCAAAGAGGATGGATCTAAACTGTTCTCAGTGGTAGAAGATGACAGAACAAGGAGTAATGGTCTCAAGTTGCAGTGGGGGAGGTTTAGGTTGGATATTAGGAAAAACTTTTTCACTCAGAGACTGGTGAAGCACTGGAATGGGATACCTAGGGAGGTGGTGAATCTCCTTCCTTAGAGGTTTTTAAGGTCAGGCTTGACAAAGCCCTGGCTGGGATGATTTAGTTGGGAATTGGTCCTGCTTTGAGCAGCGGGTTGGACTAGATGACCTCCTGAGGTCCCTTCCAACCCTGATATTCTATGATTCTATGAAATGCCTTACAGTGGTACAAGTGCAATGCATTTTCCTTCCATACTTGAAAAATGTCTTACTAGTTATCTTTTTATTTTGGCTCTATACAATACATATATGGTCCCCAATAGTGTAATAATTAATCACCTCAACAAAATCTTTAATGCATTTATCCCAACAATACTTTTGTGAGGTAAAGAAGGACTATTACCCCCATTTTACAAATGGGGAATTGAGACAGACTAAAGATTCAGGAAGCCTTTGACAGAGCAGGGAATTAAACCTGGGTTTTCCTTAGGCTAAACTAGCACACTAGTCAGTAGTCTACCCTTCCTCTCTAGCCCTATTTTCTCAAATTATTGCTTCAAACAGTGCCTTCCCAAGTGACTGAGGCTCCTCTGAAACTTGTATGGACCAGCTCTCAGCATGACTCTGGTAGACAGAATAGGAAACATTTGGAGGGGAGTTGAATGACATATGTATATGCTCTCAGGAATCAGAGCTTCAAGTTGGGTGACCAGATGTCCCGATATTATTGGGACCATCCCAATATTAGGGGCTTTGTCTTATATAGTCAACTATGACCAGGATCCTAGTGGGGAGTCAACTGTGGTCACTCAATTAGGGTGGAAAGAATGGGGCAGACAAACCCCAAAAAGTTGGTGGATATTCCAATACTTAGATTTACCAAACCAGCATAAAACAACTTCTTTATTACCTTATTGGTTACTCAGAAGTCCAAACAACACAGTTCCCATTTAGTGATTCAGCCTCAGGCCTCCATCCAGGTACCCATGTCAAATATGATGAAAATTTCTGTAAATCTTATTTCATCATATAAAAGAAAAGATTCTACCAATCCCAAAGAATCAGACACATTAGCTCCCAGGTTAATGAATGTTTCATATCTTATCCAAATACACTCTACAACCAATTCTTATTAACTAGACTAAAATTTATTAAAAAACAAAAGAGACAGTATGGTTAAAAGATCAATATACATGAGTTCAATTAATTGAGGTGCAGATTCAGAGCAGAGATGGTGAGCTTTGTAGTTGCAAAGAGTTCTTTCAGAAATAGTTCATAGGTTATAGTCCAATGTCCAAAAAACATATTCAGGGCATACCAGCATATCTGGGACCTCAGTCTTGCGACTCAAAATTCTCCTGATGAAGTCCAAGTAGATCTGACATGACAGAATCAGGACCCAAGGATCTTTTATACAATTTCAGGTCTTTTGACAAGTTGGAGTTCCTCAGGGAACAAAAGGTAATTAGGATGACTTTGAAGGAAGTCCATCACTGGTACTTAGCTATACGAATTAACATATGGCCATTTGCTTGTTCCTCCACCATCCACAGTACATTTCAAAGAGAGATGAATACCAAGATATCCCATGTTTACAATTCATTTAAATGATAGGATGTTCTTTTGATCTCTGAATTATCAGAATACACCATAGACAAGGGACTGTTGATTACATTGTCAACCCTACTCATACATATATAAACACACAAAAACACAAACATTATCTCTCCACCTCTTTTGAGGGTTATTTATTTGCAGGATATTTAACCCTTTCTAGCCGTGCATCACAGCACCTATATCCCCACCCGAGAAAAAAAAGTGTTCCAATTTTTCACACTTGTTATCTGGTTACACTAGCTTCAAGTCCCTTTCATCCAGGGGGATCCCAGTATAAAATCCAAGTGTGTTTAAGATGTCCTTATGTGCATCATGAATCTCACAATCATGTCACTGAATCAAATTGCTGCCTTGCAAGAATGGAATGGATTTCTATTTTCTGTGAGGATGGCCACGGGCATTAACTTTCAGTCAATGTCTAATATTTAATCTAGGTAGGGGAATGGCAGAATAAGAGACTAAAAATAATAGTACTTGGCATTTACGGAACACCTTTCGTCAGAGGCACTCATACTGTTCAAATACAGGAGTGGTAAGTTTAGCTCATACATACCTAAGAAACCCAAAGGAAATGTAAAAATAAGTTAGCTATCTTGGTAATCTTTATGGGTACTTACTGGCTGTGTTAGTCTCTTTGGAGGACAAATGCCTTGGTACTGCAGACAGTTGCAATGGTTTCATGCCCAAAATGCATTTTCATCCTTAGGCTGCAGTTTTTATAATAGCTCATCTTCATTTCAGAGTCCATAGAACTCTATTCTGATTCAGATCCTTTACATGCATCTGACGAAGTGGGCATTCACCCACGAAAGCTTATGCTCCAGTACATCTGTTAGTCTATAAGGTGCCACAGGACTCTTTGTTGCTTTTTACAGATCCAGACTAACACGGCTACCCCTCTGATACAGATCCTGAAGAGTTACTGGACAGATGGATGTAGTAGAAGAGGAAGAGAGATCTATCTGATTAGTTCTTAGCAAAATGGGGGAGGGATAGCTCATTGGTTTGCACCTTGACCTACTAAACCCAGGGTTAGAAATTCAATTCTCAAGGGGAGCCACTTAGGGTTCTGGGGCAAAAATATTTCTGGGGATCGGTGTTGCTTTGATCAGGGGAGTGTACTAGATGACCCCCTGAGGTCTCTTCCAACCCTGATATTCTATGATTCTAAGAGGTCAGAGATAGGTTAATATCAAGAACTCCCTGCTCAGGTGATAACATATCTGCATTTTCCATAAGCATCCTGGGCCACATCCTCAGCTGGTATAAATGAGTTCCTTTTCTCCAGTACAAACTTTAACAAGCAAAGAATCATTTTTGTTTGTTAGGGTTAAATGAACATTCCATGAACTCTGCAATTATGCAGATTGCAGCAGAGCAGGCACACCATTTGGGTTGCCTCTCTCCCCACACAATGCTTCATACCACATGTTATTTTTATGAATGATACATATAACTAAAATATGTAATTTGTTTTCCTGCTACTTCTAGTTTACAGTTTCCCCAGCCTGTTCCTACTAATCCCACAAATCCACCAACCCAAACTGTTAGCATCAGGAAAAGAGTTGCCCACTCCAATTTCCAAAGCATTCCCTCAGGACAGTACCAAGGCTGAACAACAAACGGTTGCGGGCACTGTATTTTCCATCACCCTCCTCCTGGTAAATCAAAAACCGTGTGTGTCATTGGCAATTTATTTTACTCTGGCAATGAATTGGTGACAAAATTGGTCACAGAAGTTTAGCTAATTTCTTAATAAGTGCTTCACAGACAATATCTCAAAGTTTGTTATCAGTGTTTGTGTCTGGTTAGGATTCATAATGTGATAGGAGAGTTAAAAAAGTTTAAAT
This sequence comes from Mauremys mutica, assembly GCF_020497125.1. NCBI lineage: Eukaryota > Metazoa > Chordata > Testudines > Geoemydidae > Mauremys > Mauremys mutica. The sequence goes on from NC_059073.1 coordinate 237,059,640, forward strand.
TGCCCGTTAATATTTCTGTATAAGGAAACATTCAGTGCATTCAGATTAAAGCACCACATATTCCAGAAGGACGTGCTGTCGTGGTAAAAGATAGCATGGTTAGGCTTAGGCAAATAGCAGGTTCTGGTAGGATGAGGATTTCGTGGATCACGAGATTGATTGAAGGTGAGATGTTGGCTAGAGAATGGTGTCTCATAGACTCCTAGACTTTTAGGCCAGAAGGGACCATCATGATCATCTAGTCTGACCTCCTGCATATTACAGTCCACAAAACCTAGGGTTACAATACGTCTGTATTTTCCCAGACATGTCCGGCTTTTTAGTTCTTAAATCGCCATCCAGGAGGAATTTTTAAATATTTAAAAACGTCCAGGAAAATATGGACGTATGGTAACCCACCTGCTTGCAAGTGCCAGCAGCAAGCAGAGAGCCCTGCACCCAGCCTCCCAACCCAACCCTACCGAACCCTAGGAGCCAGAGGTACCCTAATAGCCCTCTGGCAATTAGGGTCTGGTTGGGTGAGGTTGGGCAGGGGGGCGGAGGGCTCTCTGCACGCTGCCGGCGCCAGCCAGCCCCACTCCGCGGCTCTGGCAGCTCCCATTGGCACTTTTCCCAGCCAATGGGATCCAAGGAGCTCATGCTTGTGGCGAGCGCAGCAAGTGGAGACCCCTCAGCTGCCCCTGATCCTAGGAGCCAGAGGGATCTGCGGCAGGAGGGGTGAAGACGCGAGAGGTGAGCCAGCGGCGGGCGGGGGGCTGTGAAGAGGCGAATGGCGAGGGAGCCAGCAGTGGGTGGGAGAGTGAGGAGGCGGGTGGCGAGCCAGTGACAGGTGGGGGTTCTCGGGGCAGGCATGGGGGTTTCTGGCAGGGGAGTGAGAAGGTGAGTGGCAGATGGGAGGAGGCGAGCAGCAGGTGGGGGACTGAGGAGGGACGCATGCAGCAAGCCAGCGGTGGGCCAGGGGATGAGGAGGGGTGCAGTGGCAAGGTCAAGCGGGAGGGTGTGGGTGGGACCTGAGGCAAAGTGGGGGCAGAGCATGGGAGGAGCAGGGGTGGACTGTGGGCGGGACCGACAGCTCCCCAGTGTGTCCCAATATTTTACTGTTGTGATCTGGTCACCCCACGGGTACATTCCCAGCCACGTCCCCTGTGGCAGCAGCCCAGAGTGGAGTGACTTAAGATCCACTCCCAGGACTCTACCAGCCAAGGAAGAGGAATCCCTCAGTCGCCAGCTTAACTGGCTGTTTCACTAGCACAAAGTGGTCTGAACACGCTGCAGAATTGGGCCCCATATTTAAGCATTGTTATGTTGTCTCATTTTTCCATAGTGGCGATTATTCCATAGTGGCAACGTTGACAATTTCAGTGTCTTTTCTGAGTTCGGACCATGCACGGTAGTGTTTCCTCAAGAGCTCTTTATTTGATATTTTATTTTACTACCCCCAAATGTAGAACAATTTGTTGATCATGCAAAGCCAGTGGACAAAGGAAAGGAACAAATTGAATATTGAGTCGTTGAAAGGAATTCTACTCATACAGTACAACTTCAGACAAACTTCTTGTAAAGACTTTCATGGCTTCTTAAAGAGCAATCAACCACTGCTGAGAAAAATGTGATCTACAGAGAAGTATGTGTGGGCACATGAGGAGAAAGAAAACTGAAGAACTGGTGAAAGGAAAGGACTCACTACATATAAAGAAGTACAGTAAACTTTAAATAATTAAACTTCACTTTTGAGGCCATATCACTTTTTCTTATATATATTCAATATAGACAACATGTAATGCACAGCATATAGAACAGTATAACAACACATTAATACAACGCCAGTTGGTAGATACTAGTGCAAATCCCCCCCTCCATGGAGTGTCCTCTTTTTAGATTGAACCTGACCCTCACACTCCTGTAATAGACCCATAACCTCTGGCTAAGTTACTGAAATACTCAAATCATGATATAAGATTTCAAGTTACAGAGAATCTACCAATCCTCCTAACCCCGCAGCCCCAGCCGGGCCAGACTAGGTCAAGGCAGCAGGGTCGCGAGTTGCTGGAGGCACCATCGCTATTGCTCTCGGTGCTGGGCCCCCAGCTCCAGGAGTAACTGCTGCTGCTGCACCCCCGGCTGCTGCACCAGTTGCTGTAGCTGCTGCTGGCTCTCAGCCAGATATTTAATGAGCTTCTCAAACTCCATTTTCCCCCCCTCTTTTTTTTCTTTTAGGGCTGAAAGACAAACACAGTTTCAGAGCCCAGACCTGGGCAGGGCAGGGCAGCACAGAGTCTCTGGCTCAGGCCTGCACTCAGGCTGTGCAGCAAAACAGTCTGGCCTCCTAACTCTAGCGCAGGGCCGACAAGCGCAGGCGTCTTGCCTAAGAGAGGGGGAGATGCCACCCACGGATTGGGGTGGCAGGAGGGACGCAGGCCCATTCACTCCACTAGGTCCCGGCACAGGGCCCTAGCAGTGCCAGAGCGGTCTGCCACTGGTCAGCGGGGATCCTGACTGCAACACACTGACTCACTTGCTGGCAGCGTTGCAGCCAGACAGGGGTCGGCTACCTCTGGGCCACTTCTTAACTCTCCCTCAGGGCGTACATGGCTCTGTAGGGGGTCATCCTGGTTGTCAGGGAAGAGGGCCTCTGTCAGGGCTTGCAGCTCCGTGCTCAGGTGTCTAAATGGCCCTGGCCAGTCCTCAGCTCCCTCAGGGTCTGTGGCAGCCTCCTATAGGAGGAACTTTGGAAGCTTGTAGGAACCGTCTGGCTCCACCACCAGCTGGGCCTCAACTGAGTTTTCCGGCCCAGCTTTTGTACTTCCTGTCACGCGCACTGACTTCCAGCTGGTGGGTTGAGCGTGGAGTGACTCTACCCACCAGGGTTCAGTGAGGGGCTCCTCCCCATCTGGGTCTGTGGGTGGCCAATCTTCCTCACTACAGTCGGTCAGTTGAGAGTGATATGTTTTTGTTTTTGTTTTAGGATATAAATGGTGCAAGACTTCCACTTCAGAAAATTCATTGTAAATCTAATAACAGCTGTTTTTGCACTGTCAAGGACCTTCTGGGGAGACTGAATAATTTTTGAAAAATTAAGAACCTCAGCAAAAAGGAATAGATCTGCAAATTTTGAACAGTGCTTCAGAAGAGCTGCAAAATTAAATCCGGAATTTATCTAGTTGCTTGGAATTAGTAGCAAGCAATATTCCTGCTTCTGAAGAAATGAAATCATCTGAAAGCAAATGGAAGGAGTTATGTGAGGAAGCTAAAAACATAGCCAAGGAACCTGAAATTGCCTTTTCCCCTCAGGCAGTAGCAAAAGTTGATCTCAGCACTGCAAACCAGCAAGGCCACAAAGAACAAACAAAATATACTCCAAGCTGGCACAGCTCTTTGTTTCTGGCACACAGGATCAGTTGTCTGCATATAATGTTCTGAAGAGCGGTTAACAAAATATAAAAACCAGTTTCTACTATCCTGTGCTGGATGAATTCTTGCTGAGCTTGGCGGATGATTCACCTCTAACTCTAGTTAGTTATCAGATTTTTTTACATTTTATACTTCAAAACAATCCAAGCGTTTATAGTGGCCTAAGTGGCTCCTGGGCCCTTGCTCAAAGCTGGGCTCCCCCGCCTCTACTGAAATCTGAAATGTCACCCCTGCAGCAGATTGCCACTTCAGTAAAGATTGCTTAGACTGGATTTAATAGTGCAAACACTGACACGGTCTGTAAAGCTGTATTCTAATATCTGGAATATTGATAAAATACATGTTCTGAAAAAGAACTAATTTGACAAGTTAACCACATATGAACAGAAAGACTATACTTCCACTAAACTGAGTCAACTCAATTTTTAATCTTTCCGGAATATGTAGGGTGACCAGATGCCCCAATTTTATAGGGACAGTCCCGATTTTTGGGTCTTTTTCTTATAGAGGCTTCTATTACCCACCACCGCCTGTCCCGATTTTTCACATTTGCTATCTGGTCACCCTAGTTTTATTCGGGAATACTACTGCACTTCCAGAATGGAGTAACTATTCCAGAATAAGGTGATTTTTATTCTGGAATGCGGTGCTCACGCAGGGAACTGTTCCGGAATAGCTATTGCAGAGCAGCTTATTCCCATCAATTACTCCACGCTGACAAACAAGCCCCAAGGCAAATTGAGTAAGGGTTGCACAGCCAGGTGCTTAATGATCATCCTTGAAATAATAACACATGATGCACTTGCACTTCCCTCTGTGGTGTATGTTTCATATAATATCAATATTTTTATTGTAAATAATGAGTGAATGAGACCATTGACTGTGGTATTTAGAAAAGAAAATAAAGGTGGTTAAAGACCTTAGGAGTCATTCTTGAAAGTTGGGGTTTTCTTTGAATGAATCAGAACCAAAAAAATATAGTATGTTGAAAGTCCAAAATAGAAAGACTAAGAGGAGCGTTCACAAAATCTCATTGAAAAATGGCTCAGGACTGTATTATTCTTAGTTATTTTGGATTCTACCTTACACCCAATAAGGGAGGCACAATTGAGACCAAAATACAAATATCTTCTGTCTGTGTGTTCCATTTTATGCATCTGAACAAGTGAGCTGTAGCCCACAAAAGCTTATGCTGAAATAAATTTGTTAGTCTCTAAGGTGCTACAAGTACTCCTGTTCTTTTTGCGGATTCAGACTAACACGGCTGCTACTCTGAAACCTGAAATATATCTTTCATTGTTACATATCCAGGTCCATTTCTACTGGAGTGCCCCAGAATTCAACATTTAGGGACATCACAGTTACCAGAACTTCTAAGGCTGCAAGAGAATGAATCCACCTTGCAGGTGCTAAGGTAAGATGAAGGTTTTTAAAAATATTTTTTAAAACCTATTATTTGCATCTGGATATTTTTCTTCATATGTCAAAACATGTTTTAAAAATCTGACACTGGTGTACAGCAGAGAGTAGCAGCTCTAAAAGTGTGGTGACTGTCTATTTGGTGAATGTTATACACTCTACAATTTGCAAGGTGAATTTACATTCGGAGAAGTCACTTAGTTTATTCAGTCAATGCTCCCACGCATTCAAAGAGATTATTAAAAATTCCCAAACTTGTTAAACATTTGTTAATTTTCTTGTTTTGTTGGTTTGTTATAAACTTAATTTTAAGAACAAGGAATTTAACTATAAGGGGTCTGACTCAGCTCCCACTGAAATCTATGTTCAAACTCCATTGCTGAAAGATCAATCCTTTAGGCTTGGTCTATAAAGCCACTTATGTCGACCTAACTAGTTTAGTGTCTGCACTACAGCCTTGCTTCCGCTGATGTAAGTTCCCTACTACACCAACACAATAACTCCACCTCCAGGAGAGGCATAGGGCTTATGTTGTAGTTAGGGCAAGGCCGTGTCTGTGTAGACACTGCTCCTTATGTCAACTGTTGGCTGTCAGTCTTGTCAATTTCATAGCTCCTCTGGAGCCATGAAAGTCAGCTCCTGGTTCCCCAGCTGGGCAGCTGCCAGGTCTCTGCTCCAAGTCAGGCTGCCACCCAGGGTCTCAGCTTGGGCTGCCGCTCAGGCTCCTCACTGGAGCCCTGCTGCCCCCTGAGGGCCTGGTTGCCTGTTCCCCACTGGGAGCATGGTAACCAGACTCCAGGTGTGGATCTCCCTGCCAGAGGTGAGAAGCCCGGGCTCTCAGTCCCCCACAATGCCCCTCTTCAGTCGGTGGAAGTGTTCCTGGTAAGGACATGCAACTTTGACAGAAGGAAGGTAGTGTGGACATCAGCCACCACAGTAATTACTGCAGTGGCTGTAAGTCAACCTAACATAGGTCTGCTTAAGATTGCAGTGTAGACAGGCTTTTAGTTTCATGGGTAAAGCTTAACTTACCCTGCTCTGACCATTTATTGCTGGAGTCTACAAACAGATGTTTTCATCTATTGTGCCTATGATGTCCTGTAATAACTAATCACAAAAGGATATAGGTGGAGAAGAGGCAGTCAGCTGCGAACCAGCTGAGCAGCGAACAGCGGAGAGGCAAACAGAAGGAGTTTGCCTGGGATCCCTCTGAGCAGAGGTACGCTAAGTGCTGCAGTAGGGGGACTGCGCTGGTGAGTATCTGAGTGTCTGTTGGGGGGGCAGTTTGGCAGTTTGACTGTGTGCTTGATTGTTTGATTGCTTGTTTGACCAATTTGATCTGGGAGTGCTTTGTTCCAGCTGGGCCTGACTGTTATAAAAAGGCAGTCAGCTGCGAACCAGCTGAGCAGCGAACAGCAGAGAGGCAAACAGAAGGAGTTTGCCTGGGAGTTTGCCCGGAGAGAGCTCTTAGAAGGAAGAGACCATGGATGCTGAGCAATCCGCCGTTGTGATCTGCACAGGATGCGCCATGTTCGTCTTCCTTCCACAGGATAGGAGCGACTTTGTCTGTACCAAGTGCAAGCTGATCTCCATCTTGGAAGAGAAGATTCAAGGTCTGGAGAAACGAATAACAACCCTGCGTTCCATAAAAGAAAATGAGGATTTCCTGGATAGACGTCAGGATCAGCTGCAGCGGGCACAATGTTCTGAAGATTCAGAGCAGGCTACGCAGCGGGGACAGAAGGCCAGCGAGGATAAGTGGCGGCATGTGACTTCCAGAAGGGGAAAGAGTACCAGAAACATCCATGTACCAGAAACACAGATACAGGTGAGCAACCATTTTCATGTTCTCTCCACAGGTACTAGTGCAGAGAGTGGAGTGGATGATGCACCTGAGGGAACAGAGCAGAAGGAGACTCCACTGATTGGAAGGCATGAGATGCACCATCCTAGGGATGGGGGTTCCACGACCACCACTCCCAAGAGGAGGAGGAGGAGGGTGGTGGTGGTCGGGGACTCTCTCCTCAGGGGGACTGAGTCATCTATCTGCGGCCCTGACCGGGAGAACCGAGAGGTGTGCTGCTTGCCAGGGGCTAGGATTCATGATGTGACGGAGAGACTGCCGAGACTCATCAAGCCCTCGGATCGCTACCCCTTCCTGCTTCTCCACGTGGGCACCAATGATACTGCCAAGAATGACCTTGAGCATATCACTGCAGACTACGTGGCTCTGGGAAGAAGGATAAAGGAGTTTGAGGCGCAAGTGGTGTTCTCGTCTATCCTCCCTGTGGCAGGAAAAGGCCAGGGTAGAGATCGTCGAATCGTGGAAATCAACGAATGGCTACGCAGATGGTGTCGGAGAGAAGGGTTTGGATTCTTTGACAATGGGATGGTCTTCCAAGAAGAAGGATTGCTAGGCAGAGACGGGCTCCACCTCACGAAGAGAGGGAAGAGCATCTTTGCAAGCAGGCTGGCTAACCTAGTGAGGAGGGCTTTAAACTAGGTTCACCGGGGGAAGGAGACCAAAGCCCCGAGGTAAGTGGGGATGTGGGATACCGGGAGGAAGCACGAGCAGGAGATTACAAGAGGGGAGGACTCCTGTCTCAGACCGAGAAAGCGGGACAATCAGCGGGTTATATTAAGTACCTATACACTAATGCAAGAAGCCTGGGGAACAAGCAGGGAGAACTAGAAGTCCTGGCACAGTCACAGAATTATGATGTAATTGGAATAACAGAGACTTGGTGGGATAAGTCACATGGTTGGAGTACTGTCATGGATGGATATAAACTGTTCAGGAAGGACAGGCAGGGCAGAAAAGGTGGGGGAGTTGCGTTGTACGTAAGAGAGCAGTATGACTGCTCAGAGCTCCAGTATGAAACTGCAGAAAAACCTGAGTGTCTCTGGATTAAATTTAGAAGTATGAACAACAAGGGTAATGTCGTGGTGGGAGTTTGCTACAGACCACCAGACCAGGGGGATGAGGTGGACGAGGCTTTCTTCCAGCAACTAACAGAAGTTGCTAGATCACAGGCCCTGGTTCTCATGGGTGACTTCAATCACCCTGATATCTGCTGGGAGAGCAATACAGCAGTGCACAGACAATCTAGGAAGTTTCTGGAAAGTGTAGGGGACAATTTCCTGGTGCAAGTGCTGGAGGAACCAACTAGGGGAAAAGCTTTTCTTGACCTGCTGCTCACAAACAGGGAAGAAATAGTAGAGGAAGCAATAGTGAATGGGAACCTGGGAGGCAGTGACCATGAGATGGTCGAGTTCAGGATCCTGACACAAGGAAAAAGGGAAAGCAGTAGAACAGAGACCCTGGACTTCAGAAAAGCAGACTTCGACTCCCTCAGGGAACTGATGGGCAAGGTCCCCTGGGAGAATAACATGACGGGGAAAGGAGTTGAGGAAAAATGGCTGTATTTCAAAGAAACCTTATTGAGTTTGCAGGAACAAACCATCCCGATGTGTAGGAAGAAAAGTAAATATGGCAGGCGACCAGCTTGGCTTAACAGTGAAATCCTTGCTCGTCTTAAACACAAAAGAATAGCTTACAAGAAGTGGAAGATTGGACAAATAACCAGGGAGGAGTATAAAAGTATTGTTCAGGCATGCAGGTGTGAAATCAGGAAGGCCAAATCACACTTGGAGTTGCAGCTGGCCGGAGATGTTAGGAGTAACAAAAAGGGTTTCTTTAGGTATGTTAGCAACAGGAAGAAAGTCAAGGAAAGTGTGGGCCCCTTGCTGAATGAGGGAGGGAACCTAGTGACAGAGGATGTGGAGAAAGCTAGTGTACTCAATGCTTTTTTCCCTCTGTCTTCACAGACAAGGTCAGCTCCCAGACAGCTGCACTCTGCAGCACGGTATGGGGAGGAGGTGACCAGCTCTGTGTGGAGAAAGAAGTAGTTCGGGGCTATTTAGGAAAGCTGGACGAGCACAAGTCCATGGGGCCGGATGCACTGCATCCGAGGGTGCTAAAGGAGTTGGCCGATGAGATTGCAGAGCCATTGGCCATTATCTTTGAAAAATCATGGCGATCGGGGGAGGTCCCGGAAGGCTGGAAAAAAGCTAATGTGGTGCCCATCTTTAAAAAAGGGAAGAAGGAAGATCCAGGGAACTACAGGCCAGTCAGTCTCACCTCAGTCCCTGGAAAAATCATGGAACAGGTCCTCAAGGAATCAATCCTGAACCACTTAAAGGAGGGGAAAGTGATCAGGAACAGTCAGCATGGATTCACCAAGGGCAAGTCATGCCTGACTAACCTAATTGCCTTCTATGACGAGATAACCGGCTCTGTGGATGAGGGGAAAGCAGTGGATGTGCTATTTCTGGATTTTAGCAAAGCTTTTGATACAGTCTCCCACAGTATTCTTGCCAGCAAGTTAAAGAAGTCTGGGCTGGATGAATGGACGGTAAGGTGGATAGAAAACTGGCTAGATGGTCGGGCTCAACGGGTAGTGATCAATGGTTCCATGTCTAGTTGGCAGCCGGTATCAAGTGGAGTGCCCCAAGGGTCGGTGCTGGGGCCGGTTTTGTTCAATATCTTCATTAACGATCTGGAGGATGGTGTGGACTGCACCCTTAGCAAGTTTGCAGATGACACTAAACTGGGAGGAGTGGTTGATACGCTGGAGGGTAGGGATAGGATACAGAGGGACCTAGACAAATTAGAGGATTGGGCCAAAAGAAATATGATGAGGTTCAACAAGGACAACTGCAGAGTCCTGCACTTAGGACGGAAGAATCCCATGCACTGCTACAGACTAGGGACCGAATGGCTGGGTAGCAGTTCTGCAGAAAAGGACCTAGGGGTTACGGTGGACGAAAAGCTGAATATGAGTCAACAGTGTGCCCTTGTTGCCAAGAAGGCTAATGGCATTTTGGGTTGTATAAGTAGGGGCATTTCCAGCAGATCAAGGGATGTGATCATTCCCCTCTACTCAGCACTGGTGAGGCCTCATTTGGAGTACTGTGTCCAGTTTTGGGCCCCACACTACAAGAAGGATGTGGATAAATTGGAGAGAGTCCAGCGGAGGGCAACAAAAATGATTAGGGGGCTGGAGCACATGACTTATGAGGAGAGGCTGAGGGAACTGGGATTGTTTAGTCTGCAGAAGAGAAGAATGAGGGGGGATTTGATAGCTGTTTTCAACTACCTGAAAGGGGGTTCCAAAGAGGATGGATCTAGACTGTTCTCAGTGGTAGAAGATGACAGAACAAGGAGTAATGGTCTCAAGTTGCAGAGGGGGAGGTTTAGGTTGGATATTAGGAAAAACTTTTTCACTAGTAGGGTGGTGAAGAACTGGAATGGGTTACCTAGGGAGGTAGTGGAATCTCCTTCCTTAGAGGTTTTTAAGGTCAGGCTTGACAAAGCCCTGGCTGGGATGATTTAGTTGGGTTTGGTCCTGCTTTGAGCAGGGGGTTGGACTAGATGACCTCCTGAGGTCCCTTCCAACCCTGAGATTCTATGAAGAGAGAGCCTTAACTCTGAATTTCCCTGAATTTTTTGTTGGTTTGGATCACAGTGTTAATGGGAATCACCAGTGTTTTTCTATCAAATCCCATATAGATATTTTGAAAGAAAACCATAAAAATAAAAAGTAATGTTCAAAATTGTTGTCTGCTTCAACATTAATTTCAATGGGAAAATCACTCTACTTTGAATATTGTTTTCAGGTAATTTTCAAAATGTATTTAAAAGTGGTGGGTTTTTTTGGTTGGTAAATTATTTTTTCTTTATATTTGAAATGACACTTCCTTTTCTTAGCGAATGTTTGATAACATTTTCAAAAATATTTTAACCAGGTGTAATCCAATATGCAGCGTAATCCACAAATTCATTCAATAATAATTAGAACTTATTTTTTTAACTGCAAAATTTATCGCCAAAATTGCAATATATTTATAAAAGTAGCTTCCTAGCATGAAATATTTAAACCCCTTAATACAGATTTGAATAGAACATGATCTTACAGACTGCATGGTGATATAACATTAATATCAACCAGACACATGTCCATACATTCAACTAAACTAAACTGAGACCTCCCTGCAGAAATGATGACTGTTCATGTGAGAAACAAGTCAAATTTGAACAATGTTAATGTTTAATGTAATATGTCTTTAGTATTCTATAAATACATTAGGAGTAAGAGGAACACACAGCAAAGTGTAGGTCCACTGCTTAGCAGGGAAGGAGAGTTATTAACAGATGACCTCAAGAAGCCTTGAGAAGTTTAATGCCTGTTTTGCTTCAGTCTTCACTAAAAAGGGTAACTGTGACCGGAGGCTTAACACAATTAATATTAACAACGGGGGGAAGGAACACGAGCCAGAATAGTGAAAGAACAGGTTAAAGAATATTTAGAGAGGTCAGATGTATTCAAGTCAGCAGGGCCTGATGAAATTCACCCTAGGATATACTTAAGGGACTAACTGAAGCATCTAGGAACCCTGAGCAATGTCTTCAAGAACTCATGGACAATGGGTGAGTTCCCAGAGGGCTGGAGAGGGCAAACATAGTACCTAGCTCTAAAAGGGGAACAAAGAGGACCTGGAGAATTAGAGATCAGTGACCCTAACTTTGATACCTAGAAAAATACTGGAACAAATTATTTAACAATCACTTTGTAAGCACCTAAAAGATAATAGGGTGATAAGTAATAGTCTGCATGGATTTGCTAAGAGAACAACCATATCAGGCCAACCTAATTTTCTTTTTTGACAAGATTACTGGCCTACTGAATAGGGAGGAAGCAGTAAATATAATTAATCTTGATTATAGTAAGGCTTTTGACACTGTTCCATATGACAGTCTGATAAGCAAACTAGGGAAATGTGGGCTCTATGACATTACTATAAGGCAGATGCGGAATTGATTGAAAAAAACAAACTCAAAAAGTAATTATCAGTGGTTCACAGTCAAACTGAGAGGATTTATCTAACACATGAGAGGATTTATCTGTACTGGGGTAAATACAATTCAACATTTTAGTTAACTACATGGATAATGGAATGGAGAGTATGCTTATAACATTTGTGAATGACACCAAGCTGAGAAGGGTTGCAAGCACTTTGAAGGACAAGATAAGAATTCAATACGACCTTGACAAATTGGAGAACTGATCTGAAATCAACAAGATGAAATTCAATAAAGTTAAGTGGAAAGTCACTTACAAAGGAAAAATCAAATACACAACTCCACAATGTAAAGGCAGCCATACTACGGAAAAGGGTCTGAGAGTTATAGTGGATCACAAATTAAATATGAGCCAACAATTTCTTCCAGTTAGGAAAAAAAACAGACAGACAATTTCTTGCAGCCCCAGAGCACCCACAAAGTTAGTGCCTATGATCGGCTGTGACTACTAGAGACTATGGATAGTTTAGTGACTAGGAACTCTACTTGGGATTTAGAAGACCTTGGTTCAAGTCCCTGCTCTGTTACAGACTTCCTGTATGATCTTGGGCCAGGCACTTGGCCTCTCTATGTCACAGGTCCCCACTTATAAAATGCAGATAACAACACTTCCCTACCTCACAGAGGTTGTGTTGCTAAGCACTGCAGTCTTTACACACTGATGTAATAATCTTGGAACAAAGTATGTCTTGTGAGATATCATTTGAAAGCTAATTAATCCTGATCATTAACATTCTTGTGTGATGTGTGTCTGCAATGTGTATTAAGAGTTACGAATATATGCTGGAATTATGGTTAAAGTGTGTCAGGGGAGTTTACAGCAAGACAGCAGAGGGAGGAGATGGCAGGAAATAGAACAATTTGCATTTCAGCAAACACATTTGAGGGAAGAAAGAGCATATACCTCCATGTTGCCTTCCTCAGAACTTGAACAAACTTCACTTTGAGGGGTAACCTTCAGAAGAATCCATTTTAAAGGTTTGCTGGTGTAGAAACATAGGCGGTTGAACCTCAAGTAATAAGCAATTGAATCAATGGCTTGTATACAATATTACTGTATTATAAGAGTGTATAGACTAAGGTCTTTTCTGAAAGCTAATGACACACTAGTGATAATATCATTATGAAATGTATCTATTACCGCTATCTAAGGACATATGGATACTTAATGATGTTATGTTTTAAATTCTGCAGGGGGTGTAGGCGTAGGTGGTAGGGGCTCAGTGGGGAGGGTGTCATGGGGGTCATCGGGGTGGTACAGATGCAGGGGAGGTGGGGCTGGTCAGGGTGAGGGTTTGATGGGCCTGCTTAACAGGGGAGTCCCAGCTGCTGCCAAGGGGATCCGCATGCTGGACCCCCGCTTCCCCTATCCCAGGGATCAGCAACCTTTGGCACATGGCCTGCCAGGGCTGGGCCGCTTTGTTTACTTGCCAGCACGGCCAGAACATCCCTCAGCACGCGCCACTTCCCGCAGACACCATTGGCCTGGAGTGGCGAACAGTGGCCAGTGGGATCTGCGATCGGCCGAACCTGTGGCAGGTAAACAAACCAGCCCGGCCTGCCAGGCTTCTCTGCCTCCTCTCCCCAGCAGTGAGCATGCTGCAGCTCCGCTCTTCCCCCTCCCTCCTGATAGCAAACAGCTGACCGGTCTCAGGGAGGGGGAGGGCGGGAACGCAGCAAGCTGTGAGAAAAGGCATGGGAGGGGGAGCTTGGCTGCCCTAATGCAGCAGGAGCCTCAGTGCCAGCAGCACCAAACTTCTGCCCCCCTCAGGAGAGAGTGGCGGGCGGAGAACAGTGGACCTGGTCGGGGCCCCCCTGCAGTGCGGGCCTGGTGCCATTGCAAATCCGCTACTGATGAGTTTATCCCTAAAACAAAACTTATTCCTGGAACTGCATCCCTTCATCAATAGCTCCTGTTTCCTAGGTCCTTGTATCCATAAGACCTTCAAAAATCTTGGAACAGGGGTGGACTGACCCCAGCTCCTATCAGTCTTAAGAGGATGGGCTACCCTGTCACATTAGCCTTCTCACTCTATATGGCCTTGGAATACCAGAGATTCCCAGAGAGAGGAAAAAGGGATTTAATGGTTTGTCCTTACTCCTCTTCTTGGGTTAGCTGATTTCATTAAGTGTTTAAACCAACCAACAAACATGGGGGAGGGAAGGGGGAGAAGGGGAGATTCTAGCCAACTTTCTCCAAAACAGATGGATTGCAAGAATATAACCTGCTTGTGGTATATTAGTTTCACCTAAAAAGATAGACTCTAGCTCAACAGAAATAATTTTTGGGAGACTGTTTTATACAGGATGTCAGAATAAATTATCACAGCGGTCCCCTCTGACCTTGAAATCAGGGAATCTATAGTGAAAATAGATCCTGCATATTTAAGACCATAAGTTCAGCTCCTTCCTATAGAAGTTTTCAGACAGCTTGCACTTATGTCTGGATCTCGCTGATCTTCAAGGTTTAGTTCCCAGGGTTATATTCCACTTTACATTGTTAAATACTATTATTTGACAGTCTGCTAGTTAAAGACAGACAGCTAAACACATTCATGTTATTGATAATACACCCAAAAATTACTCTAGACATTTTAAACAAAAAAAACAAGTGCAGGGTACCTTCTTGAACCATTAGAGGTCACTGTTGTGTATGGAATGCCATCTCGCTTACACATTTCTTGCAAACACTACAGCATGAAAGGGCCCCATTTTTACTCTACAGATCTGGCCCCTGTAGATCTAGCTACTCTTACTGCAACAGAGCTACCCAATACAACATTAGGAATGTGAGTTGGACTGTCTTTGGGCTTATGCACAACCTACAGAATTGTTAACCGAGTCCCATATTTCAGATGGTGCCAAAAATAATGCAACTTGACTCTTGATCTCAGTTTTAATTTGTGAAGCTGGTAGCTAGAAAAAACACCTTAATTGTAAACTGGTGATCTGATATTACTGAAAAATAATGGGCCTCACAGTATCAATATTAGAGTCACTTATCATAGTATGGGCACACTCCAATACTTCAATTATAAATGAGCCGAGGTATCCTTCACTGGGCAGATTTCTACTTGCACCCACTGAGGCCAATAGGGCTGCATGTAGGTAACTGAGAGCCACATTCAGCACAGAGCATCTGGCAAGGCCACCAAACAAAGCTATCAGCAATACCCTCTGTCACAGCTGTCTCACTAATCAGAGGGGAAACTCAGTTTACTGTATGGAGAAACAGCAAATCCTTCAATAGAGGGAGCTGGTATTTCTAACAAAAGATGGATAGCTACTTTAATTTCTGGCTGAATTGCTCTGACCAGCTCATTTCAAAACACACACTTTCCTCTGGCCCTGGTTACAGGGCAGGGGGCTTTCAGAAATAGAAACTGCTACTACCATTAACTTCTTCCTACTAGTCCTGTCCTCCCTGTTCTCTCATTCTTTACTAATGGATCATCCACTTTTTATTCCTGGCATGAAAATGCCTTAATACTTTTGTTCCAACCGTTTTCTTTTTGTTTATGCCAAACATGCTCTCAGTAAGGCTGATAGGTAGAACACAAAGCAGATTTTGATCCCACCAGTGCATCCAATATTTCCATCCGTGGATGCTGTTCATAAGAACCCAGAGATTTGTGGGGGTCCATGAATTACCTGCATCTCATTAGATTATTGTCCATTCCACATCTATAACAATCTGGATCCAAGACTGTCAGAAGCAAACTTACAGCACACCATTAGGGCACCCCCTTGTGTCAGGGTGGGGTGTTCCAGGAATCTAAGCCTCTAAAGCCACCTGCAGATCTTCTGTCTGTACACAATCCAGCCCTCCAACTGAGAATCATCTAAGTCCAACCCCTTTCAGGGCAACACAAACTCAGACCAGCATCCAAAGTTTCTCAACAAATCTACCCTTTTTTGGACTCTTGTCTTCAATCGCCTTCCTCCAATACCAGAGGAGACTTTCTGAGTTTTGTGTTTTTCCTACCAACCCAACTCCTTTACAGGAGTCCCTCTTTTCTCTGTGGTTCTTCCCTTCACAATGAACTTCCTCCCCCTTTTATGAGGACCAGGTGTCCATAAGCATCACTTACTGCCTCTTAGTTCTTTTCTTCTGGCTGAAAAGCAATTAGCTAATTATTGTTTGCAGTACTGAAGAATAACCCTGTGTAGCTCATAGGTTTGTCTCTTTCACCTACAGAAGTTGGTCCAATAAAAGATATTACCTCACCCACCTTGTCTCCCTATTAATTAATTATGGCACAGGTGTAATAGATATGACTAATAACTCCTTCCCATTGCATTGACACATTAAAAAACTCCTCATCATGCCTGCCAAATCATTTCATCTTGAATCCTCCCATTCCCTACACAACCCAAATACTGGTTTGTGTGCTGGGTATTTCCATGGGGGCTTGAGGGAGGTGGACTCTTTCTCACCAGATGATGGAGTTACTCTGGAGATGCACTAGTCTCTGTGTCCCTAAAAAGTCTCTCTCTCTCTATGAAGACTGGAGAAGAAAATCTGTGTAGATAAGTCACTGACATGAGGAAATCACAATTTAAATTTGCCACGATAGAACAAGTGGTGATTAATTCTGTCTTGTAACTCCCCCTGCAATTTTATTATGGAGTAAAAATAATGTCAAAATATTTGTGATGTTGTTGTTTTGTTTGGGGGGGGGTTGTTAACAAAGTTAATGGTTTGATTCACGGTTAAGATGTTTTTCAATCCATTTGCCAGTTACTAATTAGAACTAAACTTCTAGTAAGCTATTGCAAAGCTGGTAGCTTTAAACAAGTGAATAGTTAAATATATTTCAAAAGTCAGAATGTCTCAGGCTGGAGGAGCTGGCATTAAAGTGTCCTAAATGAATTAATACTTTTAGACTGAATTCTTAGTTGATAATTGGTTTCCTCACAATAACAAAATGTGAAGTTACAAAATTGCAGACTATCCTCCACTGTAGTTCTTCTTTCCTCAGGAATCGTGGACATTTCCTGGATTGGGAATGCCTGGGGAGTTCTCAGGAAAGCACCACTCTCATTTATTTAGACTAAAAACTTCTCCTTGATTTATGGCAACTTTAAAATATTTTCAACTGTCCGCTGAAGAATTAAAAGGCAGTGAGAGGTTTGTGGGTTTTCTTTAGGAGGTGGGTAAGAGTGGAGTTTTATTTAATACTAGCTGCTAATCTCCTGCTGCCTTTTTTTTAAATGATGAAAATGGGATTTAGACAACCTCTGGGAGGGGATGCAATCCAGCATCACTAACTCTGGTTCTTGCTAGAACACCAGCTTTGCTTACTGATTTATATACGTTAGTGCAGGGCTGATTCAAGCACATCCATGGCCTCCTGAGAATCACCTCAGGTTTATCCCCTCCTCCCTATGTAATAATTTTTTCCTCCTGCCTCTGGGATTATAATTAAAACTGTATGTTGGCTGAAATAAAAAACTACTATTTTGGGTGCGGAAGTGGGCTGGTGGGGAGGCTGAGAGCAGGGCAGCAGAGGGAAATGTACATTAGCGCAGCTTTGAGCAAGCTGTGGGGTTGAAGGTGCAGAGAAAGGTTGTGGAGAGAAGGGAGGAAGCAGCAGGAGCACAAAGCAGCAGGCAGCTCTAAGTGGCAGGGCGGCAGTGCCAGAATTGAGGGAAGGGAACTGCCACAATAAGGCAACAGGTGCCATCAGGTGGAGAGAGCAAAAATGACAGGAGACCCAGAAGGAATCTTCTCACCTGAGCAGCAGGAGCCGCTTGGGCAGAGGTTGGCTCAAATCACGAAATTCTTGAGGTCCACAGCTGACAGGAAGGTTGGGGGGTGGGCGGTGAGTCACAGAAAACCCCAGTGGAGGCAGGAGGTGGGCAGCGGAGGGAAGGGGGGAAGGAGTGCAAAGGAAGCCCTGGTCAGTGGTAGTGGATCAGCCTCGCAAAGGGGCCAGAGGAAGCCCCATTTGGGGACAGGAAAGCAGCTCCATGAAAAAGATGAGAGCGGCTCAGGAGAGGAACCTGCTGTGAAGGAGCAGAGCAGTGTCCTCAAGGGAGGAGGGGCCCTAGATCAAGCCCAACCAGGGGCTACAGACCCCTGTCAGAAAGGGTCTGGTAAAAGGCTCTGATTAGGCCGGAACAGCTACCAGGAGGGGGTGGAAAAACTTCTCAGCCAAGGGCTACAATAGGAGCATCAGGTAAGGCAGGCAGGAGCCACAGCCTCTTCCTAGGTAGTATTTTAATGCCTTTCTCCTTGGCCCCCTTTTTTTCCTCTTAAATCTTCCTTTTCATTTATATCCCACCAGTTGTGTGCATGTGGCTGGGCTGGTGCCCCAGTGCTGGGAAGTGGCAAAATGTAGCCAGAAGGGTTTTGAGTCTTCGAGATACAGCGAGAGGTTCAGCTCAGCTTGCTCACACTGTCCCTTTGCGTGCAGTACAGAGGGGGGAAATGAGGAGCAGGAGCCGAACACTCTTTCTCACTGCCTCCCTGTGAGGGGTCCCTCCCACCCCAGGTGCAGCCTGTCACCAGTGGGTCTGCAGCTTCTGACACATAGTCTAGAACTGATCCTGCAAGAGCTAACAAAATAACCAGCTCTTCAACCTATGTTAATCTCCCTGTTGTTCCCCTACGACTCACTTGTTAATGGCATTTGTACAATTTCCTGTAGAGACCACACGAAGGTCAAGGGGAGCTTTATGAAAAAGGCTGACACACTCTTATGCTTCTGAAAGCTGGAACCGAACTAACACATTGCTCACCTCTGCTGTCACTGAATGGAGAAACTCCCAGCCGTGAAATCCAAAGAGAACATGGCTTCTTACTAATATGCAGCCTTCTGACATCTCTCTTCCTAGTCATTGGGTGACCAACCATTCCCATCAGCGATTTTCTCTCTTTTTTCAATCTTTCCCCATAAAGCTTTTCCCAAAGGACATTTTTCACTGCATGTGGAAATGCTGGGTAGACCTTTGTCAATTTCTTTTAGCTGCAGGACTTGGTTAATCTAGATGCTTTATCATTCATAATAATAATAATAATAATAATAATAATAATGAATAATAGTTTGTGTTGTGCAAGCATCTAAAGGCTCCAGTCAGGATTGAAACTGCATTGTGCTAAGTACTGTACAAACACATACAAAGACCATTCCTGTCCCAAACAGCCAAGATGAGGAAAGTGGGTGTGACAGACAAGAAGAGGGATGCGGGCAGAGAGGATACATGGTTACACCATTAGTGCCCTACACAACTTCCAAATCATCTCAAGTAGCTTTGTTCCCCTGTTGAACATGTAAAAATCACCTGTACCTGACTGTGGTTCAGCTAAGTCATCAATGGTTGGATAATTATTTTTTTTTAAGTTTTACAGCAGAAGTGAATTTTGAGAAAATATTTGGAAACATTTCCACTTGTGTATGTCCATTTTATTATGTTTCTCATGTGTCTGTCTTTTTAGATTGATCATTCTTTGGGCCAAAACTCTGTTTTTGGAAAAAGACTAGCATATTTTGGATGCAACCATAATCTAAATAATAATAATAATAATAATTAATCATAATTAGGGCTGTCAATTAATCGCAGTTAACTCATGCGATTAAGTCAAAAAAATTAATCGCGATTAATCACACTTATAACAATAGAATATCAATTGGAATTTATTAAATATTTGTGAACCTTTTTCTACATTTTCAATATTGGTTTCAATTACAACACAGACTACAAAGTGCACAGTGCTCACTTTATACTATTCTTTTTTATTACACATTTATGCACTGTAAAAATGAGAAACAAAAGAAATCGTATTTTTCAATTCACTTCATACAAGTACTGAAGTGCAATCCCTTTATCATGAAAGTGTAACTTCGAAATGCAGATTTTTTTTGGTTACATAACTGCACTCCAAAACAAAACAGTGTAAAACATCAGAGCCTACAAGTCCATTCAGCCCTACTTCTTATTCTGCCAATCGCTAAGACAAACAAGTTTGTTTACATTGATGGGAGATACTGCTGCCTGCTTCTTATTTACAATGTCACCTGAAAGTGAGAACAGGCATTCACATGGCACTTCTGTAGCTGGAACTGCAAGATATTTACATGCCAGATATTTTAAACATTCATATGCCCCTTCATGCTTCTGCCACCATTCCAGAGGACATGCTGATGATGCTCGTTAAAATTATAATGCATCAATTAAATTTGTGTTGGAGGGATACTTGTATGTCTCCTGCTCTGTTTTACTGGCATTCTGCATATATTTCATATTATAGCAGTTTCGGATAATGACCCAGCACATGTTCATTTTAAGAACACTTTCACAGCAGATTTGACTAAACGCAAAGAAGGTACCGATGTGAGATTTCTAAAAATAGCTACAGCACTCTACCGAAGTGCCTTCCAAAATTTGAGAGGGACGAGGTGTGGAGCATGGTTTTAGAAGTCTTAAAAGAGCAACACTCTGATGCGGAAACTATAGAACCCAAACCACCAAAAAAGAAAATGAACCTTCTGCCAGTGGCATCTGACTCAGATGATGAAAATGAACATGCATCAGTCCACACTGCTTTGGATTGTTATTGAGCAGAACCCATCATCAGCATGGATGAGTTGAAGCATGAAGGGACATTTGAATCTTTAGCGCATCTGGCACGTAAATATCTCACAATGCCAGGTAAAACAGTGCCATGCGAACGCCTGGTCTCACTTTCAAGTGACATTGTGAACAAGAAGCAGGCAGCATTATTATCTCCTGCAAATTGTAACCAACCTTGTTTGTCTGAATGATTGGCTGATCAAGAGGTAGAACTGAGTGGACTTGGAGGCTCTAAAGTTTTACATTGATTTATTTTCAAATGCAGGTTTTTTGGTACATAATTCTATATTTGTAAGTTCAACCTCCATGATAAAGAGATTGCACTACAGTACTTTTTTGAGGTGAATTGAAAAATACAATTTTTTTTGTTTTGTACAGTGCAAATATTTGTAATAAAAATAAATATAAAGTAAGCACTGTGCACTTTGTGTTGTAATTGAAATTAATATATTTGAAAAGGTAGTAAACATCCAAAAATATTTAAAATAAATGGTATTCTATTGTTGTTAAACAGCACAATTAACCGTGATTAGTTTTGTTAATCACATGATTAATTTTTTTAATCGCTTGACAGTCCCAATAATAATAACCAGCAGTGTGTTTAACGTGCCATCAAGGATAAGGTCCTATACACTGTGTCTCTTCAGATGGTGACATTTTCAGAACTGTCCAATTTAGTCATCTTAGTATTTATGTTTATCTTTTCCCACAAGGAGTTATTTTTTCTAGTCAAGGTGAACAATACCAAATGACTTCTCTAGAAATGGGGAAAACAGGCAACAGGCCTAATTTTGCATTTATGCAGAACTGTCATTGGCTTCAAAAGGCTGAGATAACATTTCAACAAAGTGTGGAACTCCCTTTGTGACCAGAAGAAGTCCACCATACCCGGCTGTTCTCCACTAAGAAATTCCGAGGAGGAGCAGTGTATGTGTGTGTTGGGGAGAGGGTTGTGAGCAGACTGCACTCTGTTAAGAGATGTAGAAGTGGGTGTACTTCCCTTGCTTACAGAGGAGCTCTGGAGGGAATTCGCCCATCCTAAGGCAGAATGCCTCATGGTGATTGCTCTGGTTTGATGCAGCTGTGCACTTCCCATAGCTGTGGACTATGGCTAACCGGCATGATCTGGCCCTAAATGAAACATAACACAACATTTTTTCTGTACCTATATTTGCTGGAAGGCACAATCAAGGCAGTTTTAGGTCTCCCCAATAATGTACAGAAATACCCAGAAGCACAAGTTACCAACAAATGTTTTATTTTCAGAAGTGTTTTTTGGATTGTCTTGTCTTTTGCATTGCTGTGATAGTGTGTAGACTCAGACTGTCCTTGCTGGACGTAGCCACATGTTATCAGAGGCAGCGTGTTTTCTTCATGTCAGACTCGGGCTATGCAAACATCCAAGAAATTGAATGATGTGATTAATAACTGAAGAACTACTGGCTGTTGGGGATTACACAGTGTGTGATCCAGAGTGTTTCTTCATATTTCGAATGTACAGAATAATACAAAAAGATGTAAAATAAAAAAAATAACAGTACGTACAGTTGTTTACACTACAGTGCAAATCCATGTCAATAATACTGTATGTATATTACATACAGTATTTTAGAATATCCACCAGTTCATATTTGCTAAAACAATGAGGAATCCTTGTGGCACCTTAGAAACTAAAAAAAGCTGCAGAATTGGAATTAATTTGCAAACTGGACAACATCAGATTAGGCCTGAATAAAGTCTGGGAATGTCTGCGTCATTACAAAACCTAAACTTAAATTTCCACAATACTAATTTGTCCCTACTGTTATTCACACCTTCTTGTCAACTGTCTGTATTGGACCACTCTGACCACTTCAAAAGTTATTTTTCCTCCCTTGGTATCCTGCTTTTAATTGGTTTATCTCATTAGACTGACCTCACACTCGGTAAAGCAACCCCCGTCCTTTCATGTATTTATACCTGCTGCTGTATTTTTCACTCCATGCATCTGATGACGTGAATTCTAGCCCACGAAAGCTTATGCCCTAATAAATTTGTTAGTCTCTAAGGTGCCACAATCACTCCTCGTTGTTTTTGCTGATACAGACTAACACGGCTACCACCCTAAAACTAGTTTATATTTGTCTTTACTCATACTATACTGAGTAGTAAGGACTTTATTTAAATCAGATCTGATTAAACAGCATATCAAAAACTATGACAATGAGAGATTACTCTGAGACAAAAACTACATTAAGATGGGGTTAAGGATGAGAGCTCATAGCAGTAATTTAGGGTAAAATACTTCACAGGGATGTTGTCATTATCCTCAAAACAAGCAATAGAAACTCAAAAAAGTCATAGCTAAAGTTCCATTTTAAAAAAATCAAAACCTGTTAAAAGTGTGGAAATGCTCAGGTAAGGCACTCAAGCAATCTTACTTTGTTCTGTAGCAGGTAATAAACACATCATTATGGTTAAGAAATTGTGGTTTGGTATCTGTGGTCCTATATTAGATTAAACCGATTATTAAAGACATTAGATTTTTCTTTATTTTGAACTCATGGGATATGGTGGTCCTAAGCTGCTCCTGCAGAGGGAGAATCCTCCCATAGTCAGTTGTGGTTCCTTTATGTCCCCTGTATGCCACTAGAGTGAATACAGGAGCTGGGATCTGAATTGGGCTTCATGTTTTCGCTGAGTACTTTATAGGTGCTATGTGTTTGTGGGATGGCTGAGTGGAGAATGAAAATATGTGACTTGCTAGGCAAAGCTGTATTTTTTTTTTTGGAAGAAGGAAAGTCTGTGGTCAAAGAAATGAGACCACACGAGAGGCTCTGATTTTGTGGCAGGAAATGCTTTCTGAAGATTTAGGGTTGAATTCTGCAGCCTTTTATTATGCAATTTCCCATTAAAGCCAAGGGACAAATTCTAGGCTCCTTCATTTCCTCCATCCCCATCATGAAATGAACTAGCTTGGCTATGTAAGTGCAGGAATATGACCTTTTCCCAGGAGGGCTGGTCATCAGGGCTTACATACAAGAGGCAGCACTGTTTCAACTAATTGTACAATCCCATCCAACCCCCTGGGTACATAGTCAGGCAGCTGCCCTGACCATGCTGTGATTTTTAGGAGCTATCTCAAGCACAGCTAGCATGTGTACATCTACCGGAGCTGGGAATCACACCTCGCAGCCGCTGTATAGATGTGCTCTGTATGGGTAACTACAGGGCCGGCGCTTCCATCAGGCGATCCAAGGCAGTCACCTAGGGCTCCAGGATTCGGGGGGCTGCATTTTGTGCGCTCCCCACGGGGCTCACGGAAGGTTCCGGTTCCGCTCCCATCGCACCGCCGAAGAAGGACCTTCTGCCGACGTGCCGCGGAAATTGAGCAATTAAGCAATTGAGCAGCTCAATGACTGCCGCTGTTGCCTGTGGCATTTCGGCAGAGGGTTCTTCTTCGGCGGCGCGATGGAAGCAGAACCAGAAGTTCCCACACGCCCTGTGGGCAGCGCACAAAATGCCACCCCCCGAATTCTGCCTCGGGCGCCAGAAACCCTGGCGCTGCTCCTGGGTAACTAACATCACGTTGGCATGTGTTCACATGACATCTGTGTGTGATGGTTTACACAACTGACCAGACTGAATAGACAACTTGAAATAACAAAGGTTAATTACTTTCTTAAGACCCTTTGTGTGATTAAAAGAATCCACTGAAAAAATGTAGGAATTTCCTATGATTCATCAAACCATTTGCTCCCTTCCCACCTGCTCGTCACTAGCCAACTTTTGTTTATTTACAAAACTTTTTCAATGTGTACACCTCTCCAAAAGCGATTATGTCTGCTTCACAAGGATGTATCTGACATTTGCTTGTAACAAGCAAGCTCATGAATATATTTATATAGAAGGAACATTTTAAATGATTACTAAAATGTAATTAATTACTATGGATGCAGAAAGATTTTATTAGTGTCAGGTCACACTGCCATGACATGAAACTGAATGCATGAAACAATTGCAAATGTTATTTAAAAGGTGGTGGGGAGGAATGAAAAATATAACAGTGGAAAACCCCTAAAAGGACTGGCACAAAGGCATAGAAAGAGTTGCTTCAGGTCTCAAAGTATGGGTGAAATAAGAAAGTGTTAAAAAAAATAGGAACGTGAGTCTTAATAGGGAACTCTGTTTATTCCAACTAAAACTACTTTGCCAAGTATTAAAAGTAAATCATATTACAGATGTAATAATTGGAGATATACCAATCTCCTAGAACTGGAAAGGACCTTGAAAGGTCATTGAGTCCAGCCCCCTGCCATCACTAGCAGGACCAATTTTTGCCCCAGATCCCTAAGTGGCCTCCTCAAGGACTGAACTCACAGTTGTGGGTTTAGCAGGCCAATGCGCAAACCACTGAACTATTCCTCCCCCTTGCATCATAAGTGACCCATTAAATTTTTGTTTTCATGCTCACTGTTGACGATGTGATATGCACTTCAGTTATAGTAAATAAAACACTAAGCCCATTAATGCTGCATAAAGTGATAGTGGTTTGATCCAGTTTTCTCTGAAGCAACAAAAAAACTAAATTGCCAGGTGTGTTCATATGAATAGCAGATATGAAAATGAGATTCTACATATCACCTGAGGGGAAGGTTCATAAGAACAGGTAAGGTGTGGGTAAGAATTGTCACAGGACATGTTTGTTTTAAACAGAAGTTTTACTTAAAATTGTTCAAAGATCAAAAATATGTTCAAGCACCACACCCAAGAGAAAAGAAAAATCTGTATCCCAGGCTCTCTGGTTATTCACTCAGTCATTCTTGTAAAATGTTCTGGGTGCTACTGCTGCTGTAATCTACATTAACTTTCCCATTTTATATACTCAACAACAATAACCCTGCTTTTCAGAGCTTTAATCCTGCAACTACTCCTCCAAAAACCAGGAAATGGATTTCTCCTCATCCTAGAAATACTCACCAGCAACATGCCTGTAAAATGTGTGAAACCATTTATTCCCTATTGCACTTGGGGTCTGAGTCCCATTTTCTTTTGTTTTGTTTTCTTTCGAGGTGGACCCGAAAGACTATTTCTAAGGGCTGGTATTCTGACCCAGCAATCCCTTCCTGCAATACCAGACATTCAACACCTGCTCCCCTTTTAATGTACTGCTTCCTCCCATAATTACAGACAGGTACAAAACTTTGTCACCTCACTATCTACCCTCTTTTCCAGATCATTTATGAATATGTTGAACTGCACTGGTTGCAGTATAGATCTTTGGGGGACCCTGCTATTTACCTCTCTCCACTGTGAAAACTGACCATTTTTTCCTAAACTTTGCTTCCGATCTTTTAATTGATCCATGAGAGGACCGTCTTTCTTATCCTACGACTGCCTATTTTGCTTAAAACCCTTTGCTGAGGTACCTCGTCAAAGGCTTTCTGAAAGTCCAAGTACACTATATCCACTGGATCAACCTTATCCACATATTTGTTGATCCCCTCAAAGAATTCTAGTAGATGGTGTGTTGACTCTTCCCCAACAAATCATGTTCATCTAAGGCCACGTCTATACTTACCCGCCGGGTCGACGCGGCGAGTTCGACTTCTCGGAGTTCGAACTATCGCGTCTGATCTAGACGCGATAGTTCGAACTCCGGAAGTGCCGCGGTCGTCTCCGGTACTCCACCGCGGCAGGAGGAGTTGCCGGAGTCGACCTGGGAGCCGCGGAGTTCGCTTCCACGGCGTCTGGACGGTAAGTCATTCGAACTAGGGTAGTTCGAATTCAGCTACGTTATTCATGTAGCTGAATTCGCGTACCCTAGTTCGAACCAGGGGCTGTGTGTAGACCAGGGCTAGGTGTCTGATGCTTCTGTTCTTTACTAGAATTTCAACTAATTTGCATGGTACTGAAGTTAAGCTTACTGGCGTGTAATTGCATCTCTAGAGCCTTTTTTTTTTTTAAATCAGTGTTACATTAGCTGACTGCCAGTCACCTAGTACAGAGACTGATTTAAGTGATTGGTTACATACCACAGTTAGTAGATCTGCAACATCATATTTGAGTTCCTTCAGGACTTTTAGGTGAATACCATCTGCCCCTGTTGACTTATTAATTTATCAGTTTCTTCCAAAACCTCTTCTACTGACACCTCAATGTGCGACAGTTCCTCAGATCTGTCACCTAAAAAGAACGGCTCAGGTGTGGGAATCTCCCGCACATCCTCTGCACAGAAGATCGATGCAAAGAATTCATTTAGTTTCTTTGCAATGACTTGGTATTCCCTGAGTGCTCCTTTAGCAGCTCAATCATCCAGTGGCCCCACTGATTGTCTGGCAGGCTTCCTCCTTCTGGAGTACTTAAAAAATTGATGTTAGTTTTTGTGTCTTTTGCTAATTGTGCTTCAAATTCTTTTTTCGTCTCCTAGTTACACTTTCATATTTGACTCAATTTGTCCACATCCTTCCTGAAATGTGGCGCTCAGAACTGAACACAATCCTCCAGTTGAGACCTAATCAGCATGGAGTAGAGCGGAAGAATTACTTCTCGAGTCTTACTTACAACACTCCCGCTAATACATCCCAGAATGACATTTGCTTTTTTGGCAACAGTGTTACATGGTTGACTCATATTTAGCTTGTGGTCCACTATGACCCCCAGATCCCTTTCTGCAGTACTCCTTCCTAGGAAGTCATTTCCCATTTTGCATGTGTGCAACTGATTGTTCCTTCCTAAATGGAGTACTTTGCATTTGTCCTTATTGAATTTCATCCTATTTATTTCAGACCATTTATCCAGGTTGTCCAGATCATTTTGAATCCTATCCTCCAAAAAACTTGTAACCCCTCCCAGCTTGGTATCATCCATGAACTTTATAAGTCTACTCTCTATGCCATTATCTAAATCATTGATGAAGATATTGAATAGAACCAGACCCAGAACTTATCCCTGCGGGACCCCACTTCTTATACCCATCCAGCATGACTATGAACCACTGATAACTACTCTCTGGGAATGGTTTTCCAACCAGTTATGTACCCATCTTGTAGTAGCTCCATCTAAGTTGTATTTCCTTAGTTTATGAGAAGTTCATGTAAGACAGTATCAAAAGCTTTACTAAAGCCAAGATATACCATGTCTACCATTCCCCCCATCCTCAAGGCTTGTTAACCTGTCAAAGAAAGCTATGATGTTAGTTTGACACAATTTGACAAATCCATGCTGACTATTACTCATCACCTTATTGTCATCTAGATGTTTGCAAATTGATTGCTTTATTATTTGCTTCGTTAGCTTTTGAGGGAGTATCACTGGCTCACTATCTCTCTGACCCATTTGTCTATGGTCAATGAAAACCATTCCTCCAGGAAATGGGGAATCCTGCCCCCTAGCTTCAGTTCTGGGCAGATATCTACAAGATCTTTCTCAAAGTAAATTTTGGGGGAGGGGAAGGGCTGAAGTCCCTCCAGACTATACCCTGGACCTCTATTCCACCGTTTTTCTTTGGGGAATCTGTCATACCTTTGCTGCTACCTCTGTGAGGATGAGGTGTGAAAGAAGTGTCTCCATCTGAAGGCTGGTCTATACGCTCTCTAGTGGGCACTTAGTAGGGCAGGGAGAGACTGTTTGGTTTGTGCCACATTGTCAGCCAGCAGCTTCTCCAGATTTTCTCCAAAAAGGAGGAAGCCTGCAAACTTGGCCAAGCATAGGACCTGCTTAGAGTTAGTGTCCATCTTCTAGGGTCAGAGCCATAGCTGGCAGCTGGCTACATGGCTTGGGTAGAGAAACGTATTGTATCCTGTTGTGTATTTGGTTGTCATGGGTTTTGTTACTATGGCAACTGAGTTAGACTATTAAGGGATAGCTCAGCCGGTTTCAACCGGCTGAGTGAGCTCTCTGTTTCTGTAAATAAAATGGAGGTTTTGGTTAGCTGTCTGCTCTCTGGCCTCAAGTGATTGCTTCCTACACCGGCTGCCCCAAGGATATAACACTGGCGATGAGGGTGGGATCCTGGTGCTGCTCCAGTAACAGAAGGAAGTAGAAGTCAAGGTAAAGACCAAACAAAGAAAAAAAGCTGCTTGTTTGCACTGACTGTGAAAGTGAAACTAAAAATCATGGCTACTCTGACCAGGCCCCTGGAGCCTTTTGATGAGAATACAGAGCAGTGGCATGTGTATACTGAGCGTTTTGAGCTTTTTGGTATTGCAAATGACATTACAGAAGCGAAGAAGGTGCCAATATTCTTAACTGTTGTAGGGGCTAAAACCTACTCTCTGCTACGCAGCTTACTACACCCTGTTAAGCCTGAGACTAAATCTTACAGTGACATTGTGGAAATCCTGGGGTCTCATTTCTCCCCAAAACCACTGGTAATTGTTGAAAGATATAGGTTCCACAAAAGAGACCAAAAGGAAGATGAAACAGTTGTACAATTTGTAGCCATTTTAAAAAAGCTAGCAGAACACTGTGAATTTAAAGAGATGTTAAATGATGCCCTGCGTGACAGGTTAGTGTGTGGCCTCTGCAGTGAAGCTATATGGAAGCGTCTACTGACAGAGGCTCAGCTTACATTACAGAAGGCTGTTGATATTGCTGTCTCCATGGAACTGGCTACAAGGGAGGCACAATACATCGGTGTATCCCCTAGGGTGCAAAAAGTGTCACAAGAACTGACCCACAAAACGGTGCAGAGTCAAGAATGTTACCACTGTGGTAAGCTGGGTCACCAGGCATCAGAATGCTGGTGTAAGGACCTGGTGTGTCGACACTGTGGCAAAAAGGGACACATTGAGTATGCCTGTAAACAAAAGAAAAAGAGGCCTGTGGTCTGGCCGACAAAAAGAGGAACCTTGCATACCCTAGAGCAGACCCAGGATGATCAAGGTGACACCTCCTCACAAGAGGAAGTGCCACTGCATGTTTTGTCTTTGGCAGCGGGCTCACATGAATACTGGGTAACCCCCTTATTGGAGGGCAAACCTATACGCATGGAACTAGACACCGGTGCAGCTGTCTCGCTGGTTCCTGAGACTGTGTATAAGGAAAAGCTACAGCATCTTCCGCTTAAGGCAACAAAAACTGTTCTGAAGACGTATACAGGTGAAGCTGTGCCCATGTTGGGCACTATTGATGTTAAGGTGGAGCTCAATGGACAGGCGGCTAAATTGCCACTGTTTGTGGTGAGAGGTGACTACCCAGCCTTAATGGGTAGGTCTTGGCTTGGGAAGATTCAGCTGAACTGGGCAGAAGTGCACCGGATGACTAAAGAAGAAACCAGTCCAACCCCTATACTAAGGAAACATGCTGCTGTTTTTGGAGATGATTTGGGAAGTATGAAGGGAATCACTGTGACATTGAACATTAAACCTGGCAGTCCACCAAAATATCTGAAAGCCCGAACTGTGCCATATGCCATCAGGCCAAAAGTTGAAGCAGACCTGGAGCACCTGGTCACCAATGGAGTCCTAATACCAGTTACCCATAGCTCATGGGCCACTCCTATCATTCCAATAGTGAAGAAAGATGGCTTTCTCCGGATTTGCGGTGATTTTAAAGTCACTGTCAACCCAGTGCTGTGTGCAGAGCAATACCCGCTTCCCCGCATCGATGACCTCTTCGCAGGCCTGGCTGGGGGACAAAAATTCAGTAAGATTGATCTGAGTCAAGCATATTTACAGATGCACGTCGATGAAAAGTCCCAAGAGTTGTTGACTATTGTGACTCATAAGGGGCTTTATCGATACTGTCGCCTACCCTTCGGAATCACATCGGCTCCCGCCCTGTTCCAGAGGGCTATGGACCAGATCTTGTGTGGCTTGTCAGGAGTTCAGTGCTATCTGGATGATATCCTGGTCACTGGAAGAAATGAAGAGGATCACTTAAAGAATTTAGAGGCTACCCTACAAAGACTGGAAGAGTATGGCCTACGAGTTCGCAAAGACAAGTGTGAATTCTTCAAGCCCTCTGTTGAATATTTGGGACACATCATCGATTCTGCAGGTCTTCATAAGGCCCCTGCAAAAGTTAAAGCTATTGTGGAGGCTCCCCCACCTCGAAATGTAAGCCAGCTACGCTCATTTCTAGGACTACTGAACTATTATGGAAAGTTCATCTCAT
Organism: Mauremys mutica; assembly: GCF_020497125.1. Taxonomy (NCBI): domain Eukaryota; kingdom Metazoa; phylum Chordata; order Testudines; family Geoemydidae; genus Mauremys; species Mauremys mutica. Next base: position 237,090,067 of record NC_059073.1, read on the forward strand.
AGTTAGCCACACTGCTAAAACCACTTCATGAGCTCCTTGGGCAGAACAAGGCCTGGAAGTGGACTGAAGCCTGTGATGTTGCATTTAACAAAGCTAAGGATGCATTGTTAAATTCTGAAGTTCTAACGCACTTTGATCCATCCTTACCCCTGCAATTGGCCTGCGGTGCTTCCCCTTATGGAGTGGGAGCGGTCGTGTCACACATTATGCCTTCGGGAGAAGAAAGACCTATTGCTTTTGCTTCACGCACTCTAAGCAAAGCAGAAACTAACTACGCCCAAATCGAACGTGAGGCATTAGGAATTGTTTTTGGAATTAGGAAGTTTCATCAGTACCTGTTTGGGCGAAAGTTTACTCTTCTTACAGACCATCGACCTCTGACATCAATTTTTGGACCCTACACAGGCATTCCCCCATTAGCTGCTAGTCGTATGCAACGTTGGGCATTGATACTTTCTGCACACACATATGAAATCAAATATCGGAAATCCACTCTGCACGGCAATGCAGATGGCCTCTGAAGGTTGCCTTTACCGGTCAAACATCAAGATAGTGCCCAAAAGGAAATCTTCTACTTTGAACAGGTAGAGAATACACCCATCACTGCTACTCAGATAAAGAAGGCAACCCGCGTTGACCCAGTATTATCCCAAGTTATGGACCTGGTGATGCATGGAAAATCTCGACAAACCTCTCCGGTCTCACCCGACCTTGTTCCCTACATGTCCAGGCGGACGGAGTTATCGGTCCAATCTGGTTGCTTGTTGTGGGGGAGGCGTGTCATTATTCCACCACCCCTGAGATCACAGATGTTAGAACAGCTACATTCCGGTCACTGTGGAATAGTGCGCATGAAGGAAATTGCACGAAGCTATTTTTGGTGGCCTAGATTGGACAGTGCTATTGAAGAGAAGGCAAAAGCTTGTATGTCATGTCAGAGTGTAAGAAATGCACCCCAGTGGGCACCCCTACACCCATGGGACTGGCCTGAAAACCCGTGGCAACGTATTCACGTTGACTTTGCTGGCCCCCTTGAAGGAAGCATGTTCTTGGTGGCAGTAGATGCCCATTCTAAATGGCCAGAAGTCTCTATAATGCAGTCCACTACTGCAGAGAGTACTATCCAAAAACTACGAGGACTCTTTAGTCGTTTTGGTCTGCCAGAACAACTTGTGAGCGACAACGGACCGCAGTTCGTCTCTCAGGAGTTTCAAAATTTTATGAAGGCAAATGGGATACACCACATCACGTCAGCACCATATCATCCGTCCACCAACGGATTAGCTGAAAGATTTGTGCAGACAATGAAAAACGCTTTGAAATCAGCAAAGGGACAACACTCCATTCAAAAGCGTCTGGATACCTTCTTACTTTCCTATAGAAACACACCTCATGCTACGACCCAGGCTTCCCCAGCCTTTCTAATGATGGGACGACAGCTGCGCACACTTGCTTTGATCTGCTGAAACCTTCTGAACCCAGACAAACTGTGCAACATCAGCAGCAATATCAAGTAATCAGACGGGCACCCAGAGCAAAAGACCGAACCTTTAGCCCAGGGCAGCCAGTTTTGGCTCGGAATTATACTTCCAGAGCTAAATGGGTCCCGGCCACAGTCATCACTCAAACAGGACCTGTTTCCTATACAGTCCGGACTGCAGAGAATCTTACCTGGCGGCGACATGTAGATCAGCTGTTGCCAGGTCATGCCAGTCTTCAGGACCCATCTGCAGTTGAGGGGTCTGACTTCACCCCTCCTGGTGAGACACCGAATCATGAGTCACCTGTTCCTGACTGTTCTCCTCCGTTACTGCCGGCAGCTGAGATACCCCTTTGCCCAGCACGAGCTGATACCACCTCCTCACCTATTCGTGCTGCGGACCCTGAGCCCCTAGTACTTTCGGGTGCAACAACACCAGAAGTTCGCCGTAATCCACCTAGAGACAGAAGGCCTCCTCATCGGCTGGATCTTTAGTTAGGGCGAACCCACAGTTATGGGGCAAAATAATCCCCAGGGTTTAGCCGGGAATGGAGGCAGTCTACCCTCCTTCTTTAGTTTAGTGTGTGTTTTATTTAGGGGATGTTCTTATTAGGGGGGGAGGAATATGTTGTGTATTTGGTTGTCATGGGTTTTTTTACTATGGCAACTGAGTTAGACTATTAAGGGATAGCTCAGCCGGTTTCAGCCAGCTGAGTGAGCTCTCTGTTTCTGTAAATAAAATGGAGGTTTTGGTTAGCTGTCTGCTCTCTGGCCTCAAGTGATTGCTTCCTACACCGGCTGCCCTAAGGATATAACATATCCATTGAAGCATTAGGTACAAATGCTGTTGCTAAGGCTACTTTTGTTAACGTGGAGCCAAAGTCAGGATGATCTCTGTCCTTTAGACCTGGAGCCCTTCCAGCCAGGAAAGGAGCTGCTCTTGCAAAGCAGGTAGCTGCCAGGGACACTCAGAGGGTGGCCTCCATCTTTCTATCCTTGGGATCCCTAGGGTAGAACTCCCTTCTGAGGGAATAACCACATCTGTGGTGAGGGATGCTACAGTGGCGCCAACCTTCGGTATCTCAGCAATAGACGCCCTTTGGTTTCTGAATGTTTAGAGAACCTGAAGTCACTCTTGTTAACGTGTGTGCCCTGACCCAGCTTGTTCCATTCATCCCTAATCACTTTCTTAAAGGAGGAGTGGAGGGGTCTCGCAGCTTCAGGGGAGGAGTTTACTCTGAGGCTTACTCTCAGGAGCCCACTCAGGCTGCATGTGAATTGTGGAAACAACATTGCTGCACACAGCTTGAAAATTCAAAGGTGGAAAAAAAATGCTGCATTCCCATCCTTTCTGTTTGGATTCAGAATCTCAGTGGAGGAGGAGACTCAGATTTTTCTCCTGGATTTTTTTGTGCCTTCTCTTTCCCTTTTTGGAACCTTTTTAGGGTGCTTTGGGAGCTTAGACACTCTGCTGCAGCTTTGGTGAGGCCTTTTGCTGCTTGCCTTCAATAGGTTCTGCAGCACTCTTACGAGGTCTGTCTCAGAATCCTCTCCAAACAAAAGCAGAAACAAAGACAGGTAAGTCTTCAGTGGCAATACAGAAGTTTAACAGAATGAAATTTGGCCTGGTTATTATCCTAAAAAAATATTAAAATTTGTAGGACCTAATTCTGCTCTCATTGAAGTCAATAGGAATTTCACAGTTGAGTTTACTGGCACTATGATTCGGCTACTCATGTTTCCAGGACATTATTTATTATGCAATACACAACACAAACTATTGTATCTAGATGCATAGGTGCTGGAACTAGGAAAGCTAGGGGTGCTACGGCAGCCTCCTGGCTTGAAGTAGTTTCTATCATACACAGGGATTGAGTTTGGTTCAGTGGCTTTCAACATCCCCAGTGTACAAACTGTTCCAGCGCCCGCCTTGCTGTGGTTCCCTTTTTTAGAAAAAAGTAAGAAAGATGTGAAATTGATTTTACATATGCAATTATATGGAAGCTTTAGATTATAGGCTACTACAATCTGGTGGGCTATTGTGTTATTGGGAATGGAAAATTCTATAGGGGTGACAATTCATCCCTGTGTAGCACAATGCCCATGCACCACAAATCTCACATAAGATCTCAGGTTTAAGTGTAACTAAAGAGGGGCACAGTCCTTGTGTTGAACCTCCACACAAGGGTGAATTTCACTGTCAGGCCCTGCTATTGGAAGTTGTATCTAATGGGTGTATTGCTGACTTCAGTAAGGTGCAGGGGCGGCTCTAGGTATTTTGCCGCCCCAAGCACAGCAGGCAGGCTGCCTTCAGCAGCTTGCCTGAGGGAGGTCTCCGGTCCCGCAGATTCGGCGGCAGCTTGCGGGAGGTCCGCTGAAGCCGCGGGACCAGCGGACCCTCCACAGGCATGCCGCTGAAGGCAACCTGCCTGCCGCCCTCGTGGCGACTGGCAGAGCGCCCCCTATGGCTTGCTGCCCCAGGCACACGCTTGGCGTGCTGGTGCCTGGAGCCGCCCCTGGTAAGGTGCATGAGAACAGGTGTCTCCTCACACAAAACTAGGCACAGAAGTGGAGTGTTTATGACTTTAAATTGATTGGTTTTAAAATTTGTAAGGCACCTAGAATCCCAGACAGGCCCTGTAAAAACGAATGGAAATATATATAACCATGAAGTTGTAAAAACACAAAAGAACTATGGAGATTGAGAATAACTTGGAGTTTGCATGTGGAAACAATGGCACATGGCCAGTTTAGAATATACATTTCTCTCTCTCTCTCTCTCTCAAAAAAAATTAATTTCTTGGAATTTCCCTGCTCTGTTGTCACAAATTGAACCTGAAGCTGACAGTGCTGGCATTACTCCAGCTTTATAAATAGGGTCAATCCAATTTTTGGCCATGAAATTCATTAACAGACCATGAAATTTGGTCTCCTCCATGAAATCTGGCCTTTGGCTGCCAGCTCTGAAGGCAAAGTGGAGATCAATGGCTGAGGGCAGGCACCTAGCTCTGAAGGGAGCACCGCTGCCAGCAGAAGCATAAAAGTAAGGGTGGCAGTGCCACTACCCCCTAATAGGTTTGTGGCCCCCCTTTGGGTCAGGGCCCCCAGTTTGAGAAATGCAGCTGAGAAATCACACGTTTTTGTGGCTTGGTCATGGCATAAACAACAAATTTCATGGACAGGTACACATCCACAAAATTGCTATGTATGCTGTGACCCCAACCCGTGAAAAATGTGGGATTTCTCTGAAATTTAAGTAGACCCCTATTTATATATGGAATTCACACTGATATAACACTGGAGTAATGTTGTTATGATTCTACTCTTTAACTTTAATCTTAAAGTGTTTATCTTTTTAAACATTCACAATTATTAACTATTCAAAGAGTTAAGGATTTTCACTGACTCCACGCTCCACGTTGCCAGGGAAAATGAATTGCGGATTTTGTCTTTCCCACTGTTGTCTAAGAAATAAACTTACTGGCATATTTTACAAAACACAAATATTGAGCAATATATTTGGGGCTTATCATCTAGGCATTTTGCCGCCCCAAGCACGGCAGGCAGGCTGCCTTTGGTGGGACCAGCGGACCCTCCGCAGGCAAGCCGCCGAAGGCAGCCTGCTTGCCGCCCTCGCAGCGCTGGCAGAGCGCCCCCCGCAGCTTGGCGTGCTGGGGCCTGGAGCTGCCCCCGCTTATCATCTCCCTCCATGTGCCAGTGCAGCAAGTGAACATTCTAATTATCCAGCAAATGTACTTAGTGTCCACAGTTACCCCTTATATGAGCTTCCTCCTAATATGGCTACACCATTCAGGCTCCTGTGCTGAACTAAGCCCATTATAAATATTGGGTGAAATCCTGAGGTCATTGCAAGTCAATGAGAGATATGCCATTGACTTTAATGGGAGCTGTCATAACACTCTCCAGCTTTATTTATAAGACAAAGTGTTAGATGGCTTTAGGACATGCACCTCATCAATACAAAGAATGTTGTGTTCCCAAAAACAAAAATTAGGCCTGGATCCAACAACTGATGGCATGGACTGCGCACACCTCTGCACCCAATTGCAGGATTTAAAAGGAGAAACACTTTTTTCAGCAATCAGTTTGTGAAAAGGATTCTATTTCTGAGAAGTTTCATCACAAGACCAGAAAGTTCACCTGTGATCTTGAATTCTATCATGTCCTCATATCAACTAATTCAATAAAGCAAATGCCATGGTCTGATGGCTTATTGTTGTGAATCAAATGTCCAAAGATGGAATGTGGGCCTCACCCTTTAAAATGTGGCCATGAAAAGGAAATACACTCGGCACCTGCCCAAATCCCACATTTGCACATGCAGTCCATGAGATCACACACCTACTACAGCTACCCAGGAGTACATGCAAATTTTTGGCAGGTGTGGCCATTGCATCCATGTTTGGAAATTTGCTCCAATTCATTTTAAAATACAAAGAGGAAGGTTCAACTTAATATACAAATCGGGCTAATGATACAGATTTCCAGGATACGTTCAGCACTAATTTTAGACTTCTAGCTTCTTCCTTTGTCATAAAATTTCCTCGCCCTATATGTCAAATGGAATTTAAATGCACAAATAAACCCCTAAGTAAAACACAATCACCGAGAAATTAAATACAACTAAAAATCTTTTCCCATCTCACCGTACCCAGTATTAGTATTATACATTATGAAATAAACAGTAAACTGAGGACTCCTCCACTGTACCACATTGACATATGTCATTCACTGAGTTCTTTACTTTTTTCAAAATACTGAATTAAAATTAGTCCAGTTTCAGTTTAAATTGTCCATCAGTCATTCACTTTAAAACAAACTATATTAATTTTGTAAAATATATCCACTTCATGTTCTGTCTGTTGAAGGAATTATACCACTATAATTGCTGTTATATCTGAGTGCCTATTTGTTTAACACTACTGTAAGTGGTACCATGTTTTACACAGTTTATAGAACTCCGGTGTTGGAATCTTATGTTTAATATTAAAGGTAGCTTTTACCCTATAATTTGATGATTAAATAGAGTAAAATGTTGTACAATGGATTAAACTTTCTTGTACTTATATTTTCTCGGCCAGAATGGATTTTCTTTTTTAATAAACCTTCAGTCAGCAACTAAAGGCCCAACATTTCCTCCCAATTACACATGTGCAGTTGCTTTCACCTCTGAATTTTATGAGAGAAGGGTTTGCCCCTTACAATTCCATTTCAATAAGCAAGATGTTACTTCTACATTACAATAGTTCAAGCAATGTTGCAGATGCGCTGGTGAAAAAACATAACTTTTCTATGACCTTGGGCAACACATACGCAGTTCTGGTTTCTATTGTGTCTGGCCCAAGGTTTCTACATGGAAAAACTAAACTGTTTTTTCCGAGTCTGCTCAGTGCATGTTAGTTATGGCTTGCAGCCATATCATCCTGGATTGTGACCTCCCCAGATCTTAATGGAGTCGGTCCTGTTTAACACCACAATAAGAAGCCACCAAGAAAACCCATCATTCCGTAGGAAGTGATGTTAGTGTAGGTGGCATTCTTCCCTTTGAGTCAGTACTATTACACAAAATGTCCCACTAGCAGAGCAGTAGGGGCCACTGTGCTGATGAGATGAAAAGCTATGACCCTTACCACTTGTGATCATTAAAGAGTCAATATCAGTTTTCTCAACATCAGAGTTGTTAAGCCCAGTGTACTCCCTACATTTCACTATGTGTAATTACATTCTAGCTACTTAAATTCCATCTCTAGTTTCAACTGGATAAGCAATTCTTCATATCATCCTGTCTTGAAGTATTGTGTAGTGTTACTATGCATAAACAGCTGTTGCAGTCCAATATATAAACATCTGTATTTGAGTAGGGGGTGAAATAATTTCTGTTAAAATAAACCAAAAACCAAAAACAAAAACCCAAACAAAAATCCCTGATACAGGTATTATATCCAGGCATAACTCATCTGAAGACAACAGTGTTGCTATAGATCAGTGGTTTCCAACCTGTTGTCTGCAGACCCTTGTGGGTCCGAAGACGATGTCTAAAATTTCCAAAGGGGTCTACACCTCCATTTGAAATTGTTTAGAGGTCTGCAAATGAAAAAAGGTTGTAAACCACTGCTAGAAATTAACAGTGTCACAGAGAGCAGAATTTGGCTTCTAATTTGTAAAAGTGCTTTGGGTTTCTTTGGGCTGAGAACTTGCTAGCTATATATATATATAAATAACATATTCTTGTAATGTAACACACACACACAAGTTTGTTGTATACAAATTGAGCAAGACATAGACAAGTCAAATAAAAATAATTAAAATAATGTCATTCTGATTGTAAAATTTGACGTTTAAATTCTCCCATTGGTGTATGGAGATTTAAGCACAGATAGAGGAAAAATAGAATTTTTTAGGCCTTGTCTACACTAGAGAGTTTTGGTGCTTTAACCATGGTGATATGGTACAACCTCCCCATCTAGTGCTGATGGAATTGCACCACTAAAAAGTGCAGACAAATTCAAGTTAGAAAGAGAAAGTTACTCACCTTGCAGTAACTGAGGTTCTTCAAGATGTGTGTCCCTGTGGGTGCTCCACTCTAGGTGAATGTGAAGCAGTACCCATTATGGCTAGTGGGATTTTGGAGTTGTGTGAGGGACAACGGTAGACAGTACCATATGGTCGACTATGGTGTCTGCCGTGGTATCCTGTGATAGCATAATGTTTGGCAAATGTGTAGTTAGAGGTCCACGTGGCCGCCTTGCATATATCTGTAACAGGTACGTTGTGGAGGAAGGCAATGGATGTTGACATTGCTCTAGTAAAATGAGTCCTAACACCCTCTGGTGGTTGAACATTCTGGGTCTGAAAGCAGGATCCCCCCTTTCCCCTGCAAACCAGCAAAGATATAGTGCCATACTTTTTTTGTGTGGACCATGCCTAAGCAAGCAGTTTTACCCGCTGAAAATTTGGGAATCCATATTTATTTATTATCAATTATATTTGCAGCCAATCTAATAAGATGGAAAAGCCAGGGACTGCTTAACCTTGCATATGTGGATAGTGTCTAGTACCTGCCCTAATACAAATAATAAAAAGTAACTGTAGTGAAATTGCAGCTTTACAGAGATTTAGCTGCAACAGATGTAATTTCAATAAAAATGGCAAGCAGCTGAGTAAAATCCTACAGATTTGTTTTTATTGCTGCTGAAGATGGCAATAGAAATTACCTTGTTTGTACTGAGACTCGGGTGGGAGGGGCTGCATAAGTGAAGTTTTCTCATGTGGTCGAAAGGCAAATATTATGCGATTTATCCTCAGAGCTATTTGGCAATTCCAGAGATGCTGGAAAACTTTACACTATTACAGAGAAACATTTTCTACATATTCTCATAACGATGTGTGTATATATAAAACTTCTTAAAGTGATACACATAGCATTCCTGACAGATACAAAACCAGACCGCAATCAGTGTAGCCTAGTGCACTCTTTCTGGGCCTTGTCTACACTGGAGATCTGTCCTGATTTCAGCCATTAGTGGCCAGCCACAAATCAAAGTGAGTTGGTGTAACTTCCCTACCATGGAGACAAGGAAAGCCACTATTTGCACCAGTGGCACTTACCCTTGCTGAAACTGACCAACTATATCAGTGGCTGGCCACTGAGGGCTGAAATAAGGACAGATCTCCAGTGCAGGCAAGACCTTATTTATGAGACGGGTGAGCTACACGCACAGCTGGCTACCAATGGCTGGAATTGGAGCAAATAACATTTGGTCTTATTTTGATGCGTCATGTTTTTGGCTAGAGGTAAGCCTGTGGAGTGGTATTTCCATCGGGACCTAGGTATTTCTGCAGAAAATAATAATTATAATAATTCTACTTCAAAGATATTCCCAATAAGGCAGATGACCACTGTAATTTCACCAGATGAAATTACCTTGGCACCTCTGGGAAGCAAACTGATGTATGTTATGAGAAAAACATGCAAGATAAGGAGCTGGCTACCTTTTAGGAGAACACTATGGACTAAACCCTGCCTTCAGCTATGCATGTGCAATTCCCATTGAGGTCAGAGGGATTTGTACATGCCTATCAGCAGAATATCGTCTCTTGTTTAGATGTCATTGTGCGGAATTTACTTATTTCTTCAAATGGGCAGGATTTGGCCCTTTAAGTAGACTTTCATAAATGCAGGCCCTCAGCTGCCCCTTCCCATTGTTTTCATGCTCAAAGTAAAACAAAAGTGGAAACACATGGATTAAGATTTGTATTTAGGATGGTATTGCCTCACCTTGCAAGGGCCTCCACACTTTAGCCCCAAGTTAATTCCTTTATGAAGCCTCAGTGGTTTGAACTGCAGAGAATCTTCTAAGGGCCTTCTGCATGGGGATGAGATTTGCCCTCATGTGAGCACCACCAGCACTCTGGTTTTTTTTCTTTTTCTCGCCTATCCATTTCTCAGCACAGTATCACTAATATAAGCTATGGTGTTTTGGACCCCTACTGTATAATACAGGCATACTGTTCTCTAATGAGTGAAGTGCTTTGGGATCCTGCGTGATGAAAGGTGCTATAGGAAAGTGAAATATTATATTGGTCTATATTAATCTGCATATTTTAAAGGGTACTATAATCAGCCAAAGAGACATTTCATGGTGATTTAACTAAAAAAACACACTTTATTTAATAGTCTTACTTTGTACCATAATCTTTGGGTTTACTGAGATTTCTGATCTACTTAGAGAGTTTATTCTGGATGTTTCAGGGATACCTAGTTATGAGTATCACTTGTGATTTTACATAGGATATAACTGCAGTAATCCAGGCACTGTAGCCATAACAAAATTATAACACTGCCTTCACTGCCAAAGTTTGCAAAAGAATAACAATTCCTTTATCTCAAAGGCCACTGCAGGCTTCAATTTGCTGGCAAACACGCACGTTATGCTAAGAGAGACATAGTAACCAGGTACTGATCCAATAAGCAGAAAGAATTTGGCAAGTTAAGGTACTTACATTCCATGTGAACTAGGTCACTACTACTCAGCATCAAATTGCTCATATGAGATTAATTACATTTAGTGACACCATGAAGATTTCTATAGTGTTGCTGGAAGCATGGCCCATTTGATGAATTTTTATTTTTCAAGAAAATAGAACTGTATTTATTTCTTAATATACTTAACAAAAAGTAACTAACCAGGAAAGCAGGATCCTTTTAGGAAAAAACCTGAACGACTAAACTGCACATTGCATTACAGTTTCGAGTAGTTCTATTCCAACCTCTCAGTTTTCAGTGAGACAAATAGAGATAAAGCTAAAATGCAAGAACTGTGCGAGTGGGGAAGCACAAATGAATGCTTCCCAATCCAATCAGGGACATCAAATTAGGCAACAAATGAAGTTTTTCATTTTGTGGTCTGCAAAATAAAAATAAATATTTAAGAATTTTACTTTTTATATCATTAGAGGCTCTCGAAAGGTTTTACAAATATTAATTGATGCCATCACTTTTGTAAATCAGATTGAATTACATTACACCCATTTTCAGAGGTGAGATTTCAGGTGCTAAAGCACTAATAGTTCTGACTGACTTCAACTGGTATTTTGGGTGGTCAGCAATTAAATCTGGCTTTATTAAGTGGAGAGAACAGTGAGCAAGCCAGAATTCCCAACTCCTAATTTCATGCTTCAACCACTTGATAAGAATTTTCTCCGTTGAAGCTTTGGAGACACTTGAAACAAAACATAGAAGAAAATCTTAATTCAAGGCTAATATAAAATCATGGAAACTAAAAGGGCCTGGTCCTTTGGCTGGAACTTGATCCAACTAATTTTTATTTTTGATAATGTAACACAGTAGATGGTCCATTTTCCCTCTTTCCTACAAGAATGTATTTTCTTAATAGGAAATTCAAGTTTCTGCTGGTTTCCAGAACAGTCTGCATAAGCATTCTCCTTCATACCTATTCTTGAAGAACAAGAAAACATTGACCTCCTAATTGTTTGTCATATACAAGGTCACACTTTCAAAGTCCTGTCCAATAACTGAGCCATGGAAAATATGCATGTACCCATTTCACATGCAAAATGATTTTTGCCTGTGAGTGAGTAAAATCCATGTACTCCCATGTGCACAGATACACAGAGAAATTTCATAGTTACACAAACATGTTTATGCTCACTCACAACTATGGTATTTGATGGGTACTGTGCACATTGTGTGGCATATCCATTGCAGACACCATGAAACAATGGGACCCACAGACTACAACTTAGCTTGAGAACCCCTGTTTATTTTAGGCTGGATAATCCCAAAAGAAACAAGTGTGTCTTTTTCATGCTTCAAGAGACCCAGAAGGCTGTGGCTGCAGAGCAGGTCAAGTTGACCTATTTGAGAGTCACTGTGCCCGGCACAATAGACTTCCTTCTCACGAAAAAAATAAAAAATGAAAAAATAATTACCAACATTGCTGAGAAGGCCCTTTGTGTCAATGGGTGAGATATCTACAGTGAGGAGCCCTCAGTGGTGGAAATCACGTTCTCTATTAGCCAAATTCAGACCTGTTTCGAGCGCAGTTCTGTTGATTTCAATGGAGCTGCACACTCTTTTACAGCAGTAATGAATCTGGCCAAATGTGTTGGTTTCTGTTGGCTAATTAAAATTTGACTGAATTTAAAAATATGTTGGAGAGCGTCCCTTCAGTAACTGATACCTGAATGATTTGTTTTGCTGGTAATAGTTTTATTGCATCTCTATTTACATTCACTAATGTCATTACAGAACAATAACATTCATACTTCGGGGCATTGTTTGGTCTGAAGTCAAGAAAATGATGAAAGGCCAGATGATGATCTGGGCTGAGTGGAAAGCACAGGAGCTGAAGTGGAGCATGACACACTCTCGCCATGCAGCCTTGGTAGGCCCTGGGTCCAGGTATTAGAGGTTGGTGAGTGCTGTGCACCCACTACTCCCCATGATGGGGAACAGATCTTATTTACTAGGTTAGCTAAACATTTAGGGGTCAGTTCTTTGGACGTGCGCACACACGCACTCTCTCCCAACAGCACCAATGGGAAGTAGCAGCTTCAGTACCACAAGCTATTCGCCCTCTCAAACAGTTTCATAATTTCTATACAATTAAAGTTTTATTTATTTCGTACATTTTAAATGTTTTGTTATAAACCCAGCGTTGCAAGCGCATATTTCCAAGGTTCTTTTCTTTATTGTAGATCAAGAAAATAAAACTCCCCAACACCCTTCAAAATCCACTCTTCTGCAAGTAGTGCTCAGCTCGATAACAGCTTCTTCTCCTCTCTCCCCACTCCCATTGATCCCTTTCCGGTTGCCATAGTGCCACCACATACTCCAGATCTTTACTCAAACCATCATTGTGCTTTTTAAACACAGATCTTTGTGGTCAGCTCTCTCTCTCACTCATGCGGACACAGACGACTCTTACAATTCTTTAGGTAATGTTGGGACAAATCTTGCCCTTAGCACAATGGGAATCATGCAGAGACTGAAATTACACAATAGGGGAGTACACCTGCATCACTGTTGTCAAAGAAGTAGTTGATGTCAGGGCCTCTTTCATCCCTAGGCTCTAGAGGCTGTAAGGTAGGTTTCCCTCCTCTTCTGAGAGCTTGAACTACAAGCTTTTTTCTTGTCAAGGGGATCTGCAAAACAATATGAGTAGCATTAGACTGGGGCCAAACCACCTTAATCCCTATTAGGGTCACTGACTATGCAATGAGGTGAATGACATGAATAATTATAAGACGTTATATGCTAGAATGGTGCCAAAAACTATCACTATGTGGACAAATAACTGTGTAATAGTCCGGTTTAATAGCTGCATTTCACATCCTATGTGGAAAAAGAGAAAGACTTCATAAAGCTCATTTACCATCATTCCACAACAGGGGTGAAGACTGGGAGGTGCATCACATAGCTTGGTACCAGGACCACTGTTGTTAATGGGGAGAGGGCTTTGTAGGTGCATAAGTTTATTTGCTATAGCTCATACTTTGCCTCTAACAGTTCCTCAACTTCGTCCTCTTCCACTGAAATTATGAAAATTGTGGTCATCGTTCTAACTTTTGAAAGAAAAAAAAAGAGGTAAAATGATACATTTTTCCTTTTCTTAACATTTAGAACATTCTCTTATGTTGCCCTATATCATTTCCAAGGTTTCTCTCTTGCGATGCTGAGTCCAAGGGCTCATGTAAGTGACATACAGATTGTCATGAACACAGCAGCCCTTACTTGAATGCTAATTCTTGTCCCGGCATTGTTGTGCTATTTTCAAGTAAGCAATAACAGTACTTGCCAGAATTAGCAATTTATGGTCATGATGAAAGAATGACTAAGGGGTAGGAAGTGATTATGTGAAACAAAACAGAGCTAAAAAGGTTAATTTTGGTGGTGTCACATCATGGACAAGTTTTGAAAACAGCTCTGCTCATTTAGACTTTCTTGGCCCCCTGTCGGTCTCTGTAGGTGATCAGGTATGTTCTTAAAGCATAGAAGTCCTTTTCACGTCAACGGTTTGTCCTAGAATTTTGTAGGAAAACTAATATGACCAGAATCAACACAAGAACAAAGTGCATGTCCCTTTCACAATTTACAGACACCATTTTGGCCAGTGTTAGAAAAGCAGCATAACTGTGTCCTATGAGGGTACAGATGTATGCTCAAAAGTACAACTCTATTCCAAGCCAACCCCAACAAGCCAATTCTTACCCAGAGTAGGAACAATGTGTAGAGACAAGGAGGAGGAATATTCATAGCCACGTATTAATATTCAAATCATGCCTTCATGCCCGTAGCTATGCTGTTACTTTTCTCTGAGGTTCAGAGACAGTTTACTGAGTAGTGTCTCAGCATGTGCTAGTGAGCTTCCCAGCCCAGGTCCACAGACTTGTGCCAGCGGGTCTTAAGCTAGTGCTCTAAAAATACACGTGTAGACTTTGTAGCTCAGGCTGGAGCTCAGGCTCTGTAACCTCAAAGCACTGTCTACAAAGCTATTTTTAGAGCACTAGCAGGAGCGCTACTATAGCACAAGTCCGGAAGGCCCACTTCCAGATGCAGCGTAGACATGCCAAAAGGGGAGTCAGATACTAGTCCAACATACTCAATGCTGCCCATATGTTTGCTGATAAATTCCTAGCTACACTGTCAGACAGAGTTCTGGACCATCATATGCTTTCATATGTTTACCTAAACCCAATAATCATGCTTCTTGAGATTTTGGTCCAGCACTCCTTATACAGTCCTATTCCATCATAGATCAGTTTTAAGCAAACTTCTCTTTCCTTAACACAGTCCTACAGACTAATGAACTACCTTTATATTCCTAGAGGAAGTGTTATAGTGAGGATAACAAACATTTTTCGTAAAGCGCCAATGATAAAATACGAGTGTATTACAAAACATGACACTCCACAGGGATGAAATACTACTTTTTAATTTTTTTAGAGAGCAAGTACAATAATGTTGCATTAACTTAATGCTATGTCATAGCTGTTACAGCTCTGATAGAAAAATAAACATCTCACAGTACACTACAATGTCAATTCATTAATAAATATAATCAAAATAGAAGTTAGTAGTCAACTGAAATGAATAACCAGCTACAAAGTATATTATTTTAAACAAAATAGTCAGAACATTTTCAGACACATTTAAGTAGTGATTCGTTTTTAAAATGTCATTTCAAGCTGGAAATGAACAATAAGAGTTACAAATCTATTAAAAACCTGCTTCCCTTCCTAAAATGTTCTATGTATCAAACTTTTTAAATCTAAAGAATCATTATATATCCACATCCTTTTTTTAACAAAAGGCAGCACTTTAAACATGAAGATAACCCCCATATTGTATTAGTAATTTTATCACTACTTTGCTAAATGAGACACTTTAAAGTAGTTTTATTTTTTGAAAACAGTAGTAGTAAGTGTGAAATAGATCTCAGCACAGTGAATGTGTCTAAAACTAATGTGTTTGCAAACAGGAAAGAAAGGAAGGTAGCTGGGGTGAAGCTGTGGCCCCAATGAAAACTCCCATTGGCTTGAAAGGGGACAGGATTTCAACTCACATCAACACATGCCAGACATTTTACTCATTTTTTCCTAGCTATGTACCTTGTTTCAAGAGTGTGCAACAGAAAAATAAAGGAAAGAGGAAATGGTAGCTGAAGAGGAATTTCTAAAGCAAAAGAACTTCCTGGACATTTATTTTCAGAAAGAATCATCTTGAACAACATGAAAATATACTGGGCTCTAATTCTAAGCTAGCTTGCACTCTGTGCAACTGCACTGATTTGTCCCATTATATACAAATTATTTTTGCTAGGTAATTTTAACTTATTGCTGACATCAATGTACAAGACACTCAAATTTCCCTTGACTTCCATCAGAGTTCTGGGTATAGAGCAATAGCTAAAAACAGTAACATTCTTCCTAACTACTGCTTCATTATTGTTTACTATGTAAATCTTATTTTTATATTTCAAATGCATGGCATAAACGCTATGGATACATTTCATTTCTAATTTGATTGGACAGTTTGTATCATTCAGCATTGATTGACTGATAAATATAGTGCAGTGAATCAATAAAATTTCTTGCTCCACACCTTGGCACTTCCAACTAAAAATCAAAGCGGATGTATCTTTCAGACGTGCATTTTTCTAACTGTGAATTGTGCTGCTTACTTAGGGCCTGCTCCAAAGCCCACCGACATCAATGAAAAAATTCCCACTGACTTCAGTGGGATTCAGTTGAGGATCATAGGTCCAATCCTACAACCCTACCTCAAGTCATCCATCTTAGTCAGTCGCCAACATTGTCCTTTGTGTTTACATCAGGGAACAGGGTTAGGTACAGAGAGTGCAGCCTTCTCATCTATGCAGGGGCTGGACACAAAATGGCCCTTACACTCTACTATGCACAAGGAATACCTTGTGAGTGCCTCTGCCAGTCTAACCTCTTCAAAGTATCTGGGAAGGGACATGGTTTCCTGCACTGGCTAGCAGAACAGGTTGGGCACAGAGTACCCTCTTCAAGGACTGTACTCAAACCTCGCTCCCCAAAGCTCTTGGATGAATTCTGCCTGCTTTAGACACTGTGCCTCATCAAGCCCCTGCTAAGGCAGTACATTTCTGCACATCCCTCAACCCTGAGCTGTGCCTTAAAGGGCATCATTAAACCCAACATGACTAGTTGGAAGAGTTGGTGTTGCCTGAAAGTAAGTTTCACAGGTTCACTGCCATAGTTAACAACACAGTCACAATCACACACGTATGGGAAAAAAGAATTAACTGCCCAGTGTGACTTGAGAAAGCAAGGGTATCATAATATTTTATCACCTACAGCAAATTATTTCTTCTACTACAATACCATACTTTCCATAGGAGATTTTTGAGCCATGACACCTAAAAAAATTAATACAATTAAAATAACTGATAACACGTAAAGTATGGCTAGACAAATGCGGTTTCTTTTTAAGGTTCCCTTTAAACACCGCTTGTGAATATATGGGAGTATTTCAATCTGGCATAATGAAAATTCCACATACATCATGTGCACATTTTCTGAATGAACAAACCATTTCCCCATACTCATTTGTGACACTAGAGCTTGGAGTATTCATAGAGCTTGGAAGTAATTGACACTGAGTCACTGTAATTCTATGAGTGCTTTTTTTTAAATTCAGAAGTAATGTGCACATTTTTAATGCATAAGCATCTGTCTTTTCTAAAATACACACAAACAAGTAGTTAGAGATTAATAGGATTCAGCCCTCTCTGCACTCAAGTATCTAGTTTAAGAACTAGAATAATTAAATCATTCATAGAGATGTTTAAACAAGGACCAACAATTTTTCTGCAGATGCTCATGTAAAGAGTGTGCTTATGGGGCATAAAGTCAAACAAATAAAATGAAAAGATCCCCAAATGACCAGTTAACAATAGAAATATAGTACCTGTGTGTATTTCTTTAATTAAGTGTTCCATATTTTGGAGCTGGCCTACTGTCAAATTATTTGAAATCTGTTTCATTTTTCAGTGGGCTTAACTTTCTCCCATAAACCTGTAGTGACTTTGGTTGAGGCCAAATGTTATAGTTTTTGTTTGGAGGGAACACCTGAGAGGCACAATAGACAGAGAAGAAATCGTGATATGAACTATGTAGAACTAACTTGTTTACAATAGCTCACACACTAACTGTCACACAGAGCACAGCCACAGTACCGTAAGTGCTGATCAAATTTCTTGTGAATTATGGGCTAAGTGCTTTCTCATTTAAGGTTATGTGCAAATGGGAGCACAGATCCCCACCACTGTGAGGCTTTTGTTGGGTCATTCCTCATCTGCACCATCCCTTCCGAAAAGCAGGGCCAATGGCTGAGGGGAACAGCTAGCAGGCTGTGGACGTCCGGTGTCAGGGCTCGGCCCTCTCAGGCGCAGCTGGGACCCAGGGCGCCTCACTACAGACAGCAAGTAGGTCAGGGTCCAGACCCTTCAGCAGGGGTTGAGCGAACAAATAGTCTACAAGCCCAGGCCCTGGGTCAGGGTGGGGCAATCAGCAGTTTGGATACTGGGCACGGGGAAGAGCAGGCAGTTCCTTGGGATACCAGGCACGGGGGAGCGCAGGCAGTTCCTCGGGATACCGGGCACGGGGAAGCGCAGGCAGTTCCTCGGGATACCGGGCACGGGGGAGCGCAGGCAGTTCCTCGGGATACCGGGCACGGGGGAGCGCAGGCAGTTCCTCGGGATACCGGGCACGGGGAAGCTCAGGCAGTTCCTCGGGATACCGGGCACGGGGAAACTCAGGCCGGGCGGGAGCTCGGCGACCGGCGTCTGTTCTCTTCGGCGACTGGCCCCCAAGTGAGCGCCGGGGCTGGGCTTTTATACTTCCTGTCCCGCCCCTTGACTTCTGGGGGGCGGGAACTGGCGGCGGTGGCTCCGCCCACTTTGGCGGCGTCTGAGGCTCGGCCCTCTCAGGCGCAGCTGGGACCAACGGAACAGCTAGCAGGCAAGGCCACAGTTTCTCATGCATGGTAGCCATCAATGAGAATCAGGCATCGTCTAGAAGATCTTGTTCTGTGTGACCTCCCCACAGGCCTTCTAAAGATTAGCTCTTGGCCTTCTGCATTGCTAGCAGCTAATTCTTTGTCAATAGCCCACTCGTAACTTCCTCCATGGTACATTAACGCAGTGGAAGGGGGAGTTACAACTACTCAGGACAGCAGCAGCTTACAATGACATTTATGTTGCAAAGTTCCACTGACCCGAGTGGAATATAATGCATTGAGCAGCTGTTCTGATGGCAACATGCTGGCCATTCCCCCATTGGAGTAGAGCTGGAGTTCTAACAAAGTGCAACTGAAGGAGAGAAAGAGCAATAGGAGGTATATTGGAGGTAGGGGGGGAGATGCTACCATAAAGACCCCTTTCTCTCCTGTATATGAAGTCCCCAACTCCATTTCTGTTCCGTAATTTGACACTTGTGAACAATGAAGAGAAATTATTTTAAACAATGGTAAGTTATTTTTACCGATTATATCACTTAACTATATGCTGTCTTAAGGGCTATTATATTTAATTTCAAGAGAATTAGGTTAAAAATCATATTCCATTATTTAAAGAATGGATAATCAGTGACCTCACCTTCGTTTGTGGTCATGTTACCTCAATCAAATTAGATACATATATGGCCCCTATCACCATGGCATATGAACCCCTTTAAAGTAGTTAAGATTAAAAAACAATAGCCTCTCTCTCCTCTCATCACATACTGTAATAAATACCATGAGCCCCCCAGGTTCCTCAGAGGAGTGTAGATCTGATCTACTGGAGCTAGATCTGAATAGCAGGTAGCAGGTGATTCAAACAGAGATCTGGGGCCAGACTCATTGGTAAAGATTTGCCAGCAAAGGACAGATCTGCATTTAGATGGTCCCTCCTGAATAATATTTAACAATTAAACATTGTATATATTTCAATTCAAGACAATATCTACCCTCCACAGGAAACCCTAAAAGCAACACTGTTAAGCAAGCAGGCTACCCAACATGCAGGACACCAGCCAAGTGTGTGTTTGGGTGTTCTACATCCAAGCCCAGCATCTGCAAAAAATTCCTAATGTAAAGGGTGGGAATGATCAGAACAGAAAACACATGACAGTATTTAAAAAGCTGCCAGTGATTTATGTAACTTCCAAGTGATCCACTCTCTGAAGGCTGCAAGGCTCACTTTGTAAGAGTTAGACTTTTTTAAATCTCCCAGCATCAGATGGGAGGAACAGCGGCTGTTTGGCCCAAAATCTTGTGTATTATAGTTGGGTGCAATATCCCCATCTCTGTGCTCCTCTTGTCTCCTTTTTCCCTGAGGACTTGTACAGCTATAATTCTTTGTATATTACTATTTTAATACCCATGTAAACAGTACTATGCTCTAGAATGGCTGTACTCACCACTCCTTCCTGTGGATCATAAAAGCTCTGAAGCAGCTGGACCATTGTGCTCTTATCACATCCACTGCTGCCAACCAATGGTACCATTTGTCCACAATCAATTTCCAGAGTGAGACCTTTCAAAACCTTGTGGTAGTTAAAAAAATAAGATGTAGAACAATCTCAAATTAACAAGATTCTGTCACCCTGCCAGGTTTATCCCTGCTACATTTTCAAAATGCACTCATTCTCATTGCAAATTCTGGCTTTGATCTTGTCTCATACCTCAACCATTGGAACCTGCCCTTCCTGAAACCTCACATACTCTAATTTGTCCAGTGTTCTGCAGCAAAAAGTCATCTACTGATGTGATTCTGACCACATTCAGTCCCTCTTGAAGTCCTTCCATTGGCTCCTGCATGCCTCCTGCATCACATTCAAGCCCCTGGGCTCACCTTCAGGACACTGCATAACTTTGCTTCTTCCAATTTCTCTTCTCTTCTCTTGTCCTTTTTAGAGACCACACCTTTCTTGCCTCACTCAGCTCAAACATTCCATTGGCTAACAACCCCTTTTTACATTCTTCTCCAACACTCTTCTCCATGTCTTCTTTTATGTTTCCTCTCTACGCATAGAACTCAAATCAACCTCCTGACTCCAAGCTGCCGTGCTTCCATCCTGTCCTCTAAAGCACACAACTCTTTTAGCATAATACACAAGTAACATGCCATATTTCAAGTTGTAGTCACTGTGACTACAACACAGCACAGAATAGGTGTTTCTCCTACCTGGACATCTGGTCTTGAAGGATAATTGAACTGTACATTATTAAATTCAAGTGCTCCCTTTATGTGATCGAGTATGTGTCCATCTGAAGAAAAATTATCTATAGACATGCATCCGATGAAGTGGGTATTCACCCACGAAAGCTCATGCTTCAATAAGTTTGTTAGTCTATAAGGTGCCACAGGACTCTTTGCTGCTTTTACAGATCCAGACTAACACGGCTACCCCTCTGATACTATCTAGAGTGGGTTTCTGGGGAGTGGAAAAAAATAAAATTTAAGCAAATAATTTACAAATGCACAATTGAGGGAGGGAGATATTATAGCCTGAATATTTCATATTTTTATTCTACAGTTTAAAACATTTCCCACACCACACCTGCTTTAGCATTGGGTAGTTTGCAATCTAAGGCTAACTGCCACGGTTACTTTGCTTTGGTAACT
This sequence comes from Mauremys mutica, assembly GCF_020497125.1. Lineage (NCBI taxonomy): Eukaryota > Metazoa > Chordata > Testudines > Geoemydidae > Mauremys > Mauremys mutica. The sequence goes on from NC_059073.1 coordinate 237,111,244, forward strand.
GCATTGTATTGTTTGTAATTCCCTTTTAAGAGCCTGAACATAACGTTTCTTGCTAAGCCAGTTTGGTCTTTTTCCTTTTGGCAAACACTAAATTTTTCCTCCTTTATTTTTCAGTGGAAGTTACCGTGGCTTTTTGCTTATTGCTACTTTATTTTTCTATTGGCATTGTTAGTGCTCTTATGAAAGATACTAGCCCAATTACGAGGACAGGGTAGAAGGATCCATTCCTGATCAATGATCTTGAAAACTTTAAAGGCAGCTCCTCTAGCAATAGAGAAAGTTTCAAAGTGTGGTGCTGCTGTGCCCAGGCAATAACTACTAAAAGTTACACAGAGGGAAACCTAGAGGAGGTAGAAGATAAAACCCACACTGAAAACAAATCCAAAATTTAAGGCTGGTCCTATAGTCTTGATTTAGGCAACACTCCCATTTCTGACCATTGGAGCTATGCCTCAGAAAAGACTGCAGCATCAGCCCCAGCATTGGTGTGTCATTCACAACACATTCCTAAGTATCGAAAGAATTAAGTTTAAACCTTGGAATGCCAGCACAATTCCTTATAGTCTGGAACAATAGAAATTGAGAAGGGTTTTTGGTAAAATTCTATGGAATTTCTACATAAAACAGAAAGAAAAGGACTATTTTTGTTTTCTATTCTACTTGTCTCTATTGTAGTATATTTTAACACCAAATATTTAATTGACTCATTAAAGTAAATGGGCTTTACCGCTGCTTGATCAAGTTTTACAGAAAACTCAGAAAACCCGCAAACCACCTGCGAAAGTCCAACATATCTTTAGCTGACTACACCATAAACCTCACTATTACTCTGAGTTTTAAGGCAATCATTAAATAGAGTTTCAATTTTCCAAACAATTCAAAACTCCACATAGTCAAACTTTCAACTTTATTCGATAGAATAGCCTTCAAATGAAGAGAAACACAAGATGTGAGGAGTACACGCAGCCACCCTACCTAACAGTTGATCACATAATTTGTGAGGAAGAATCTATTAGGCAAATTTCACCTCCTCTTCTGTTTGTGGAAAATCCATGAGCAGATTATGATTTTTACTAATTTGTTAGTTATTTTAAATGATCTGATTACATTTTCAAGTAACTTCATTTACTGTTATTTAGTTCTGATTGGTCATTGTAGTGAGTCGGTGTGGCTCCCCTCCTGCCCAGCAGAGGGAGCTCCCTCCCAGACACCCAAGTGGGCGGAGCTACCACCATCTGTCCTCGCCCCTCGGAAGTCAAGGGGCGGGACAGGAAGTAGAAAAGCCGGCAGCCAGAGCTTAGTCAGAGCCCAGCCACCGCCGAGAGCAGACGTGCCGGCGGGAGCTCCTGACTGGGACCCCTCCAGGGCCCGAGGCAGCTGCCCTGACTGGCCGAAGCTTCCTCACGCGCGGTACAAAGAGGAGCCGCCGGAGCTTCCCCATCCCTGCTGCTACACGGAGGAGCCGCCTGACCACGCCGGGTTGGACTTCCCGGAGGAGCTGCCGGACCTGCCACCAAGCCCTGGTCCTGAGAAGCCTATGCAGTTAGACTGGCCTGGATCCGGTGCGACCGACGAGGTAGGCCCTGAGGGGGATATGGACAGTAGCCCGGGGGTAGCCAACCCCTGTCAGGCTACAGAAGCAGACGTCCCGATGTCAGTGTGTTGCGGTCAGGACCCCACTGACCAGCGGCAGTGATAGCCGCTGCTAGGGCCCCGGGCTGGGACACAGTGGAGTGGGCGGGCCTGTGTCCCCCCCTGCCACCCCACTCACGGGAGGCAGTTTTCCCCCTCACCCAGGTAAGGGCCTGGGCCTATACGCCTACTGGACTATTTGCTGCTCACCCCTGCTTCACAGGGACTAAGCTCATTGACTAATTGCTGCTCACCCCTGCTTCAGAGGGCTTGAGCGTAGTAACTATTTGCTGCTCAACCCTGCTTCAGAGGGCCTGAGCTCATTGACTAATTGCTGCTCACCCCTGCTTCACAGGGCCTGAGCTCACTGACTATTTGCTGCTCACCCCTGCTTCAGAGGGCCTGAGCTCACTGACTATTTGCTGCTCACCCCTGCTTCACAGGGCCTGAGCTCACTGACTATTTGCTGCTCACCCCTGCTTCACAGGGCCTGAGCTCACTGACTATTTGCTGCTCACCCCTGCTTCACAGGGCCTGAGTTCATTGACTAATTGCTGCTCACCCCTGCTTCAGAGGGCCTGAGCTTAGTGACTGTTTGCTGCTCACCCCTGCTTCAGAGGGCCTGAGCTTTGTGACTATTTGCGGCTCAATCCCTGCAGCCAAGGGCCTGAGCTTATTGTTCTGCACTGCCGCTCAGCCCCTGTACCGAAGGGCCTGAGTGTTCTAATACTGTTTCCTGTCGCTCAGCCAGCTAGAGGAGACAAGGAGCGAGTTGGTGTGGCTCCCCTCCTGCCGACAGGAGGGTCGAGCCCCGGCGCAACCGATTACAGTCATATAGTCGCATGGTATTGTTTCTGTTCTCTGACTGCAATTATTATAATCCTTGTGTCTGGTGTGAATGCTTCTGGAAAGTAAATTTAACATTCATCTTCTATGCACATTTGTGCTGGTAAAACAAACTGCATGAATGTTCATGGAAAACAAATGCAGAAGAGACAAATATGGGAGAGACAAAATTTTATATAAATTCAAACTAATATCATGAAAGAACTCACTATTTGCCTCACTCTATTAGATAAGCATGTTGACTAAAACAGCCATGACTGAGAAGTGCAAAACCAGGTGGATTTAAGTCATCTTTATTTGACTTCGGCGTGAACACTTCACTGAGAAAAATGGGGGGAAATTTCATATCTGCTTTGTTGTTACATTAAAAAAACAACAGCAAACCAGTTATGTGGTGAAGAGTCTCTTCTGCCTATCTAAATTCTTATATTAGTGCCCATTACCCTGGTATCCAAACACAACTTCACAATCAAAAGGGCAAGGAACTTAATTTTAACTTATATTTTACAGAATGCAACCAACTCTGCAGTAAGTTATAGAAAGAACCCAGCTCCTGTTCTTTCTATAACTTTCTCCATACATATGATATCTCTTGTCCCTGCCTATAGCCAACATATCATATACTCAACATCACCTTCACAATGAAGTTAGTTTGTAGAAAGACATTGATGTTAAAATATGACACTTACAGCCAGGACAGTCTCAGTTGAATAGCCAGTATTCTCATCAAGAATTAAGGTAGTTCCATACCAAAACCCAAGCCCGTAGCATCCATTTATAATTAGGTACAAAAAACCAAGAGAGAGCTTAGAAGCAATAGCCTTTTTTATACCAAGGTTTTTTGCTTCTCCTAGTTTACTTGTATATCTGTTAAAAAGACAAACATATGTTAGTCATTGTGGCTGCAGACAAAGTCATAAATTAAAAAAGACATTAACTATTGAGGGAGTCAGACCTATTGATTTCCTTCTCTTGTCCTCCAAAGGCTACAACAGTTTGCACTGATGACAGGACTTCTTCTGCTACTGCACCTGCTTTGGCATAGGCTGTTAACTCCTTAGCGGTTAATGTGATGATCACCTACAGTCAATGGGAGCAGAATGAAGTGAGCTTCTCAAACAAATTGAGAGTAGCTCTATACCTCTCGTTTATTACGTTATTTCTCCGAGCTCAGAACTGCCAGATTCACAGTGATCTTTAGAAGTGCTTCCTGGGTCATTATTCTGTGTGTGATCAAGTATCCAATCTTGCAAATACTACCATGCAGATGTAAGTATGCACTATGCCAGTAATGTTTACAGAATTGGATCTATAGGAACTACTTTAAATGCTGTTCCATATGTACAGAACGTGTTATGGAATATATCTTAGAAACATAAAGATCTGTGATCTTATAACTCTGTCCCGGCAGTCTACTAGAGCTACCTAAACAGGATGAGTGCAGGGATGTTCATTAATTGGAATTCCCAACACCACACCTGGAGACCTTGCTCTAGGCCAAGTGAGGCCAGGAGAAAAATGCTAGGCCCAGAAGGGGAGGGCTATTGAATCTTTTCATCTTTATTTATACATTTTAAGATATCAAAAGACAATATTAAAATCATAAAGGCATGTGTTTAGGAGGATCACTACCTGTTACAAATAATCTGAGATTGTGAAGTCTTTAGGACAGGGACTATTTTTTTTTTGTGGGTGGGGGGTAGTAGTAACACTTAACACTAGTAGTATGGTGTTGTGAAACTGTTTGTGGCCTTCAGGTACTACTGCAAATCTACTACCATCACTAACAATACAAGAAAATTGAGACTAAGAAATATACCTAATTCCCTTAAATATATCTTTTTCAGGCTAAATATTTTTTGTAATTTTTTTTTTTTACTCCAGCTTCAAACTTACTACTGGAGCTGCTCAGAAATTTTTCAACAGAAAACAGATTAATTGAAGCAGAACCGTTCACAGAAACATATTAGCTTCAACCAAGTTTTTGTCCAGAAGGTTTCTCAGGTCCAGAATGGGATTTCTGGAGAAAATGAGAGGAAGATAGAGCACCCAGAATAGCCAGTGATTAGGCACTCAGCTGGGGTACGGCAAACCTATGTTCAAATCCTTGCTCCAAATAAGGGCAGGGACTTGAACCTACAGTTCCTACATCACAGAGTTGTACCCCAACCACCTGGCTATTGGCTGTTGTGGCTCTCATGCTCTACTTTGCAAAAAAAAAAATGGAAAGGTCTCAGTTTTGTCCTGATGCAGAACAAAAATAAAGGTTGAAACTTCAAAATGGAATTCTTATTTTCCAGCCAGCCCTACTCACGGTCTCCTACATCCTTAAATCCCTCAGTGCGGTCAAGTGTGTCTGAATTAGCTGGGGGTTCGTTCAAGCTTGGTATTGAGTGAGGATAAGACAGGCAGGACCCGGGTAACACTGAAAAGCCAAGTGGCTGCGTTTATTTAGGGATTTCTTTACACCTTGGGCCGGGGGAGGAGGCAATTTCCAACTGGGACTCAGATAAACAATGCAAGCAAATTCAAACCAATAACAATGTACTGTATACTGCTCGTCACACCACCAAATAGACAGGCACACCAATCTCTCAAGGTAGGAATCGGGTTCGTCAGGGCGATGCCCGGTGCAACACAGAAAAGAGACCCACGGGCCACTGCCTCAGCCACCCTTGCGTTCACACAGAGGATAAATCCAGAGTGTGGTGCGGCTGCAGCTGGGCAGATTCCACTCACTCAGACCTCGGGGACTGGACCCCCTTGGTCAGCTACCCTCTAAGTAGAGGCAGCTCCCAAGTTTAAACACACACACACTGGACACAGACAGAGCAGTGATTCATTCACATAAACAGTTTGCAATTAACAATTTAATGACAACTAGAACAATTATACAAGCTAGCTAAACAATTGTGCAATTCTGAGCAAGTTAGGGAGGGGAAAAATAAGAGGCTAAATAAGCTAACTGTCAGATATCAAAAAGCAAATACTGCACTCCAGGCGCAGCTGACCAGCAGAACAGACACCAGAAGCATGACGAGCTGACAGGGATCGGGTCCAAACGACAACGAATCCAAACGATATGACACGAGCGCGCTTTACCGGGAGGAGACCCTGGCCGAAAGAGTGATCAGGTCCTTCAGCTAACACGCGGATGCTCCACACAAATTTTGGGGGGAAACCTAGTTTTATAGAAAGGTCTCACTCCCTCGTGTCAACATCTGATTGGCTCCCTGGTCCCTCCTCCCTTCAGGATTTGAGCTGTTGCCACCCCACGTCGGAAGGATTTGCACACGGCACACTGGAGTTGACAAGTAAACAAACTTGACCCTTAGATGACTGGGTCCAAAAAGAGCGGGAAAGTGAGTCTCTGGGCAGAATTAACCTGACCTCCAGACGACCGACCCAAACAAAAACAGGTTGCCGGGCAGAATCAGGCCTTCACACACAGAACTAGCCTGACCTTTAGATGGCCCAGCAGGAGAGAGAAAAAAAACAAAAACACAGGAGAGCATACACAGCCAGTGTTGCTGGGCAGGATTGAGTCTCTGCCCTCTCCTATACAAACAAGAACTTGGTCCAAGATGGAGGCTGCCTTGTCCTTTTAACAGGACAAGATGGCCATGGACCGACAAGTGGCCATACATAGCCATAACTGTGCAACGGATTGTGACAAAGTGGAAGAGAGAAAATAAGGTAGAATATCCTCTGGGGAATTAAAGTTATATATAAATTGTCTCAGAGCTACTAAGCAAAAAGTGACAACATTCAGCTGTTAGGAGTCAGAGTATCCGTTCATACACTGATAGTCTAGAAATTTAAAAAATGTCAAAAGTTAATAACTCAAGAGGTCTGGGAATAACAGGAAGGAAAGTGGCACGAGACAATTATGCTGCTTGTAGTTTTCAAAGTTTTCACTGGTTTTGATAAATGTTGGGGTCAGAGACAGGATAATATTTGCAAATTGGGTATCAAACTGGGTATTTTATCTCAGGGCAAGACAGCAAAGTGTACATTGTATAGGAATGGGAAGATGAGACGGAGGTAGAGTAATAATTGGAATGGGCACCTGAGCTTGTTTTAGGGATCTATCCTGCCATAGGTTACACCCTTCAAAGAGGATATGGGTTCATATCCTAATGCAGGATCAGGCCTGAGCAGTAATCATGTGGCCTTAAAACCAATCTTTATTTATTGCAGTGTTAATGCTAACAATTCCATCATCTCAAGCCATTTTGTTATGTCTTTATGCATCTGGATTGAAGCACTGCCTTCAATAAGGACCTGATTGGATGGATTTGAGAGTCTTCTTTTTTTTTACTCTGAAATTTAACTGGGTTTAAGCACATTAAACTGGCTGTAGCATGGTCAGAATTTACATGTCATACATGATGTGCTCTGTACATGTGATCAATAGCTATCCTGTGTTGGTATCTCTTGTCTAAAATTCTTAAACTTCTCTAGTCATGTTAATCATTGAAATCTGACACTCTTACCCATATTGTATGTGATTCAAAGCCATCCAAACTATGACATGTATTTAGAGTAAACAAATGGCACTGAACATATGTTAGCTGCTTATTGTATCAGAGTTTTCATTTACCACTCTAACAAATTAATAAAACCTACTGGATTTGCTAGGAGAATAGTTCTCTTTCCTATCATCTTCTGATGAGCCCAGTGGCAGCTTTTTTGGTATTAATAAAGACAACACAATGTTTATCTGGATAATTTGCTTGTCAAAATGAAAAGATTTTCTAATATTAATAAATATTCAAAAGTTTCTTCATTTTTAAAGATACAACAATTTGAATTGGCCTAAATATATCTATGTACCTGTCTATCTGTGCAAAGAAACTATTTTTTTTTAAATCTGGCATTTTTCTGTGGGGGGTGTGAGAGGGTTCTGTGAGGGGCAGTCTGGGTGCAGGCAGCTCAGTGAGGGATTTGGATGCACAGGGAGGTGCAAGGTGCAGGGGCAATGGGAGTCTGCAGGGGGGGACCAAGTGAAAGTGATTGGAGCTCAATGGGATGGGGGAGTCTGGGTGCAGGGGAGGTGGGGTTCATTTGGGTTTAGGCGTAGGTGGTTGGGGCTCCGTGGGAAGGGTGTCGGGGGGGTCATCGGGGTGGTACAGATGCAGGGGAGGTGGGGCTGGTCAGGGTGAGGGTTTGATGGGCCTGCTTAACTGGGGATTCCCAGCTGCTGCCAAGGGGATCCGCATGCTGGACCCCCGCTTCCCCTATCCCAGGGATCAGCAACCTTCAGCACATGGCCCACTAGGGCTGGGCCGCTTTCTTTACTTGCCAGCATGGCCAGAACATCCCTCAGCCCGCGCCACTTCCCACAGCCCCCATTGGCCTGGAGTGGCAAACAGTGGCCAGTGGGAGCTGCGATGGGCTGAACCCGTGGCAGGTAAACAAACCAGCCCAGCACTTATGTCTGGATCTCGCTGATCTTCAGGGTTTAGTTCCCATGGTTATATTCCACTTTACGTTGTTAAATACTATTATTTGACAGACTGCAGGTTAAAGACAGACTGCTAAACACATTCATGTCATTGATAATACACCTAAAAATTACTCTAGACATTTTAAGCAGAAAAAACAAGTGCAGGGTACCTTCTTGAGCTATTAGAGGTAACTGTTGTGTATGTAATGCCATCTCGCTTACACATTTCTTGCAAACACTACAGCATGGTTGGGCTCAGAAAAGTGACTATATAAAGGGCCCCATTTTTACTCTACAGATCTGGCCTCTGTAGATCTAGCTACTCTTACTGTAACAGAGCTACCCAATACAACATTAGGAATGTGAGCAGGATGGTCTTCGGGCTTATGCACAACCTCCGGAATTGTTAACCGAATCCCATATTTCAGATGGTGAAAAAATAATGCAACTTGACTTTTGATCTCAGTTTTAATTTATGAAGCTGGTAGCTAGAAAAAACACCTTAATTGTAAACTGGTGATCTGATATTACTGAAAAACAATGGCCCCCACAATGTCAATGTTAGAGTCACTTATCATAGTATGGACACACTCCAATAACTCAATTATAAATGAGCCACGGTATCCTTCACTGGGCAGATTTCTACTTGCACCCACTGAGGCCAATAGGGCTGTATGACGGTAACTGAGAGACACATTTAGCACAGAGCATTTGGCAAGGCCACCAAACAAAGCTATCAGCAATACCCTCTGTCACAGCTGTCTCAGTAATCAGAGGGAGACTCATCTGATTGTGTGGAGAAACAGCAAATCCTTCAATAGAGGGAGCTGGTATTTCTAATAAAAGATTGATCGCTACTTTAATTTCTGGCTGAATTGCTCTGACCAGCTCATTTCAAAACACACACTGTCCTCTGGCCCTGGTTACAGGGCAGGGGGCTTTCAGAAATAGAAAATGCTACTACCATTAACTTCTTGCTACTAGTCTTGTCCTCCTTGTTCTCTCATTCTTTTCTAATGAGTCATCCACTTTTTATTCCTGGAATGAAAATGCCTTAATACTTTTGTTCCAACCTTTTTCTTTTTATTTATGCCAAACATGCTCCCAGTAAGGCTGATAGGTAGAACACAAGGCAGATTTTGATCCCACCAGTGCTTCCAATATTTCCATCCGCGGATGCTGTTCATAAGATCCCAGAGATTTTTGGGGGTCCCTGAATTCCCTGCATCTCATTAGATTATTGTCCATTCCACACCTGTAACAATCTGGATCCAAGACTGTCAGAACCAAATTTACAGCACACCATTAGGGCACTCCCTTGTGTCAGGGTGGGATGTTCCAGGAATCTAAGCCTCTAGAATCACCTGCAGGTCTTCTGTCTGTACACAATCCAGCCCTCCAACTGAGAAGCATCTAAGTCCAACACCTTTCAGGGCAACACAAACTCAGACCAGCACCCAAAGTTTCTCAACAAATCTACCCTTTTTTGGACTCTGTCTTCAATTGCCTTCCTCCCATACCAGAGGAGACTTCCTGAGATTTGTGTTTTTCCTACCCACCCAACTCCTTTACAGGAGTCCCTCTTTTCTCTGTGGTTCTTCCCTTCACAGTGAACTTTCTCCCCCTTTTATGAGGACCAGGTGTCCATAAGCATCACTTACTGCCTCTTAGTTCTTTTCTTCTGGCTGAGAAGCAATTAGCTAATTATTATTTGCAGTACTGAAAAATAACCTGTGTAGCTCATAAGCTTGTGTCTTTCACCAACAGAAGCTGGTCCAATAAAAGATATTACGTCACCCATCTTGTCTCTCTATTAATTAATTATGGCACAGGTGTAATAGATATGACTAATAACTCCTTCCCATCGCATTGACTCATTAAAAAACTCCTCATCATGCCTGCCAAATCATTTCATCTTGAATCCTCCCATTCCCTACACAACCCAAATACTGGTTTGTGTGCTGGGTATTTCCATGGGGGGCTTGAGGGAGGTGGACTCTTTCTCACCAGATGATGGACTTACTCTGGAGATGCAGTAGTCTCTGTGTCCCTAGAGAGTCTCTCTCTCTCTCTGAAGACTGGAGAAGAAAATCTGTGTACAGAAGTCACTGACATGAGGAAATCACAATTTAAATAAACCACGATAGAACAAGTGGTGATTAATTCTGTCTTGTAACTCCCCTTGCAATTTTATTATTGAGTAAATATAATGTCAAAATATTAGTGATGTTGTTGTTTTGTTTTGTGTGGGGGGGGGGAGGGTTGGTAACAAAGTTAATGATTTGATTCAAGGTTAAGATGTTTTTTAATCCATTTGCCAGTTACTAATTAGAACTAAACTTCTAGTAAGATATTGCAAAGCTGGTAGCTTTAAACAAGTGAATAGTTAAATATATTTCAAAAGTCAGAATGTCTCAGGCTGGAGGAGCTGGCATTAAAGTGTCCTAAATGAATTAATACTTTTAGACTGAATTCTTAGTTGATAATTGGTTTCCTCACAATAACAAAATGTGAAGTTACAAAATTGCAGACTATCCTCCCCTGTAGTTCTTCTTTCCTCAGGATTCTAGGACATTTCCCGGATTGGGGATGCCTGGGGAGTTCTCAGGAAAGCACCACTCTCATTTATTTAGACTAAAAACATCTCCTTGATTAATGGCAACTTTAAAATATTTTCAACTGTCCGCTGAAGAATTAAAAGGCAGCGAGAGGTTTGTGGGTTTTCTTTAGGAGGTGGGTAAGAGTGGAGTTTTATTTAATATTAGCTGCTAATCTCCTGATGCCTTTTTTGAAATGATGAAAATGGGATTTAGACAACCTCTGGGAGGGGATGCCATCCAGCATCACTAACTCTGGTTCTTGCTAGAACACCAGCTTTGCTTCCTGATTTATATACGTTAGTGCAGGGCTGATTCAAGCACATCCATGGCCTCCTGAAAATCACCTCAGGTTTATCCCCTCCTCCCTATGTAATATTTTTTTCCTCCTGCCTCTGGGATTATAATTAAAACTGTATGTTGGCTGAAATAAAAAGCTACTATTTTGGGTGTGGAAGTGGACTGGTGGGGAGGCTGAGAGAAGGGCAGCCGAGGGAAACGTACAAAAGCGCAGCTTTGAGCAAGCTGTGGGGTTGAAGGTGCAGAGAAACATTGTGGAGAGAAGGGAGGAAGCAGCAGGAGCACAAAGCAGCAAGCAGCTCTGAGCGGCAGTGCCAGAATTGAGGGAAGGGAACTGCCACAATAAGGCAACAGGTGCCATCAGGTGGAGAGAGCAAAAATGACAGGAGACCCAGAAGGAATCTTCTCACCTGAGCAGCAGGAGCCACTTGGGCAGAGGTTGGCTCAAATCATGAAGTTCTTGAGGTCAGCAGGTGATAGGAAGGTTGTGGGGGGCGGCGTCTGTCACAGAAAACCCCAGTGGAGACAGGAGGTGGGCAGCGGGGGGAAGAGGGGAGGAAGTGCAAAGGAAGCCCTGGTAGTGGATCAGCCTTGTCAGAAAGGGTCTGGTAAAAGGCTCTGATTAGGCAGGAACAGTCACAGGAGGGGGTAGAAAAACTCCTCAGCCAATGGCTACCATAGTAGCATCAGGTAAGGCACCTGGGAAGCAGAAGCCACAGCCTCTTCCTAGGTAGTATTTTAATGCGTTTCTCCTTGACCCTCTTTTTTTCCTCTTAAATCTTCCTTTTCATTTATATCCCACCAGCTGTGTGCGTGTGGCTGGGCTGGTGCCCCAGTGCTGGGAAGTGGCAAAATGTAGCTGTCTGTTACAGCTCCATTTTGTTTCTTAAAGCTGTCCCCTTACTCCATTTTGTTCTTGTTCTCCTCTGTGGCCGCCCCTCCCTGGCTGTTAAGTTGTTACCAACGCCTCTGCCCTTCTCAAAGGGAGGGCCCCTTAAGTTGTTTAACAAAAGCCATTGCCCTTCTCAAAGGGATGGCCACTTGCTAAGTGGGACCACTGCCCTGTTCAAAGGGTTAGTCCTGTTATCACCTTGTTAAAACCTGGGCTGGGTGTAGGGTAGGCTCTATCCAGAGCTGCAAGACTATTGTGTTTTTAAGATCCTGGGCATGAGTCATACCTCTGGGCTCAGGACTAGTCCTAACATGCCTCTGTGGCTACCTGCAGTTTTTCCCTGCTTGCTCTCCTCCCTGTGAGAAGGGGAACCAATCAGAGTTACTGGCGGGAAGCTGCCAGGGTTTGCCTTTAAAAACAGACATTTTGAACAGACTTCAGAAAGGTTCTTGCATTGCTGCCTGGTCTGATCAGCCAGGGGTTCTGGGGGTCCTTTCTCCGCTCTCGTTTTATTTTTGAGCATACCCCCATTTTTTGAACCCCCTCCCACGAAGAACGAATTGCTGCCTGAGAGATCTCCTGATTATCAAGACTGTACCGAGCCTTCTGATGTTCATGCTGCTTCTGCCTCTGTTGCTGCCTTGGGGGATGGTAAGAATCCCTCTGTGAAACTTTCTGTACTTTTATTTTATTATTTTAGCTGCTGGCTCTGTCTCCCCAGCACACAGACTCAAGCTAAACCTTGGTCTGTGTCCTAAAACCTCTCTTACCCCGCCCCCCCCATCCTGGCTGCTGGCTCTGTCTCCCCAGCACACAGACTCAAGCTAAACCTTGGTCTGTGTTTTAAAATCTCTCTCTTAAACCCTGTGTCACTCTGCCACTAAAAGTAAGTTGGTGCTGCTGCTAAGCTCTGCTCCTGTGGGCTTTGCCCTGGACTCACGGTTTTCAGCTGTACCCACTGCTGCAGCCACCTCCCTTGGCTTCCTTGGGGGCTGCCTTGGGAGCTGTATTCTGGGGCACATACCACTCTGCCCTCTGTAACTTCCCCATAGCATAAGGTGCACCATAGATTTTGTTTCTTTAGTTTAATAAGTCATAGTTTGTTAAGATTGTAAAGCTTGTAAGTCTCACCTGCCTTGCTATAGTTCGTTGTTTTGTTACTCCATATAGCTGCTTGTTGCAGTTTGCTTAGAATTGTGATATTTGTTGTTTTGCCTAGTCATTGGTTAAGATAGATTTAAAAAGTCATTGCCTGATTGTATTCTGTACCTGTTTTGTTACTTTGTAGAAGCTGCTTGTCATTTTATATAAGTTTGATTAAGTTAGAGGATAGATAAGGTTCTTGCTGTTCCAATCTTCCCCTCTGAACTTCCCAAACCCCTTGCTGCTTTTTTCCCCTGTGTCTGCATCACCTCTGAACTTCCCAAACCCCTTGCTGCTTTTTTTCCCCTGTGTCTGCATCACCATCTGAACTTCCCAACCCCCCCCCCACACACACACACACACACACACTGCTCTGTTGTCCTTACCTCGCAGGGCTTCAGAGTCTCTCGCTGCTTGCAGCTGCATCTCTCATCAGTTGCCACTATCATTTCCCCCCCCCCTCCTGTTTCTTGACCCAGCCTTTGGGTACACTCTTGCTATCACAGCCTCACAAATTAAGTCTACACTGCATAATTTCACTTATCACCCATATTGTATTATTGCACTGTGATTCACATATTACTTCCACCTTTCTGTTATACTTTGTATTTGCATTAATACTATTGTGTTACATTGTGTATAAGGCCACCTACCACTTGATACATTCTATCTAAGATTGTTGACCATTCTATATAGAAGCTACTATTTTATTTTGCATTTCCTTTTGGTATGTTTTACATTCCACATTGTATCTAGAGCTGTTCCTATATAAAGTTGAGTTGCTTATTAACTGTACTGTATCCCATTGTGCTAAACCCCACGTACTGTACCCCACTGTTAGAACTCCCTACACTGTTCAATAAGAACCCCCCCACACACACCATCATTGTCTATTGTAAACACCCTATACACCCCATTCCATCGTATCTCATTGTTAAATTCTCACCACTCCCTTTTTCCTTTAATAAAGTTTATTTTGCACCCCACCCGTGTGGTAATTGCTCCCCAAGATCCCATATACCTGCTGGCAGGGACATGGCGTCACGAACAGGATCTTGGGGTAACAATTACTGCGATCCCTGTCCCTGGAAAGAGGCCAAGACCTCTGGGACAGAGGAAGATCAGACCGACCACCTACAATACCACTTGCTGCAAAGCAAACAGCAGCCTGAGGCCCTAGAATGGGTCTGTACTATTGGCAATGGCCAGAGCTCCAGGGTGTATACCGCCCACCTGGGGCTCACTGATGTGGGGTGCCTCCTAACCTGCCACCCCACATTCAGGGCCAGCCCTGCTGATTCCAGCCTCCGGCCAGTCTGCACTAAGGCAGGAGAGCCAGCTGCAGATTCAGACCCCACCCGCCTCTGGAGAGAGGTGGGAAGGGTCATGAAAGCCTGCGGGGGGGCCCCCATCTAAGCTCACCCCTGAACCTCGAATTTTGCAGGGGTCCCCCACCCACCAGATATTAACAGAACTGGTGCAGAAGCTGGATGAAATTTGAAAGCCCAAGAAACTGTGGCATGACATATATAAGCCCCAAAGGGTAGCCACAGTTACCTATGAGATCCTGGCTCAGGCCCTTGATAAACTAACTGTTTTCCATGGGGCCCTAATGACCTTGGCCAAGGAGGCCACTAGCCAGCCTAGCCAGGAGGGACCACCACTGACCCCTAGCCTGCCGAGTCCCAATAAATCCCCTGAAAAACCACACCCATATACCCGCCCAGAGGCCTCATCTCCCCTCAAGAAAACCCCACTATACCCAGCCCTACCTTCAGCCCCTCTAGAGGCCCAAGCCCATGAACCTGCACCCACTGTCACCTCTGGTGAAGCCCTGCCAGTATCCATCAGTCGTATAAAGATTGATGACCAGGGCAACACCACACAGGTGACAGAACTCTGACCCCGCTCCAAAGCAGAGATGAAGGAGTTCATCTCAGACACTGCTAGGGAAGCCAATGAGCCACCACTACTGTGGCTAGGCCGCTTGGCTCTGGAACATGGACAGGAGCTAGTAAATAGAGAAGAGGGCATAGTACTAGCCAGGACCAGTAGCTGGTCCCAGGGTCTCTCAGGGAGCCCGGTGATATCTAACACCGCATGGCCCCTGACTGCCCCAGCCCTGGCCTTCCTCCATTTACAGCACTCCCTTCAAGGGATCCAAGTCCCCAGAGGAAGCGTCAAGGATATCCCTTCCCTGAGATGTGCCATCGCAGGGGGGTCCATCATGCTGTGGTCCCCTACCCAACACCCTCTCGGACTTACTCAGGCCCAGATTAACCAGGTCAATGCCTTCAGGCATGTTATTGACCCCACTGAGATACCCATAGCCGAAGCTGCCATTAACTTAGCCATGGATAGCAGTACCACCCCTGACACTGGGGCAGTTCTGTGGCTAAGGGGGTATGCTAGGCGCCCCATTGGGCAACTCTATGAAGCCCTCGAGAAAATAAGATGGCCCTCAGCCCAAGCTCTACCCATCAGTCCACCCCCACCACACGCTAGTCCACCCCCACCACACGCCAGTTCACAACCCAGGTCCCAGTACTCACAGCATTCATTTACAGAACGCAAAATCTTTGGGTTCTTATTGTACAAGGGCCTCACTAAGGAGGTTGTACGTAAGCTCAATAGTGAGCAGCAAAGAGCCTTGGCCATAGCTCTGGGATGGGAAGAGCGCCCAAAACCTTCCCAGCCAAAAAACGGATAGCGGCCGGGTGCTTGGCGGCGGCCAGCACCCGGCCAGGGGACCCCCGTCCCTATTATCCGCTAGTTTTTGACAAGGGTCTTGTCATCCCCTTTTTGCTGGACACGGGGGCACAGGTGTCCATTGTACCCCCTCACATCCCTCACACTCCCACAGGACACACCATTTATGTGCAAGGCCTCAATAGCACAGAGCCCCGCTCAGAGGTAAAGGTTCATGCACACATAAACCACACACCAATAACATTTCGGGCCCTAGTGGGACCCACGCCCCTCCTTGGGGTTCAGGAACTACGGCGTTTTAAACTGGCCAAAGCCATGCTCGATGCACTACCAGTCACCCTATCAGGTGCCAGTGCCCCCCACGAGCCTGAACTGCTCAACCCCACACCCTGGAAATACAGACCCATATCCACAGATGGGCCTGTGGGCATTGCCATGCTTGCTGTCCAGTGTGCTCTCCCATGGGGTAAATCTGCCACAGGCCCCCTAAAGGGGCCTCATGTGGAGCTTCTCCCATACCTCACCTTCACCCCGGCCCCCCAGTTCCAGGGAGCCCCTGCTACTTGGGAGCGACTTGTTTACCAGGCCCAAGAGGTATTTGGACATTGGGCCCTCAAGTCCTCCTCCACCACAGCTCCCACTGAGCCGGGGGCTATTGGCCAACTAAGTGCCTATGCCCCTTTGATTGTATCTGATGGGGTCACATCGCCTTCTCCCCGAGCAGGAATGCTGTGTGCTACCTGTAATACCCTCAAAGTTAAACTCTTAGATTTTTGCAGCTCAGCTCAGAAGGCCGAAGCAGAAGGCGTCCTGTTGGCAGCCTCTCACATTGTGGCAGCCCGCCCGAAAACACGTGTGGTCCTGGGAGTGGACTCAAGCTTCTGCGTGTCCATCCTGGTGGAAGAAGGACGGCCCACCGCTCATGAAGAAATATGGGCACAGGTTACTCAACTGGCAGCACAGCCCAAGCTGCCATGGTTTGTTACCCATTGTCCTTCACACAGGTCTGACAGTAACCCTCTTCATTCCAGCCTGGATCTACAACTCCGAGAATATAAATGTAACACATCCCAGGTTAACATTATCTCTTGCAGCGATCCCTTCATCACCTGGCTCCATAAAGAGTGGGGGCACCTGCCTGCCCGTGCCCTACATCAGCTGTTGACTGACCGAGGGAGACGAACATCGAGTGTGTCTAGGCAGCAGTGCACCCAAGCTGTCCAAGGGTGTCTGAGCTGCCAACAGGCACGAGTCACTAACAAGCCTGTTTATGCTCATGGTGCTTATAGCCCTGAGCACTTTAGCCCGGGTAAAACCTGGCAGATGGACCTCATTGGCCCCCTCCCGGGGGCAAAACAGTATCTAATGTGTTCTCCCCTCAGGCGATCTACTGCACCAGCTGTTTCTGTAGCCCTTCTCCAGGTAATTGCTGCCTGGGGGGCACCCGAAGAGATCCAGACCAATGGAGGGCCACCGTTCACCAGTAGAGCTATAGACCAGACGGCGTCCCAGTGGGGGGAATCAGTCGCCATGATTGCCGCCCCGCCTCGAGAAAACCCCCTGGTTGCCTGGTTGAGAGCCTACGCCCTACAGGAGGTCCTCATCGGGAACCTGTCAGATGTCCCCCCATCACACGATTGCGTTGCCTGTACAAGACCAGAGGCCTCAGAGGGAGGGTCCCCCTTCCTCTGGGAGTTCCTCCCCCTCACGAACCTGACTCCACAGCATCCAGCTTCAGCCTGCAACGACACAGACTGGGTTCATCGGCCTCTGTTCACGTGCCACACCACCAGTGACGCCCTCACTATCCTAGCCAGCTACGCCGTGCAGAACCGTCTTCTGATCCAGACCAACCTACAGAAGGACTTTTGTGTTGCCTTAGAGGACCCTGATCCTCGCTTTAAGGGACAATGTTGCCTGCACCTTCAGCCTGGGTGGAACAACATCTCAGCTGTGGCTGACCAACTGTCCTCCTTCGCCATGCAGATTCGTAAGGAGCGTAAGCAGTGGGATCCTGGGCCCAGTCCATTAAGCAGTGGCTTATTACCGTTGCTATTGTTCTTGTAGCCTTTTTGTTGGGGATGGCAGTGGTCAAGCAGCTAATTCGTAAGGTTGTGTCAGCCCTGCCTTTGCAGGTGAGGTATTCCTCCATCCCCTTGGACAGCAGCAAACCACCACCTCCATACTACGAAGACGACGACTTGTAAAACACCTATTTTTTTTCTTTTCTCTTTTACCTTTTTTTTTTTTTGGTCTTTGCATGGGATATCCCCCTCACAGCCCGTTCAGGTCGGCCAGGGGGGCATGCCTGTTACAGCTCCATTTTGTTTCTTAAAGCTGTCCCCTTACTCCATTTTGTTCTTGTTCTCCTCTGTGGCCGCCCCTCCCTGGCTGTTAAGTTGTTACCAGGGCCTCTGCCCTTCTCAAAGGGAGGGCCCCTTAAGTTGTTTAACAAAAGCCATTGCCCTTCTCAAAGGGATGGCCACTTGCTAAGTGGGACCACTGCCCTGTTCAAAGGGTTAGTCCTGTTATCACCTTGTTAAAACCTGGGCTGGGTGTAGGGTAGGCTCTATCCAGAGCTGCAAGACTATTGTGTTTTTAAGATCCTGGGCATGAGTCATACCTCTGGGCTCAGGACTAGTCCTAACATGCCTCTGTGGCTACCTGCAGTTTTTCCCTGCTTGCTCTCCTCCCTGTGAGAAGGGGAACCAATCAGAGTTACTGGCGGGAAGCTGCCAGGGTTTGCCTTTAAAAACAGACATTTTGAACAGACTTCAGAAAGGTTCTTGCATTGCTGCCTGGTCTGATCAGCCAGGGGTTCTGGGGGTCCTTTCTCCGCTCTCGTTTTATTTTTGAGCATACCCCCGTTTTTTGAACCCCCTCCCACGAAGAACGAATTGCTGCCTGAGAGATCTCCTGATTATCAAGACTGTACCGAGCCTTCTGATGTTCATGCTGCTTCTGCCTCTGTTGCTGCCTTGGGGGATGGTAAGAATCCCTCTGTGAAACTTTCTGTACTTTTATTTTATTATTTTAGCTGCTGGCTCTGTCTCCCCAGCACACAGACTCAAGCTAAACCTTGGTCTGTGTCCTAAAACCTCTCTTACCCCCCCCCCATCCTGGCTGCTGGCTCTGTCTCCCCAGCACACAGACTCAAGCTAAACCTTGGTCTGTGTTTTAAAATCTCTCTCTTAAACCCTGTGGCACTCTGCCACTGAAAGTAAGTTGGTGCTGCTGCTAAGCTCTGCTCCTGTGGGCTTTGCCCTGGACTCACGGTTTTCAGCTGTATCCACTGCTGCAGCCACCTCCCTTGGCTTCCTTGGGGGCTGCCTTGGGAGCTGTATTCTGGGGCACATACCACTCTGCCCTCTGTAACTTCCCCATAGCATAAGGTGCACCATAGATTTTGTTTCTTTAGTTTAATAAGTCATAGTTTGTTAAGATTGTAAAGCTTGTAAGTCTCACCTGCCTTGCTATAGTTCGTTGTTTTGTTGCTCCATATAGCTGCTTGTTGCAGTTTGCTTAGAATTGTGATATTTGTTGTTTTGCCTAGTCATTGGTTAAGATAGATTTAAAAAGTCATTGCCTGATTGTATTCTGTACCTGTTTTGTTACTTTGTAGAAGCTGCTTGTCATTTTATATAAGTTTGATTAAGTTAGAGGATAGATAAGGTTCTTGCTGTTCCAATCTTCCCCTCTGAACTTCCCAAACCCCTTGCTGCTTTTTTCCCCTGTGTCTGCATCACCTCTGAACTTCCCAAACCCCCCCCCCCCCACACACACACACACTGCTCTGTTGTCCTTACCTCGCAGGGCTTCAGAGTCTCTCGCTGCTTGCAGCTGCATCTCTCATCAGTTGCCACTATCATTTCCCCCCCCCCCTGTTTCTTGACCCAGCCTTTGGGTACACTCTTGCTATCACAGCCTCACAAATTAAGTCTACACTGCATAATTTCACTTATCACCCATATTGTATTATTGCACTGTGATTCACATATTACTTCCACCTTTCTGTTATACTTTGTATTTGCAT
Source organism: Mauremys mutica (assembly GCF_020497125.1). NCBI lineage: Eukaryota > Metazoa > Chordata > Testudines > Geoemydidae > Mauremys > Mauremys mutica. The sequence goes on from NC_059073.1 coordinate 237,130,845, forward strand.
TAATACTATTGTGTTACATTGTGTATAAGGCCACCTACCACTTGATACATTCTATCTAAGATTGTTGACCATTCTATATAGAAGCTACTATTTTATTTTGCATTTCCTTTTGGTATGTTTTACATTCCACATTGTATCTAGAGCTGTTCCTATATAAAGTTGAATTGCTTATTAACTGTACTGTATCCCATTGTGCTAAACCCCACTTACTGTATCCCACTGTTAGAACTCCCTACACTGTTCAATAAGAACCCCCCCACACACACCATCATTGTCTATTGTAAACACCCTATACACCCCATTCCATCGTATCTCATTGTTAAATTCTCACCACTCCCTTTTTCCTTTAATAAAGTTTATTTTGCACCCCACCCGTGTGGTAATTGCTCCCCAAGATCCCATATACCTGCTGGCAGGGACAGTAGCCAGAAGGGTTTTGAGTCTTCAAGATACAGCGAGAGGTTCAGCTCAGCTTGCTCACACTGTCCCTTTGCGTGCAGTACAGAGGGGGGAAATGAGGAGCAGGAGCCGAACACTCTTTCTCACTGCCTCCCTGTGAGGGGTCCCTCCCACCCCAGATGCAGCCTGTCACCAGTGGGTCTGCAGCTTCTGACACATAGTCTAGTATTGATCCTGCAAGAGCTAACAAAATAACCAGGTCTTCAACCTATGTTAATCTCCCTGTTGTTCCCCTACGACTCACTTGTTAATGGCATTTGTACAATTTCCTGTAGAGACCACATGAAGGTCAAGGGGAGCTTTATGAAAAAGGCTGACACACTCTCATGCTTCTGAAAGCTGGAACTGAACTAACACATTGCTCACCTCTGCTGTCACTGAATGGAGAAACTCCCAGCCGTGTGATCCAAAGAGAACAAGGCTTCTTACTAATATGCAGCCTTCTGACATCTCTCTTCCTAGTCATTGGGTGACCAAGAATTCCCATCAGCAATTTGCTCTCTTTTTTTCAATCCTTCCCCCATAAAGCTTTTCCCAAAGATCATTATTCACTGCATGTGGAAATGCCGGGTAGAATTTTGTCAATTGCTTTTAGCTGCAGGACTTGGTTAACCTAGATGCTTTATCATTCATAATAAAAATAATAATAATAATAGTTTGTGTTGTGCAAGTGTCTAAAGGCTCCAGTCAGGATTGAAACTGCAGTGTGCTAGGTACTGTACAAACACATACAAAGACCGTTCCTGTCCCAAACAGCCAAGACATGGAAAGTGGGTGTGACAGACAAGAAGAGGGAAGCGGGCAGAGAGGATACATGGTTACACCATTAGTGCCCTACACAACTTCCAAATCATCTCAAGTAGCTCTGTTCCCCTGTTGAACATGTGAAAATCACCTGTACCTGACTGTCGTTCAACTAAGTCATCAATGGTTGGATACTTTTTTTTAAAAGTTTTACAGCAGAAGTGAATTTTGAGAAAATATTTGGAAACATTTCCACTTGTGTATGTCCATTTTATTATGTTTCTCATGTGTCTGTCTTTTTAGATTGATTATTCTTTGAGCCAAAACTCTGTTTTTGGAAAGAGACTAGCATATTTTGGATGCAACCATAATCTAAATAATATAATAATAATAGTTAGGGCTGTCAATTAATCACCGTTAACTCATGCAATTAAGTAAAAAAATTAATCATGATTAATCACACTTATAACAATAGAATATCAATTGAAATTTATTAAATATTTGTGAATGTTTTTCTACATTTTCAATATTGGTTTCAATTACAACACAGACTACAAAGTGCACAGTGCTCACTTTATATTATTATTTTTTATTACAAATATATGCACTGTAAACATGATAAACGAGAAATAGTATTTTTCAATTCACCTCATACAAGTACTGAAGTGCAATCTCTTTATCATGAAAGCGTAACTTAGAAATGCAGATTATTTTTTTTTTTGGTTACATAACTGCACTCCAAAAGAAAACAGTGTAAAACTTTAGAGCCTACAAGTCCACTCAGTCCTAAATCTTATTCTGCCAATCGCTAAGACAAACAAGTTAGTTTACATTGATGGGAGATACTGCTGTCTGCTTCTTATTTACAATGTCACCTGGAAGTGAGAACAGGCATTCACATGGCACTTCTGTAGCTGGAACTGCAAGATATTTACATGCCAGATATGCTAAACATTCGTATGCCCCTTCATGCTTCAGCCACCATTCCAGAGGACATCCTTCCATGCTGATGATGCTCATTAAAATAATAATGTGTCAAATAAATTTGTGACTTTACTCCTTGGGGGGAGAATTGTATGTCTCCTGTTCTGTTTTATCAGCATTCTGCATATATTTCATATTATAGCCCTTTCGGATGATGACCCAGCACATGTTCATTTTAAGAACACTTTCACTGCAGATTTGACAAAACACAGAGAAGGTACCGATATGAGATTTCTAAAAATAGCTACAGCACTTGACCCAAGGTTTAAGAATCTGAAGTGCCTTCCAAAATTTGAGAGGGACGAGGTGTGGAGCACGGTTTTAGAAATCTTAAAAGAACAACACTCTGAAGCGAAAACTATAGAACCCAAACCACCAAAAAAGAAATTGCACCTTCTGCTGGTGGCAATTGATTCAGATGATGAAAATGAACATGCATCAGGTCACACTGCTTTGGATTGTTATTGAGCAGAACCCATCATCAGCATGGACGCGTGTCCTCTGGAATGGTGGTTGAACCATGAAGGGACATATGAATCTTTAGCGCATCTGACACGTAAATATATTGCAACACCAGCTACAACAGTGCCATGCGAACGCCTGTTCTCACTTTCAGGTGACATTGTAAACAAGAAGCAGGCAGCATTATTCTCTCCTGCAAATTGTAACCAACCTTGTTTGTCTGAGTGATTGGCTGACCAAGAAGTAGGACTGAGTAGACTTGTAGGCTCTAAAGTTTTACATTGATTTATTTCCGAATGCAGGTTATTTTGTACATAATTCTACATTTGTAAGTTCAACTTTCATGATAAAGAGATTGCACTACAGTATTTGTATGAGATGAATTGAAAAAAATTGGTTTTTTTACATTACAAATATTTGTAATAAAAAACAAATATAAAGTGAGCACTGTACACTTTATATTCTGTGCTGTAACTGAAATTAATGTATTTGAAAATGTAGTAAACATCCAAAAATATTTAAAATAAATGGTATTCTATTGTTGTTTAACAGCGCGATTAACTGTGACTAGTTTTGTTAATCATGTGATTAATGGTGATTAATTATTTAATCGCTTGACAGCCCTAATAATCATTAATTATAATAATAATAACTAGCAGTGTGTTTGACCTGCCATCAAGGCTAAGGTCCTGTACACTGTGCCTCTTCAGATGGTGAAGTTTTCAGAACTGTCCAATTTAGTCATATTATTTATATTTATCTTTTCCCATGAGGAGTTAATTTTTCGAGTCAAGGTGAACAGTACAAAATAACTTCTCTAGAAATGGGGAAAACAGGCGACAGGCCTAATTTTGAATTTATGCAGAACTGTCATTGGCTTCAAAAGGCTGAGATAACATTTCAACAAAGTGTGGAACTCCCTTTGTGACCAGAAGAAGTCCACCATACCCGGCTGTTCTCCACTAAGAAATTCCAAGGAAGACCAGTTTATGTGTGTGTTGGGGAGGGGGTTGTGAGCAGACTGCACTCTGTTAAGAAATGTAGAATTGGGTGTACTTCCCTTGCTTTCAATGGAGCTCCAGAGGGAATTCTCCCATCTGAGAGCAGAATGCCTCATGGTGATTGTTCTGGTTTGATGGAGCTGTGCACGTCCCATAGCTGTGGACTATGGCTAACAGGCATGATCTGGCCCTAAATGAAACATAACACAACATTTTTTGTGTACCTATATTTGCTGGAAGGCATAATCAAGGCAGTTTTAGATCTCCCCAAAAATGTACAGAAATACCCAGAAGCACAAGTTGCCAACAAATGTTTTATTTTCAGAAATGTTTTTTGGATTGTCTTGTCTTTTGCATTGCTGTGATAGTGTGTAGACTCAGACTATCCTTGCCGGACGTAGCCACATGTTATCAGAAGCAGTGTGTTTTCTTCATGTCAGACTGAGGCTATGCAAACATCCAAGAAATTGAATGATGTGGTTAATAACTACTGGCTGTTGTCAGGGGATTATACAGTGTTGTCAGGGGATTATACAGTGTTTCTTCATCTTTAGAATGTACATAATAATACAAAAAAGATGTAAAACATAAAATAAATATAACAGTACGTGCAGTTGTTTACACTACAGTGCAAATCCATGTAAATAATACTGTACACATATTACATACAGTATTTTTGAACATCCACTAGTTCATATTTGCAAAAACAAGGAGGAGTCCTTGTGGCACCTTAGAAACTAACAAAATTATTTGGGCATAAGCTTTCGTGGGCTAAAACCCACTTCATCAGATTCATGGAGTGAAAAATACAGCAGCAGGTATAAATACATGAAAGGATGGGGGTTGATTTACCAAGTGTGAGGTAAGTCTAATGAGATAAACCAATTAACAGTAAGATACCAAGGGAGGAAAAATAACTTTTGAAGTGGTGAGAGAATGGCCCATTACAGACAGTTGACAAGAAGGAGTGAGTAACAGTAGGGAGAAATTAGTTTTGGAGAAATTAAGTTTAGGTTTTGTAATGACCCAGTCACTCCCAGTCTTTATTCAGGCCTAATCTGATGGTGTCCAGTTTGCAAATTAATTCCAGTTCTGCAGCTTCACTTTGGAATTCATTTTTTAAGTGAAGCTGCAGAACTGGAATTGATTTGCAAACTGGATACCATCAGATTAGGCCTGAATCCAACGTGAACTTAATTTCCCAACCCTAACCTCAACTTAATTGTAATTATCCTCAAAACAAGCAAGAGAAACTCAAGAAAGTCATAATTAAAGTTCCATTTAAAAAAATCAAAACCTGTTAAAAGTGTGGAAATGCTCAGGTAAGGCACTCAAGCAATCTTATTTTGTCCTATAGAAGGCAACAACCACATCATTATGGTTAAGAAATTGTGGTTTGGTGTCTGTGGTCCTAAGCTGTTCCTGCAGAGGGAGAATCCTCCCATAGCCAGTTGTGGTTCCTTTTTGTTCCCTATATGCCACTAGAGTGGCATACAGGAGTTGGGATCTGAATTGGGCTTCATGTTTTCGTTGAGTACTTTATAGGTGCTATGTGTTTGTGGGATGGCTGAGTGGAGAATGAAAATATGTGACTTTCTAGGCAAAGCTGTATTTTGTTCTGGAAGAAGGAAAGTCTGTGAAATGAGACCACATGAGAGGCTCTGATTTTGTGGCAGGAAATGCTTTCTGAAGAGTTAGGGTTGAATTCTGCAGCCTTTTATTATGCAATTTCCCATTAAAGCCAAGGGGCAAATTCTGGGCTCCTTACATTTCCTCCATCCCCATCATGAAATGAACTAGCTTGGCTATGTAAGTGCAGGGAATATGACCTTTTCCCAGGAGGGCCGGTCATCAGGGCTTACATACAAGAGGCAGCACTGGTTTAACTAATTGTATAATCCCATCCAACCCCGTAGGTACATACTCAGGCAACTGCCCTGACCATGCTGTGATTTTTAGGAGCTAGCTCAAGCTCAGCTAGCATGTGTACATCTACCCGAGCTGGGAATCACAGCTCACAGCTGCTGTATAGATGTGCTCTGTATAGGTAACTAACATCATGTTAGCACATGTTCACATGACATCTCTGTGTGATGGTTTACGCAACTGACCAGACTGAATAGACAACTTGTAATAACAAAGGTTAATTATTTTCTTAAGACCCTATGCATGATTAAAAGAATCCACTGAAAAAATGTAGGAATTTCCTATGAGGTGTGTGTGGGGGGGGTGGAGGTGGGGAAATGAAAAACATAACAGTGGAAAACCTCCAAGAGGATTGGCACAAAAGCATGAAAAATGTTGCTTCAGGTCTCAAACTATGTGTGAAATAAGAAAGTGTTAAAAAAAATAGGAACGTGAGTCTTAATAGGGAACTCTGTTTATTCCAACTAAAACCACTTTACCAAGTATTAAAAGTAAATGACATTACAGACAGATGTCTCTTCACTTCACTCTTGCATCATAAAAGAGACCCATTAAATTTTTGTTTTCATGCTCACTGATTACCGATGTGATATGCACTTCAGTTATAGTAAATAAAACACTAAGCCCATTAATGCTGCATAAAGTGATAGTGGTTTGATCCAGTTTTCTCTGAAGCAACAAAAAAACTAAATTGCCAGGTGTGTTCATATGAATAGCAGATATGAAAATGAGAATTCTACTTATCACCTGAGAGGAAGGTTCATAGGAACAGGCAAGGTGTGGGTAAGAACTGTCACAGAAGCCGTTTGTTGTAAACAAAAGTTTTACTTAAAATTGTTCAGAAATCAAAATAATGTCCCACAACCACACCCAAGAGGAAAAAAAATCTGTATCCCAGGCTCTCTGGTTATTCACTCAGTCATTCTTGTAAAATGTTCTGGGTGCTACTGCTGCTGTAATCTACAAATAACTTTCCCATTTTATATACTCAACAACAATAACCCTGCTTTTCAGAGCTTTACTCCTGCATCTACCCCTCCAGAAACCAGGAAATGGATTTCTCCTCATCCTAGAAATACTCACCAGCAACTTGCCTGTAAAATGTGTGAAACCATTTATTCCCTATTGCACTTGGGGTCTGTGCCTCGTTTTTTTTGGTGCCAAGGTGGACCCCAAAGACTATTTCTAGGGGCTGGTACTCTGACCCAGAAATCCCTTCCTGGCATACCAGAAGTTCAACACCTGCTCCCCTTGTAATGTACTGCTTCCTCCCATAATTACAGACAGGTACAAAACTTTGTCACCTCACTATCTACCCTCTTTTCCAGATCATTTATGAATATGATGAACTGCACTGGTTCCAGTATAGATCTTTGGGGGACCCTGCTATTTACCTCTCTCCATTGTGAAAACTGTCCATTTTTCCTAACCTTTGCTTCCTATCTTTTAACTGATCCATGATAAGACCTTCTTTCTTATCCCAGGACCGCCTAATTGTCTTAAGACCCTTTGCTGAGGGACCTCATCAAAGGCTTTCTGAAAGTCCAAGTACACTATATCCACTGGATCAATCTTATCCACAAAGAATTCTAATAGATCGGTGAGACATGATTTCCTTTTAAAATGCTGTGTTGACTCTTCCCCAACAAATCGTGTTCATCTAGGTGTCCGATACATCTGTTCTTTACTAGAATTTCAACTAATTTGCATGGTACTGAAGTTAAGCTTACTGGTCTGTAATTCACTGGTCTACAATTTTTGAGAAGTCGTCTGCTTCAGAGATAAAATGTGCTATTTATTATGTATTTTGATGTGCTGAATTCAAATATGACAATTAAAACAACTGATTGGCTACTGTTTCTAAGATATTTAAGTTTTTACATATAGTAGAGTTTTAATAATACATTGTAAACCTAGGTCTTTTCATGTGTTTATGGTTGCTTTACATGATAATATTTCACCTGTCCTGTTTATGTAACACTTTAAAATCAGCAAAAGGGTTATATAAATAAAATTTATTATGAAACAAAAGGCAAAAAACTATTATGTACATAGTGTTGTCCTATTCAGTGTCTACTCGGCGCTTCTTGGCTTGTCTCTTGTATTCATTAAATGGAGCATCTCTTGTCACTGTCCAGCAATAGTCTGCAAGCATTGATGGGCTCCATTTGCCCTGATAGCGTTTCTCCATTGTTGCAATGTCCTGGTGAAATCGCTCGTCGTGCTCGTCGCTCACTGCTCCGCAGTTCGGTGGAAAAAAATCTAGATGAGAGTGCAAAAAATGTATCTTTAGTGACATGTTGCAACCAAGGCTTTTGTATGCCTTGAAGAGGTTTTCCACCAACAACCTGTAGTTGTCTGCCTTGTTGTTTCCGAGAAAATGTATTGCCACTAACTGGAAGGCTTTCCATGCCGTCTTTTCCTTGCCACGCAGTGCATGGTCAAATGCATCATCTCGAAGAAGTTCACGAATCTGAGGACCAAAAAAGACACCTTCCTTTATCTTAGCTTCACTTAACCGTGGAAATTTTCCACGGAGGTACTTGAAAGCTGCTTGTGTTTTGTCAATGGCCTTGACAAAGATCTTCATCAGACCCAGCTTGATGTGTAAGGGTGGTAACAAAATCTTCCTTGATTCAACAAGTGGTGGATGCTGAACACTTTTCCTCCCAGGCTCCAATGACTGTCAGAGTGGCCAATCTTTCTTGTTGTAGTGGGAATCTCTTGCATGACTATCCCATTCACAGAGAAAACAGCAGTACTTTGTGTATCCAGTCTGCAGACCAAGCAAGAGAGCAACAACCTTCAAATCACCACAAAGCTGCCACTGATGTTGGTCATAGTTTATGCACCTCAAAAGTTGTTTCATGTTGTCATAGGTTTCCTTCATATGGACTGCATGACCAACTGGAATTGATGGCAAAACATTGCCATTATGCAGTAAAACAGCTTTAAGACTCGTCTTCGATGAATCAATGAACAGTCTCCACTCATCTGGATCGTGAACGATGTTGAGGGCTGCCATCACACCATCGATGTTGTTGCAGGCTAAAAGATCACCTTCCATGAAGAAGAATGGGAGAAGATCCTTTTGACGGTCACGGAACATGGAAACCCTAACATCACCTGCCAGGAGATTCCACTGCTGTAGTCTGGAGCCCAACTGCTCTGCCTTACTCTTGGGTAGTTCCAACTCCCTGACAAGATCATTCAGTTCACCTTGTGTTATGAGGTGTGGTTCAGAGGAGGAGGATGGGAGAAAATGTGGGTCCTGTGACATTGATGTTTCAGGACCAGAAGTTTCATCCTCTTCCTCTTCCTCGTCTGACTGAAGTGAGAATGATTCTGGTGCATCAGGAACTGGAAGTCCTTCTCCGTGGGGTACTGGGCGTATAGCTGATGGAATGTTTGGATAATGCACAGTCCACTTTTTCTTCTCTGACACACCTTTCCCAACTGGAGGCACCATGCAGAAGTAGCAATTGCTGGTATGATCTGTTGGCTCTCTCCAAATCATTGGCACTGCAAAAGGCATAGATTTCCTTTTCCTGTTCAACCACTGGCGAAGATTTGTTGCACAAGTGTTGCAGCATATGTGTGGGGCCCACCTCTTGTCCTGATCTCCAATTTTGCAGCCAAAATAAAGGTGGTAGGCTTTCTTAACCATAGTGGTTATACTGTGCTTTTGTGATGCAAAAGTCACTTCACCACAAACATAGCAGAAGTTATCTGCACTGTTCACACAAGTACGAGGCATCTCTGCTCACTTTGGCTAAAAAGAAAAACTAGAGTCAATCAACATGTTTAAGCATCATTTTCGTACTCAGTGACCCAGAATTAGTAAAGTTTGACATGCCTTGCCTGGCTGTTACTTACAAGTTTGAAATATGAGAGACTTGTGAAGAAAGGTTTGGAGAACATGGCTTGATGTCCGCTCCCTCTTAGTCCCAAGAGCGAACAATACCAAAACAAAGAGCAAAAACAAAACCTCCTCCCACCCCCCAAGATTTGAAAGTATCTTGTCCCCTTATTGGTCCTTTGGGTCAGGTGTCAGCCAGGTTACCTGAGCTTCTTAACCCTTTACAGGTAAAAGGATTTTGGTGCCTCTGGCCAGGAGGGATTTTATAGAATTGTATACAGGAGGGTTGTTACCCTTCCCTTGATAGTTATGACAAACCTGCTCTTAAAAATCCCCAATGATGGAGATTCCACCACACCCCTAGCCAATTTATTCCAGTGCTTAACCACCATGATAGTTAGGAAGTTTTTCCTAATGTCCAACCTAAACCACTCTTGCTGCAATTTAAGCCCATTGCTTCTTGTCCTAGCCTCAGAGGTTAAGCAGAACAATTTTTCTCCTTCCTCCTTGTAACAACCTTTTATGTACTTGAAAACTGTTATGTCCCCTCTCAGTCTTCTCTTTTCCAGACTAAACAAACCCATTTTTTTCAATCTTCCCTCATAGGTCATGTTTTCTAGACCTTTAGTCATTTTTGTTGCTCTTCTCTGGACTTTCTCCAATTTGTCCACATCCTTCCTGAAATGTGGTGCCCAGAACTGGACACAATACTCCAGTTGAGGCCTAATCAGTGTGGAGTAGAGCAGAATCACTTCTTGTGTCTTGCTTACAACACTCCTGCTAATACATCCCAGAATGATAGTTTTTTGGCAACAGTGTAACACTGCTGATTCATATTTAGCTTGTGGTCCACTATAACCTCCAGATCCCTTTCCATAGTACTCCTTCCTAGGACGTCATTTCCCATTTTGCATGTGTGCAACTGATTGTTCCTTCCTAAATGGAGTACTTTGCATTTGTCCTTATTGAATTTCATCCTATTTATTTCAGACCATTTCTCCACTTTGTCCAGATCATTCTGAATCCTATCCTCCAAAGCTCTTGCAACCCCTCCCAGCTTGGTATTGTCCTCAAACTTTATAAGTGTACTCTCTATGCCATTATCTAAATGATTGATGAAGATATTGATTGGAACCGGACCCAGAACTGATCCCTGCAGGACCCCACTTCTTATGCCCATCCAGCATGACTATGATAACTACTCTCTGGGAACAAAAAGAACAGGAGTAGTTGTGGCACCTTAGAGACTAACAAATTTATTTCAGCATAAGCTTTCATGGGCTACAGCTCACTTCTTCGGATGCATAGAATGGAACACATAGACAGGAGATATTTATACATACAGAGAACATGAAAAGGTGGAAGTATGCATACCAACTGGAAGAGTCCAGTCAATTGAGATGAGCTATCATCAGCAGGAGAAAAAAACCTTTGAAGTGATAATTGAGATGACCCATAGAAGATGTGAGGAGAACTTAACAAAGGGAAATAGATTCAATTAGTGTAATGACCCAACCATTCCCAGTCTCTGTTTAAACCTAAGTTAATTGTATCTAATTTGCATATTAATTTGAGTTCAGCAGTCTCTCTTTGGAGTCTGTTTTTGAAGGTTTTTTGTTGCAAAATTGCCACCTTCAAGTCTGTCGCTGAGTGGTTAGAGAGGTTGAAGTGTTGTTCCACTGGTTTTTGAATGTTATGATTCCTGCTGTCAGATTTGTGTCCATTTATTCTTTTGCATAGAGAACAGTTTTCCAAACAGTTGTGCATCCACCTTGTAGTAGCGCCATCTAGGTTGTATTTCCCTAGTTTGTTTATAAGGTCACGTGAGACAGTATCAAAAGCTTTACTAAAGTCAAGATATACCATGTCTACCACTTCCTCCCATCCACAAGGCTTGTTACCCTGTCAAAAAAGCTATCACAGTGGTTTGACATGATTTGTTCTTGACAAATCCATGCTGATGGTTACTCATCACCTTATTGTCATCTAAACGTTTGCAAATTGATTGCTGCTTCATTAGCTTTTGAGGGAGTATCCCTAGGTCACTAGCTCTCTGACCCATTTATCTGTGGTTGATGAAAACCATTCCTCCAGCAAATGAGGAATCCTGCCCCTTAGCTTCAGTTCTGGGCAAATTTCTTCAAGATCTTTCTCAAAGTAAATTTTGGGGGAGGGGAAAGGGCTGAGGTCCCTCCAGACTATCCCCTGGACCTTTATTCCAATGTTTTTCTTTGGGGAACCTGTCGTACCTTTGCTGGTACCTCTGTGAGGCATGAAAGAAGCATCTCAGTCTGAAGGCTGGTCTATACGCTCTCCAGTGGGCACTTAGTGGGGCACAGGGAGACTGTTTGGTTTGTGCCACATTGTCAGCCAGCAGCTTCTCCAGATTTTCTCCTAAAAGGAGGAAGCCTGCAAACTTGGCCAAGCATAGGACCTGCTTAGAGTTAGTGTCCATCTTCTAGGGTCAGAGTCATAGCTGACAGCTGGCTACATGGCTTGGGTAGAGAAACTTATTGCATCCATTGAAGCATTAGGTACAAATGCTGTTGCTAAGGAGACTTTTGTTAAAGTGGAGCCAAAGTCAGGGTGATCTCTGTCCTTTAGGCCTGGAGCCCTTCCAGCCAGGAAAGGAGCTGCTCTTGCAAAGCAGGTAGCTGCCAGGGACACTCAGAGGGTGGCCTCCATCTTTCTATCCTTGGGATCCTTAGGGTAGAACTCCCTTCTGAGGGAATAACCATATCTCTGGTGAGGGATGCTACAGTGTTGCCAACCTTCAGTGTCTCAGCAATAGATACCCTTTGGTTTCTGAATATTTAGAGAACCTGAAGTCACTCTTGTTAATGTGTGCCCTGACCCAGCTTGTTCCATTCATCCCTAATCACTTTCTTAAAGGAGGAGTGAAGTGGTCTTGCAGCCTCAGGGGAGGAATTTACTCTAGGGCTTACTCTCAGGAGCCTGCTCAGGCTGGATGTGAATCATGGAAACATTATTGCACACAGCTTGAAATTTCAAAGGGGGGAAAATTGCTGCATTCCCACCCTTTCTGTCTGGATTCAGAACCAGACAGCTCACCTTCCTCAGTGGAGGAGGAGAGTCAGAGGAGTCTGTCTCCTGGATTTTTTTTTGTGTGTGCCTTTTCTTTCCCTCTTTGGAACCTTTTTAGGGTGCTTTGGGAGCATAGATGCTCTGCTGCAGAAGTCTTTTGCTGCTTGCCTCCCATAGGTTCTGCAGCACTCTTGAAAGGTCTGCCTCAGAATCCTCTCCTGCTGGGACCCGTTCCTCCTGGTCAGCTTAGGAGGGAGTAGGAGCTGATTAGAAGCCCTGCTTCTTTCCCTGGGGCTCTGAGAACCCATTTTTAGACTTTGGGAGGGCTTTGTGGCCCTCCAAGTTTCCCCTCTTTGTTCTGGGACTTACCCCCTGAATAGAGTGGTCAGGGAGAATCCTCATAGGATCACAGAATATCAGGGTTGGAAGGGACCTCAGGAGATCATCTAGTCCAACCCCCTGCTCAAAGCATGCACAGCAATCCCCAGATTTTTGCCCCAGATCCCTAAATGGCCCACTCAAGGATTCAATTCACAACCCTGGGTTTAGCAGGCTCATGCTCAAACCACTGAGCTATCCCTCCCCCCCTCCTTGCTTATGGAGCCTCTCACTGGTCTATACCCAGGTTCCTGCTCCATTTTATCCCTGTTGGGGTTGTGGCTGCCTTGGTGGGTGTAATGGGGTTTGCTCACCACTCTGGCACCTCCTGCTGGAGGTCTTTTGAATTAACCCTTCATGGTAGTGCACACTCTTCGGGTGGTGCCTCACAGCTGTCACTGCTGCTCCAGGACCCACATCTCTGAAAGGACCACAGCAACCTCTTCAGCGACACAGCCCTCCGGCCTTGCCACACATGGGGTTCCCCCATTCTGGGGAACCTGCAGTCCTCTGTTCAGCCACTTCCCTTACTGGCAACTGCAGCAAATTTTCTGGCCACTTACTCGTGGCCCCAGCATCCTCTTTGCCCTTGTCTCAGGGCCTCAGCCTGTAAACTCCAGTAGCCAGCCAGGAGCTGTCTCTTGCTCCCCAGTCCCTGCTTGGAGCACTGCTCTGTCCAGGGTGCTGGCAATTCTCTCAGCCCTCCAGAGACAAAGTCTTTCCCCACTGGCCTCCCAGCAGAGAACTGCCCTCCTCTGCCCTGCAGCTCCCTTTTTATATGGGCCTGCTTGGCCCTGCTTGGCTGCTCCCTGCAGCCCTTCTCTGATTGGTTGCCTCTTTTACAGCCTTCCTTGGGCTCTATTAACCCCTTAGAGACCAGTGTGGGGCAGGCACCCCACCACAGTGGGTAAGGGAACCCACCTAACTGTCCGACTCCTAGCCTCAGGACCCAACAGAGTCAAGGAGGAAGGGAAAGGCTGGAAGCAGGCAGCCTCACCCATAGAGCACTTCTTGGATTAAACCTTGTGCATTTTGACTACTCTGCCATGCATGCAAGGGGAGGTTAATCCCCCAAGCAGTTAACTGATCCAGGAAGGAGAGGAATCTTGGAGAAGGAGAAGGCTGCTCCCCACTGCCCAAAAGCTGGGCAGAAACAGCTCAAATTGCAAAGTACAGGCAGGAGCAACAGCAACTGCCCCAGTCTGGTGCAGTGGAGGCAGAGAATCTGGCAGCAAGCAGGAGCAGAGGAGGTATGGCCAGAGTGTGTGGAGCTGATCTGCCTCCACAAAGCTGCAGAGAGAGAGCAGCCTGGATGCCCAGAATTGTGGGAGACACTGGGCTGCAGAAAGTACTCCATCCAAGCCCCTTAACCACTGACTTGTACAGTGTGTGTGTTAGTAGTGAAAGGACTGTTTCTACCATTAGGGTTACTATGGCAATGAGTTCCACATCAACTGGCATTTAACTGGCAGGTGCTGGAACAGTGGCAATCATGCAACAGTTAACTCTGCTTGAAATAAGTCTAAATGAAATGGTAGCTGTAGTGCCTGTGCCCGGTGGGAGTACTTATATGGGTGGACATGAAGTAAGTTACAGGCGTGCGAGGCTACAGGGTGAGCAGCCTGATAAATTTCTCTACTGTAAGCAAAGCCAGTCTTCAAATGGAGACTCTTCCTTTTGAAAAGCTTTTGCTCTGTCATTGTGTCCCTTTTTTCTCCAGGTGTAGGAGAATGAAGCAAGACACTGCCAGATCTCTGTATGTGTCATTTGAACCCCCTTCTCCTTTAGGACCAGAACAATTAGTATCTGTATGATAGCAACTGGCACTAACAATGCAGCGGCATTAGTGGTTGTAACAATGTTGTAAGCGCTAGTGTAGATGAGTTTGGGCATTTTTATCACAATGCCATGAAAACCTTCTCTGAACAGGTGGTAAAAAAAGTTCCCAATCTCAGTCTACAGTAGCAGCTTGGCACTGGTGCAGCAGCAGTTATTGTAACACGTTTACTAAAGTATGGAGTGTAGATGCACTAGGGTATTTTGTAGCTGTTTTTCAGCACCATTGCATCTATTATCCATGGCGTAAGTTCTAATGTAGATCAAGAACAGGCATTTTTGTGTCACAAGGGTAGCTATTTTCCTGGTGTAGACAAGGGCTTTGAGAGAGATAAGATGAGTGAGATAATTGCTCTTATTGAACTATTTTCTGGTGGTGAAAGGGACAAGCTTTCGAGGTTACACAGTCCTTACACAGAGATCTTCTTCCTCCTGAAGAAGAGCTCTGTCAAAGCTTGAAAGCTTGTCTCTCTCACCAAGAGAAGTTGGTCCAATAAGAGAGATTTTCTCGTCCCCCTTGTGTCTCTAACGCTATGTCTACACAGCAACTAGATACCTTTGGCTGGCCCATTCCAGCCAACTCAGGCTTGCAGGACATGGGCTTCGGGGCTGTTTCATTGCTGTGTGGATTGTGCTGAAGCCTGAGCTCTGGGACCTTCTCATCTCACAGGGTCCTAGAGCCCGAGCTCCAGCCCAAGCCCAGAAGTCTACACAGCAATGAAACATCTCCGCAACCTGAGCCCTGCAATCCTGTTTCCGCTGACATGGGCAGCTGAGGGTGTCTAGTTGCTGTGTAGACATATCCTAATATCCTGGGACCAACACGGCTACAACAACACGACATACAAGGTCATTGAGAGCACTTTCACTTCAAACCCTCCAGCAACGTCAGGTGAATAGACCTTAACGATTCTGCAGAATATTCTCATGGTTCACCGTAAGTGGTAAATTCATATCCCATTAACATTTAAACAGGCCAGCTCTTGTGTGATAGGAATTTTCCTAACTACTGGTATGACATAAGACCGAAAAGCTCTCCATTAGCCAGACATATTCACAATTATAAACACATAAGCAAAAAAGTCATTGGCACAATATATGTCAATTACAACCAAGACTAGACAGATTATTTATTGCCTGTCATGGATTGTGTCACAGAATTTCATAAACTCGCTCAGAATTTAAATTAGACTCACAAAGCTAATCCCTGGAAAACAAAGACACACTGATTTAGCATTTAAGCTGAATTGATTAAACTCATTATTTTTTCATTTCTCTAAATTATAGCAAATCTGTTTTAACAGGGAGAAAGTTTCTAAGGATCTGAAGGTTGCAAATGGTGAGTCCAATGAAATTCTTCCTTATCCCCGTAAGGCCGTCACGAAGTAGCTTCTTTGTGGCGTTATACAGTCCTCTGCAGTTTTGAGATTGGTGTGAATAGGAGTTTTATAGACTGTAGAGGAGGTGAAACATTTGGGAAGGAAACAATGCTAAATGTTAAACTCAGCTACCGCTCTGGAAATTGTTTGGCTGACAACCTAGTGACAGGTAATCCAAAAGTCTGGATATCAGGGGAATGGGGAACTTCAGCACCCATTGGGATTGTCCTACACTAACACAAATAAGAATACAAGGACATTTAACTCCTTAACACCAGCGGAATTGGCATCTCCTACTGTCAGTGTGTCTAAGTATTTATACTATGCTCCTCACCATGGCTGCAGTTTGAATTCGCATGTATCCATGTAAATTTGATTCCTGACCACAAAGAGTCAATCAAATTTGACAGCAATTTATGCTGAATTTACAGGTGAGTTGAATGGTTATTTATGTTGTGGCTGCTCTCCAAAATCTTGGCACACGTTTGCTCTCTCAGGACTTCATATATTAGCAATAACCTAGCATCTTAGATAAGCACTAACTAGGGGGACCAGCTGTCCTAGTTTTATAGGGACAGTTCCGATTTTGTGGTATTTTCCTATACAGGCTCCTATTACCCCCCAACCCCCGTCCCAATTTTTCACATTTGCTGTCTGGTCATCCTAGCACTAACATAACATACGTTGTGACATACATGTTTTATGCCCCCTCCCCCTTCTTCAATGGGTTTGAGACGCCATTAGAGCCAATTCCGCTGAGTAGATGTGGGCTGGTGTTTTTTCAGGAATGCTGATGACACCCAGCATTGTGGGCCAGGCAGCAAATGTGAAAAAATGGGATGGGGGTTGGGGGGTAATAGGAGCCTGTATAAGAAAAAGACCCCAAAATCGGAACTGTCCCTATAAAACTAGGACAGCCTGCAAACTGGCCAAGATACTATCTAGTGCTGCAGAGTGGCAAAGATGCTGCCTAGTGTAGCAGCTGTGGCCAGACAGAAGCGGGTGGGGCTAAAATGCCATTTTAGCCTACAGGTCTTTTCCGGCGTGGCTCCTCTGTCTTGTACCAGTTGTTGCCTGTTGGGTCCAGAATTTGGCAGTTGCAAAGGTGGCTTCATACCATATTTGCCTCTTCACTGCTGGCCAGTATCTTGGCCAGTTTGCAGACTGTCTGGGCCTGTCTCTCCAGCTGATCTGGACTGGAATGCAGGTGGGTATCCTTCAGTGGTGTGGTAAGACTGGGGTAAAAATGACTGCAAGCTGGTGGAGAGTGATCATGGTGGATTGGGAGAAGCTACCGAGAATATGGCTGATTATGGGACTCCCCACATGAGTGGGAGTGTTTGGCCATCATTTGTTACCAAAGATTGCAACACAGAGATCTGGTTAGATTTATGCAGCACAGCCCACACACCTGAACAGGCATTTGATTGTGTGGGGTTTCTGTTGGAAATCTGAAGAAGTGAAGAGTTTGTTCTGTTTTCTTGGTAACTGGCTGTTTTGTGTTGTCTGGGATTTGCTTTTGTCGTATTGTGTTTTATTGCTCTGGATTGTAATTATAATGGGAGACTGATACTGGTGTGTTTTATTATGTTTACATTGAAAATAAATAAATATTGGTTGAATTGTAGAAGACGAAGTGTAGAATTGTGGACGAATTGTGGAAGATCAAGTGAACCAACCCATGTTACCTCCATTGTATTTGCCATTTTCCTGTTAAAGTTCCTCCTTCGAAATACAAGTGAAGAGGCCAGATGTGTACAGTGGGAGGTTATAGGCAGATGTATACAGGGGGGAGGGATAGCTCAGTCAATTGAGCATTGGCCTGCTAAACCCGGGGTTGTGAGTTTAATCCTTAAGGAGGCCACTTAGGGATCTGTGGCAAAAATTGGTCCTGCTAGTGGAGGCAGGGGGCTAGACTTAATGACCTTTCAAGGTCCCTTCCAGTTCTAGGAGGTTGGTATATCTCCTATTATTATTATTAGGTTTTCCAGATTCATTTTTTAAGAAGTGAGGTGCAGCCACAGAGCCGTTTCCTTTCTCCACATGTAAGATCAGCATCATCATTGAAAGCACACTCCAAGCATAGACCAAAATATACTAACTAGCAAGAGCTGGTTGTTCTAGCCCTAGCCACTTTTAATCCCACAATACTTTAAAGAATGACCTGATACTTGACCCCAGCTGGCCTTTTATTTCAAAATGATTTTTCCAGCAGTACAGACTTGATTGAATTTGGCTTGAATATTGCCACAGAAGAATGCACTGATGAACAACATTAAGCAACATGCCAAGAAAGGTATACGTACAATTATCTTCCTGTACAGCATATGTAATGGATGTGGCAGCTCATATGTACTCTCAGTTGACCAAAGCAAAGCCCTTTTCTAAACCTTTAATGTCCAATTGTGCATGTCTCCTCAAATGTTTTGCCCAGCTCTATTAAAACAAGATCAAAGTTATCAAATTGGAAGCAGCTTGAGTAGTGAAGCATTTTGGCCTCTACTCTACATTATCTGTATTGATGTGATTATGAGATCCCATTAACTAACTACAGATGTTCTATAGTTCATACATTGCATGGCCTTAAAATAAACTAAGTTTGGCAATCCTCTCCGTGTAATATCTGAATGATTTTCCACATTCTTTATTATACGCTTCACCTTTACAGTAAACAGACTTAACAATTGGTTCCAGTGTAAAAACAAAACCAGACAAAGGGAGACATTTGATTCCAGTTTGGATAATGGAGAAATACTGTGAGAACAGCTATTGATTTCTCTATAACCAGAAGTGAAAAGTCACTTTCCTGCATAGGTCATGGTGATGCCAGCAGAAACTGACCAGCTCTTCCCAATGTGTCTACAGGGTTTCAATGGCCGATAGTGGGAGTAGCCTTTCCTGGTAGCTGCTGAGAAAAGCTGATTGGGGAAGAGTGACCACATGTATTTTGGCGAGGGTGAGAGCAAAGCTTAAAAGTTTTATATTTTGTTTCCCGTCATAGACCCTGAAGCAGGGAAACAAAGGGGCAAAAGACATTATAATTATTTTTAATTTCTGTCTGTCACAAGTAAGCAGAGGCATCTGAAAGTGTGAAATATTCCAAGCTCCTGTAGGGTGTAAATACTAAACAAAAACCAAAAGTGGTTTTGATTTTGTCCTTGGCAAACCAAAAGGTGAGTTTGCCAGAAGCAAACCCAAAACAGGGCTGCCCGAGTCTGTCTCTCTCTCTCTCTTAATAAGTAGATGAGATATGTTCCTCAACTGTTGTTTAAGCATGATGGTTAACTATATTAAAGGGAAAACACTCTGATAATATAATATTATAACAGAGCTGAATAAACCACTATGACTATACATGGATCAATCAACATTTCTAAAACTCCATTGAAAAAGCTGAAAAAAATGTTTAAATCTATCTATGGTAACCCCTACCCCCCCACACACAGTTGTTTGTTAAATAGCTGTTTACATGGTTGACATTAATCAGCTCCAAAAGGAGCCATCATGGTCATTGGGCCAATAATAATTATTTTTAAATCTTTTGGAAATAGCCTTAATGGTTTCCAAAGAACCAGTAAGTTCTGTTAGGTCAATAATACAGGTTTTAGCAATACTTTATAAACAAACAGTTTGTGATCTATTTTGTCAATATATATTTCCATGAAAGGCTTGTAATCATTAATATAAAAGCAGTTTAAAATTAACCAACACGCCCCAAAGGATTTTACCAATAGGACTAAGTAACTCCAGTGGCCCTGGAGGTTTTTTGCCTTCCTCCGAAGCATGGGGCAGAGGTCGCTTGCTTAAGGAGTGGGTGGATCGGCTTATGTGGCCTGCATCTTGCAGGAGGTCAGACTAGATGATCATAATGGTCCCTTCTGATCTTGAATTCTATGATTCTATGATTCTTAAAGCTGTGAGACAATGAAGAAATAAATGTCTCTGCTCTGTTTTTTACTACGTGTTTTAAACCTGCAGATATCTCAGTAAGGATGCACCTCATTAATATTATTTATCTGTGGTTGTGTGTGTATTTATATAAATAGATTCGTTTGTAACATTAATGTTAATGAGAAACTTGTGCATTTACAAGTGCATAGTAATGTCCTTCCTTTGCCAGCAGCTGGCTGTGAGTCCCTTGTTCCACTACTTTTCCATTATGAATCATTGCTATGACATCAGCGTTCTGGACGGTCATCAAGCGGTGAGCAATAATAATGCAGGTTCGACCCTTCCTGGCATCGTCCAAGGCTTTCTGGACAATCTGCAGACAGATGCAGTGAAAAACTTGCTATTACTTGGAGAATCTTCCCTTTCATAGGTAACACCTTTGCCTTTATAGTTCACATAATCACCTCGGTGTTCCTCACTAGGGTTTAGGAGTCAGGACTTCCCATGCATGAAGGAGGCCTCAAACACAGGGGCCTGATATTACAACCTTTATTTGTGTGAGTAATTCCACTGAAGTCACTGAGACTACTCTCATGAACAAAGGCTAGCAGAATGAGGTCCATAAGGATCTAGTTTGGACCAACACAACTAATTTGCAGAGGTGTAATGAATTGTCTGTGATAGCGGCTACTTACCAAATGTGTGTGTTATATTTGATACTGCATGCTGTCTGTTTCCAACTACATGCCAAATTTAGAGAAACTAACCTCCTCTGTCCTCCCCGCCATATGCACTTGTCCAGGTGTTTGTCAGTTAGACATGCACAGTACTTAGATCAGTTTGGAGAAAGCAGACCAGCCAAATACATAGACATGACTAAAACTTGCATGTTCATTGATAGTACCAGCAATGCCAGACACTTCTTGTTAGCCATAAAAATCCAAAATTCAGGATCCTGACATCTGGCTCACAACTGGATGGTGGTTTGCATGGTGGCATTTTTCACTTCTAATGCAGACCCATCCAAATGAACAGTTTATTCGTCCCTATGGAGTCTGCCCCCTCTCCTGGAGATGGTGGATGCAGTGAGAAAGCTCAGCCAGCTGAGCAGCAGAGGATAGCTTAATTACTCTCTCTTCCCTTCACAACATCTCCTGAGAGGTAGGAGGTGTTGCTGAAGCCTTTTTTCCAAGCCAGCTGCTCCTGCATGTCACCTCTTACCCTCTGAATGCAGATGGCTCAAAGGACTGGGAAGCGGACAGAGGCTTCTTCATTGTTCCATTCTGTCCTGACAGCCAGCAGTTCTACTGGCAGAGTGGATCCCTCTCGGTTTTTGTAGCAACACCTGTTCCCCCAGACAGAGCAGGAAATAGTGCAGAAAGAGACCCACTTTGCTGCTAGTGCTGCTGGCTGAAGGAAAGAGGAAGGAGCTGGTGACTTGTCTTACAAGGCCTCCTCTAGTAGATTACAGTCTACGGTTTGAAGACACCTGTCTCAAACTCAACGTTGCTAATTATGAATGGGATTTTCCAAAGTGCTCAGCATTGGTCTAACTGTGAACCCATTAAAAAAGTCCCATTGACTTCATAACTGACTTTGAAGGAACTGAGGCAGGCCAAAAATGAGGAGTTCTGAAAATCCCACTTTCTCTCCAGCCCCAAGTGTTGCTGACTACCATCAGCTCCCAATTTAGGAGTTGAAGGCACTCTACACCTTGCAAAAGCAGGCCGTAGACACAGAGGGAGCTACGGGTTGTTCTGTGGAACTTTCAAAATTGTATTGTAGATGGAGTGCCTGTGTTCTTGCAGTGAAGAATTCGAACCAGGTATTTTGTGTGTATTACAAATGGTAGAATGCATATTACTAACCTTTTCGCTTTCCGTGTCAAGAGCAGATGTGGCTTCATCTAGAAGCAGAACTGCTGGCTTACGAACTAGAGCACGAGCAATAGCTATTCTTTGTTTCTGACCTCCAGAAAGTTGTGCTCCTTTGTCACCCACTTGGGTATTATACTTCTGTATAAGTAAATATTCATTGTCAAGGAAAGTTAGAAACAGTAAGTTATATTTTAATAGCAGATAATGTACTATATTAAGCATTTCCATTATGAAGGGAAAATAATAATGTAATTATTTTTAATAATATCTTATAACAATTTTAACAGTTTGAATCAAAATACATATCTACAGCTACATATATTGATAAATGCTCTGTAATGAAAATTCATTTCAGCCTTAGAAAAAGACTAATTCCCAAGTGGTGCAACCACTGATGTGTCTAGTCAAAGACACCTGTACTTAAAAATATAGATCTCAAGAGACTTTTATAATTTCAAGGCCCTAGAAACCCACACTCAGGAGATGAACCTTTAATTCTTACACGTCCAAAACTTTCTTCTAAGTACATTTTCAAAAACTAGGTGGTAATGAAAAAGAAATATTGTTTTTATTTCAATTTTCAATTGTCTTCAATTTCATGTAACTTTAAAGGAAGCCCAATTTCTTTGGGCTTTTCCAAGGTATTTCTCCATTTTGAGAACTAAGTCCATGGCAAACATGAAGGTTAAAATGTACTTGAAACATTTTACCTTTCAGATAAGACTAAAACTACAGAAAGTTTCAGCCAAAAAAAGGAAAAAGAATTGGCAAAGTTAAGAATTGAATGTCTCTTTTATAGTTGTTATATAACATCACTGTGATAGAGGAAATAAGAAAACTGGAGCTCAGATTTTGCATTTGAATTAGCTAATTACGACTGCATATGTGTTAATACCTATTGCAAGTTACATTTTTAAACACTAGCTTCCTATTTTCCTCTTTGAGAACAGTAAACACAAGAAAATAAACGAAAAAGCATATTGTTTTGCATTAATGGGAGTTGCTTAGATAGGTCATGGTGAATATTTACCCCACACTGAGAACGGAAAGATATTTTCTCTTACCTCTGGGAGATTTTCTATGAAGGTGTGAATATTTGCTGCTTTAGCTGCCTCTTCAACTTCCTCCTGACTGACAACCCTACTGTTGTCTCCATACTGGATATTTTCAGCAATGCTGCAGTCAAACAAAATAGGCTCCTGGGACACAATACCCAGTTTGGACCTTAACCATTGCAAGTGCAAAGACTTAGTATCTAACCCATCTGCAAACTAGAAACAGAAAAAGAGAAAAATCATTCCCTGCAGAATGCAATACTCCTCTTCAGGTGTACAATGTAAATGTGAAAGACGAATCTGTGAAAATCCTCTGACCTGTGTTAGAGTTGCAGTAAATGTAAAGTGGTCAATAAACCACTTCTGATCAAATAATAGATCAGATCTTTCATCCAAAATTGAACTGAACCAAAACTCTGAAAATTCAAAAGAAGCTCAGATAACCTTTTCTTCTCAGAATTTTTTTTGTTGCACATCTACTCTTCTAGCTTCCATAATAGATGTGGAATTGCCAATCTATAATGAGTTGTGCCCACAGAATTTCCATCTTTACTGATGATGTCAGGTACCAGAGATCTCATGAGGAAGTCTGTTCATGGTCTTCTTAGACCTAGATGGTTGAAGAGCTCCAATAAGAATCCACATCTTTGGGCATTTATTCAAACATCCTTTGACTCACCATCTCTAGGCTATTCTTCTTGGAGCTCCCATCATCATTAATAGGACTTGCATCAAAAGTCTCATCAAGTGATGAATTAGACCTCAAATTGTGTCATGTTAACATGACTAGAGGACTATTGACAAAGGTTACATTATGGAAAGTATATTCTAATGTCCCCTCCAATATATCAAGTAAATCAATAAAGAGATGCAATCTAGTGATCTAGAGCCAGGATGTGGAATCAGAAGATCCAAAGTTCTACTCCCAGCTCTACCTTAAGCAAGTCCCAAGTCTTCTTTGCAGTACCCGGACCTGTAACAAGACTTATCCACCTCAAAGAGGTGTTGTGCGGATGATTTAATGTTTGTAAAATACTTTGAAGAACAGTTTAATAAGCTCTAAGCGTTAACAGCTTCACAAATCTCTTCTTACCACTTGTCCTGCCATAGGGTCATAAAATCTCTCCAGCAGCTGAATGGATGTGCTTTTGCCACAACCACTGCTCCCCACCAAGGCTAACGTCTGTCCTTTATTAACCTTCACACTGAGTCCTTGCAAAACATGAGCTTCTGGTCTTGTAGGGTATACAAAATGGATGTCCCTGAATTCAATGTTGCCATCAAACTGACTCTAGAAATGGTAGAAAATATAAATGTATGACAGAAGACCTGTCTATCTTGTACAGAAGCATCAAACACAACTCAGTATGGTCATTTAAATGAAGGCGTTGACAAGTCAGTTGGAAATGGTATGGCATTTTCAAACCCAGAGCATTTTTGTCAATTTATTGTTGCTTAAATATGCAGTGAAATTGGATTGGTATCTTCTGTGTACAGGACCTCCTTGCTGAGTGGTTCTTTTCTGCATTTCTCTCTCTCATTTATATCATTCCTTTTCAGCCTGGTTTGCAAGGACTATCATTACTTTAGGTAAGTAAACAACCCTAATCCCTCTCTTTGATGTCATCAATGCATATAATCCAGACACTATCATTGTGTGTGGAAAACACAGTTCCTGCCCCTGGGAGTTCACTCTCTAAATAGTGTAAGTTCAACACATAGTACACAGGATGAACATAGTACAAGGTGAACATCAGATCTCAGATTGGGTTAAACATTTTTACTTTGGTGGATTATTCATAGTTTTCAAGGACAACTATGTTTTCAGTGTAGGTTTGAATAGGGAAAGGGTAGCTGATTGGCTCTTTTATGTAGGAAGGGAGCTCTGAGTATGAGGTAGCAAGGAAGAAGACTTGAAGACAAGAGTGAGTGAAGGAGATGTTAGGAGAGACTGTAGGAGCCTCCTCTGCTGCCTGGGGGATGAGACAGTTTCAGGACCACAATACCAGCACTGTGAGTACAATGGGCTCTTACAGCGCCTAGAGAACTGGACTTTCAAGGTCTAAATTCTTTGGGCCAAATCTTAGCTTCACTGAAGTCAGAGGCAGCTGCTTCACTGGCATCAGGATTTGGCCCAGAGTGGTTTCACTTTCAATTAACGTCTTTCTCCGCAAGAAGATATTTCCCCGGAAGCATTAGCAGTCTGGGCACGTGGAGCTGATTCAGGAAAGTAGTCAAGCACATGTGTGACTTAAAGTTGTGCACATGAGTTACTGGCATACTTACAGTATGTGCCTGAGTCCTTTTCTGAACCGAGGCCACTATCCAAAAGCTAGAATTCTAAAGCAATTTCAAGTTTCTGAATGGCTGGTTCTGCTTGTAAAAACATTTATGGAAAGCACCGAAAGACAATATGAAAGGTGTTCAGTTTACAAATACAAAGATGAGTTTCTAACTGTCAACGCTGGACTTTGAGAGACAAGCTGGGTTCTTTCCATCTCTCGTATAATCACCAGCAATAAAAGGTTCTGCAGGCCAAGTTACATCCTCATTAATACTTGCACAAACCGTTTGACTTGAATGAGGTTACTCAAATGTTGTATGCAGTGTTGTTATAGCTGTGCTGGTCCTAGGATATTAGAGAGTCAACATGGGTGAGTTAATATCTTTTATTGGACCAACTTCTGCTGGTGAGAGAGACAAGCTTTCGAGCTTATATAGAACTGAAGAAGAGCTATGTGTAAGCTTGACAGCTTGTCTCTCTCACCAACAGAATTTGGTCCAATGAAAGATATCAACTCACCCACCTTGACTCTCTGTTACACAGATGTAACTGACTGGAACTTAGCAAACAAGTCTGCTGATGATGCACAAGAAGGAACAGAATCTAACTCACTCTCCCCCACAGCTGCCTAGTTTACAGAAGTAAAAACCAGTGAAAACATACTTGTGTTGCTAAAGAAAGCAGTTATAACTCTGGGCTTGTCTTCACTACCAGGAAGATTGATACTGCTGCAATTAATTCAGCAGGTGTTGATAGCAGAGTGCTCTCTGATCGACTCTGGTACTCCACCGGAATGAGAAGAGTAAGGTAAGTCGATGGGAGAGCATCTCCTGTCAACACAGCACAGTGAAGACACGGCGGTAAATCAACCTAAGCTACATAGAACCCAGTTACAATATTCACGTAGCTGGAGTAGAGTAACTTAGGTCGACTTACCCTGGTAGTGTAGAAAAAGCCTCACAATACACCCAACGGACAGAACCGGTGAATGAAATGTCATTCTTCCAGTCATTTTTCAAAACAGAACTGCACTTAAAAGTATTCTGTTAATTTCTCAAGCAAAAAGGTATTAAATGGTACTGGGCAAATATAAAATTATTTAGTTATTGCTGTTAAATTTTACCCTACTTGTCTGGTCCTGTCTTCTGTGACATTGCAAAAGGCAATTGAACAAGATTAATACAATTAAGGACAATACAGTACCACCAGGTTTGTTAGTTTCGAGGACTTTCTGAATGGCCTTACCAGTTTTGTACCCTCTTCACTATAGCTGTCAATTAATGGTTTCCGATCCAAAAGCTGAAAGATTCGTTGGGCAGAAACTTTAGCTTTGCCGAAATCTGGTGCCAAAGAAGTGGACAGGCCAACATTTATAACACCATATAGAACTGAAAAAAAGGCTCTGAAAACCAAACAGAAAACATCTTTCAGTTCATCTAAAGAGAGACTTTTTTATTCTTGTTCAGACATTACAAATATTGTTTTCCTTATTTAAAACAAACAGACATAACACTATCTATAAATCTGATAATTGTGACATTTTTAGAACTTTGTCTTAGTAAAATTACACACACAGGATTAGAAACAGATGTTTACAGCTATCAATATTTTTATGGGTGACTAATGGTATGTAATTTCTCCACACAGAAGCATTTCACAAAGCCCGTTGTCTGCAATGAACTATCAGCAGTAAAAGTTTCTCCATAGTAAATAAACTGAGCCAGGCTCTATACATGCCAACACACCTATTTCAAGCTTCCTCTCCCAGAAATAACCCTTCTGCCTGAATTGAACTCCTCATCAGGTTCTAAACTGTTGGACCTCTTGCACTATTGCCTCAGTAACTAGACTATGCACAATAACCATGTGTTGAAATCACTGCCTTTGGACTGATGTGTACTCACATAAATACATTTTCAAAGTTTGTATAACAATTAGCAATGAGCCATCCCCCGAATCTGAAGATTGCTGCCTCAAGAAAGTAGATTGCACTTAGAGCTATTCCATAGGTAAGTCCATATAGGGGGGCTTTTGTTAGAGAGTCCCTGATAAAAGAAAAGATTTATGTTAAAGGAAAAAATTGTCATGAAATGCAAAGAGCAGAGACTGGCTGGGAGAAGGTCAGACCTTTGGATTAGGGGAGGCAAACCCTATACGTCACTCACTCAAATACATAATAATAATTAATAAAGCTGCATGCTAGGACCTCCATGAAGGTGCCGCTGGAGAGAACTTATGGCAAATGAGATCCCTTCATCCCAACTAGCTTCTTTGTTTTAACACTTGAATGCTGGTTTCCAGAATAAAATGTTTATGGATGGCCAAAGCAATCTGACACAAAGCAAATTGATAATTTCGATAAATGTCTTATAATCTTTGAATGCTTGGATTTTTGGACAATTTGTATAAATGTAGTGGTCACCAGGGAAAAGTCAATGTCTACAACACAGCATAACTGAAGCATTGCAGATATTGCCTGCTCTGAGTACAAGAGGGGAAAAAGTAGCAACTCAGACCCCACAGTACTTTTAAATGGTGACCAATGTTGTTGTGTGGGATGGTAAAACTAAATCACTCTAATTATGTGCAGACCTTGCTGTGACAGACTCTGGTACTAGTTCTGACAAAACGATTTTTCAACAGAAAATGCAATTTCTGCTCATTTCAAATTTTCCATTGGGAAAAAAGTAACAAAATATTTTATTCTGGGTTGGTTTGATCTGAATATTTCTGCTTTGCGCCCATAGCTATGGGACTCCGATAATGCATTATGCCACTCAGTCAGAGGGGAGAGCACACTGCATCATGGGAGATGTAGTCCAACCAGGGAGGCCGTCCCGTAAGAGAGGCAATGTTCCAAAACAGGGATATGCAGTTTGATGCTGAACTAGATAAAAACAAAAACTTTCAGATCAGTTAAACAAAAAAAAAATTAAATATTACAATTATTTGAGAATATAAACATATTTTGATGGGAGAAAAAATGCAAAAATGGAATGATTTGCCATTTCTACATTGAAATTTTTCAAAAACTTTTCTTTCTGTGAAAAAAAAATGATATATTTTCACATTTTATCCTACTTCAGAGCAAAACAGAGGTTGAAATATTAGAATTTCCCACAGGATAGAAATTCAGATTTTCACTCATCTCTAGTGCTCATACATTTTAAAAATGTTTTCCAAAATAGTTTCTCTATAATTCATAATATTGTGATACAATGACCTGCAAGGACTTGAGATAAGTGCTAAATCTAAGAATCCTATTTCTCCAATTAAATATAGATTTTTTCCCCCTCATACAGATGGTTTATAGAATATTGAGCCATAAAACTGTCATTGGCAGCGGACTGTCATTTTTCAATCCCTGCTTTTACTTAAAACATATTTAAGGAGAAAGAAACAAAATGGATAGTAGATCATTTCATTTAAATAAAATGGAGACTAGGAAAATGTCTGACATTTTGGATATTAGAAATTAGCCCCTGCAGTGGTTAGCTTGTCGAGTGTGACTGAAAAGGCCAAATGGGAAAAAGAAATGCACCTTATTTCAAGACCTGCAAGTCCTTACTTGTAGTACAAGTCATAATACATGGTGACGTTATGTAGTATAAAGTCTTTGCCACTTGACCTATGAAACTCATTCTGCTGCAGTACTTGTGAAGCAAGTAAACATCCCATATTCATGTTAAAACAACTTTATACCAGGTCATTACATTCTCTCTCTCACACAAATATTACATCACTCACAATAGCGTCTAAGAAGAGATTTTAAAGAAACTGAGTAAATACATTTTACTCTGACAAAATCTTTTCAAATCATTTATGTGTTTAATATTTTCAGTCTGCAAATGAATGTAATATGACTAAATCCTGAGTTGTTTTAAATTAAGAAAATATGTATTCATTGCTTTTAAAAAACAGAATTGTTTGAGAGCAAATCCTACCTGTATGGACCATTCAAACTTGCATTGTATTTCTCATAGAATGCATCTTCACTAGTTAATGAAGCCACAGTTCTTATATTTTCAACTGCTTCCACTGAAATCTAAATGGGGAGACAAGACAGATATGAAATATTCTCTTATGTTTGAGTCTACTCCTACCACTACGTAGTTAGCACATCTCTAGCACTTTTCATCTTTCGCTCTCCAAGTGTTTTTCTTTTTAAAAAAAATGTGATTAAGTATCATTCTCAGGGAAACCGGGGCACAACCATTAAATTATTTGCCTAAGGTCACACCGTGGTCTTTCTGCTAAGCTAACATGGCTGCTATGTGATTCCTAAGTACTCCTCCCCGACCTGTAAATTTTGTTGTACAGCAGCATTAGCTGGCACTATAGAAAGCATTAAAAGGTAAGAAGTTGCTCCTTGCTCTGAGTACCCATCTCCCAGGCAGCAGCTCACTGGAGGGCTGCATGCTACCTTGGTTATGCAGCCTGAGCGGCACATGGAACTGGGTGAGCCCCACACTCCTACTACCCACCCCCAGTGGGGACTCCTGTTCCTGCTTCTGCCAGGCTTCCCCAGCCATGTGCCAGCCCCACTCAGTCCACCCCTCCTCCAAACCAGGCCCTTCCCCCCCAAGCTTCGACCAGCACTGCCACAGGGGCGACGTGTATCTTAACTTCTCATTTTCTGGATTTCAGATATTTAAATTTGCATGTGCCAGCTTCCTCCTTTCCCCAGGGGTGCTCAACCCCCCTGCTCATCTCCAGGCCCCGCCCCCACTCCACCCCTTCCTCCAAAGTCCCACCTGCGTCCTGCCTCTTCCCACCCCACTTCCTCCCGCCCAGTTCCTCCCCCTCTCCCGAGTTCACCTCATCCCCCTGCTTCCGCTTTCCCCCCAGCACCTCCTGCACACTGCGGAACAGCAGATTGTGGTGGGCAGGAAGCACTGGGAGGGAGGGAGAAGAGTTGATCTGTGGGGCCACCAGTGGGTGGGAGGCGCTGTGGGGGAAGGGAGGGAGCTGGCTGCCAGTGGGTGCTAAGCATCCACCAATTTTTTTCCACCCACAGATTCTGCACCTATGCCCCCATCCCTTGCTCTAGACCCAAAACAACTCCCTTCTTCCCATTTACTCTTACACTGCAATCACCCCTTGTAATTAATTTTCTTTTCAAATACAGTTTGAGAGTCTTCTTAATTATTGGCTGTGCTCTGAGTCCATTTGTCCAAATTAAAACAAAAGTTTACATTTTGTTTTCAGATTTCTGCTCAGGGTGGGCGTACAACTTCAAAGCTGCTAGAATCTGTTAACTTAATTTTTTTCCCCTCGAGGCTGAGGGGAACCCCACACTCAAATGACCCCATCTTTGGATCACTCGCCCTACCCTACATTTTCATGACACATAGCAAATTTCAAGACAATCTGTGTAAACACACAGATTTTAGCATACTTAGTAGTCATCCTTTAAACAGGAAGGGCTTCCCCACCTTAGCCAGAGCAGAGCTGGTGCTCAGTTATAATGCTGTATACAATTAGAAGGCCAATGGAGCAGAGGTGCTCCACACATCCATCAGCATCATAATAGTCTCAGAGAGCTGTGAAGTGGCCCATTCATCTCAATGGGATGTTCTCAACTGAAAGTGAACACCCAGCCTGAATTCAGCTAGAATCTAGCTCTGAGGAGGGTGACCAGACAGCAAGTGTGAAAAATCAGGACAGGGGTGGGGAGTAATAGGCTCCTATGTAAGACAAAGCCCCGAATATCAGGACAGTCTCTATAAAATTGAGACACCTGGTCACCTAGCTCTGAGACATATGAATTGCTCCATTCATGCCAGTGGATTTTCCCATTCCCCCTTCCTAGTACTGTAGAGTTTCTGTCATGCCCATTCTCAGCTCCTCACCCCTCTCTCAGCAGTGTGTTCTTGGGGCATGCTCTGAGCATGCCTGTTCTAAGCTTCCCACTCAGAGGACCCACACTTCCCTGATCCAAGCTCACATGGGGAGAGGCAGAGAGAGGGGGCCAGACTCCCGTAGAGGGACAAAGCATCCCAGATTCCAGCTCATGTGAGGAGGTAGAGAGAGGGGTTTAGATGTCCCCAGAAAGCAATGCCTACTGCAGACCCTGGCTCACAGGAGAGGGGACATGGAAGGCAGATAGATCCCCACGGCTGGGCAAGGCAGCTTCAGAGCCTGGCAAACAGAGGGGGGTCAGGTGCAGGGCTCAGACACCCCCAGAGAGGCAAGTGCCCCCCCCAAAATTCCACCTCATATGCAGGGGGTGGGGAGAGGGGCTAAGACTCCCCTAGAGAGCTAGGGGGTCCCCCAGATTCAAGCACACACACAAAAGGGCCAGAAAGGGAGAATGTGGAGCTGCCCCCATTACCCCCAGACTCTCTGCAACAAACCCCCATGTCTGCTTCCCAGTATCCATTCCCCAAACGCAACCTCCTCTACCACCCGTCCCCATTTATCTCCCTCCCCATAATCCCCCCTCTTCTCCGTGCAGCCCCAAACCCCTCTCACCCCATTCCCCTAACTCCTCCATCCCATAAAATGCTCCTCTTTTGCCAGCAAGCATTTGCACGCCTATTTTTTTTAAACAAAAATACTTTGATGACATTACACCCCCCTCCAAAATAAAAGCCTGATAGTACCAGATTTTAGCAACATGCCAGCCAAGCTTTCCCAGGTTTTCAGCAAAGGGGACCGTGAACTGTCAGTAGCTGGGGGAGTTCAGAACAAACACTGTACATCTCTTCAGTCTATCCAGCCGTTTTGACCATAGTCTACCTGCAAATCCTTTGGGGTTCGCTTTACGTACGTGCTCAATGTAACTTGTGGAGTGCTTGACCTTTACTCAAGAGTCTAAGTGGATGGCTAAACTCTCTTGCTAATAATGTTCTGAATCTTGCTTCCCCCAAGTGGCTAGTGGATGCCATGCTTTCTCTGGGGTTAACCCTCAAGTGAGTGAGACCCTTGTGCCAGGATCAGACCCATGGTCTGATCTCTAGATGTGCACAAAAAAACCATTACTAGAACGAACCTTTAGAAAAGCTGATTATTTGGTGGGAAATGGCATCTCATGAACCCGTTGGTCAAATAACCCCAAATTTGGATCACTACACATATCTTGCACCCCCATAAGGTTCACCAATTTATAGTGGTGCATCTGAGGAGATGGCAGGGCAGGGTTAATGACCCAAACTTGACATCTGTTGAGCCAGACATTCTGGAGCCCTAAAACAGCCCTAAAACAGCCATTTAAAAAAAAAAAGTTTCTAGGTAGTGGGTGTTTTTAAAAAAATAACAAAAACAAAAACTTAGAGCTAGAACTGTAGAGCTAGAGTTCATAGGTAGGTACTAAGGACTGGAAGATGAATCACAAACCACTGGATGGCTGTGAACTCACCCTTCAATTAATACTGCTAAAGATAAGTTAATTACACACACACACACACACACACACACTCCCAAGTCAAAAGGAATTTTGAACTGAGTGGCTGGAGATTGCTACAATGTGAGAGTCATAGGAGGTGATTTAATTTTGGGAGAAATGCAATCAAAGCGTTTGGGTGGAAAATTGGATGTGTAAACTTTCTGGGAAATAAGGTTGCCAAACCTCCAGGATTGTCCTGGAGTCTCCAGGAATTAAAGTATCAGAGGAGTAGCCATGTTAGTCTGTATCCACAAAGCCACCAGACTCCTCGTTGTTTTTCAGGAATTAAAGATTAATCTTTAAAGATTGTGTCATGTGATGAAACCTCCAGGAATAGGTTCAACAAAAATTGGCAACCCTGCTGGGAAGGAGGATTGGGGTGAATAGGAATAGGTGGTAGGGGAGGTAAGAGGTTCAGGTGATGGAGGCACATGACACCCAGCTCTACCAGTGCACCCCAGCCCTGCACCGCAACCCGTTGTGCCCTCTCTGCCAATAAACAAGCCATCCTGCACCTCAACCTTCCTGCACCCCAACCCACAGCTTGGTCTTGGCATCCTAACCCTCTGCATCCCACAGCTGTCTTTGCACCCCAACCCCTCATGCACCCCAACTTTCCTGCAGCCCCAGCCCTTCCAGTATACCCCAACCTTCTTATATCCCAGTTCTACCAATGCACCTGACCCGTTGCATGTCCCAGCTCTGTTAATGCACCCCAACACTACAGGAAAGCTACTGGATGCACATTCATAGGGAAATTGGAGGGTTCACGGCTGACCAGAAACCATTACAAGCTCTGACACCTCACTGTTCTTGGAGATGGGGTACATCTATTAGAAAGGGATCAGAGGATTTTTCTCTCAAACATAAAATTGTCTGTGTTTTGGAACACAAACCCTATCTGGGATTTCTCCCACCAGCCTGATACAAACTCCACCCTCTAGCCATTCTGAAACACGACCAGGAACACTATGCCACTGGAACACAGCTGTCCTTCACCCCAGGCACTGCATGTGAATCAGATCAGAGGAGGGAGGAAGTGACAGCAATAGAAAAGTTTTCACAGGGAGTGAAAACTTCACGGAGACGTGTTCCCTGCTTGCAATAGGGAGGCCTCTGTATGGTAGTGGGGATGGGGGAATGCAGTGAATGGGTCAGAGGTATGGCGGGGAGGTTTGCTGAAGCAGGGCCGTTGAGGCACAGCTGATGAATGTGTGTGTCAGGGGGGTGCAGCTTGCTCAGTATGCTAATTGTGGAACACTATATGTATAACTGCCTATATAGCCACAACCTTCTAATACCACCAGAGCTTTTCCTGTTTAAAAAAAAAAAAAACTTGGAAATTCCATGGCAAAGAATGCCGTTAAATGCAGAGTTAATGTTGTTTGTGGGTATCGTACCCCTGCAGAATGCTGTATGGAACAAAACTCAAACTACTGAAAACCAGGAGATGCACAAGTCAGGTTGTGCAGGCAAGCTTACCTCTGCCCGCTTTCCGCAGTGCCCAGTTAACCCAGTTAACCCAGTTAATACCTTTGCTCTGCCAACCCCGCAGCTGCTGACATGCACATTCATCTTGTTTTACAGCCCATTCTCTGTCACCCACAGGATTCCATCTAACAATATTACAGGACAAGAAAGAAAAAAGAAAAAACAAAGGCTGCCCACCCCACGTTCCATCTATTCCATAGAGCTGGCAGTAGCGAATGGGAATTATTTACATATACTCCAGTTGCAATCAGGATTCTAGGTGTGCCTACATTAAATAGTGGAAAGAGTAGCTGGGCCTGCTTGGTAAGTGTCTTGGTGATGTGAGGATGTGTGGATCACTCTAAGGTATGTGAGAGAGCAGAGCAGAGCTTAGGAAACCAGGTCAGATTAAAAAGAATTAATATAGGCAAACAACACAGGAATGCAGGGGCAAGATTAGAAAGGCAAAGGCACAAAATGAGCTCAAACTAGCTATGGGAATAAAGGGAAACAAGAAGACTTTTTATCAATACATTAGAAGCAAGAGGAAGCCCAAGGACAGGGTAGGCCCACTGCTCAGTGAGGAGGGAGAAACAGTAACAGGAAACTTGGAAATGGCAGAGCTGCTTAATGACTTCTTTGTTTCGGTCTTCACTGAGAAGTCTGAAGGAATGCCTAACATAGTGAATGCTAATAGGAAGGGGGTAGATTTAGAAGATAAAATAAATAAAGAACAAGTTAAAAATCACTTAGAAAAGTTAGATGCCTGCAAGTCACCAGGGCCTGATGAAATGCATCCTAAAATACTCAAGGAGCTAATAGAGGAGGTATCTGAGCCTCTAGCTATTATCTTTAGAAAATCATGGGAGACGGGAGAGATTCCAGAAGACGGGCACTATATTTGCCCTTTTCCTATCTATAAAAAGGGAAATAAAAACAACCCAGGAAACTACAGACCAGTTAGTCTAACTTCTGTGCCAGGGAAGATAATGGAGCAAGTAATTAAGGAAATCATCTGCAAACACTTGGAAGGTGGTAAGGTGATAGGGAATAGCCAGCATGGATTTGTAAAGAACAAATCTTGTCAAACCAATCTGATAGCTTTCTTTGATAGGATAATGAGTCTTGTGGATAAGGGAGAAGCGGTGGATGTGATATACCTAGACTTTAGTAAGGCATTTGATACGGTCTTGCATGATAGTCTTATCGATAAACTAAGCAAATACAATTTAGATGGGGCTACTATAAGGTGGGTGCATAACTGGCTAGATATCCATACTCAGAGAGTAGTTATTAATGGTTCCAATCCTGCTGGAAAAGTATAACGAGTGGGATTCCGCAGGGGTCTGTTTTGAGACGGGCTCTGTTCAATATCTTCATCAACGACTTAGATGTTGGCATAGAAAGTACGCTTATTAAGTTTGCAGATACCACCAAACTGGGAGGGATTGCAACTGCTTTGGAGGACAGGGTTATAATTCAAAATGATCTGGACAAATTGGAGAAATGGTCTAAGGTAAACTAGATGAATAAAGACAAATGTAAAGTGCTCCACTGAGGAAGGAACAATCAGTTTCACACATACAGAATAGGAAGAGACAGTCTAGGAAGGAGTAGGGCAGAAAGGGATCTAGGGGTTATAGTGGACCACAAGCTAAATATGAGTCAACAGTGTGCTGCTGTTGCAAAAAAAGCAAATGTGATTCTGGGATGCATTAACAGGTGTGTTGTCAGCAAGACACGAGAAGTCATTCTTCTGCTCTACTCTGCGCTGGTTAGGCCTCAACTGGAGTATTGTGTCCAGTTCTGGGCACTGCATTTCAAGAAAGATGTGGAGAAATTGGAGAGGGTCCAGAGAAGAGCAACAAGAATGATTAAAGGTCTTGAGAACATGACCTACAAAGGAAGGCTGAAAGAATTGGGTTTGTTTAGTTTGGAAGAGAGAAGACTGAGAGGGGACATGACAGCAGTTTTCAGGTATCTAAAAGGGTGTCATCAGGAGGAGGGAGAAAACTTGTTCACTTTAGCCTCTAATGATAGAACAAGAAGCAATGGGCTTAAACTGCAGCAAGGGAGATTTAGGTTGGACATTAGGAAAAAGTTCCTAACTATCAGGGAGGTTAAACACTGGAATAAATTGCCTACGGAGGTTGTGGAATCTCCAACTCTGGAGATATTTAAGAGTAGGTTAGATAAATGTCTATCAGGGATGGTCTAGACCAGGGGTCGGCAACCGGTGGCTCGCGGCTCGCCAGGGTAAGCACCCTGGCGGGCCGGCCCGGTTTGTTTATCTGCCGCGTCGGCAAGTTCGGCCGATCGCGGCTCCCACTGGCCGCGGTTCGAGGCCAATGCGGGAGGCAGGAAGCCGCGGCCAGAACATCCCTCGGCTCACGCCGCTTCCTGCCTCCCGCATTGGCCTGGGACCGCGGCCAGTGGGAGCCGTGATCGGCCGAACTTGTTGACGCGGCAGATAAACAAACCGGGCCGGCCCGCCAGGGTGCTTACCCTGGCGAGCCGCGAGCCACCGGTTGCCGACCCCTGGTCTAGACAGTAATTCGTCCTCCCATGAGGGCAGGGGACTGGACTCGATGACCTCTCTAGGTTCCTTCCAGTCCTAGAGTCAATGAATCTATTAATCTATGTACCTCCAGGATCCTGTGTGCATCAGAACAGTGCAGAATTGCGTACCTTATATCATTAGCAGGGCACAGGGTATTTTCAGTAGCGAGCTGCCATATGAGCAATCTAAGCATTTATTATCTATGCACACTCCAGGAAAAGTGAGTGTGCTCAATGACAAATGAAACTGTACTGAAGAACGGAGGATGTAGTTAGCTCTGCTTGGTAGGTGTGTTAGCAAGATCTCTGGATGACTTGGAGATGTGTGACAGAGCTGTGACTGAGATATGAGGAGATCTGTGTGTGTGTGGAAAGGCAGGAGATGCAGGTGCGCAGGATGAAGTATGTCTGAGTTCTATGTGGAATTGTGTAGGTTATGTCAGTAACAGGGCACGGGGCTTTAATTACAAAGGATATTGCCAGCCGTGAGATGGAATTTGAAAGGATTCTAATGCTTTCAGGATGGCTAAAGGAAAGTGTAGATTGAGATGGTATCCTGTATGTAACAGTAGCCCTACCCTTAAGCTGGGAGGTGTGAGTCCCAGCTTGCATAGATGTACCCTCTGTGCATAGCCAGGGTGGCATGAGCAGTGGCTTGAGCTAGCCACATGAGTACAAACCCACCCAGACCCCCTGGGCACATACTACTTGTGAGGCTCTCCCAAGCCACCATCCTAGCTACACTGTTCTTTTTAGTGCACTAGCTCAAGCAGAGCTAGCATGGGTGTGTCTATGAGACCTGGGAATCACCTCCCAGCTGAGACGTACCATCAGGGCATGGGAGCTATAAAAAGCTGTAAAGCAGTTCTCACATTGTACGTCTGATATTCTTTCTGGGGAGTTGGTAAGTGTACACCACAATCTGGAACCTTCTGAATTTTCAAAGTGACAAGGGCCACTTAGAGTACGTGCACAGTGAGGCATAGCTGAAAGAGCCTAGAGGGAAGCTAGCATGGTCAACCTTCCCCTACCCATTCTTGTCCTTTCATATTGTTAGCTGGAATCCTGTGGGTGACATTGAATGGACTGGAGAAGAAAGTGAAGAGCTTGAACATTTCAGCAACTGTGAGGTTGGCAGAGTAAAGGTCTGTGTGTTAACAGGGAGCACTGGGGAATTATTGAAAGCATTGGGGAATTCCTGATGTTCAGAAGTTTGAGTTTTGCTCAACTCAAGGTTCACCAAGGGGACGACCTGCCACCAAGCAACCTTAACTTTGTGTTAACAATTGTTTTGCCATTGAATTTGAAGGTAATATGAGTAACTGTGTGGATTTTAAAGCAATAAGAAAAGTCATCCTGAACCTTAACTATAGTGGAACTAGCATCCCACTATAACTGAATGTCTCTCTTTATCACTGTTTTATTTAATATATTTTCAGAGTAATTTCTGTAGATACTCATCACTGACAATGTTGTCCTTAAAACGATATAACATTATACCCATTTAGTTTATATTGGAGATCTTACTCTTCCGGCCTCTTCCAAAGCTTTTTGATCTTTTGACGCACGACCAGCCACAGAGCTCAGTCGAATAGCACTTGCAGGAATAATGAAAGGAATGCAGGCCAGGATAAGCAAAGTTAATCGCCAATCATATACAAAAGCAATAATGATGGCAGTCAGAAGGGTACAGGCAGTCTTAGTCAACAAGCCAAGTCGACTTCCAGTAGCCTATTAAAAGCAAAAGAGTCCGAAGTTAGAGTTAATTCTTGACACACTAAATAGAGATCAAATGTATGAAATCATTGTTCACTCAGGATCAAATATTCAGAGGGAGAACAATCATAAATGTTGTGCATTTAAAATGGACAATTATATATGCAAAAACCCATATGGACAATTACATATGCAAATATCTCTAGCTGTGGGTGAGGTTCAGGAAGCCTGATGAAAATGTGGCCACATGGGCTCAATTCAACAAAAAAATATCAGGGCCCTCCTGTGCCACAACAAGGCACAGAAATCATGAAGAGCCAACAGCCTCTAATTTGGGGCATTTCTGTTATTGGGTGCCCAGCTTAAGGCATCTAGGGCCTGATTTTCATAGGTGCTGTACATCAGCTAAAGATAATGGAAGCTGCAGGTTCCTTTAATTAGGCACTTTGTTTTCAGCAGTGTTAGCAGCAGGAAATGAGCGTTCACACCAAAGAGCTTTTCTCTCCCTGAGGATCTGCACATTCATGTCATCAAGATATGTAAAAGTGATGATTGGCACATGGGATCCGTGTAAACTGTGACAATACTCATGGCTTAGCTGAGCAAATAGTGGATTTTCCAGCTGGGGGCCAAACTGGAAAATTGATTTGATTAGATCTGAAATCATTTTTTGGCTGTGGGTGGGGGGGGTGTCAAATAAAAAATAATAATTTCAAATTGACCAAAACATTTTGGTTGACTAAAAACTCCCCCCGTTCCTCCCCACACAATTTTTTTTGTATTGATTTGGCCATTTTGCAGTGTTTTTCTCTTCTTTTTTATTTGGTCAAATTTGAAAATGAAATGCCATTTCAAAACAAAAGTGGAAATGGCATATTTTAAATGTTCAAAATGAAACATTTAGACTTAAAACAAATCTCCCTTCTTATCTCTTTTGACTATTAGTCAAATTAATGAATAGATTTGGGGTTCCTAAAAATACCATTCACTGAAAACATGTTGGCCAGCTCTACTCATGCCTGCAGATAAAATGGAAAGTTTTGTGGAAACAATCCATCTTTCAAATATCGCACTGTGGACAAACCAAGAAAACCTTGGGTGGGAAGTATGATACTTTCTTTGCTAGCCAGAAGTTCTCCTGCTCTCAAGAGACTTTTGTGTTCAATAAAGTTATACAACCAAACCAATGCCAAGATGAATTATTGCCATATACTCTAGGGGCTTACACATAAAGATCACTTTGAGACTTCAGCTAGCACAACATACGGCTGCCCACTTACTTAGCAGTAGCTGTGTTAGTTCCAGGCTATAGGAGAGAGAAGGTAGGTGAGGTAATATCTTTTATTGGACCAACTACTCTTGGTGAAGAAGACCTAAAGAAGAGCTCTGTGTGAGCTCGAAAGCTTCTCCCTCACCAACAGAAGTTGGTCTAATACAAGATATTACCTCACCCACCTTGTTTCTCACTCACTGATATTTATTTGTTCTCCAGAGCAGGGATTCTCACCCTTTTTCTTTCTGAGGCCCCCCACACATGCTGTAAAAACTTCATGGCCCATCTGTGCCACAATAACTGGTTTTCTGCATATAAAAGCCAGGGCCAGCATTACGGGGTAGCAAGCAGGGCAATTGCCTGGGGCCCCATGTCACAGGGCCCCCCATGAAGCTACATTGCTCAGGTTTTGGCTTCATCCCCATGTGGTGGGGCTCAAGGCCCTGGGCGTCAGCCCCATGAGGTGGGGCTTTGGCTTTCTGCCCTTGGCCCCAGTGACTCTAATGCTGGCCCGGCTTGACGGACCCCCTGAAACCTGCTCGCAGCCGGTTGAGAACCACTGCTCCAGGGAATGCAGTGTTCTCATGTTCATTTTGATCTATTAAGCTTTTTCATAGTTTGGATCCCATGCACCTGTTTTACCTTGACAGCTGGGATGATGGACCTTATCCTCAAGAATTAAGTTGCAGTTTTTAAAGATTCAAATAATTGTACGTTCAGTCAAATCTTTGAGTGATTCCCACTCTGTGCTGGCCAGTAAAGAGGAGATGGGAGGGAGTATGAAATCTACTAGTGTACTTGTGGCACCTTAGAGACTAACAAATTTATTTGAACATAAGCTTTTGTGGGCTAAAGCCCACTTCATCGGATGCACAGACTGGAACATACAGTACGAAGATATTTATGTATACAGAGAACATGAAAAGGTTGAAGTGGCCATACCAACTGTAAGAGGCCAATCAATTGAGATGAGCTATCACAGTGGTTCTGAAACTTTTGTCCTGGTGACCCCTTTCACATAGCAAGTTTCTGAGTGCAACCCCCATTATAAATTAAAAACACCTTTTTAAATATTTAACACCATTGTAAATGCTAAAGCCACAATGGGGTTAGGGGTAGAGGTTACAGGTCACAACTCCCCATGTAATACCCTTGTGACCCCCTGAGGGGTCCTGACCCCCAGTTTGAGAAACCCTGAGCTATCATCAGCAGGAGAAAAAAAGACTTACAGTTGGTATGGGTAGTTCCACCTTTTCATGTTCTCTGTATGTATAAATATCTTCTTGCTGTATGTTCTAGTCTATGCATCCAATGAAGTGGGCTGTAGCCCACGAAAGCTTATGCTCAAATAAATCTGTTAGTCTCTAAGGTGCCACAAGGACTCCTGATCTTTTTGTGGATACAGACTAACACGGCTGCTACTCTGAAACCTGAGGATGTAGTTAGTCTAGTGAATCCGAGAGCTAGGGATTTTTTTTTTTTTAATACAAGTGAAGTAGAAATTAAATTTTATTTTAAACTATTGAATAAATCAGGAAACTTATTACTCTTTGCTCATGAGCGAATTTATTTTAAAAAGTATGACTGATTTTTTTCTTCAGAATTTTTTTGATGGGGTCGTGTGGTGGGGAGGAAAGGGGAGATTGGCCAATTCTGCAGAATTTGCCACTTACATGCAGGATTTTCAGTGGCTCCTATCCTACTCCACTCCCAAAAGTCACACAGTCCCTTGTGCTTCTGCCATCACTGATACTCTGTATTAATGACAATTCACTTCACCGCAGAAAGCCCACATAAACAGGCTTCCTGTGTATGAAGAGTAGTGGACAGAGTTGGGAAGAACAAATCTACCCACATCAACATGAGCTCAGGGCATTGACTGCATTGCAATTCTCCCACAACTACAGCCTCTCCAAGCAACCGAAGTGGGACTTTAGGGCCACTTGATACACGGAAGACTTTGATCCATCAGGCAGTTTAAGTGGTGCAGAAGTGCTTACACTGGCCCTTGGACATGGCTTACTTTTAAAGTTACTAAGTTGTTTACTTAGTCGCTTACAGCAAGGAAATGGAAGGTGTAAGAACATCTGCTGAAGCTTTAGTAATCGTCATTAATTGGGACCAGTGAAACTGTTTCCAAGACTATTTAAATGTGTCAGAGAGCCTCTAGAGTAGATTTACCAACTCGTTTTCCAAAATAACTTCATTGCCCCTTGCCAACACTGCAATTCATAGTTGCAAGCAAAATGTAAAAACAAAAACAAACATACCCCTTTGACTTGTGAAGCGTCCGT
This sequence comes from Mauremys mutica, assembly GCF_020497125.1. Lineage (NCBI taxonomy): Eukaryota > Metazoa > Chordata > Testudines > Geoemydidae > Mauremys > Mauremys mutica. The sequence continues at coordinate 237,172,724 of NC_059073.1, forward strand.
AGCTATTCTGGTTAACAAAACCCCTATGGCATTTTTAGGATCGTCGTACCAGCCAATCTCCTGCAAGGGAACAGACGGTTCCGTTATTTTTGCTTTTGCAAGTGAAATCTTCTTACCGTAACTCAGACTGGTCAGGGTCATTAGTACAATGTATGGACATTTAAAGCTTGACTAGCACGTGTGCGTGGGGAAGAGAGAGAGCCAACATAAGCACTAAGATACTCACTCTTCTTCTGTGATGAGCAACATTTGTCAGATAAACTGAAAACAATCTTAAAATAAACTATTCTTACCCGCAGAACATTTGGGTTTTTTGGTCATTTTCCCTCTCCTCCCGGATCCCCTTAGAATGCTCCTGTGCATATGCAGAACCCTGTGATACCAAGCTCTACCAATGGGTGTGCAGGGTGCTTAAGTGTTCATCCACAGAGAATCCTCAGCAAGGAACAAAGAGAGGTGTGTCCCTTCCCAGGGATCCATCAGGAGGGAGTATCCAAGGACAGTCATGTTGCAATAGTATTATTGTAAATCATTCCTGATCCAGCTGGTCATCTTGACTAGAGAAACCACTCTAGTGAGCAAAGATAATGCTTTGAGAACCTACACCTGTTATGATATGGTCTGTTTGCTATGGAGTTGGATGCAAACAGACCTAAACCTATTTATCTACACATTTATATCATGACCATCAGGGTCAGATACAGATTTATCTTCTGTTTTGTTAATCTTTGCAAATATACCAATGCACTCAGATACATGCATGTTTTATACACTCTTCAGTATGGTCGATAGTGAAAGAGATGGCATCAAAATTAGACAGCTCTCCTACCAGCACTGAGTTAATTTTTACATGCTTTTGCTTTATTTTGTTTCGCACGTGTGCTCACAGACTTGCCGCTTGCGCAGTGTTGAAGTGTCACTAAAAGGATGGGTTCTCTCGAAGCCATGTTGGAGGGAGGCTCTACACAGGCCGCAGGGAACCAGGAATTTTCATGGTGTTATACAAATATCACCCCACAAAAGCCACCTGGATCACATGGCAGGAGTGCTGCATATTTGCTGTCTATCGCTCTGACCCAGAAACGAGGCCCGTACCTGCTGAAGCAATGCTTTGAATGACAAAGATCGCAATCTCTTGGTCAGAACTTCCCCAGACTTTCCAAACATGAATCCCTGAAAAGGGAGAATGGGAAATACAACAGTTGAATTGTATGTGCTGGGCTGTACAGTCATATTTAGAACAACCTGCTGTAAATGTGATGATATTTCAACCGTTCAGCCACACAGTTTACAGAACCTACACAGTGTTTTGGGAGATGGTTTCAGATGTTAGTTTAAAGCTGGTGAAAGGTACCACACACATTCCTGGAAACTGAAGTTTCATCGTACTGCCCCACCCACATGCTTCCGCAGCCAGCTGCAGAGGTCAGCAGTGGAGTCACCTTCCCTGCTTACTCATTCCTTAGCCTCACTACTCACTCTGCTATCTAACACTGCCAACTGGGATGGTGTTTTTTGTAGCGTACACAGCAATGTTGTGGAACTGGGCTGTGCCCAAACGCATTTCCCCTAGGACACAGAATGGTCAGCAGCATCTTTCAGGCATTGCTGCCTTGGGCTGCTTGGTAACTAGCAATCGGGAAGTGTAAGGCTCTGTATTCCATACCAGCCACTTGAGCCATTCAGTGGCTTGACTCTGGAACAGTTTATAAGAAACATAGTGAATCATGGCCGGGGGGGGAGGGGGGCGGGGCGGGGAAGTGAGGCAATTAGCCCCAGGCCTCGGGCCCCACAGGGGCCCCCATGAGAGTTTTTTGGGGGCCCTGGAGCGGGGTCCTTCACTTGCTCCGGGGACCCCAGAAAACTCTCGCTTCTTTCACTCCGGGTCACAGGCAATTCGGCGGCGGTGGGGTCCTTCTGCTCCGGGACCCGCCGCTGAAGACCCCAGACCCCCTGAATCCTCTGGGTAGCCCTGTAGTGAATACAAAGTTGCATTATGTCCCCAACATACCTCTCAACGAGATCTGAAAATCTGGACTATAATGTATGTGACCAGATACTCAGCTTTGACTTTTCAATGTAGTGAAGTTTACCTGGATGATGTGTGTTACTAAGCTGATCACTGCCAGGACAAGAAACATTAGAGAAAGCAATGTGGTGTTTTTGCTCCTTTTTTCAGGATCTGTTTCTTCAAAAGCCTATGTAAGAAGAGCACAAAGTGACCACCAGTTACAATAGCTCAGGAAACACTGTAGAAACTATTGAACTTCACCTTCTCTCAGCTCTTCTTCAGCACCTGACTTCTGCCACCCCTCAGCTTTCTGTTGCTGGCCAGGAGGTCACTCCACCTCTCCCAGCTGACCTGCCTCTCATCAGCTGCTCCTTCTCCAACCCTCCACCAGACCCTCCCCTCATTTGCCTGTGAGCTGCAGTTCCACTAAACCCTGCCTCCAGGCTGCCACTTCACCAGCTCTCATCTGCCTTCCACTGAATATCGTCACTCCGTCAGACCATCAACCTCCCCTCCAGCTGACTACAACACCCCTCTTCTCTTGCCTGAAGATAAAAGATTCCCTTAACATCTTGCTCCAACCATTCTCCCTGGCTGCTGCTCCAACTCCCAACAGCTTCCAACAATCATATACTGGAATCCAAAGGAAGACTCCATTTCTTCCCTGCAATGATTCAGGAATCAAGGGGTTAATTATTCAGACAGTCCCATGGATGTCCCTGGTACTTACAAACATGTTGGAATGCAAGGTACCTTGAAGGAGCTTACTGTCCGAAGAGAACGGGTACAATGCAAAGAGCAGGGTCAAGTACAAGGCAGGGAGCCTGCACAACAGTGGAGCAGGGTAAATGAAAACTGAGTTTGATAAGGGAAGGTGATTTGCTTCTCTGGAAAGGTGAAGTCATTCCAAATACGGGGCTGGAAAATAGGCAAGAAGTCCCAAGTGGGGAGAGGAGATTAAGAGCTTGATCAAGTTCCTACTGAAGTCAATGGAAAGACTCCAGTAGAGTTCAGTGACAGTGGGAGTAGAAGGAGGCTCTAAGGCATCACCAAAGAGGACTAGCTGGAGGGTCGGGCAGGATTTAAAGTTCTGCATTTGTGCCTGGTTCAAGTTAGTTTACCATACAGTTTTGATACTTACCCCAATTATTTTTCCATATATAACAGAAAATGCAGGGTGGACGCCACCAGAGAAGGCAGCAGCAATCACGCCAAAGAATATATGCAGCCACTCAGGTTTGTTCAGAGCCAGGATTCTGGAATAAGGCACAGCAGGGAGATTTTCCTCCTATATAAGAGATAAAATTCAGCTGTTCACTGAAAGTTGTGGAACATGACAATTTCCTCAGCTAGGGGGTAAATCAGTAAACTGTCCTAGCAACTGTTCACAGATAATTCACCCCAGCCTCCAATGTACACACTGAATGAGCAAACGTACTGAAGATTTACCGCTCTGTAATTTAAGGTCTTAAAACTGCAATTGTAAATAAAAAAAAAAATCTGCAGGCATCAATTTAACAAAAGGCTCACTGGGTGGTGGGTGGGATGGGGACTATATAGTTCAGTGAAATGTCAGATAAAATTGCAGTCCATGGTCACTGACCCTAACACATGAATCATTATAATGACCTAAAAAGTCTCACTGTTCTGAGCACAAAAAAATCAGTCTAGTTCAGCCTCTGCTAAATGCTAGTGGGTTTGCAGTAATACAATTGGGTCGACTTATGTCAGTTAGTCTGTTTTGTCTTTTACAAAATACAGACCATGAATCATTACCATATGCATGGAAAACACATATGAAACAGTGATTTAGGCTTCATCTCCCTTGAAAAACACATGGCAGCTCAATTCAGCTTCACTGAGCTATTCAAAATGTCCATACATTTGTTGAGGAAGTTGTGGAAAATGAAATGAAAACATAAGAACTGGTACAAATTATTAAATGAGGTTCTGAGCCAGTTGTGATGGCCTCGCCTGATTATCTTTGCCTGTGTTACAGATACTGGAAAAGCCTGCCCACACTTTAACCATACAAGCCTGCTGAACTTTGTGACATCAATAATTTCATGGCTTTCAATCTGATTTCTTCACTTTACTGCAAACAGTATGAATTCTGAAGCCATGTATCTTGCCATCTACCGTATTTCCTCTGACAAGGCCCAAATGCAACAGTTATGAATTGATAAAAAAAGTGTGTTCTGGACTTCTGGATGATACATTGTAAGAATGGATCCAGTTGCTGCTTATTGTTCGCATCATGTTCTATCAGTAGACTGTACTATAATATAAAAAGAACTCCTAGAAGAGGGTTTCTTCACTGGTGGGTTGTGACACAAAATTGGGTCATCTGAATATGTTGAAGGATCACAGGGCTGGCTGGGCTCAGCTTCCCACTCTGGGCTTTCTGACCAGATGCACATGGTCACAACACCACTCTCACAAATTTGGCCCATCAGGGGAGCCAGGCCAAATCTGAGCAGTGCTTCAACCTCTGAGGAGTAGGGAGCCAAGCCCAGCTAGTCCTGCGGGACAGGAGCTAGGATCTGTCTCAAGACTGATTTGTTTACACCTGTGTTTTCCCTGAAGATTCCCAATTCAAGTATTCGCCCAGGTCAATGCTGCATATGACAGAATCATAGCAAAGATGACACGGATTAAGATCTTTTTAAAAAAGAAAATAGAATGACCTTTATTCCTATTCTCACAAGCTATCACTAAACTTTAGGATTAAACTGAATTGTAACACTAACCTCTTTCTCCTTTGTTTTCTTCTTTTCAGACGACGTTTTCTTAGAAGAAGTCTTTCTGCTTGTATGCCTTCCGGATCTCTTAGGAATGCTTCCCATCTCAGTGATTCCTGGTTTTTCAAAACCACCAAGATCAGTCAGATTCTCCATCCTGAGATCATCTAAATCCTCTTCCTCATAGTCTTCATCTTCTGTCTCTTCATCACTTTCTGACATCTCATTTTGAGTGTTTCCACCATGACCCTAGTGACAAGCAAGGAACAGTGATACACAGTCACAAGACAGTTTGTAGCAAGGGAAAGGAACATGTACTTGGTATGGAAACAAACAAAACCACCACCACTTTGGTTACATTGTCACTTTCATATGGTAGTTTGTATAGACCAAGTATTCTGCCAGTATAAGTTGGTGCAGTTGCAACTTACACCAGCAGAGAATTTGGCTCTGTATGTCCCCCCGCACTATCTATATAGTTCTGTTATGATGTCATCCACCTCTTTTGCTCAGTTATGTTTGACTCATTACACTGTGTAAATGTGAAGCTACCGGTGAAAAACCAACCACTTCCAACTCAGAAACAAGATTGACTGATCAACTTTCACTAAACTAGAAAATATGCAGAAACTGCAAAGTGAAAATGGCCCAGCTGTTTGAATGCAGAACTTGCATGTGTCAGCAATAGTATCAGTGAGATCATAGGCGCCAACACTGTGGGTGCTCTGTGGCTCAAGCAGCCACCAAAAAAAATAGGGGGTGTTCAGCACTTGCAGGGCTGGATAATCTTTTGTGGGCCCCAGCGCCTGGACTGTGGCCCTTCCCCAATGGCCCACCCACCACTCCACCCCAAGGCCTCTCCCCCGATTGGCCTCTTCCTCCCCAAGGCCCCATCGCACTCGAACAAGAGGTCCCGCTGTTGCTCAGCCTCTTCCCCGAGGCCCACCTGTGCTCTGCCCAGAGGTGCCACCCCTGCTCAGCCTCCCTCCCTCTCACCCCCGAAGCCCTGCCCACAGGTCACAAGAGAGGGGGAGGGGGACGGAGAGGAACACCCTCCAGCAAATTCAAAAATCAGCACCTGTGAGTGAGATATGCAGATAATGTTCTGGAGTAGAGAGATGGCCAGTAAATCTGAAGCATTTAGTCAGGAGTGCTCTATCACATCTCATTACCTGCTGCATCACAAGAGAATAGTAGATACCCTTCTGTGTCATGAGTTCATTGTGTGCTCCCTGTTCAACAACAACACCGTTGTGAAATCCAGCGATAATGTCAGCTGTTCGGATTGTGGAGAGCTGGTGAGCTATCACAATGGTGGTACGTCCAGCCCTAGCCTTACCGGGGAAAAAACCAGAGAGATTTATTTTAAAATGTGGTGAACCCCCCGCCCCAGAAAATCCCTACCTAACAGTGTGGAAAATACAAGCGTAAAAGCCCTGCTGATCCTCTATAGCTGATCAATATTTCCATGCCTGCTGTCTGATTTAATAACCAAAGGACACTTCTGATTACAAAATCCACATTTATAATAATGACAGGGGAAAGTGGATTAATTTTATAGGCTGTGCAGGTACTCACTGCCTATAGCTAAGGTTGCCTGACACTTCCAATTGTAAGACCTGTTGTCAGATGCTTATAACTTTGTCAAGATTTAATTATTTGGGATGAAACTTTCCATGCTGATATCTGCCTCACCTTCTTCTCCTCCCCCCGCCCACCTATTTTAGCAAAAATGGTTCAATGATTTCTCAGAATGAGGTTAGAGAAAATAATGTTGTTTTGCCCATATTAAAAAATTCTTATAACTGTTTAATTGAGAAGCTTTATCACCTAAATGCTTGAGAGCAGGGATATGAAATTTGGAGGAGATGAGCATGGCTCACTGGTATCAGGTGCCTTTTACCATTCCCATGAAAATCTGCCCAAATTTGGGGGGGCTGAGATATGAGGCTCTGAACATCTCAATTTGCATGTGCTCAGTAGAGACTTATTAGAGTTCAGCAGCTAAATTCCCCAAAGAAACAGTCTGAGCTCGCTGCATTGTATGGCAGGAGTGCACATGCACCATCCCCACACAGTGACTAAGCATGTTCCTGCCCAGGATTGTAGGGGCTGGGCAGGACTTTGCCTGCAATTTCTCCTCCCTATAGTCAGGGGGAGTTGTGGTCCCCAGTATGACAATCTACCTGGAGCGTCAGGTGATCGGGCTGACGCAGCAGGATTGTTTGGGGAGGAGGAGATGACGTAACACATAAAGTGTTTAAATTTTAAAGCTTTATTAATAAAATAAAATACAGCAGAGAGTGCTGGGAATGCTCCCACGTCGCTCAGGGGAAGAGAGAAAGCATTAGGGCCCCAAGCCCTAACCCACCTTCACACTCACACAAGCACTACCCAAAGCAGGCCAGGCCTGGGTGTAACGTAAGAAGAAGAGGGGTAGGGGTGGACGGGAGTTCTTGCCCTGGGCCCAGGTCGTCCCGGGGATCCACTGTAATCTCCAAGTTGCCCCAGCTCTCAGGAGGGTCCTGGGCTTCTTTGGGGGTGGTTTCAGTCAGGGCCCTCTATTCCGGTGCTCTTTGTACCAGTTCAAACAGGCTTGATATGGTTTTTTCCCTTTCCCAAAGCATCCCAGCTCCAGGGACGCCTGTCTGGCTCCCACTCGTGTTGTCTTGTTTGTGTTTTAGCCTCTGCAGCCCAGGGCTTTGTTTTCCTCTTTGCTGGTTTTGCTGTCCAGCAGGTGCAGGTCTGTGTAGTTGGCTGCGAGCAGTGTCGTTGGGTGGAGGACAGTGTTTTATCTTCGAACTGAGCTTGTTATTTGCAGTGTTGAATTAACCTGTTCTCTGCTCTTTTCTTTTTCTTCTCCCCGTCTTCGGCCTCTTGTGACCTAAAAAACCCCTTCCACTCTCCACTCACACACCTTTAATCCTCCCCAAAATGCTTTGTCATGCTTGCAACAGCATTAGCAATATACAGTGCTAATCTGCCTTCCCAGGGACCTCCCTAAGGGGAGAGGGCCATTGGGTTGTGACACCAGCACAGGAAACAAGAGTAGGGAGAGCAGAATGAACAGTGATTATGGAAGGAATCAAAGTTATGCAGTAAAGGATGCTCTTGTCTGCAGGAAACCTGCCTTATTTGTTGCAGAAGTTGTAAGGCAGGGCCGCCCAGAGAATTCCGGGGGACTGGGGTCTTCGGCAGTGGGGGGCCCTGGCTTCGGCAGTAATTCGGAGGCGGGGGGTCCTTCCACTCTGGGACCTGCCGCCGAAGTGCCCCGAAGACCCGCAGTGGGGGCCGCCCGCCACCAAATTACCACTGAAGCGAGATCCGCCGCCGAAGTGTAGCCGGGTCTTCGGGGCATTTCGGCGGCGGGTCCCAGAATGGAAGGATCCCCCGCCGCCGAACTACCGCCGAAGCAGGATCCGCCGCCGAAGTGCAGCCAGGTCTTCGGGGCACTTTGGCGGCGGGTCCCGGAGCGGAGGGACCCGCTGCCGGTGAAGACCAGGAGCAGAATCTCCGGGGGCCCAGGCTCCATGAGTGTTTTCCGAGCCCCCGGAGTGAGCGAAGGATCCCACTCCAAGGGCCCTGAAAAACTCTCCTGGGGGACCCTGCGGGGCCCGAGGCCTGGGGCAAATTGACCCACTTTTCCCCACCTCTGGGAGGCCCTGTTTTAAGGTGTGTAGTGAATGAGACAGGGGATTGCAAGAAAAGAAAGGATGGTCTCATTGTTGCAGCAGCTGAATACTGCCCTAGAGAATTGGATTCTAGACATGTCTCTGTGCTGAGCATTCACGGCTGCAACTGAAGTCAATGGGAGATGTGCTTTTAACATATCTAGCACTGTATAAAGCAAAATTCTCTGAAATATTGAGTCCTGGGCATCACAGATCATGCACCCAAAAGTAGTATGCACTTTCAACACTAACGTCTCCATGCCTCAGTTCCCCTTCTCTAATATGGGAGTAATACTACCACCTTACCTCTTGGGAGTGTTGTGAAGATAAATTCATTAGTGTTTATGAAGCACTCAGATACTAGAGTGATGAGAGGTATAGAAAAGCCCATGAGGAAGTTAATAATTCTGTTTTCACAGCAGGGTTTGAATGGCATGGGGCCATCCACTGAATGCTGAGGATGAAAAGAAATATTGACTAGCACTGAATGTTGAATAGCACCATCCTCTGCACTGAATGAAGCAGGGGGTCTTGTGGAAAAAATAGTATGGGATCATGTAACTGACGACTGTCCCCTAATGCAGACGCACAAGGGGACCAAATTAATGTTGACCAGGAAACTTTAATTCTGTCATTCCCTAAATTTTGAGGGCTTGACTTTGGAACCTTAATGTTCTTTTCATGTAGAGTGACTCTGTGTGTGTGTGTGTAATTCAGTATAAATATTGATATTATCTATGTAGAATATAAGGCTCAGCACCCTGAGATTGCTTAATGGAGTTTTGATTAAATATTACAGGGTCATATCATGACACCAAAATTTGAGCATGCATCCCTATTGATTTCAATGCCCTCCTCGAAACCAACGGAGAGCTGTGCTTAAAAACAGATGGCATGCTATAGCCTTTAATGTCAAGCTTGCCATATGGTTGTTGTGCTTCTTAATACTGATTGATAACTCTAGCAACAGGATTCCTACCTTATTAAGAGCTGCTTGCACAATAGATTCACTCTGAGTGTCCAGAGCAGACGTGGCTTCATCCAGCAGCAGAATCCTGGGATTCCTTGCCAGGGCACGGGCAATAGCAATTCGCTGTTTCTGCCCTCCGCTCAGCTGAGCTCCCCTTTCCCCCACCATGGTGTTAAGTTTCTGAGAGAGGAGTATCGAGATTGCAGAAGGGGTCAGTTGAAATCCTTTTACACCCCCACCCCCGTCTTACTGTTACTATCATATACAGAAATTCCCTCTTTTAAAAGTTTTATGATGGATGCTCCAATAAACGCTTTAAGAATAATTACTTCTAAAGAAGTGTCTTGGCCAATTACATTCAGTGTTTTTTCCCCCCTTGAGGCAGAGGACAGTTTAAAATTCCTAACGATTGGTTTACAGTTTTGTCTCTGTCTCACCTTCTAGTTGGCTAGGAATTAGTATGTGGTGTGATGGTTTTCTATTAGCTTAAAGAAGGTACTCTTTAATTTTAACTCTAAAATTAGATTTTTCAATTATTATAAAAAGCAGCAATTGAAGTGAAAAAAACCAGACAAACTAGAACTGGCTGAAGGAATCCAGCCATTTGTTTGGCTAACAATACTAACCAGTGACTACTCAGGACACAAAGCAATTTTGTTTGCCAAGCAAAACCAGTTTAAAAACAAAAAACAAAAACAAAAAAAAAAACAAAAAAAAAGATGGGAATATTGGAAGTGGAAAAAAATAGATAATACCTAGCAGAAGAAAACAGAATAAAAACAATCTGATAAATTGAAAAAAAATCTCTCATTGTCCATAGAAATTCCTTATCCACCCTGTAACGGGTTGGACTCACCCCTGCAGCACCTCCTGCTCGTTGCTCTGGGGAATTAGCTCGTTCCAGGCAACGGAGCGCCCTCTGCAGGCTGGTGATCCACCTGTCTTCTGGCCCCCCGTGTCCCTCCCTGGACCCGGTGCCCTCTTACATGGGGTGCTACCCCCTAGCAGTAACCCCTTTCTCTTAGGGTCTCCCCTCCTCAGGGAACCCCTACCCTCTAGCCCCACCTTGCCTCAATATGTGGCTACTGTCAGTCATTGTCTAGCCCCACACCCTGGGGCAGACTGCAGCATCGGCCCACTCATCACAGGCAAAAGGGGTTTGGACCTGCTGCCTTAGCCTACCCCTGGGCTGCCCTCTGCAACCCCCAGTAGCTGTTGGCCCTTCGCTAGGCCGCAGCCTGGGGCTTTCTAGGCTGGAGCTCCCCAGCTCCTTAGCCTTCCCCAGCCCTGCTTCACTCAGGTATCTGGTCTCTAGTTCACAGCAGCTAGGCCCATCTCCCTCTACATGCAGAGGAAGACTGTCTGGGCTTCTGGCTTTCCTGCCTTTTATAAGGCCCTGGGCTCAGTTTGGGGCGTGGCCCCCAGCTGCAGCCATTTCCCCAATCAGCCCAGCCTAAAGGCTGTCTTCTCAAGCCCTGCCAGGCCACTTTTAAACCCCTCACAGCAGGAGCAGGGTCCACCCTGCCACAGGGACCTCTCTGTGTCCCTGGGTTGCCCTGCTGGCTGGAGGGCTCCCCCTTCTCTGGCTGCCTTGCTGGCTGGAGCTCCTTCTTCCTTTCCTGGGCTGCTGCTGCTGGCTGGAGTGCTTCTTCCCAGGACTGCTGCTCCTGCTACAACTGCTGCTGAGTGGGTGAGTGAGGGATGGGGGGGGCCTTGCTGGCCAGCCCCCACTCCCGCACCTCTGGAGGGAGAAGCCAGGACCCCACCACCACCACTACAGCTACCACCTGGGGGGTCCTTCCTGCCTGGCCACCAGGGCTGCTGGAGGAGGGGAGGCTGCTGCTGCTGCTGCTGGAGCTGTGTTTGTCCCGGGGAGCTGCTGGAGCCTGGAGGAGGACTAAGAAGACCACCGGCTGCTGGGAAGTGCACAGGAATCTGAAGACCACTGTGGAGGGGGCCTTAAAAACTGAATAACTTTTTGACTGTGCTCTAGTGGTGGGGGTTTAGACTGTGTTTGTGGGGACACGGGGGTGTGGCGTGGAGCCTGCCCCCTGGTCCATCTTTGTCCCCCCCCAACCCCCACCACCACCGCTGCCCCCTCCACCACCCCTGCAGTCCCTTACCATCTGCCTCAGTTCCTGCCTCTGGGACTCAGCTGCTCGCCTGGCCTGCCACGCCCTATTGCCACCGTTTGGGCCTCCAGCGGCAGCCAGCCAGCCATTGACTTTGCACAAGTGCTTGTGGGTGCACGCACCCCCCCCTTCCCCTGGACTGACCCCTTTCCCTCTGCAACAGGCCCCCTAGCTTTGCCCCTTGTTGCCTGCCCCGTTCGCGCCTTGTGGCCCCCCCTCCCCCGGCACCCAGCTTCAGTTTGTTTGCCTGCCCCGCCCATCTCCCTTTGCAGCTTTGTTTGTCCTGCCCCGGCCCTGACGCCAGCCCCTTGGTCCCTCCGCCCCACTCCCAGCCTGGTTGCTCCCCTCCCTCCGCGGCCCCTTGCCCTGATTAGCCCCTCCCTTTGTGCACCCATAGCTCCATCAGTGCGCTTGTGCCTCTCCCCTGTTTAAGTTGCCCCTCTTGCACTGCACCCCCCATTGCTCTTGTTTCCCCTCCCCTCCCCTAGTGCAGCTAGAGGAGCCGGATTTCAATCCTCTGTTGGTGACTGACCCCCCCCCCCGAAGTCCTCGATAGTCCCCGTATCTGCCCCCCCCCCTATTGTTGGCACCATCCTCCCTGCCCACAGCCTAGCAGGGAGGAGTAGGTGACCTGTCCCTTACCCCCACCCCCTTTCTCCGGTGTTTACCCTCCCTCCCCGTTCAGCATGGCGGGAGGGGCGGCGGGTGGGATCCCCGGGATGACGTCTGTCCCCCCTCCCTCGCCTGCTCCCCCCAAATGCCTCCCGGTCTCGACCTCACCCGCCGCTGCCGGACCACCTGCCACGGCTCCCGCTGAGGCGCCGGCAGCGGCGACCGACGGGGTGCCCTCTGCTGCTGCCACGTCCCTGGTCCCTTCCGCCTCTGGGGGAGCCCCCCCAGCCGGCGGAAAGGGCCAGGGCAAAAAGAAGGGAAAGGGCCCCGCTAGAAAGACTAAGCCCTCCATGGCGGAGCCTGCCGCTGCTGCTGTGGCCCCGCCACCGGCCACGGCGCCCCTCCCCGCTGTTCCCTCCACCAGCTCTGCGGGCGTCCCTCCCTCGGCCCCCAGAGCGTACGCCCAAGTGGCGGCGGCCCCCCCGCCCGCCGCTACGTCATCTCCCCCGACCGCCGCCTCCGCTACCATCTACAGTGGCCGGGGCCCCTTCCCCACCTTGACCCGGAAGCACGGCGTCCGTTGCCTCCTGGTGCCCGCCTCGCCCCACGTGGAGACCTACGTGCGGGCGTTGGCGAGGGTGGTGGGGCCCACGGCCATCGTGGCGGCCTCCAAAATGTACGGCAAGGCGGTCTTCTTCCTTGCCTCGGAGGCTGCCGCCCAGGAGGCGGTGGAGAAGGGCCTGGCGGTGGGGGGCGTGTTCGTCCCCCTGGAACCGCTGGAGGACCTGGGTGTCCGAGTGGTCCTGACCTCCGTCCCTCCCTTCCTGCCCAATGTCGCCCTGTTGCCCGCCCTCTCTACTTTGGGGAAGCCCATCTCCGTGGTGAGCCCTCTCCCCTTGGGCTGCAAAGACCCCGCCCTCCGTCACGTCCTCTCGTTCCGCCGGCAGGTGCAGCTTCAACTGCCGCCGGCGGCGCGTGGCGGAGAGGCGCTCGAGGGGTCTTTCCTGGTCCCCTATCAGGGGGCCCAGTACCGGGTGCACTACTCCACGGGGGAGGCCCGGTGCTACCTCTGCCGGGCGACGGGGCACGTCCGGAGGGACTGCCCCATGGCCCGGCTCGGAGGAGCTCTCGGGACCCCCGAGCCCCGGCAGGGCGCCGGCCCCGCCATCGCCGGTGCCCCTGACCGCCCGGTACCCGGAGCCGCCCCTCCTCCCCCTCGGTCCATCGCTGCTCCCGCTCGGGCCTCAGGGGTACGTTCTCCGGGGCGCCCAGATGGGCGGGAGAGCCCCGCCTCCGCTGCCTGCACTCTGGCGGGGCCTGTGGAGGAGGGTGCGGCAGGGGTACTGCCGGGCGTGGGAGAGGGCTCTCCCCAGGGGGATTCATCCCTCCCTCCTGTTGTTCCACCAGTGCCTCTCCCAGCCCCCGACCTGTCCTCTCTGCCCCCTGACCCAATCCTTATTGACCAGCCCGCAGGCGATGCCATGGAGGGCTGGACCCGGGTGGAGGGTAAGCGGGGTAAGCGGAAGGCTCGGGCTCCGCCCGTGCCACCTGAGGCGGAAGCCCCCCGTAAGACCAGACGGGGGGCCGCAGGCACCGGGCCTTCCGCCATGCCCAAGGGGACAACCCATCTGCCGATGACGGCTAGGGAAGACGTGGCAGCGCCGGAGGGTACCACCATCCCTCCTCCGCAGTCCCTCCCTGCGGAGGCCCCCGATGCAGCCCCTCCTGTTCCCTTGCCACCTGCGCCCCCCGCAATACCCGAGGTGAGCGTCGCCTCGGGCACGAGTGGGGAGGACCCCGGGGTGGTGGAAGGTGAGCTCCCCTCCATCTTTGCGGAGATCGAGGCCCTGGGTCTGACCCCGGTCACCCCGGGGGAAGACGACCCTCTGCCAACGGGCCTCGACCTGGCCGACCTCACCCCAGCTCCCCCCTCCCCTTGCTCCACCATCCCTCCTGCTATGTCCGCTCCTGCCTCTGCAGGTCCCCTGGCCTCCTCGACCTGCCCGGCTGCGGATGGCATCCTGCTGCTGGCCGCCGAGCCTGTTGAGGCGACGGCCGGTGCCTCGTGGCAGGGAGATGGGCTACCGGAGGTGTCCCTCGGTGGTGCGGAGCAATCGAGTCCCTTCCCGGGTGGGGGCCCCCCTGAGGGTTCCACATCTCCCCGTGCCGAGGCTGCTCTGCCTGCCATTGAGCCCGAGCCCGGTGTCACTGGGGACCCCCTCCCTACCCCTCAAACCCCCGTGCCCGGCCGCGAGGAGCCACTTACCGATGGTCCTGCTCCTGCGGCCCAGGGTCCCATCTCTGTCCCTCCCCCCAACACTGCTCCTGACCCCAGCCCTGCCCCCTCCACCTCCTGTACTGTTATTGCCGCCCCTGGGGCTGTCTCCTTCCCTTTCCCGGAGGATGACTCCCAGGGTGCGGCCTTTGGTTTCCACAGTCCCGACCCACTAGGGGCTGCGCTCTTCCCTCCGCCCCCCCCCATTGAGCCGGGGCGGACCAGGTGGCGCCGGTCCATCGGGCGCCACGTCGCGGGTCCGCCCCTTGTTTACCCATCCCAGCGGGCCACGGGGCTGCGCCAGAGGCCCCACCGGTGGACCCCCGGAGGCCAGTGACCCCGCCCCCCCATACGCTGCGAGAGGAATTGCGGGAGTTCTTGGAGGATGTCCGGGGCTCCCGCAACAAGGTCGTGCTTGCTCTCCAGCGCTGGGGGGACTTCCACCAGATCCTCCTGGCCACGCGAGCCCTCATAGGGGAGGGCAAGGGGACCGGGAAGCAGAATGTCGCGGCTTACCACCGGGCGCGCGGCTTCCGTGACTCCCTGCTCGCCTTCGGGGTGGGCCACAGTCTGCTGCGCGGCCCAATGGGGGCCGTGAGCGCCCCTGCTGACGTGGATCCCCCCCAGCCCTCCTCATGGCAGTCATCACCTTTGCCACACTAAACACCCGGAGCTGTAGAGTGGGTTTCCGCAGGAGCCAGGTGCTCTCCTTCCTTCGGGAGGGGGGGTACTCCGTGGTTTTCCTGCAGGAGACCCACACGGATCCGGCCGCGGAAGCTAACTGGCGGCTGGAGTGGGGGGACGGGGTCTACTTCAGCCATCTCACCACCCATCAGGCTGGAGTGGCTACCCTGTTCTCCCCCGACCTACGGCCAGAGGTGCTGGGGGTCGCCGAGGCTGTGCCGGGCCGCCTGCTGCACCTCCGGGTCCGCATGGCGGGGCTTGTGGTCAACCTCATCAACATCTATGCCCCGGCATTTGCCCCGGAACGGCTGCTGTTCTATCAGCAGGCGTCTGCCTTCCTCGGCTCCCTGGATCCTCGCGAGTGCCTGGTCCTGGGCGGGGACTTTAACACCGTCCTCGAGGAGCGGGACCGCTCGGGAACCGAGCAGAGCCCGGCCGCCGCGGACGTCCTCAGGGAGATCGTCGCCCATCACTCCCTGGTGGACGTCTGGCGCGACCACCACCCGGACGACGCCTCCACGTACACCTATGTCCGGGTGGAAGCCCATCGGTCGTGCCACTCCCGGTTGGACCGCATCTATCTGTCCCGGTTCCATCTCTCACGGGCCCAGTCCTCCAGCATCCGGCCGGCCCCTTTTTCGGACCACCACCTCGTCACCGTGACGGCCTCTCTCTGCGCGGAGAGGCCGGGGCCGGCCTATTGGCACTTCAACAACAGCTTGCTGGAGGATGGGGGCTTCGTGGCGTCCTTCCGGGAGTTCTGGCTGGCCTGGCGAGGGCAGCGGCGCGCCTTTCCCTCGGCGCGGCGGTGGTGGGATGTGGGGAAGGTGCGCGCCCGGCTCTTCTGCCGTGACTACACCCGGGGCGCCAGCCGACGGAGGGATGCGGCGATAGGGCAGTTGGAGCGGGAGGTCTTAGAGCTGGAGAGGCGTCTGGCCGCCAGCCCCGAGGATCCATCCCTTTGCGGAGCGTGCCGGGAGAAGCGGGAGGAGCTCCGGGTCCTCGAAGACCATCGGGCCCGGGGCGCCTTTGTTCGATCCCGCATCCGCCTCCTTCGGGAGATGGATCGCGGCTCCCGCTTCTTCTACGCCCTGGAGAAACGGAGGGGGGCCAAGAAGCACGTCACCTGCCTCCTGGCGGAGGACGGCTCCCCCCTCACGGATCCGGCGGAGATGTGCGAGAGGGCCCGGACCTTCTACGCGCGCCTTTTCTCCCCGGATCCGACCGATCCTGCCGCTTGCAAAGTGCTCTGGGACGGACTCCCGACGGTCAGCGCGGGCGACCGGGACCGGCTAGAGCTGCCTCTCACTCTGGCCGAGTTCTCGGAAGCCCTCCGTCGCATGCCCACCAATAAATCCCCGGGCATGGACGGGCTGACCGTGGAGTTCTACCGCGTGTTCTGGGACGTCCTCGGCCCAGACCTAGTCACCGTCTGGGCCGAGTCCTTGCGGAGCGGGGTCCTCCCTCTCTCGTGCAGGCGAGCCATGCTCGCTTTATTGCCGAAGAGGGGGGACCTCCGCGATTTACGGAATTGGCGTCCCATCTCGCTCCTCAGTACGGACTATAAAATTGTCGCGAAGGCCATTTCGATTCGGCTGGGGTCCGTGCTGGAGGACGTGATCCACCCAGACCAGACCTACACCGTCCCGGGCCGTACCATCTTCGATAACCTGTATCTGGTCCGGGATCTCTTGGAGCTTGGGTGCAGGGATGGTCTGTCGTTCGCCCTCCTGTCCCTGGATCAGGAGAAGGCGTTCGACAGGGTGGACCACGGGTATCTCCTGGGCACTCTGCAGGCGTTAGGCTTCGGATCCCAGTTTGTGGGTTTTCTCCGGGTGCTGTACGCTTCCGCAGAGTGTCTGGTCAGGCTCAACTGGACCCTGACCGAGCCGGTCAGCTTCGGGCGGGGAGTGCGGCAGGGGTGCCCCCTCTCGGGCCAGCTGTACGCCCTGGCGATCGAGCCCTTCCTCTGTCTCCTCCGCAGGAGGTTGACGGGGTTGGTGCTTCGGGAGCCGGAGCTGCGACTGGTCCTGTCGGCGTACGCCGACGATGTGCTCCTCGTGGTCCAGGACCCGGGCGACTTGGCGCGGGTGGAGGCCTGCCAAGCCGTGTACTCGGCGGCCTCCTCCGCCCGGGTCAACTGGGTCAAGAGCTCTGGCCTGGTGGTCGGGGACGGGTGGCAGGCGAGCTCCCTCCCACCCGCGCTTCAGGCCATCCGTTGGAGCGTGGGTCCGCTGCTCTATCTCGGCGTTTACCTTTCTGCCACGCATCCCTCTCCGCCGGAGAACTGGCAAGGTTTGCAGGGCAGGGTGGCGGAGCGGCTCCGGAAATGGACGGGACTCCTCCGGTGCCTTTCCCTCCGAGGGAGGGCACTGGTGCTCAATCAACTGGTCCTGTCCATGCTCTGGTACCGGCTCAACACCCTGGTCCCGGCCCCGGTGTTCCTGACCGACCTCCGGCGGGTGGTGCTGGAGTTCTTTTGGCCAGGACTGCACTGGGTCCCTGCAGGGGTACTCCACCTGCCCCTGGAGGAGGGAGGGCAGGGCCTGAAGTGCCTCCGCACTCAGGTCCACGTCTTCCGCCTCCAGGCACTGCAGAGGCTCCTTTATGGTGCGGGTAGTCCGGCATGGAGAGCCCTGGCGCACGCCTTCCTGCGCCGCTTCCGAGGGCTCCGATACGACCGGCAGCTCCTTTATCTCGACCCGAGGGGCCTTCCGCGAGACCTCTCCGGGCTGCCGGTCTTCTACCAGGACCTCCTCCGGACCTGGAAGCTGTTCTCTGCGACCAGGTCTGTGGCGGCCACCGAGGGGGCAGACCTCCTCGCGGAGCCCCTGCTACACAACCCACAGCTTCGTGTGCAGGTGGCGGAGTCCCCCGCGGTGCGCCAGAGGTTGGTCCTGGCAGAAGCCACCAGGGTCGGAGACCTCCTGGACTACGACCGGGGAGACTGGCTGGATCCCCTGACGCTCGCTCGGCGGATGGGGCTCTCCAGACCTTGTACTCCCCGGCGCGTACTACAGGAGGTGAAGGCCGCTTTGCCGCCCGCTGCTCGGGTTTACCTCGACCGGGTCCTGCGCAAGGGCACGCCCCGCCCACCCCCCACCCCGAGCCCTCCGGACCTCTTCATCGGGCCCCTGCCCCGTGGACCCGACCGGCCCCCCCGCCCCTTCTCCGCTAGCCGGCTGCACGATCTGCAGCCGGTCCATTTCCAAACCGCGCCAAGGAAACAACTCTACGCGCTCGTGCTCCATACCGTTCACTTCCTCACCCTCGTGTCCCGCCCCGACACCAAGTGGCGGGACCTCTTGCCACCTGTGGAGGGTGAGGAGCCCCGGTGGGCCAGCCTCTACTCCACCCTGGTCCCGAGGCCCGCCGGGGATATCAGCTGGCGGCTCCTTCACGGGGCCGTGAGCACGGGCGTGTACTTGGCGCGGTTCACCCTTGTCCCGGACACCTGCCCCTTCTGCGGCGTGAGGGAGACCCTGGCGCATGTTTACCTAGAGTGCGCCAGGTTGCAGCCCCTATACCGGCTCCTCACCGACATTCTGTTACGTTTCTGGCTGCACTTTTCCCCTCACCTCCTTATCCTTGCACTCCCTATCCGTGGCCCCACAAAGTCGCGGGACCTCTTGGTCAACCTCCTCCTCGCCCTGGCTAAAAAGGCCATCCACGCGACCAGGGAGAGGCGGTTGGCCGACGGAGACTCCTGCGACTGTGGGGCTTGTTTCCGGTCCCTCGTCCGCTCACGTCTCCGGGCGGAGTTCCTCTGGGCGGCGTCCGCTGGCTCCCTTGACGCCTTCGAGGAGCAGTGGGCGCTGTCCGGGGCTCTCTGCTCGGTGTCCCCATCAGGCTCCCTCCTTATGACCCTTTGACCTCACTCCTGTCCCTGTTCTTTTATTAGTTGTCCCCCGCATTTAGTGGGTTTCCGTGGCCCTGTGGATCCTCCCCTTAGGCTGGGGGGGAGATCCGTTAGCATGGGGCGGGCTTCCGCTCGCCCCCTCTCCCGGATAACCCAATAGTACAGGGAGCGCTCTGCCTACCCGCTTGGGCTGCCCTGCTGGCTGGAGGGCTCCCCCTTCTCTGGCTGCCTTGCTGGCTGGAGCTCCTTCTTCCTTTCCTGGGCTGCTGCTGCTGGCTGGAGTGCTTCTTCCCAGGACTGCTGCTCCTGCTACAACTGCTGCTGAGTGGGTGAGTGAGGGGTGGGGGGGGCCTTGCTGGCCAGCCCCCACTCCCCCACCTCTGGAGGGAGAAGCCAGGACCCCACCACCACCACTACAGCTACCACCTGGGGGGTCCTTCCTGCCTGGCCACCAGGGCTGCTGGAGGAGGGGAGGCTGCTGCTGCTGCTGCTGCTGGAGCTGTGTTTGTCCCGGGGAGCTGCTGGAGCCTGGAGGAGGACTGAGAAGACCACCGGCTGCTGGGAAGTGCACAGGAATCTGAAGACCACTGTGGAGGGGGCCTTAAAAACTGAGTAACTTTTTGACTGTGCTCTAGTGGTGGGGGTTTAGACTGTGTTTGTGGGGACACGGGGGTGTGGCGTGGAGCCTGCCCCCTGGTCCATCTGTGTCCCCCCCCCAACCCCCACCACCACCGCTGCCCCCTCCACCATCCCTGCAGTCCCTTACCATCTGCCTCAGTTCCTGCCTCTGGGACTCAGCTGCTCGCCTGGCCTGCCACGCCCTATTGCCACCGTTTGGGCCTCCAGCGGCAGCCAGCCAGCCATTGACTTTGCACAAGTGCTTGTGGGTGCACGCACCCCCCCCTTCCCCTGGACTGACCCCTTTCCCTCTGCAACAGGCCCCCTAGCTTTGCCCCTTGTTGCCTGCCCCGTTCGCCCCTTGTGGCCCCCCCTCCCCCGGCACCCAGCTTCAGTTTGTTTGCCTGCCCCGCCCATCTCCCTTTGCAGCTTTGTTTGTCCTGCCCCGGCCCTGACGCCAGCCCCTTGGTCCCTCCGCCCCACTCCCAGCCTGGTTGCTCCCCTCCCTCCGCGGCCCCTTGCCCTGATTAGCCCCTCCCTTCGTGCACCCATAGCTCCATCAGTGCGCTTGTGCCTCTCCCCTGTTTAAGTTGCCCCTCTTGCACTGCACCCCCCATTGCTCTTGTTTCCCCTCCCCTCCCCTAGTGCAGCTAGAGGAGCCGGATTTCAATCCTCTGTCGGTGACTGACCCCCCCCCCCGAAGTCCTCGATAGTCCCCGTATCTGCCCCCCCCCATTGTTGGCACCATCCTCCCTGCCCACAGCCTAGCAGGGAGGAGTAGGTGACCTGTCCCTTACCCCCACCCCCTTTCTCCGGTGTTTACCCTCCCTCCCCGTTCAGCATGGCGGGAGGGGCGGCGGGTGGGATTCCCGGGACGACGTCTGTCCGCCCTCCCTCGCCTGCTCCCCCCAAACGCCTCCCGGTCTTGACCTCACCCGCCGCTGCCGGACCACCTGCCACCGCTCCCGCTGAGGCGCCGGCAGCGGCGACCGATGGGGTGCCCTCTGCTGCTGCCACGTCCCTGGCCCCTTCCGCCTCTGGGGGAGCCCCCCCAGCCGGCGGAAAGGGCCAGGGCAAAAAGAAGGGAAAGGGCCCCGCTAGAAAGACTAAGCCCTCCATGGCGGAGCCTGCCGCTGCTGCTGTGGCCCCGCCACCGGCCACGGCGCCCCTCCCCGCTGTTCCCTCCACCAGCTCTGCGGGCGTCCCTCCCTCGGCCCCCAGAGCGTACGCCCAAGTGGCGGCGGCCCCCCCGCCCGCCGCTACGTCATCTCCCCCGACCGCCGCCTCCGCTACCATCTACAGTGGCCGGGGCCCCTTCCCCACCTTGACCCGGAAGCACGGCGTCCGTTGCCTCCTGGTGCCCGCCTCGCCCCACGTGGAGACCTACGTGCGGGCGTTGGCGAGAGTGGTGGGGCCCACGGCCATCGTGGCGGCCTCCAAAATGTACGGCAAGGCGGTCTTCTTCCTTGCCTCGGAGGCCGCCGCCCAGGAGGCGGTGGAGAAGGGCCTGGCGGTGGGGGGCGTGTTCGTCCCCCTGGAACCGCTGGAGGACCTGGGTGTCCGAGTGGTCCTGACCTCCGTCCCTCCCTTCCTGCCTAATGTCGCCCTGTTGCCCGCCCTCTCTACTTTGGGGAAGCCCATCTCCGTGGTGAGCCCTCTCCCCTTGGGCTGCCAAGACCCCGCCCTCCGTCACGTCCTCTCGTTCCGCCGGCAGGTGCAGCTTCAACTGCCGCCGGCGGCGCGTGGCGGAGAGGCGCTCGAGGGGTCTTTCCTGGTCCCCTATCAGGGGGCCCAGTACCGGGTGCACTACTCCACGGGGGAGGCCCGGTGCTACCTCTGCCGGGCGACGGGGCACGTCCGGAGGGACTGCCCCATGGCCCGGCTCGGAGGAGCTCTCGGGACCCCCGAGCCCCAGCAGGGCGCCGGCCCCGCCATCGCCGGTGCCCCTGACCGCCCGGTACCCGGAGCCGCCCCTCCTCCCCCTCGGTCCATCGCTGCTCCCGCTCGGGCCTCAGGGGTACGTTCTCCGGGGCGCCCAGATGGGCGGGAGAGCCCCGCCTCCGCTGCCTGCACTCTGGCGGGGCCTGTGGAGGAGGGTGCGGCAGGGGTACTGCCGGGCGTGGGAGAGGGCTCTCCCCAGGGGGATTCATCCCTCCCTCCTGTTGTTCCACCAGTGCCTCTCCCAGCCCCCGACCTGTCCTCTCTGCCCCCTGACCCAATCCTTATTGACCAGCCCGCAGGCGATGCCATGGAGGGCTGGACCCGGGTGGAGGGTAAGCGGGGTAAGCGGAAGGCTCGGGCTCCGCCCGTGCCACCTGAGGCGGAAGCCCCCCGTAAGACCAGACGGGGGGCCGCAGGCACCGGGCCTTCCGCCATGCCCAAGGGGACAACCCATCTGCCGATGACGGCTAGGGAAGACGTGGCAGCGCCGGAGGGTACCACCATCCCTCCTCCGCAGTCCCTCCCTGCGGAGGCCCCCGATGCAGCCCCTCCTGTTCCCTTGCCACCTGCCCCTGTCCCAGACACCTGCCCCTTCTGCGGCGTGAGGGAGACCCTGGCGCACATTTACATAGAGTGCGCCAGGCTGCAGCCCCTCTACCGGCTCCTCACTAATCTCCTATTGCGTTTCTGGCTGCACTTTTCCCCACACCTCCTTCTCCATGCACTCCCTATCCGTGGCCCCACGAAGTCGCGGGACCTCCTGGTCAACCTCCTCCTCGCCCTGGCAAAAATGGCAATCTACGCGACCAGGGAGAGGCGGTTGGCCAATGGAGACTCCTGCGACTGTGGGGCTTGTTTCCGATCCTTAGTCCGTTCACGTCTCCGGGCGGAGTTCCTCTGGGCGGCGTCCGCTGGCTCCCTTGACGCCTTCGAGGAGCAGTGGGCGCTGTCCGGGGTTCTCTGCTCGGTGTCACCGTCAGGCTCCCTTCTTATGACCCTTTGACCGCACTCCTGTCCCTGTTCTTTTATTAGTTGTCCCCCGCAATTAGTGGGTTTCTGAGGCTCTGTGGCACCTCCCCTTAGGCTGGGGGGGGTTCCGTTAGCATGGGGTGGGCTCGCCCGCCCCATTTCCTGGAAACCCAATAGATGCACACCCTATTAAAAAATGTTGCCACATGACATACAGTTAGTATTGTAAATTAAGAACACTGTGGGTCAAATTGTCAATTGGAATAAATGACAAAACATCAGTGAAAAGCTAGTGTAGTAGCATCTATTTGCACCAGCAGAGAATTTGGGCCACAAAAATTCAGAAGAACTGAGAGAGAGAGAAACCAAAGAATTTGTCACAGTTATACGGTGCTCAAATTACATCAACTCACCTCAGGCAGTCTGGATATAAAATCAAAAGCATTGGCTTCTTTAGCTGCTTTCTCAATTTCAGAATCAGTAATACCCTCTCTGCCACAGCGAATGTTCTCAGCTATTGTTGTAGCAAACAAAATAGGCTCCTGGCTTACAAGGCCAATACGTTCTCTTAGCCACTTTATATTAAGTGTCCGAATATCTCGTCCATCTAAGGTAATCTGAGTGGAAAGGCATAAATGAAGAGTTAGAGGAAATGTATTATGTTTCAAATAATTAGTTGTTATAATGATATAATAATAATAATAATGATACACCTCTACCCTGATTTAACGAGACCCGATATAATAGGAATATGGATATAACGCGGTAAAGCAGTGCTGCGGGGGAGTGGGGCTGCACACTCCGGTGGATTAAAGCAAGTTCGATATAACGCGGTTTCACCTATAACGCGGTAAGATTTTTTGGCTCCCGAGGACAGTGTTATATCGAGGTAGAGATGTATAATAATTGACTTCAATATTTGTTTAGCAGCTTTTCACATAGAATAAAGCAATAACATTTAAACAAAATGACCAGGAAAAATTAAAACTATATCTTCACAATCACCTCAGACTAGAAGAATGAAAGGAGAAGGTTAAACAAAAAGGATATTGTAGGAGCAGTGTTTTATAATTGTACTATGAGAATTAATGTATGATTTGATTTCATCCTGCCAGCCACCCTTTTTGAATAGCAGAAAGGAATGACAGACCAGAACAATCCTTATGACTGATTATGGTCACCCTTTTGTTTTTGGATAAGTTATAATGTCTACTATAGTTTCCTATATGTATTACAAATTAGGGACTCTAGTTAAATATACATTTCTTTGTTTTAAGGTTTTAGTAAGTAAGAGACAGGATCTTGTATTGTATCTATGGCCTTGTCTACACTACAAGACTATTTCGAATCAACTTAGTTCGAATTTGTGGATTCGACCTTATGAAGTCGAATTTGTGTATCCATACTAAATACACTAATTCGAATTTCTGAGTCCACATTCACGGGGCCAGCGTCGACTTTGGAAGCGGTGCACTGTGGGAAGCTATCCCACAGTTCCCGCAGTCCCCGCTGCCCATTGGAATGCTGGGTAGAGCCCCCAATGCCTGCTGGGGGGAGAAATGTGTCGAGGGTGGTTTTGGGTAAGTGTCGTCATTCAACCGTCAATCACAACCTCCCTCCCTCCCTCCTTGAAAGCGCCGGCGGGCAATCTGTTCGTGCACTTTTCTGGTCAGTGACAGCGCGGACGCCACAGCACTGCAAGCATGGAGCCCGCTGCGATCATCGCCGTTTTCTCCTCCTCGCACTTTATCGTCCACCTCTTCCACAGTCAGCTGATGAGAAATTGGGCTACTTTTCAATGGTGCTGCAAGCACTGGGGGACCATAGGGGACATTTTGCAAACATCAACGTCGGGTGGCCGGGCAAGGTTCATGATGCGTGTGTTTTCAGGAACTGTGGGCTGCTCAGACGCCTGCAGGAAGGTAGTTTCTTCCCGGACCACGAAATAACTGTTGTGGATGTGCAGATGCCTATAGTCATCCTCGGGGACCCAGCCTGCCCGCTAATGCACTTGCTCATGAAGCCCTATACAGGCACCTGGGACAGCGACAAGGAACTCTTCAAATACCAGCGAGCAGCGAGCAGCGTGACCTGTGACTGTTCAGTTTCTTTACAGAGAAGCTGAACCTGCCCCTGTTTCTTTACCCAGTTACTGTTGACTCTCCTCTTCGGTTACATACCCCGTTCACCCCGTTTCCCCCACTTCCAACACACGTGTAAAAATAAAATACATGTCCCATTGTTACTTAAGAAAGGTTTCTTTATTCATGACTTTGCGTTAAAGGGTTGAAACTGGGAGGCAGACTGTGCTGGGTAGGGTGTGCGGTGATGTAAAGACCGCCTCTAAACTCAAGGAATGACAGGCTCCTGCTCCTAGAGCGGTCCGCAGTGCCGGAATGCTTCTTTCAACGGAGCCTGCCATCCCTCTTTTTCGAATTCTGTGTGCGGGGGGATATGTGACCTTGTGGTGGAGGAGGACGGATACAGATTCCTCAGCTGCGTGACTCAGCGGTCCAGGACAAGGACCGCTGTATAAGATCTGTATCCGCCCTCCCCCGCTGCAAAGTCACATCTCCCCCGCCCACACAGATCCTGGAAACCACCTCCCATACCGACCAGGGTGCCTACTGACTGCACCGTGTGTGTGACCCGCTGATGATCCTGCCCCCGTGTCTGTACCCTGGGAAAGGTGACTGTCCTATGCAATTAACCACCCCCTTCCCCACGCCCCCCATTCAAACACAGTCTTCTTTGAAAAAACATAACGGAAACAGTAATTAACAGCAAAACATTTGTATTAATTAAGTAGACAGTTAGAGGATGGGACTGGGATTGGGACTACTGTGAGTCTGGAAGTGAAGGACTTCGGCAACTGTAGGGTATGAGAGCTTTTGGGTACTTGAGCACTGTGCTGTGGTGCAGTGACAGTATTCACGTCCCCGGCCGCCCCTCCTCCTGATTATTTTCGGTGAGGGGGGTATGGGACTTTGTGGCGGGGGAGTGCGGTTGCAGATACACTGCAGGGGGGCTCTGTCCTCCTGCGGTCCTGCAGAACATCCACAAGGCGCCTGAGCGTGTCCGTTTGCTCCCTCACTAGTCCAAGCATTGTTTCAGTCGCCTGCTTGTCTTCCTCACGCCACCTCTCCTCCCGTTCGCTGTGTGAGCGCTGGCACAGAGAGACGGTCTCCCTCCACTGGCTCTGCTGGTCCGCCTCTGCTAGGTAGCAGCCCATATGTTCCTCGAACATCTTGTCCCTTGTCTTTTTCTTTCGCCGCCTAATCTTTGCAAGCCTCTGCGAGGGGGATGCTGTGTCAGGTCTGGAGACAGTGGCAGCTGTGAGATGGGAAACAGGGAGTGAATTCCTTGCAAATATTCTTTTTTGCGAACAATTAGCTGAGTCTAGGCTGTCTGTGTGAATTCTGGGTTGAGACCCCTGTGCCTGCTAGGGCACAAATCATTTTCGCGGTGGATTCTGGGTAAATGTCGCCAGTCATTCCTTCCTCCGGGAAAGCAACGGCAGACAATCATTTTGAGCACGTTTTCCATGAATTGCCCTGGCATACGCCATAGCGTGGCAACCATGGAGCCTGTTTTGGATTTTGTGTATGTCACCGTATGTGTACTAGATGCCGCTAACAGAGGCGGCCCAGCAGCGCTGCACAGCAGCATGCTTTTGCTTTTGCATGACAGCAGCGATGGTTACCAGGCATACTGCACCGTCTACCATACCACGAATTGGTAAGAAGACGGTAATAAGATGGTCATGGTTACCTGTCCTTTTGCACTGCACCATTTGGTGCTGTCATAAGTGCCCCTGGCTGATCAGCCAGGGGCGCAAAAGCCAAAATTGGGAATGACTCCCTGAGTCAATCCCTCCTTTTTGGTATCTAAAAATAGAATCAGTCCTGCCTAGAATATGGGCAAGTGTACTAGAGAACCACTGTATCATAGAACCAGAGAGCACAGCTGCTCTGTGTCCGATCCTGCATAAATTATGAGCTGTATGCTATTCACAGGGGGTGCTCCTGCAACAACACCACCTGTTCATTCTGTTCTTACCCCAGCCTTCCTGGGCTACCATACCATTGTCCCCCCACTTGTGTGATGAAGTAATAAAGAATGCAGGAATAAGACACAGTGACTTGTTTGTGAGAAATGAGTGGAAGGAAGCCTCCAGCTGCAATGATAGTCCAGGCAGGACATTAAGGAGTGTGGATGAAGGAGCCCATCATCCCTCTTCTAGTCCAGGGGCAATTGAATCTTTTATTTACAATGAAGGGTGGGGGCTGATGGAGCTCAGCCCCCTGTTGCAATGATGAGGACGGTTACCAGCCATATTGCACCATCTGCCATGAAAAATTAGGGACAGGCACCCTTGATTGACCTTACTGATGCTAGTCGGCATGGTTACCAGCCCTTTTGCACTGCCCCATGTGCCAATAGGCTGAAGATGACGACGGGTATCAATCGTATTGTACCGTCAGCCACCCATGGCGGGGCGGGGAGAGCAAGGATATTGGTGTTGAGTGCTGCAGCATCCCATCTATCTGCAGCATTCAGTAAAGATACGGTGACATGTAAACGAGTCAACAGAGGATTGATTTCCCTTTAACTTCTCGGGTTCGGGGGGGGGGGTGTAAATTGCAGAGCTGTGCCCTGAACCAACGCGGACACGGTGTTTTACCATAGAAGCATTTGGAGCTCATCCAAGAATGCAAATGATTTTCGGAGACAGCAGGAACTGTGGGATACCTTGCGTCCTCATTCCCCCCTCCCTCCATGAGCGTCCATTTGATTCTTTGGCTTTCCGTTACACTCGTCACGCAGCTGCGTGCTGAGTCTGTGCTATGCCGTCTGTCCGTGGATTTATTAAAAATACTTTGGACCAGGCGCACCATAACAGTAATTCCACTACTTAGATGCATGAGTCTCCTAGCAAGATCACCGTGAGGACGGGCACTGAAGGAGATAGAGAGCGCATGCTGTGTGAAATCTATCACAAACCACGGACCGATGCAGCCGTGCTCGGGGAGGCAATGCTCCCTGAATACCGCATGAAAGCCTCGCGCGGAAAAGGGTGCTATCACGGAGCACCCAATAAGGCAGCTCTCCCCAGGAACCTCCTGCTGATGCTTATCGATTAACGGAAGGAGAGCTTTGTGGAGCTCTCCCAGGAGGATTTCTGTTCTATCACCATATATAGAGAGACCTCCTTCTCACACACTTCAGATTCCTGTTATATTAAGAATAAAAGTTAACATGGTTAAAGCACTTACCGACTGCTCCTTCCCCTGATTCAGGATCCGGGTTCATGGCCGGGGAGGGTTGGTAGGGGATCTCCGTGACGGTGATGAATAGATCCTGGCTGTCGGGGAAACCAGCGTTGTAAGCGCTCTCGCCTGCCTCGTCCTCCACAAACACTTCCTCAACTTCCCCGTCCGTGAACATCGTCGAGGAACTGTCCGTCGACACTGTCCCATCATCAGAGTCCATGGTCACTGGTGGGGCAGTGGTGGCAGGCTCCGTAGTGTCCGTTTGCCGCTTTGATTTTTTGGTAGCCTTGTCTGGGGTCCTTGGTTTTCACGCGGCGATGCATTGCATGACGGCTGTATCCTCTGTCTGGATCATGGCTTTGGAGACCTTCTCGTAGGTCTTTGCATTCCGTTTGTTGGAGCGCAGCTCCAAAAGCACAGACTCCTCGCCCCACACACTGATCAGATCCAAGAGTTCCCGGTCAGTCTATGCCGGGTCCCTCTTTCTATTCAGAGATTACATGAACTCCTCTGCTGGAGAGCTCTGCATTGCTGCCGGTGCTGCTGAGCTCGCCCCGATGTCCAACCACGAAATGAGATTCTAACTGTCCAGACAGGAAAAGGAATTCAAATTTTCCCGGGTCGTTTCCTGTGTGGCTGGTCAGAGCATCGAAGCTCGGACTGCTGTCTAGAGCGTCAACAGAGTGGTGCACTGTGGGATAGCTCCCGGAGCTACTAAGTTCGATTTGCATCCACACCTAGCCTAATTCGAGCTAGCCATATCGAATTTAGCGTTACTCCACCTGTCGGGGTGGAGTACCAAATTCGAACTAAAGAGCCCTCTAGTTCGAATTAAATGGCTTCCTGGTGTGGACGGTTGAGCGGTTAGTTCGAATTAACGCTGCTAAATTCGAATTAAAGTCCTAGTGTAGACCAGGCCTATGTTAAGGAGATTAGAGAGATGTTGAGGGCCTGAAGCACCAATGGGAATTGTTTAAGTTATAAGATTTAGCTAGGCTTGATTTATAATGTATTCTGCTGAATATAAAATACTGCTTCTCTATACCTTTGAAGGTTTCTGTAAGAGATTGTTTGCGTGAATGAGGAATGCATGCATCAGGAAAAGATAAGGTGTCAAAGAAAGCCATCACAAAGGTCCAGATGGTCAAGAAAAAGTGAGAGACTTGGAAAGACCAGGAGACAATCAGAAAACATCCATTGTATCCAATGCTAAACATGTTAGCAGCATTGACAACCTCTAAGGTGAGGCAGACACCTCAAAAAGTGAGACAACAAATAGGAGATAACAATGGGAAGCCTGACAATAACCATCAAATGATAATAGCAGAAAACCCCAGGATTAACACCACTTAAGGACAGGATGACATTGCAAAATGCATGGACTCAAATAGGAATTTACAACTACAAAGCTGGGTTGTTGTGCCACAGAATTCTGGGTTCAGTCCTGCAAAGCCTGGGAGCATCGGATCGAGACTCATGCTCAATCTAACTGGCCGTTAGATTGACTCGAGCTACAACAAACTGGTAACTATAAACATCAACTGGCAGGAGAGAGAGAGAGAGAGACAGAGAGAGTGTGTGTGAGAGAGAGATACTAAAAAGCATATGCTAACTGTTGTATTTTCAATAAATGTGACGCATTTGCCTTTTCTCCCTGAATATTTAAATACAAATTTTGACTTCCCTTAATGTCAGTAAAGTCCTATCTAAGTTTTTACAATATTCTCATTCTCATGGCATACAAGTAATGAAAAATCTGTTTTAGAATTTCTTTGGATGCTACGTATCTTTTGCAGGGGCGGCTCTACACATTTCGCCGCCCTAAGCACGGCGGCATGCCACAGGGGGCGCTCTGCCGGTCACCGGTCCCGCTGGTCCGGTGGACCTCCCGCAGGCGTGCCTGTGGAGGGTCCGCTGGTCCCACGGATTCAGTGGAACCGCAGGACCAGCGGACCCTCAGCAGGCACGCCTGCGGGAGGTCCACTGGAGCCGCGGGACCAGCGGATCCTCTGCAGGCATGCCGCCGAAGGCTGCCTGCCTGCTGCCCTCCCGGCGACCGGCAGAGCACCCCCCCGCGGCATTCCGCCCCAAGCACGTGCTTGGCGTGCTGGGGCCTGGAGCCTTCCCTGATCTTTTGTTATTTTAAGAATCCAGTTTGGTGTAATATCCTTTTAAAGTATAGGTGTAATCTAGTCAGGAAATTAATCTTCATCCTAGTAGCCTGGAATATCGACAGTTCATCCAAACTAACCTCTCCTTGGACTGGATCATAGAATCTCTGTAGCAGCTGAATAGCAGTACTTTTGCCACAGCCACTGGAGCCAACCAGAGCGATGGTCTTCCCCGATTGAACTTTCAGGTTCAGGCCCTTGAGAATCTGGAAATATCATCTTTATATGTTAGTCCAATAAATATAGAGCTGCTTAAATAAATGGTTTGTTTAGAAAAAGGTCTATTAAGATGCTTGGCATCATGATCAAGCCAATAATGAGAGGTGTGGTCTAACAGTGTATTTAACTCCCAGGCCTGCTTTCAGTCCTTTGTTCCAATCCGGGTTGGAAAGCACTTTGAAGATGACAAGAAAAAGTTTTTATTATTAATAACAATCTTGCTTTGTTCTATTCTTATTCTATAAAGACTGCCCTAAGAAAAACCCTTTGGCTCTGAAAACAAAATGGGTGTTGTAATATCCCCAATGGAATGAAGGGTCAGGATTCGACAATCTCTGGAATTTACTAGGGAGGAATTAGTTATGGAGTAATGACACTTTTGTTGCTATGTTCACATTTAGGAACATTTTACTTCAGTCTGTTTATCCCATCTTATGAATATCTAATATTGTTAGTGACCAAATATTTGTCTTCTATGGGAACTCTTATGTATATTTAGGCTGATTTATGACTACACATTTTTTTGTAATAGAAGATAAAAACAGTAATATTGTTCTTGTCTCCTTATACTATACCAGAAGAGCTCCAGTTTTCCAGTAAGCTAATAGTGGATAAGCTTTGGTGTTTGCTTGACCATCATTCTCCACCCCTTTAACATCATTTCTCATCACGACCATCCCAGCTCTAATCTCCCTTTTTAGGTAAGGCAGGAAAGGGCATGTCAAGGTAATGCTGATAATAACTAGAGTCTTCAGCTCTCTCTGACCCGGTTCATTCCAAATTTAGGTACTAAATGGACATTGCCTTGATCTGGTCTGTTGATCATCTCTGGCTGGTGATTGATGAGAACCAGGTATCCAGGATGATTCTTTTAGCTTTGCCAGCTACCTCTGATACCATTGATAATGAGCCACTGCTGAAACAGGGTGGAGTCTGGAAGGGATGGATGGAATCATTCTGAAATGGCTCCATCCCATTCCAGCCACAGCCCCAAACTGTGGCTCATCCGGCCCAGGATTTCTCTTGTGTAGAGTGATGTGGGATTCTGTCTTGTCACCCTCCTGCTCAATTTGTATGCAAGATCATTAGGGGAAGACAGTGAGACATTACAGACTACGCTGACTTCAGTATTCAGATAATATAGCTCTAGGTCTCTGTTTCATCAGACCCAGCTGGGAGAAGTTGACTGGCTTAGCCAGCAAGTTACAGGGTGGGTTTGAGGCAGGCAAGTCAGTTGTGACTCACCTCAGAGATGACTGAGTTTATGGTTGTAGGTTGGAGGAACCCATCAGAAGAAATGGTAGAGCTAACAGCAGCACACTCAAGTGAGTTCGTAACCTGTTGGATCCAGAGCTGCTTTTGCACGCAGGAAGCAGTAGCGGCTAATAGCATTTTGTTTGTATTTTACACTTGGCCAAAAGGTTCTGAACTTTCAGTTCCGGTACAGATGTCAATTCAGAGAGAAATATTGGATTACTGCAAAATACCATACATGGGACTGTACAACAAGATGCCTCCCCTCACAAACTTCAGCCGGTGGAGAGCATGGCAGTCTGTTTCTTAGAGGGCATTTTCTGTAGGGAGAATCTTGCCTCCATGCTCTGTGATCTGCACTGGCTTCCATTTCATTGTCTGGAGTGATTTAGAATAATGGCTTTAACCAATAAGCCTTAAAATAGGTTGAGTCCTGGCTATCTCCAAGATTACCTCTCCCCACATGGGATATCACAGCAGCTGAGATCTTCTGAAGCGCGGACACAAACAGCTTTCTGGGTTTAACCACATGAGGGCTGGAGGTGAGGCATTGTTGGTGAGTGAGCTTGAATGAAGAATTTGCTTCTGATTCAATTCACCGGAGGCCAAATTTACTCACCTTCAGGTTATGCTGTAAGCCCCATTTGTTCTCCCTTACTTTTTCCAGCAAGTGAAAATGAAGAAAAAGTGGATGATGGGGATGAAGACAAAGCTTTAGTTTTGGGAGGACATTCATCCTTCTTTATTGTTGTATTTTTATAACTAGTATAATAACATTTAGCTCTTACATAGTACTTTTCATCCATATATCTCAAAGCACTTTAAAGAGGCGGTCAGTATTACTATCCCCATTTTACAGATGGGGAAAATGGAGGAAGAGAGAGGTGAAGTGACTTGCCAAGTGTTACTTTGCAGGACAATGGCAGAGCTGGGAATAGAATCCTGGTTTCTTGAGTCCTCACCCAATGTTCTTTCAACTAGACTACACTGTGCTACATAAATACCCAGAGTACAGGATGGGCACTTTAAAAAATACTGTTTTAAAACAAATACATTAAATTGATAAAATATCAGTTTTCTTTTTGGTCACACAGATAATGGCAGCAGCTCTTCATTGCAAAGATGAATTTTAAAAGATCACTTACTTTAATATCAGGTCTGGATGGGTAACTGAAATGGATGTTTTTGAATTCAATTTCTCCTTTGAGCTTGTCTGGTCTGTATCCTTCCTTGGCACTGCTATCTAGAAGACGGTGCTGGAGAGAGATTTTGAAAAGGTATTACACATTTCTGTGATTTTACAGTTGTGTCTTGATAGATAAGTTGTTTAGGACAGAAAAAAGAAACACTGCAACACTACATAGCAGTTTAACTGATCAATGGTTGCTGTATTTCACCCCAGAGGATTCTGCCTATCAGTGAAATACAATCCTTGTGTATACCCTGCAAAGCATTTTGGGATACGGGACAAGGAAAGAACAGGAGTAACTAGAATAATAAATCATCTATTATACCTTAAATCATCCATCTCTCAACATTTACAATGGGCCCAAATCCCTTAGCTCCCTCCCAGCATCTGCCTAGGCAGAATGTGGGTTGAGAATCAGTTCTTGGAGGAGTGATGCTGCCTGTAATTGTTGGTTGGCTTAAAATGCACAAGCAAAATAAACAAACTGGGGATTTATTACAAAGTCTTCATCTCTTAAAAAAGATACCATCATCCTGAGGCTCCCTGGTCTGAAGTCCAATGGAAAATTAGCCTGGCGCTAAATAGCCTGACCTGCAATTGCTCCTCCACTTCCCATGTTGCTGATCTCTGCTGGACTGACACTTTTCAATGACCCAGTAACCACCAGCAGAGTTCAAAATTTCTCTTTGGAGTAGAAATGGGAAGTTTAAAGGGGACCCCGTAGGCTCTCTCTGCTCCACTCTAAGACCAGTAAAACCAAAAATAAAACCAAACCCTTTGTCTCAGAGTTCTGTTTTCTGGTAGTAGCTTCCAGCTTGTTCTATCTCCATCCAGGATTCTAGACAATCTGGGAAACAGAGTTCTGAGTCTCTATAGCCATTGTTGCTGTAGTCTGAGGTGAGTCCCCTAATGACTTGCTTAGTGTAATAGGTCAGGAACAACTAACACAGAGTTTGATCACCCTTAATTCAGTTTCTCTGGGCAAAATTCCACCCTTTGTTATATTCACACAACCTCACTGACACCCATCAGCATTTATTGCCATAACAGAGGACAAAATTCAGCCCTTTGTTCTAACCTAATATGAACCTGGGACTTCAGATATATAACAAACTGCTATACAAAATTCTAAGAGTTAGTTACTGAAAGTGTGGCATCCCTCTTCCCCAGCAACAGTATTACCAGAGCTTTCAACAGCATGCATTGTCATGCATCTGACAAAGTGGGTATTCACCCACGAATGCTCATGCTCCAAAACGTCTGTTAATCTATAAGGTGCCACAGGACTCTTTGCTGCTTTTACAGATACAGACTAACACGGCTACCCCTCTGATACTTCAACAGTACTGTTAATCACCAAATCAAAAGCAGTTGAACTGAAATCATGTCCACTCCACATACTTGTGTTTTAAAGAGCAATGTCATTTCACTTAGCTCTTCACCACTTACTCTAAAAAAATAAATAAATGAGGGAGTGACAAACCTAACAGGAACGAGGGCCCCAATCTGTAAAGTTGAGCTATAGATCTGAGTTTCCCCCAAGTTTGAAATAAGCTCATTTAGGGCTTTGGTTAAGGCTCGTCTCTCCTTAATATGAAGAGAAATGTCATCTTACTTTTGTTTTCAGTGGTCTGAGTCTATGCAGTTCATTCACTTTTTGAATTTTTTGAGAAATAAATCAGAAATTTCAGACTGCTAGAAAAGTGACATTAAATGACAAAGTTCCTCATCTGTCTTGGTGGGTCCTGCACTTACAGGTGGATTTGCTTGCCTCAGAGATTCATGGCAGCCCTCAGTCTGGCTACTTTTGATAGTGCTCAAACCTGCTGTCCACTCACCTAACCTCACCAGTGGCCAGCATGGGGGAAACCTAGTGGCTTGGGGACAGGCCAGATCCCTTTCCAATTTAGACCTTCCCTTCTGGTGTTTCTCACAGACCAAGTCAACTCCTCCTGTGTCCTATCAGGAATTGGGGGGATGGGGGAAACCCAGGCCCACCCTCTACACGGGGTTCAAGCCCAGGGCCCTATGGATAGCAGCTGTCTATAATGGTCCCTGTATCAGCTGCATGACAGCTACAACTCCCTTGGCTACTTCCTCATGGCCTTCCCCAGCACCTTCTTTATCCTCACTGCAGGATCTTCCTCCTGAAGCCTGATCACGCTTGAACTCTTCACTCCTCCAGCAGCATGGCTTCTCACTCCCTGGTCCTTGCACACACCCCTACTAACTGATGGGAGGTCCTCTTTAAAGCAGGTGTCCTGATTAGCCCGCCTGCCATAATTGATTCTAGAAAGTTCTTAATTGGCTCCAGGTGTCCTGATTAGCTTGCTGGTCTTATTTAGTTCTAGCAGGTTCCTGATTGCTCTAGGGAAGCCCCTGCTCTGGTCACTCAGGGAATAGAAAATTGTTCATCCAGTGGCCGGTATATTTGCCCTCTACCAGACTCTTGTACCCCACTGGTCTGGGTCTGTCACAGTACCTTACTGATGACCTTGTACACTTCATAGGCAGCACCTCGAGCATTGGCAACACATTCCAAGTGTGGGGAGCCCTGGATGAGGTAGAATGCGCCACGGAGCACAGAGAATAATACCTACAGGGAAACAAAACAGGAGCTAGTGTACAGTGGTTCCAGACCTGCAGTTTCCTTAGTGTTAAATGTCATGGTAATCCTGGTGGTTCTGTAAGAGCTTTTCCAGAAAAAAAAATATAAAAAAGAAAATCAAAACTACGATTTCAGGTTGCATTTTTCCAGCTCCCCCAGTTTTTATTCTTTCGCTGGATTTGACACAGGACGTGGTGAATGTAGCTATTGTGTGCACCCACATGCCCTTTAACAGTTGGATTAGCTTTTTTTATTGCTCCTCTTTTCATTAACTCCCATTAAGAGAATAAATAGTGAAATTAGACATCTCTCCATCTCTTTGCAATAATAAAAACCTCAGCGTCCTCAAAGAGAGTTAATCCACAGTTTCCTGAGGCCCCAATCCTTCAAAGTGCACACGTAACATTATGCCTTGTGACTAGTTCCATTGAAGTCAAGTTCTCATCAGAAGTCAGTGGGGCTACTCACAGTGCATAACACACATACCTAAGTCTTTGCAGGATCAGGGCCTTATTCCTTTCCAAAGGAAAAATAATCTAAAAATTTTGATAAAGTACAAAAATCCCTTGCAGGGATTTAAAAAAATGAAAGATGGTCCCATGGCTGTGACACTAGCAGATCAGGCGCCAGCTCATGCCAAAACCCCAGACCTCACTCAGTGATTACAGATGCATAGCTGGAAGCCAGGCCAATTCACATGTGTATTAGTATAGAGCAAAGTTATTGTTACATGTATAAGAATGTATTTGGTGTTTAAACTTCATGAAAACTAATGGGATGTTAATGCACTGAAAACAATGCATTAGTTAAACACTTATCTGGATCCCGTTATAATGCTGTAGCAAACATTCACATAGTGTATGCCCCTGTCAGCAAACAACCCATCAAATAAGAAAGAAGTCTTGTGGAATGCAAATGAAGAATTTAACAGAAAAGTGTTAATTTCAAAGCAAGTGGTCATTGTGTGTGATGATCAAAGGTCAAAGACTCCAAATGTATTCCTCACTCTCTGCCATCAAAGGAAAAGCCCACATGGGTATTGACCCTGTCAGCTTGTTTTCTTTGGGAAGAAAACTATGAGTATGGATTCAGGGAAAAATCCTTCATCTCTGCACTGTTTGGATTCTAACAGGGCAAAATAAATGAACATAGAGATGGAGATTCCCTGAACACTGAGAGACTTTTGCAAAACTGGCAGATCACTACATTTCTGCTATCATTTGAAATTATAGACTGACTCATCTGTACATATATTTTATCTGCTTTAATCTCTCAATAACTCGTATTACCTTTTTTTAGCTAATAAATCTTTAGTTAGTTTACTACAGAATTGTCTACCAGCATTGTCTTTGGTATAAAATCTAGGATACCAATTGATCTGGGGTAAGTCATTAGTCTCTGGGACTGGAAGCAACCTGAATGTGGTGTGATTTTTGGTGTAAATGACCTTTTATCACAAAGTCGGGTTTGTCTGTATGGCAAGATAGACTGGATAGTCTGTCTGTGACTCCATGGTAAGACTGCTGTAATGATCCAGGAAATCACATTTGTTACTGGCTTGGTGAAATCTAATTATAGAACACAGCACCAGTTTAGGGTGTCTACCCTGTTTTCTGACAGCCTGCCCTGAGGTAGGCACTCATGGTCGTGAATCACTCCAGACAGCATGACAGTGACCAAATGAGATATTTGTTTAGGAACTTTGAGGTCTTAAGTATGTAGATTCAACATTTCTGTTGATTTATATTAAAACATGTTTTAAGACTTAGTCTGATAGGTAGGTTGTGCCTCAGCAGAAATTATAGATCTTTTTATGCAGTACTGAATTTATAGACCATTTTTAAAAAGTTTGCCTCAGTTAATCAGACTATACTGTGCTGTACTTACAATTAGCACATGTCCGATGTCATAATTCTCTTTCTCCTCCACTGTGAGTTTGATTCCGTACCAAAATGCAAGAGCAAAGGCTCCAAATGAAATAAACTCTGTGAAACCCAAAGATGTGTATGTGGTAATGGATTTTTTTACTCCAACTTTCCTAGCATTCTCCAGGTTAAC
This sequence comes from Mauremys mutica, assembly GCF_020497125.1. NCBI lineage: Eukaryota > Metazoa > Chordata > Testudines > Geoemydidae > Mauremys > Mauremys mutica. The sequence goes on from NC_059073.1 coordinate 237,209,979, forward strand.
ATCATATCTGAAAACAGATGATAAATGTTAAATTTGGTATGTTCCCAGATGACATTCAGTTCCCTAGCTTCCTCTCATGCTTCCAGGGTTTTCTGCCATAAAAATCAATTATCCAGATTCTTAGATGGTGTGAATCAACACAGCTTCATTGATTTTACATCAACAGAGGATCTGGCCCATGGCTGCTCTGAGTGAATTATCAGGCACACAGATAAACATGATATGTTGGGGAACAGTCAACACAACTTTGTAAATGGAAATTGTGCCTCACCAATCTATTAAAATTCTTTGAGAGTTTCAGCAAGCGTGTGGACATGGGTGATCCAGTTCAGAAAGTCCACACCAAGGTCCTAAACAAAGGCTCTTAAGCAAAGACTTGGGATAAGAATGATAGGAAACAAAGGGTAGGAATAAATGGTCAGTTTTCACAGCAGGGAGAGAAAAATTATAGATCCTTTGGGGACCCTGTACAGAGACCTGTGCTGTTCACATATTCATAAATTATATGAAAAAAGAGGGTGAACAATGAGGTGCAAAAATTACAAATGATACAAAATTATTCAACATAGTTAAGTCCAGAGCTGACTGCAAAGAGCTACAAAGGCATCTCACAAAACTGTGTGACTGGGCAACAAAATGGCAGATGAAATTCAATGTTGATAAATGCAAAGTAATGCACATTGGAAAACAATCCCAACTATACATAAAGAACGATCGGGCCTAGTTTAACTGATACAATTAAAGAAAGATCTTGTAGACATCATGGACAATTCTCTGAAAACATTTGCTCAATGTCCAGCAGCTGTCTAAAAAGCTAACAGAATGTTAGGAACCATTAGGAAAGGGATCGCTAATAAGAGCGAAAATATCATAATGCCACTGTGTAAATCCATGATATGCCCACACCTCAGATAATGTGTGCAGTTCTGGTTGCTCCATCTCAAATAAGATATACTAGAATTAGAAAAGGTACAGAGAAGGGCAACGAAAATTATTAGTGGTTTGGAACAACTTCCATCTGAGGAGAGATTAAAAAGACTGGACTGTTCATCTTAGAAAAGAGATGACTAAGAGAGGATATGATAGAGGTCTAGAAAATGAATGAAGGGAAAGTGAATAGGAAATTCTTATTTACCCCTTCATGTAATATAAGAACCAGGGTTACCCAATGAAATTAATAGGTAGTAGGTTTAAAACTTACAGAATGAAGTACTTCTTCACATAATGCAGTCAACAACTCATTGCCAGGCCAAAAGTATAACTTTTTGCTTGTGATCCTTTACAAGCTTATGGTTTTCCATCAATCAATAGCAGCTTCTGTTCACTCATTAGCTATCTAATCCCCTTTAGCTTCTGAAGGGCATTATAGAAAGCACCACTCAGCCCAGCAATGTTCCCAGAACATTTCAGGAGGACATGCATATCATTTTATTGTTCAATGACATGCTCAGAAGCTTTGTAGGAACCTCTCGACACATACATTATGTACAAAAATGCCCTGATCAAAAGTGGGAAGGCCCAAAATGAATGGCACAGTTTACGCAGTAGTGAAAGGATCCTAAAATGATGTGCAATTAATTTCTTCCACATATAATGCTGGGATATCATTGGTGCTGTTCAGATTAGATCAAGAGGAGGATTATTTGCAAAGCACTAAGCACATACTTAACTTTAAGCATGTGGGTAGCCCCCTTGAAGTCGATGACATAGGAAAGTGATAGGAAATCTTACCTAAGCTCATGATCCAGTAAAGCATGAACTTAACTGTAAACACTTTAATCGATGATTTCAGTGGGAGTGTGCATGTGCTTAAAGTATTTGCATAAGTGCTTTGTTGGACTGGAGCCTTAGAGAAGATTGCATTTTCTGTAGCCTCAGCTTCCAAATTCAAGTTCAGGTTAGTGTCAGAGGGAAATTGGGCCTTACAATGTCCCTCCATAATGTAGGTCAATTGAGTGATTGCAAATATTCATGAGTGACAGAAAACATCTCCTTCCATATGCTCATATTTATCTTCATCTGAATTTCTCAGCTGTCTGGGGGATAAACTGACTGATCATCTTTGATTTTTTTTTAAATAACCACATCACTTTCCCAAATATTATGTACAATCAATAATTAGTTAAAAAAAACTCACTTTGCTAATGCCTTCATCTCTCCATTGAAAGCAACAACTGTTCTGATAGAAGTCAAAATTTCTTCCGCCACAGCTCCTGCTCTAGCATAAGCAGTCAGCTCTTTTGTAGTGAATGATGCCAGGAACTGGAAAATTGGGAGGGTGGGGGGAAGGGGAAAGTATTTTATGAAAATCTATTTAAATGGTGTAAATTATGTACTGATACAAAGGGTGATCAAACAGTTAGCAAATGAGCCTAGAATTTAGCAAACCTGGGTTCAAGTCCCCACTCCAATACACTTTTCCTGGGCAACTTTGGGTAAGTAATTTTTCTCCGTTTTTCACTTCTCCATGTGTAACATGAGAATCCCCTCTCTTGCATGGTGTTGTGAGGCTAAACATGATGAAGCTTGTGTGGCACTCAGAAACTATAGTAATGGAGGCCATGTAAATAACTTAGCTATCTTAATTACAGGTCACAATCCTGTTTCTTCCTCCACCATTTTCAGTGCTTAGGTGGGGGAAAGAGGGAGCAAAAACCAACACAATCTATACATGGAAACATTTTGTAAATTTTTCTGTGCATTACAAGCAATATCTACTAATGTGCTCACAGTTGATGAATGCTGATCATCCTCTTCCCATGTGGTGAGTGGTGTTAACTGGAAGCAGTCCAGGCCTCCATGGCATGCTAATGCCTGCCCGCTCATGCTCAGTGTAGACAGAGCTCTGCAAATTTTGGGGCAGGAGCCAGTGGAGTAGGAGAAGGGCTGCTTTCCATGCTCTCCAAACTTTGGGGTCATATTGCTTTGGGGGTCATTCCCTCTGTTTTTAGAGGTAAAATTCTTATTTGTTTTTCCTCAGCACTTACAAATGATCCAACTGCTGCTGCTGCAACAAGGAGAGGGCTAACTGAAAAAATCACCAAAGTCAGTTTCCATCCGTAGACGAATCCTATAACAATCCCTGTCAAAAACGTGGAAAAGAATTGTACAAATATACAGAACTTGTCTCCAATGCCTTCGTGGATGGTGTTAATGTCACTGTTAATTAAAAAGAGATTTGTTAACATTGATGAATGCCTCCTCCTCACACATTTTTCTGTTTTGCTGGAGAGAAGCTTGTCAGAAGTTTAACTGTTCAAATCATTGGGTAGTAGGAATTTTGGACGTGGATACTGAACAGCAGCAATGGCTCTTTGTGGGGCTAGGAACTAGCAGAGTACAACTCATTGTTTGTGATGTAACCTCCAGATAGACTTCTGCCATTGCTACCCCTGCTCATTCACACGTGACCCAATTCATTCATGCAATAGCCAAAAGGAATAATCCATTAAAAAAAATCATCCCAAAACCTTTGCATTACTTTTTCCTCTAAGTTCCCCTATGTATCCGATCATCTTCAATTTTGTTATTAGATTTTACGATCTTTGAGGCAAGAAATATCTCCTTTTTCCATCCTATATAGTGACAAGTACAGTGTTAGTAAATTATTAATTGAAAAATCATTGTATGTCATGCTAATTTTCTCTTGTTATTTATATATGTGGGAACTAGGATTAGTGAAATTCAAGCCTCTCTCATTCTCTTCAGGATTCACATCTTCCAAAAACTGGGCATATCCCTCCCTGCAAACATTAAATCTGGAGAAACTCTGCATACCCTGATCATACCTTCCTCTGAATCTCTGCACATGGGACCTGATACAAAGATTCCTAATGATTTTAACTGGTTTTGGATCAGGTTCAAAATGATAACAGTGCCTATAACTATGAGTGCAGTTTCATTTCATACAATGTCAGGGTTTTCAGTGTTTGTAAACTAGCTGGAGACAGCAGAACTGTTTATCTACAGTAATTTGCAAAATAGCTCATAGACACTACCAAGCCAATGTCAGAGGAGTAAGATATTGCATTTCACAGCATAAGCCCTCGCAGTGGAAATGTCACTGAAACCCTGAAAGTGAAGTGAAAACTGGAAACGAATTCCTCCCTCACATAGAAGAAATATTTTGGGTCTTAGTTAAAAAGGTTTCCTGGAAATTCCCTGTAGCTAATTCTATAAAGGTAAACATCAGACTTCTTTTTGGCTCAGGTTTCTGGTGCATAGATAAATAAACCCTTCTCACTCCGTCAGTCGGGTGTTCAACGTTCCAATCTTGCTGATATCAAACCAAGCTATTTCCTGGTGAAGTACTGCATAAAAAAACTTTTGTCGGATTCTTGCTGTCTGTCTTGCAGCTGAGGTCAGAAATGTCCAGACTTGGATGGTGCTCAGTATCACTACAGCAAAGCCAATACCCACATAGTAGTAGGCAAACCTATAGTAAATAGTAAAAGTCCATAAGGCCAATTGCATCTTGCAAGATAAGTTAGACACATCAGGTCACATTCAACCCTGCTGAAGCCAATGGGATGTAATTGAGGGCCAAATTTGGCTTACAGTCTAATGGACAAAAAAATATAGAAACTACACTGTGCTATTCTTATGAAAATAATTGCAGAGGTTCTTACCTGGTCATTTCAGCTTCTATATCCAAACCTGGCATTACTGGACAAGTAGAGCTACTATTCATCACAGCTGAAAGATTAATTATAACAAAGAAAAATATTCAGTTTTATTAGAACAGGCATAAAAGAAATCATGGCGGTTTTAGGCCATAATCTTATGGGTGTTTTGTATGACGCTACACTCCCTGCAACAGCTCTGTAGTTTTATAACTTTCATGGTGGCCATCATCCTTCCAGTGGAAGATTAAACAGGGCAAACTTCTGAGTCAGCTCAGAGGGTTACTGTAGAGTGATGTCATAGGTTTAGCTCACTACGCAAAGGGCACTGGTCAGATCATAGCTTCATCTGATCTGACCTTCAGATTCCAACAGTGGCCAATATCTGATTTTTCAGAAGTTGATAACTCCCCCTTGTACCTCACACAAGGCAAAATTCATCCACGCAGACACCATAAGGCTGACTTTTATGCACCACTTAGGTTCCACCCAAGCCTCAAAACTGGACCCAAATAGGGTCCAAGTGGTGGCTCAGCGTTTTGCTGGCTGTCTGCAAAAAGGGTAAATTTCACTACTAATGCACCTAACTGAATGTGCAGAACTTTTCAGACCTGGGAGAAATAGCAGACCCCTTCCAGGTGTCAGCACATATATTTTAGGGTAAGTTATGATTGCCCTTCTCATAAGCTTAGCTCATATAGAGGAAAAATAGAATTAACGGTCATATTTTGTTGTTTTAAAAATCCGATCACAGAATTTGATTTTGTGACCTCGTTGGGCAGTGAATTCCATGGATTAACTATAAGCGATAGAAAGTAGTAAATAGTTTTACAGTTATCAAATGTACTGCTCTGTAATTTATCAAGTGTCTGTTTTGCTACTGTACTATACAGCAGGGTAAAAAGGAAAGACTGCTCAGAATTCACTCTGCTCTTCATGGTTTTTTAACACCACAGCAGCACTCCATCCTGAACCTCTGCCAATCCAGTAAATAAGAGACCCTACCAAATATTTTCAGAAGTTGAACAAATTTTATTTACCTGAAGACATATTTACTGCTTGGCCAATCGTCACAAATCTGTTTGTCATCTTTCCAATGACAACAAAAATAAGTGGCAGCCCTGTTCCATTTGCAACAGCTGCAATCAAGCCTATTATCATCAAAATGATATCCAGCCAATCGGCATACGCAAACTACATGAATATAAAGAAAAAGGAATTAATTGAAGGTTGACAAATTCACATAATTGTGACAATATCCTACTAAGACACACAGAATAGGATTTGTTTTTACATAGCACCATTTGCAATTTGGGTATCCCAAAGCACTTTATGAAGCAATGAATTAGATAGTCTGAAGGCAAACACAACACATGGGATACACTTAGAAAAAGCTTACACACCATTTTAGGCCAGTTTTTATTGAGAGAGTTAGGACACGATGGCAGGATGAATCCCCTAATCTGCAGAAAAAAGAATGTATCTAACATCACCTGTGCAACTCACTGCCTCCCTGGGTGCATTCTACTACAGCACATATTTACTCAGTGCATTGAAAATGTAAACAAGCACAGGTAAGTAACAAACATTTGGCTGCTGCCTACCAACAGAAATGGGTATGTAGCAGTTATCACATTTAAGAAAAACAGGGCACTTGTTTCCCTGGATAATTCATAAGACATTGTGCACGAATGGTAAAATTATCTCCAGTTGAGAGACCCAGGGCAAGGCCCTACTTACCGCACATGCTTCACTTCAGTCCTTAACATGGGTGAATTTCACTCCGTCATGGTGCTAGTGCTGAAATATCGTCAAGCACTGGCAGTTAGCTGTGGGGGGAACTTTGCACAACAGGCCGTATTTTTAAAGAGTGGACCTGAGATCAATGCACAAAATGGCTGTGCGGCAATACTAAGTTTTGCACAGACCTCTTTCTTCCCTTTCGAAATGCAGTATTGTGGATGCACATTCGTCTGTCAACATAACGTACAACAGGCAAAGAAAAGGAACAATGAGAACTATAAATCAAACCAGTAAACTATGCACTAACCAATTTCAAAATGCCAACCATCTTTTCCTTTGACTCCTCATTTTTCTTTCTAAAAAGATTAATGAAAAATTAATCCAGATCCTTTCTTGAAAGGCAAGGCAAGAAATTTAACAGCATATTAAGATCAAGGAACCCCTACTTTTTCTTGTTCTTCTGTAACTCGCTATTCTGCTCTGGTATTTCATCATGTTGGAAAGCAGGATTGTAATAGCCATTACTTGCAGATTCTGTGGAGGGGAAAGTAGGTTTTGCTTTCACAAATAGTAAGGTCTTTTTTTTAAAGCAGGAAAACCACATTTGTCTCATGCTCTTGAAACAGGTCAGTAACTTTCAATTTTTTCCTCCCCAAAGATCACATCCAAGCTGAGAACAAACATTATTTTCAGCTCAAAAAAATAATTTTTAGGGAAGTCATTAAAGATTAACTTGGGCCTCAGCCTTGCAAAAACTGAGGGAATGCCTAAGTGTATGTCTACACTAGAAATGCGACAGTGGCACAGCTGCAGCTATGCTCTCTGTAGCATATACACTTACTACAATGGTTGAAGGGATTAGTGAATCCACCTGCTACGTTGCTGGAAGAGTTCTTCTGTCAAACTAATGGTGCCTACATTGGGGCTTAGGCCGGCTTACCTATGTCTCGCAAGAGCATGAATTTTTCACACCTCTGAGAAATGTAGCTAGGTGGACTTAACTTTTAGGTGTAGACCAGGCCTTTGTCTTTGCAGGATTGGGGCCTTAGAGTGGAACAGGCAGACATATTTGTTGGCATTTCAGTAGTACCTACAGGCCTCAACCCTACTGTGCTATGGCTGCACAAACACAAGCAAAAAAAGAGGATCTCCACCCAAAAGAGTTTATAATCAAGGAATAAGATGAGAAATAACAAGTGGATGAAAGAAACAGGCAGAGGAATCAGAACAGAATAGCGAGGTGACTGTGAACTACTGGATAAAAGATGGTCACATCACACCAGCTGTCTATCCTCTCTCAACGTGAACTATAACTACTGTGTTTTCCATCACTAGTTTTTAGAACATCTTTGTAGAGACTTACAGGACACTATTGTTTTTGTTATGATTATATAAAATACTTCAAATGCAGTAAACTGGTTCCTGACTCACATAGTGGAGCATTTGCACACTTAGACCCCATTGCTGATGCATGTCAATAACTTTATGCATGTGAACGGCCACATTGAAACTCAATGGGACTACTCATGTGCATAAATGCTCGCAGGATGGGAGCCTTAGTTATTTTCAAACTAGAGTGACTCTCTAGGTACACCAGGGTCACTTAAGTTGGTAGAAAGGCCACACAGAGCTACGCCCAGCCAGTGCTGTGATTAAGTTAAAAGATAATACGTGTATTCAGTGCTTGCTATGAATATTTTCTGAATGCTGTTTCCTCCACACAGATCCCCAAGAAGGGTCCATACTTGCTGGGTAAAGACACCACAGAAGAAAGCTTAATAGCCAGGGCAGCATGATTTGTGGAGGACGATGGGAGGGCTGATGTGTTTTTCCATAGAAATCCCTCATGGCTACCAGACAAGATTCAACATGTGGTTTAGTTTCGTGGCAATGGAGTACATCCTTCCAACAACTAGCCTAACATTCAAAAGAAGAAACAACTAACCGAAAAACTTACTGGGACTAAGTGGTTCCTTTTCTGTGTAATGTATGAAGTCATCCTTCATTGTGTTATTCTGTTGTATGGTTATTAGACTTGCAGAAGTAGATCACTTTGTGTAAAATCTGCATACACAAGAAAACAGCACAACCTTTCAGAGACAATAGCCATTCAAAGAGTTCACATTAAGATATGTTTATGTTTCTTTATTAATTATTTGTTTCCTTTCAACAACTTTTCCCAGGGAAGAAAAAATATTATCATTACATACTATTTTTACATCAGGGTAAATTACTTTTCTAAAGTACTATGTTCATTTTTAAAAATTAGAACAACAATGTGGCCTGCTTCCTGGGGATACCCAGGGCTGTGGCCACCTGCCCTTAGCACGAGAAAGTCTTGTCTGTGCCTGATGGGGGTCAGCTCCTCAACTCCAGTGGCCACAGGCAACACAAGCACTCCCCTTTAGGCCTAGGCAGGCCCTGCTGTCTCTTTACAGGTTAGCGATAGGCACATTCCAACCCCTGAGCTCTCTGAGCATCTCCCTGCTCCACTGCAAACTCACAGTATTTACAGATTTGCTGTTTGGAAAGGAACAGCACACCCCAGCTTACCAGTTCCAGCTCAGATCACCTCTTTGCTTAACACACGACACTTAGATACGTTTATAGTGAAAACGAGCAAAAGTTTATTTAACAAAGTAGAGATGTAACCCCCCTGTCAGTGCTGGCTTAGTACGTGAATGCAGTGCAAACAGGAGAGGGGTACCTCACAGTTTTTGGACAGTTCCAAAGTTTTGGTCACCCTGGGCTCAGTTGTGTGTGCTGCTGGTAGGTGCCTGCCTCCCGCTCCTGGCATGCTAAAGGATCAAGCTACTTGGTGATGCTTCCAGTAAGACAAGGGATAACCACACTAAGGTTGTGGCTACAGCACTTGAACTCACAAATAATTCAAACTCACATAAGCAAACACATTATAAAAAATAACTATAAACTTTATATAAGGACATGACCAAAGAGAAATAGACAATCAGTGAAAATATTAAATGATTAAAATGATTGGAGATCAATAATGCTTTGTAATTACTAAAGGCTCTGCCAAGAGACATGCTAGGTCACGTGACCACATACTCTCTGAATGTTCCTAAACTAAAGTGTCTCTTCCCACTCCCACCCCCAGTTCTGTCTGTTCCCTGCATCTCAGGTGGTGCATGTGGAGACATGTTGCAGGCCGGTAAGAAAATGCTGTTAGAAACACACTTTATTATACTGGGAATTGGCAGTGCGGGTCTTGATGATCCAGGTAGATGAAAATCCTTCTGCAGATGCAATGTGCCTTCATGGTGCAAAATTACAACCTAACTGCCCATATAACTCTAAGGGCTTGGCTACACTTGTGAGTTAGAGTGCATGAAACCAGGCACGGGTGCCTTAGCTCACTACTTGTCCCCACTGGCAAGGCACGTAGAGCGCTCTGACTCCGCAACTAGACCTGGTACTCCACCTCGGCTTGTGGAATAACGTTTGATGTGCCCCCGCTGGAGCGCTGCAGCACCAGTGTGAACAGGGTGTTGCATTACTGCGCTCTGATCGGCCTGCAGAAACATCCCATAATCCCCTTAAGTCAAGTGGCCGCTCTTGTCATTGTTTTGGAATCACTGCATGAATGCGGATATGCCCTTTCAAAGCTCCATTTCTGACAACCGGCATTCTTATCTGCTCTGAGACAAAGCAACCATTACTGCAGAATGCTGCGGGTGGGGATCTGCTGCGGTCTGAATGCACAAGATAACATGTTGACATGCTCTCAGCCCCCCAAAAACCCACTCTCTGCCTCCCCCAACACATACACACAACACTCTCCCTCTCACACTCCACTCCACACACCCCAATTTGAAAAGCACGTTGCAGTCACTTGCATGCTGGGATAGCTGCTCCCAGTGTTGCTGCAAGTGCTGCAAATGTGGCCACGCCCGTGCGCTTGAAGCTGTCAGTGTGGACAGAATGCAGCACTTTCCCTGCTGCGCTCTCTGAAGGCTGGTTTAATTCAAAGCTCTCTACATCTGCAAGTGTAGCCATGTCCTAATGCCGGATACTCCCTCAGGTTCTATTTCTGGCTGAGTGGTCAGGAGACTGATTCGGGCAAGCAGGTCCTGCCTAGCGATCACTGGAAATGGACTAACCGCCCACTCCCTTCTGAAACAGTGCTGACAGTCTTTAAAGCTTGGAACCCCTGGGTTCTAAAACCCCAGATCTGGTGTGGGCTGGCTGCAGGGCAGACAGGCTGGAAGCAGTGAAAGCCTGTCTCTCCTGCCATCTCCTCTGGTTGCTGGCATGCAGCGACAGGTGGATTGTCCTCTCCTGGGGCTTTTCTGCAGGCTGGGGTTACAAGTTAGGCCAGTTGCTGGGCCTGGAAGTGCTGTGCTGGCAGACTGCAGGCAGCCCTGCTCTCCCCTCTGCTTCCCAACTGGTCTCTCTCACATAGTGGGAAAGCCAATCTATTCATAGCCTACCGCCTGCTTTCCCAGGTCTCCTGGGGTGAATTAAAGGGCCAGTGGCTCCTGGCTGCCCACTGCTACTGCCCAGGGCCCTTTAAATCACTGCCTGAGCCCCGCTGCGAGTGTAGTGTAATAAAGTGCTCTCCGTAGTAATGTCCTACTTATGCTCAGTTAATCTGCTGAAGTCACTGCACTTCACCGTGCCTTTATTAGCCACAGGATCCTACAGACTGCTTTTGACAGGGGTTAAAAAGTGGCAAAGGGGGCAAATTGGAAGAGGAGGGTCTGAGCGGGGGTGGAAATTTACTGGTCGGGGGGGGTCAATCAGCTGGAGGCATCATTAGGAGAGGGGCTAAAGAGAAAAATCAGGGATGGGGGGGAGGAGGTGGAGTTAAGCCCAGGAGTGAGGCATTGGCAGAGGGTGACAGAGGGCAAAGCCCTGGCACAAGCAGGGGCAGAGGGGGTAGAAGTTATCCCAGTGGCACTGAGACACCAGTGTTTGCAAAAAATAGCTTGTTGAGGGGACAAGAGGCTTTTTTATTTGGGCAAAGTGGCTTTCTTGTATGGTCACATGAACTGAGCATGCTCAGTAACATCTGCTGAAGCCACTGCCCTTCACCCTGCCCTTATTAGCCGCATAAATCTGCTGACTGCTATCTGCAGGGGTTAAAAGGGGGCAAAGGCCGCAAATTGGAGCTGGGTGGGGGGGTAGTGTGGCCAGGGTCTGAGCAGGGGGCGGAAATTGACTGGTTCGGAGGTCAAGAAGCTGGAGGCAGCACTAGGCTAAAGGGCAAAATCAGGGCTAGGGGGTGAGCAGGAGTTAAGCTCAAGGTGAGGTGCTGGCAGAGGATGACAGACGGCAAAACCTGCCACAGGCAGGGGCACAGGCAGGGCTGGCTCCAGGCACCAGCAAAGGAAGCAGGTGCCTCGGGTGGCCTAGAGAAAGGGGAGGCAGACCATCCATTGTTGGGGCGGCACATCCAGGTCAGCGGTGGCAGTTCAGCGGCAGCTCACTCGGTCAGCTTCAGTGTTCGGCAGCAATTCGGCAGTGGGTCCTTCACTCCGTCTTCCTCTTCAGCGGCACTTTGGCAGCAGCTCAACCAGGTTTTTCTTTCTTTTTTTTTCTTTTCCCGCCACTTGGGATGGCAAAAAAGCTGGAGCCGGCCCTGGGCACAGGGGGTAACAGTTACCCCAGTGGCATTGAGACACCTGTGTTTGCAAAAATGGTGGGGGGCAAAGGGGCTTTTTTAAATTTCTTCTCTCACAGAGAGCACCTCTCAGCATCCGCTTCCCAGGGCTGGGTTCTTAAAGGAACAAGCACAAGGCTGGGTTCTTAAAGGCACAAGCATTCCCATGCCTAGTCAATGCAACTCTTCTTTGTCTGATCTAACCTACTAAGGCCATGTCTACACTACAAAGTTCAAAGCGCTGCCGTGGGTGCCTGTGCTCCTGGTAATCCACCTCAATGAGGGGATTAGCTCCAAGCACTGGAAGCCGAGCCCAGGGGCAGCTGTGTGTATTTTGCCGCCCCAAGCACGGCAGTGAGGCAGCCTTTGGCGGCATGCCTGTGGGAGGTCTGCTGGTCCTGCGCCTTCGGCGTACCTGCTGCCAAATTGCCGCCGAAGCCAGGGGACCATCGGACCTCCTGCAGAAATGCCACTGAAGGCAGCTTGACTGCTGTCCTCACAGCGACCAGCAGGCCATCCCCCACGGCTTGCTGCCCCTGGCATGCGTTTGGTGGGCTGGTGCTTGGAGCCACCCCTGGCCGAGCCTGTCCACAATAGTGCTTTAAAGCACTCAAACTTGCTGCGATGTGTGTGTGTGTGTGTGTGTGTGATATTTCACACCCCTGAGCCAGCAAGTTAGAGCACTTTAACTTGCCAGTGTAGATAATCCTTGAGATTTACTTCAGTGAAACATGAGTTATACACCCTTGAGTCAAGAAATTTTAATAAATAAATGATTTTTTTATGTGCCTCTTTGTTCCTGAGCCTGTAGGGTGCAGTAAGGCCAGTTCCAATGCCTTGAGCCTAAACCCCTGAATGACTCTTAGACTACACTCATACAGTTCCTGTTACCTCTCCCAAACATTTCATATGCCTAGGGCCATATCTACACTTTATGTGTGGGTTAACTCAACTTATGTCAGCATAGAGTCACTATGCCACTTGTGTGCATGCCTCCTGGACTCCTTGTCTCAGCACTCCGGGTACTCACCAGAAGCACTTGTACAGATTTAGAGTGAGGTGCACCATGAATAGATATCCCACTGTATTTTGGGAAGCTTTGGTTTGGCAGTGTACGCTGGGTAGCACATCCCTACAGAGTGCAGTGGGTGAGAAAATGCTACCAGTCGGACTGGGCTACCTTCAGCAGCGACATATCCTACTATGCTAAAAAGGGCAATCTGACATAGCTAACTGCTACAGATAGCAGTCTCACATATCTAGGGTGTGAGAAACTGCTATCTGTAGGAATTAGCTTCATCAGATTGCAGTGTTACAGGTAGCACATCCCTACACATTGCATTTTCTCTCTCTCTCACACACACACACACGTAAGAAACTGCAAGCTGTAGGACTGGGCTACCTACAGCAGCGACAAGTTCTACTATGCTAAAAAAGGCCTGATATAGCTAATTCAAGTAGTCTCACATGTAAAACCAAACAGATAGCTTTCTTTAACAGTGTAACAAGGCTTGTGGATGGTAGGGAAGTGGTCGACATGGTCTATCTTGCCTTTAGTAAGGCTTTTGATACAGTCTCCCATGATCATAGAATCATAGGTTATCAGGGTTGGAAGGGACCTCAGGAGATCATCTAGTCCAACCCCCTGCTCAAAGCAGAACCAATCCCCTAATCCCTAAAGGGTCCCATCAAGGATTGAACTCACAACCCCTGGTTTAGCAGGCCAATGCTCAAACCAGGACGCCCCCCGCCAAATTACCGCTGAAACTGGACAGCCACTGTGTCCAGTTCTGGGTGCCACATTTCAGGATAGATGTGGTCAAGTTGAAGAGAGTCCAGAGAAGAGAAAAAACATAAGGTCTAGAACATGACCTATGAGAGAAGCAGCATCTTTTTACAAAAGCTGTTTCTTACAATCTACACTATAAACGATTGCTACAGGTAGCACATTTCTACACGTAGCAATTTCACGTGGACAGTAGTGCATGAAACTGCTACCTGTAGGCATCTGCTACAGCCGGGAGCAGTTTACTCCAATAGCAGTTTCTCACATTAGGTACCGGTAACTGCTGCCAGTAGCACATTCCTGCCCAGAGCACTTTAACACACTACACCCGCCTGGTGCCGCCGGGCTCGGACCCGCTGACTGTCCCCTCCGCCCCCCCGCAGTGCCCGCGAGCCCTTTGCTGTCAGTCCCGGCGGCAGGCAGGGCTCCCCTGGCGCGGGTCACGCCGAGCTGCCATTGGCCACGGAGCGAGCAGCCCCCAGAGACGCGGCCCCGCTCCTGCCGGGGAAGGGGCCCCGCTGCCCGCGTGCGCCGCTGAGCCCCCGCGGGAGGGGAGCGGGGAGCGGGGAGGGGCTGGGCCAGGGGGTCGCTCGGACACGCCGCTGGCGCCAGGGGGGCTGGAGCGTCCCCATCGCTCAGCCCTGGGCCGAGCCCCGGCGGCCTCCTGCCCGGGGCGGGGGGGGGGGGCAGGTAGGGGAAGCCGGGCTCGGGGCTGGGAGAGATTCCTCAGCAGGAGACTGGCCCCGTCCCAGCGGTTCTGAGCCTCACCTGCCCGCTGCTCCCTGCGCTGCTCCCAGCCCGGCGGTGACTGCGGAGCGCCCGCACCTGCCTCCGCTCCCTGCCCCAGGCAGCCTCCCCGCTGTGGTGTGTCCCAGACGCTGCTCTGCCTAAACCTCCGTGCCCGCTTCCCCCTGCCCCTTATAAACAGCAGGCTGCTGCCGGCCGCCCACTTTTCAGCTACCTTGTTTCCCTTCCGCCACATCCCGGGGGATCAGGTTTCAAGGTAACGCTCTGGGGCCCCCTTTCCACATCTCCTGGCAGTGACTCCTTCCCCACAGGTACCCCCGCCCAAAGCAAGAAAACCATTTCTGGTGAAGACGTGCTGCTGTGGGGACCAGAAATGGGTAAAAGGACTAAAGCCTCCCATTGTGGTTCTTTCCTGCGTAAATGAGTTTAAATGTCTCCTAAGAAGTTCAGAGGGTTGATTCCGAAAAACACACCGAAGCTCAGATTCTTCACCACACTTGTAGGGACGTCTCTCAGGCCTGGTCTACACTACGCGTTTAAACCGGTTTAAGGAGCGTAAAACCGATTTAACGCCACACCCGTCCACACTAAGAGGCCCTTTATATCGATATAATGGGCTCTTTAAACCGGTTTCTGTACTCCTCCCTAACGAGAGGAGTAGCACTAGGATCAGAATTACCATATCGGATTAGGATTAGTGTGGCCGCAGATGGACGGTATTGGCCTCCGGGTGGTATCCCACCGTGCACCACTGACCGCTCTGGACAGCAATCTGAACTCGGATGCAGTGGCCAGGTAGACAGGAAAAGCCCCGCGAACTTTTGAATATTTCCTGTTTGCACAGCGTGGAGCTCCGATCAGCACGGGTGGCGATGCAGTCCGAAATCAAAATAAAAAAAGAGCTCCAGCATGAACCATGCGGATGTGATCGCAGTAAGGGCAGGCAAAACTGTTCTATCAGCGCTCCGTTACAGAAGACGAAATTCAAAATCATTTTTAAAAAATCTCCACACAGACGCCATAGCAGGGACTCAGCGCACTGCTGCGTGACAAGCGTAACGGAAAGCCAAAGAATCAAATGGACGCTCATGGAGGGGAGACTGGAGCGGGGACTGGAGGACTCAAGCTATCCCACAGTGCCTGCTGTCTCCGAAAAGCATTTGCATTCTTGGCTGAGCTCCAAATGCTTCTAGGGTCAAACACAGTGTCCGCGGTGGTTCAGGGCATAGCTCGGCAATTTACGCACACCCCCACCCACCCCCAGAAGAGAAATGGAAAACAATCCTCTCTTGACTCTTTTACATGTCACCCTATCTTTACTGAATGCTGCAGATAGATGCGATGCTGCAGCAGTCAACACCAACATCCTTGCTCCCCTCCCCCCCGCCATGGGTGGTTGATGGTACAATATGGCTGATATCCATCGTCATCATCAGCCTATTGGCACATGGGGCAGTGCAAAAAGACTGGTAACCGTGCCGACTAGCATTCAGTGAGGTCAATCATGGGCGCCTGTGTAAAAAGCTCCTGATTTTTCCTGGTAGATGGTGCAGTATGGCTGGTAACCGTCTTCATCATAGCAACAGGGGGCTGAGCTCCATCAGCCTCCACCCTTCATGTGTAAATAAAAGATTCAATTGTCCCTGGATTAGCAGCGGGATGCTGGGCTCCTCTCCTCCACACTGCTTAATGTCCTGTCTGGACTATCATAGCAGCTGGAGGCTTCCTTCCACTCATTTCTCACTAACAAGTCACTGTGTCTTATTACTTATTACATTCTTTATTACTTCATCACACAAGTGGGGGGACACTGCTACGGTAGCCCAGGAAGGCTGGGGGAAGAATGGAATCAACAGGTGCGGTTGTTGCAGGAGCACCCCCTGTGAATAGCATACAGCTCATAATTTCTGCTGGATCTGACACAGAGCAGCTGTGCTCTCTGGTTCTATGATACAGTGGTTCTCTAGTACACTTGCCCATATTCTAGGCAGGACTGATTCTATTTTTAGATACCAAAAAGGAGGAATTGACTCAGGCAGTCATTCCCAATTTTGGCTTTTGCGCCCCTGGCTGAGATCAGCCAGGGGCACTTAGGACAGCAGCAAATGGTGCAGTGCAAAAGGACTGGTAACCATGATCATCTTATTACCAATTTATGGTATGGTAGATGGTACAGTATGGCTAGTAACCCTGTCTGCTGTTATGCAAAAGCAAAAGCATGCTGCTGTGTAGCGCTGCTGAATCGCCTCTGTCAGCGGCATCTAGTACACATACGGTGACAGTCACAAAAGGCAAAACAGGCTCCATGATTGCCATGCTATGGCATCTGCCAGGGCAATCCAGGGAAAAAAGCCGCGAAATGCTTGTCTGCCGTTGCTTTCCCAGAGGAAGGAGTGACTGACGACATTTACCCAGAACCACCCGCGACAATGATATTTGCCCCATCAGACACTGGGATCTCAACCCGGAAATTCCAAGGGGCGGGGGAGGCTGCGGGAACTATGGGATAGCTACGGAATAGCTACCCACAGTGCAACGCTCCAGAAGTCGACGCTAGCCTCGGACCGTGGACGCACACCACCGATTTAATGTGTTTAGTGTGGCCGCGCGCACTCGATTTTATACAATCTGTTTTGCTAAACCGGTTTATGTAAAATCGGAATAATCCCGTAGTGTAGACGTACCCTCAGTTACTCTGGGAAAACTTATGCAGACTTTACAGGACCATGTGGCTCCCCACCCCTTTCCACTGTGCAAAAAGAAAATCCCATAATTATCTTCCCCTCCATCTGGGTGCTGATATCATCCTCATCATGCTGGACTCAGTGCCCAAGGGTTTTGGAAAGTCAGAGAAAGCAGTGGTAGTTTTGCCTGATTAAGGAGTTCAGGCCTGGGCCCTGTGTGATGATTCTTCTTTTCATCCCCCCACCCCCCAACCTCCAAGGTTCAGGGTAAAATGATATAATTCCCTTTGAAAGAAAAGGCAACGTTTCCCATCACTTTCTTCACACCGCCAACCACTACCTTTTACTTTACAGCTGGACTTCGATATTGCTCAAAACTCTACACCGCAAGTCTGTTTATTTCTAGGGCCCCACGCTCTCATTACCATTACATTATTTTTTGTTGTCAAATTTATTACAGGACTCAACTTCAGTCCCCATTATGCTAGGCATTGTACAAAACACATTGGGACAGGGACTAACTCTTCCTAAGAGTTTATAAACTCCTTGGCTTCCATAGCTCAGAAGTCTGTGTCTGTAGATTAGCAGGGGAGAAAGGTGAGAAGCACAAATACATGATTGTCCCAAGCCCCAAGCTGTGTTAATCCCAATGGAGTCAATGGGATTTTTGCCATTTCAGTGGGAACAGGAACAACTCCTGCATCCACACTAGGAGCATTTTGCTGGTGTAGTAGACTGGTATAGATTTACTGGCAAAGACTTTTCAAGAGTTGACCTGGCCATAGGTTTAGTGGTAGTCGTGGTTGATCTCAGATACCATAGCAAGGAATGCTATCTAAGAATATAAGCAGAATTGAATAGGAAAGGCTTGACCAGAAGTTTGAAGATGCTAAGCACCCACAACTCTTATTTGAAATCTCGAGGAGTTGCTGGGTGCTTGGCACATCAGAAAATCAGGCCATTTTACTATTACAGTAGAACCTTGATTTTATGACCACCAGTCTGATGAACAACCAGTTACAGGAATCATGCCCCTCCGCAACTGCAGGGAGGAAGTAGAAAATCACAGCATGAATGTGATCTGATGAAGATCAAGTTGACATCCCTTCACATTTTGAGGCCTTCAGTGTATTGGAAAATGTTTTGCTATGGTTTGAAGGTGGGGTGACCAGACAGCAAATGTGAAAAATTGGGTTTAGGTGGGGGGCAATAGGAGCCTATATAAGAAAAAGACCCAAAAATCAGGACTGTCCCTATAAAATCGGGACATCTGGTCACCCTATCTGAAGGACAAGAAGAAAGTGATTCAGTGCACCATGTGCAACTTGCACTGTACCTATTGTCATTTCGAGATATTCAATTTTATGAACTTTTCAGTGTTATGAACTCCTCAGTCCCCAATTAGTTTGTAAAACAGAGGTTCTGCTCTTTTTGTAGAAGCCCCAACCAAGACTGGAGCCACATTGTGCTAAGCATTGTAAATACACATTGTTCAGCATTATCAAAATGCTTTTCCCCTCCAAAATAAAATGTTGTCATGGTTGACACAGTCCCACAGAAAGTTTAACTTTTGATGAAATGGCATTTTATGAGGGGAAAATGTTCTCTCTGAAAAATTTTGACCAGCTGTAATGTTAATAAGCAACTTTAAAAAGTAAAAACCAGGGAAGCAAAGTGAAAGTGAGAGGAGGAGAAAGGCAAGAGTTGGCAAATATTTCCTTCAGTAACCTGGTGAGATATAAGGGCCCCACTTGGTAGAAGACCAGGGGAAGTCAAAGCAAATTGCATTATTTTTTAAAACCTCCTTTATAAGTAAAAGATGCCCACAATTATTTAAAAGTTGAACAGAACGGATAGTAGTGGATTGAAATAAATGCAATGGTAACTAGAACGGACATAAGCTTATAAATAAAGCTTCAGTATTTAACTGTTGTGGAAGAAACAAACTTTATTTTTGGGTTGGAAGCAATAAAATTAAAGACAGCTTTATTGAGGACATGCAATTGTAAGGGAAGAACATAGCTGACAGAGAGCATTTTTGTTTTGGTTTTTTTTTAAAGAACAAACAATATTACACAAGCATTTATATATTTTAGTGGCATGTATTAATTAAAAACATTTGTAGTTTGTTTATGTTATGTTTTGCATATTTTTCTAATTTTCATTTTTGTTTTTAAATATTGCTATTTTAAGGCTGGGTCACATTGACTATTTTGCTGTTTTTATTTGCTTGTGATGTGAGCTTTGCTTTTATAGGTTCCACAGCATTAGGCTAAGACTTAGCTTAACAGTTGCTTTGGTTTTGATACTTAAATGGCAAATTAAACCGTTTTTTTTTTGCTTTTACACTCCCCTTTTGTGCTTTTTTTAGCATAACTAACATTTTTAAATTTTTAATTGCATTAAGCTTTGTATTTTTGTTTTTATTTTAGGAGGATTACAATTAGCCTTATAAGTTTTAACTGGCTATAGCAATAATGCATGATGAGTATGAACATGAAAGGCATTTTTGTTATTACATTTATTACAAGAACAACAACAACGTATTTTTAGACTAAATAAAAGCAATAAAAGCATTAATGTTTTATTGTAATAATATGCTGGGATTGTTTTACTACCTTAGTTATATAGCACATTACATTATAATTAGTACATAGACACTTTATAGGCTGTATGAAAAGCATGCTTTTTAATTTAATATACCGGTATATTCTGAAGCACATGGATTTGACCCTGTAAGTTAGAAATGTTTTGAACCTTTGGTAGGAGTAAGCGCAAATTTTGAAATTGGTTAGGTATTAAAGTGGTTCAGTTAAAAGAATTTGATACCTAAGGTTTGATTGTAGGACTTGTTTGCAAGCCAATAAATAATGTGATTTTTTGCAGTTATGGTGAAATTAAAATGCATATTTAGCAAAGATTTGGCCTTAATGTATATGCAGCAATTATTAGCTTGGAACAGTAATTATTTTGTTAGGGAAGTTTTTGTTTTATTTTTTTTTAATACCTTTTTTTTTGCTTTAATTTTTTTTACATATTAAAGCTGAAGGGGTTTTAAGGGCCAAAATGTTTACTGATTTTTTATTGCAATTTAAATATTAGATGTTATTTGAGGAGCACTAATAACAAATTGGCTAGGCATTACTAGGTGGTTTAATTTTTTAGATATTACAGTGAATTATTTAATTGTACATGCATTTTTTTTATGGGCTTGGCAGGATTTGGTATGTGGGAGCCCACACCTCTCCTATCGGCCCATATGCTTGGAAGGAGCACTGCGAGTACTTGCACATTTATTCTGAAAAATTTTAAGTATGTTTTTATGGCCCCAAATTAGATGGCATTTTTGAAGCACTAGTAAGGGCAGTGGGCCATGCTTGATGCTTGAGATTATTTTGAATGCCCAGTAGTTGGTCATTTAGGAAATTTTGAATTTTTGAACATGCTAGATTTATTGCAATTTTTTTTTGCCTTAGTGATTTTTAATATTATTTTTGTTAACAGCTTTTGGGTTATTAAACTAAGGGCAGAAATAACATGTAATTTACCAACTTTAGTTTGCACTTGGGTTAGCTCTCCTTTAGTAATAAGACCAGTGGCTTTTTTTAGTTGCTTTAATTTTGTATGATGTTATTGGCCCTTAAGAATATTTCAAATTGCTTTGCTGCACTATTTGCACCATTTTATAAGTGTTTTGCTAAGCCTTTTTTTTTTTTTTAAAGAGGAGGCCTGTGCTTTTTGCTATGCTAGCCAAATAGCAACCCTTTTGAGCAATTTGGATACATGAGAGTGATTTGAAAGCTGGATAGGGGCAGGGTAAATTTTACAGTTTTAATGTAAATTTTACAGTAATTATTGTTTGATATTTTAGTATATTTTTTCGGGGGATAGCATTATATTATATATATATTATATATACTGTTTAAATATTTGTAGGTACTTTTGAGAGGCATTAACATTAATAGCATAGGAAGGGGTATATTGTAATATGGTACAGGTTAAATTATTAGTTAATGGGATTATTTTAGTACAAGTAAAATTTTTAGTAGCAGAACATAGTCTTTGAGTATGGGTTTGATTATTTATTAATTGGGTAACCAAAACAATAAGGACTTTTTAAAAAATATATATACTATAGACTTTTGGTTTGGCCATTATATTAACCCCATTATACAACTTAAATTTTAAATTTTTGAAGCTTATTTGTAGTGATGTTATATATTTTTATTTGTTTTTATTAGTTTTTTTTTATTTAATTGTTTGCTTATATGGGATATTTTGAACTTTAAAAATAATTTTTTAAAACAATATTTAAATAAATTACTAAAGTGTGAAGGCTTTGGCCATTGGGTTTTATTAGATATATGGCATTGTTTGCATTTGGATGTATTACAGGGGTAATAGTGTATTGGAGGAGATGGCGGGGGCAGTGGCTACCAGGTGCCTTTGGTATTTGTTATTTAAAATTTAATTAAGGAGGGCAATACATGCTGAAGGTACTTATTTAAAAACACAGGGCGCAGCCTGTAGAATAAACCCCAAAATTTAATGAATACCACATTCTCAAGCATGAGTTTTACAAGTATTTTTTTTCCCCAGTGTATAATTTTTTTTGTTTTTTTTTCATTAGGGTTAGTTAATATTTTTTGTAGTTAGGAATTTTTGGACTTCGGCAATTTTAGCAGAGCGAGGGGTTTTTTTGTTCTTCTTTTTTGGGGTTTTTTGGAATGAATTGTGGCTTAGCATTATACCGAGGAGAGGTTACCAGCACATTAACCTGTAGTGCTTTGGTTTTTGTAGCAAATACTGAATTCAGGTTAGCTTTGTCAGTGGACAAGGGAGAGGTTACTAGCACATTACCTTGGTTTTTTTTTCTTTTGCTTTTAGAAGGAGGAAAAGAAATACTAGAAGGAGAGACAGGCGTATTAATAGTAGGAGTGGAATTATTTTGAGGCGGAGGGGTTTTTTTTGCAGTGAGAAGCATGGGTCCAGGCAGTTCGTTTTGGGCACTTTACCGCGGTGTTGGTAGTTAGCAAGACTTGATAAGGGCCTTTTTAGCATGGAGCCAAAGCAGTTTTTTGTTGGTGGACCTTTACGTAGATCCAATGTTTTGGTTTTAAGGAATGGCAGGGCTGCTAGGGTTTTTGGGTAGTGCTATTTTATTTGTGAGAAAAGAAACCTAACACATTTTATTAATGCTTGGCAGTGTTTTGCAGATTTTACAGCTGCTTGGGTATATTTAAATCCTTTTTTTTTTTTTGGTTCTCAGCCAAGTTTTATCTGTGAGCAGCATCTTTGAACAGGGCCAGCGTTTTATTTTTGGACTGAGCTTGCTAGCTATCGTTTTTTTGTTTTGGTTTGGGGTTTTTTTTGGGGGGGGGAGCTTGTTTTGGGTTTTTTGGGGTGGAGGGCTTTTTTAATGTATAGGAAATTTTTACCACAATGCATTGGGTTTTTTCCTCTCCTTTTTTTTTTTTTTTTTCAAAACCTGAGGCATCACCACAACCCCTTTGTCCGGACTGAACACACCTGTGTTATTATTTCAGGGTGTTATCACAATCCCTCAATTCAATAGATCTGACCTAAGCCACACATTGGCTTACCCTGGGACAACAACACATTTCTCAGCCTCGCGTATGCATATTACTGGCCTTACATTATGAGTTCAATCCTTGAGGGGGCCATATAGGGAACTGGGGTAAAAATCTGTCTGGCGGTTGGTTGGTCCTGCATTGAGCAGGGGGTTGGACTAGATGACCTCCTGGGGTCCCTTCCAACCCTCATATTTTATGATTTCAAACTGCTGTTTTACAAGATGGCATGCACTGTGAAAAAACTGGGTGCTCCCTCTATACTGGATTTGTCGGGTGTCAGTGCCCCCAGGGCCATCCTTAGGCATAGTCAACATAGGCAGCTGCATAGGCACCTGAAAATTTGAGGCACCACTGGGTCTTAGCATCCACCCTCCTGGTTTCCTATCCCTGTTCTGACCCTTCCTGCAGGCTCCCACAGCTGGCTGCTTCAGCCTGGTGAGTTTTCCTTAGGAGGGAATCTAGTAGTTAAAAGTGAAAAAGCCTCCAGCCTGCCAGATCTATTAGCACAACACTGAAACTTTTAAAGAGCCATTCCAGGGGTAATGAAGCCATTTAACAGGCATTTGCCAACCCCCAGGTATATACTGACAGGTTTCAGAGTGGTAGCCCTGTTAGTCTGTTTCAGCAAAAACAAGGACGAGTCCTTGTGGCACCTTAGAGACTAACAAATTTATTTGGGCATAAGGTTTCATGGGCTAGAACCCACTTTGTCAGATGCCCATGAAAGCTTATGTCCAAATAAATTTATGTACTGTCAGTTTCTGAGTTTACTGACAAAAACAGTTGTGCATTAATGTAACATTTACTCACAACATGTCAGTCTACAAGACTTTAGTTTAAAATTTGCTTTACAAATATTTCGTTAGTGAGTTGGTGAAGATTATAAAATCACATGTCTAAAAAAATCCTTGCATAGACTTTTAGATACACATTCATCTTTAGCCTTAAATGCTTGGATCTTCAGACATATAGTCGGTGGCTGACCTGTTTTACTGATCTTGTCTCTCATAAAAATTGGTCCTTTTTGCTGCTTTTCTCTGGGCTTGGGTTGTCCCAATGCTGAAAAGAGGGTGTTCCCAAAAGAAGGTGCTTGCTTCTAACCCCTGAGGCCATCACTATGTCTGCTCTTCTCTAGTCAGCCCACTTGGCAAGTTTGATTGATCAAGGTCTGGCTCCCATCCTCTCTCCAAGGTTTGCAGCTGTCTGGAGGTGCCTGCCTTCCACACCTTCTTCATTCACACCTCATTCATTCAACAGGGCAATTGATTACAAAGTGGGGGGAAGATCTTATTCTACTTCTAGCAAAAAGTCATTTTTCTTTTACCTTAATTATACCACCTTAGGGGCCTGCTATAACATATTACCAAGGTTCAATACCGCTGTTTCGGTGGGGCGGCGCTGGGGAAGGAAGGTTTGTTTCCAGGGGGCTGGCAGCGCTGGAGGGGGTTGTTTTCATGGGGCTGGGAGGTGCTGGTGTGGGGGGGGCATTTTGGGGGAATTGGGCAGTGCTGGGGAGGTGTTTCGGGGGGGCGGGGGGATTTGGCCCTCAGCTGTTTTCTTTGGAGTAATATGGCCCTCGCTGCTTTACGAGTTGTGCAGGCCTGATATTCCATTATATGTAATGTTGTATTCAGCAGGACAGTTGACTCACCCTTACTACAAAGTTTTTGCAAATAAATCTGACAAACTTCAGCGCATATCAAAAACCTGTGACTGACATTTTTTATTCCCAAGTTTTAGTGCTTTTAATTAGGTATCTTCTTCATGTCCATTCTGCATGAGGGAGAGGGTATGGGGGTCTCTGTGGGGAACTGTAACTCTCCGCCACCATGAGCAGGCCAGGCTTCCCGTTATCCTTTGCTGTCTCATCCCTTCTGCCCCTCCCACACCAGCTGTGAGCTCAGACTGCCGTCGGGCATAGATATACCAGTTTAATAATACTGCATAGGGCCCCATAAATCCTAAGGACGGCCCTGAGTGGTCCTGACAATTTTGAGCAATTGCACTCTATCCCAGAATCCATGTGGACAAGAAGATGCAGGTGTAAACTCACCTGTAACTTTATGCCCCAGCCTCCCCCCACCAATGTTCTGTTTGCACTGTTGTGTTCATTAAAAGTTTGTATATAATAAGGGATGTTACCACGGTGTGGCAAGAGGACTTATGAGGTGTGGCATACAGGGGCTTCACAGGGTTGTACCAGTGACTCCTAGGGTCCCTGCTTACAGTGTGACACCAAGGCAGTTGTGCCACGGGCAGAGGAACCCAGATGGGAGCAGCTGCAGCCCTGGGCAGTTTCCCTCCACTCGAGGCTCTCGAGGGTGGGGCCATAGGAAACCAGGAGGGGATTTGGCACGCTGCAGCATACTGGTGGTGAGGTCATACTTGCGCAATGTGGCGTTTTGCATGCAGAATCTTCCCCGAGGATGGTGCTCAAAATGAACTGCTCATCACTGAGGCTGGACTGGGAGCGCTGGGCAGAGCGCAGCAAGCCCCCAATCCCCCTCCCTTGGAGCCCCAGGCGAAGATCAGCAAACTCCCTGGTCCCGCTCCCCCGGCTGGAGCGCTAGGTGGAGTGCGGCAAGCAACCGCTCCCACTCCCCCGGGCAGAGCTTGTGGGCTGGATAAAAACGGCCCATGGTCCGCTGTAGTTTGCCCACCTCTGTCTTAGATTTACTCAGCCAGCATAAAACAGCTTCTTTATTACCTTACTGGTTACTCGGAAGTCCAAACATACCAGTTCCCTTAAAGTGATTCAGCCTCAGGCCTCCATCCAGGTACCCACATCAAATATGATGAAAATTTCCGTAAATCTTATTTCATCAAATAAAAGAAAAAGTTCTACTAATCCCAAAGGATCAGACACATTAGCACCCAGGTTAATGAATGTTTCATATCTTACTCAATTACACGCTACAGACAATTCTTATTAACTAAACTAAAATTTATTAAAAAACAAAAGAGACAATATGGTTAAAAGATCACTATACATACAGACATGAGTTCAATTCACTGAGGTGCAGATTCTTATTTCGTTGGTAAAAAGAAAATTGACCAAGTTTTCTGACTTGAATTCAAGAACTCCACTTCATCCACTGCAGTTACAATCCAATCCAATATCTTATCAATAAATTTCATCCTTAACATAGTGCCACTACACACACCTCAATTCCCCCAGTACATAATAAGCATAGAATCATAGGACTGGAAAGGACCTCCAGAGGTCATTTAGTCCAGTCCCCTGCACTCATGACAGGACTAAGTATTATCTAGACCAGTGGTCCCTAACCTTTTTCGTCTGGCGGGCACCACACGATGAGCCATGGAGGACTACCCAACAGGAAGTTTTTCCTAATGGCCAACCTAAATTGCCCTTATACAATTTCAGTCCATTCCTTCTTGTCCTATCCTCAGGTTAATGAGAACAATTTTCCTCCCTTCTTGTAACAATCTTTATGTACTTTAAAACTGTTATGTCCCTGTGGCAAATTGCCGGCACTATTATGATGAGTCTCGCGCTTTCTTTTCTTTGCGGGGGGTTCAGGGCACTATTTCTTGCCCCTGAATTGGAATATTAATTGCCCCACTAGTGTCTTTGAGGAGGGGAGTGGAGAGGGAGGGACCTGGGCCCACCCTCTACTCCAGATCCCAGCCCAGAGGCCCTGAGGATAGTGGTGAACCACTTGAACTGGCGGTTCCTTCCCCTGGGCTACTTCCCTCTCCTGCCCTTCAGCTTGTGGGGGGGGGGGGGCTTCCTGCCCTCCCTCTGCACAAGCCAGGTGCCCCTTACCTAGGGTCTTGGACTTCTTAGCCCACCGCAGCACTCCTCCAAACTTTCCTCTGCTTTCTCTTCAAACTGTTCTTTGCTCCGACTCCTTCAAACTGTTCTTTGCTCCAATACCAATCCTTTCTGCTCCAACTCCCACACTTTCTGATTGAAGCAGGGGTTTTTTATCATGTGACTGACTGCAGGTACTCTAATTGGTTTCAGGTGCTCTAGTTAATCTATAGCAAACTTTCTTCCCCTTACAGGGAATGAGGCTCCCTTGTAACACTCTCCTGCTGCCTTCTGGCCATGCTGTATCACAGTCCCCCACTCTTCCCATTCTTCTCTTCTCCAGATTAAACAAACCCAGGTTTTTCAATCTTCCCTCCTAGGTCATGTTTTCTAGACCTTTAATCATTTTTGTTGCGCTTCTCTGGACTTTCTCCAAATTGTCCACATCTTTCCTGAAAAGAATACTTTCCTGGATACAATACTCCAGTTCCTAATCAGCATGGAGTAGAGCGGAAGAGTTACTTCTCATGTCTTGCTTACAACACTCCTACAAGTACAATCCAGAATTATATTTGCTTTTTTTGCACCAGTGTTACCCTGTTGACTCCTATTTAGCTTGCAATTCACTATGACCCCCATATCTTTTCCTTGGCAGTCATTTCCCATTTTGTATGTGTGCAACTAATTGTTTCTCCTAAATGGAGTACTTTGCATTTGTCCTTATTGAATTTCATCCTATTAATTTCAGATCATTTCTCCAGTTTGTCCAGATAATTTAGAATTACAATCCTCTCCTCCAAAGCACTTGCAACCCCTCTCAGTTTGGTATCATCCGCAAACTTTATAAGTGTACTCTCTATGCCATTATCTAAATCATTGATGAAGCTATTGAACAGAACCGGACTCAGAATTGATCCCTGCACAACCCACCTCGTTATGCCCTTCCAGCTTGACTGTGAACCACTGATAACTACTCTCTGGGAATGATTTTGCAACAAGTTATGCACCCACATTCTAGTAGCTCCATCTAAGTTGTATTTCCCGAGCTTTTTTATGCGAGACGGTATCAAAACCCTTATAAAGTCAAGATATACCACATCTACCACTTACCCCCTATCCACAAGGCTTGTTACTCTGTCAAAGAAATCTATTAGGTTGGTTTGATGCAATTTGTCCTTGACAAATCCATGCTGACTGGTACATATCACCCTTTATATTCTGGCTATTTGCAAATTGATTGCTTAATTATTTGCTCTATTATCTTTCTGGGTACTGAAGTTAAGTGGACTGGTCTATAATTCCCTGGGCTGTCTTTATTTTTTTTTTTATAGATTGGCACTCTATTTGCCCTTTTCCAGTCCTCTCGAATCTCTCCCGTCTTCCATGACTTTTCAAAGATAATCACGAATGTCTCTGATATCTCCTCAGTCAGCTCCTTGAGTATTCTAGGGTGTAGTTCATCAGGGTCTTGTGACTTGAAGACATCTAAATTGTTTCAGTAATTTTTAACTTGTTCTTTCCCCATTTTAGCCTCTGATCTTACCTCATTTTCACTGGCATTCACTATGTTAGATGTCCCATCATTACTAACCTTTTCGGTGAAAACTGAAACAAAAAGAGTCATTTAGCACTTCTGCCATTTCCACATTTACTATTACTGTTTTCCCCTCCTTACTGAGTAATGGGCCTATCCTGTCCTTGGTTTTCCTCTTGCTTATAATATGTAATAAATATAATAATATTTCCTTTTCAATTTTAGGTGACTCAGGAATGTGAAAATAATTAACTATTGGCCTTCTACCCCATGCAATCAATTTTCGATTCCTACAGCATGGATTAATTAAGGGCCAATTCTCAACAAGGTATTGCCCATGTTAGGTCCATTATTATTGGTAGGGAACATTCTTGGAGCGAAGGGAGCTATACAGCTGATATACTCATTGCTTAAATGCTGTCATCTGAATTTAGCAGTCAGCATTTTGTGACTATGCTTCAACTTTCCCCTCCCCCATAGGTGCCAACTTTTCCCAGTGCCGGTGGGTGCTCAACCCCCCAACCTTGCCTTGGCCCTGCCCCGACTCCACCCCTGCCTTGCCTCCTCCTGGCCCTGCCCGCCCCCACTCCAACCCCTGCCCAAAGTCCCCCCCCAACTCCGCCCCCTCCCTGCCTCTATTGGACCCCTTCCCCAAATCCCCGCCCGACCCCGCCTCTTCCCCTAGCGCACCGCATTCCTCCTTTTCCCCCCTTCCTGCCAGCTCTTGCCGCCACAAAACAGCAAGCACTGAGAGCTAGGGGGAGAAGCAGGGAAGGCGCGCTCGGGGAGAAAGTGGAGGTGAAGGTGAGCTGGGGTGGAGGGGCAGGGTGAGTAGCTGCCGGTGGATGCAAAGCACCCACCAATTTTTCCCTGTCCGTGCTCCAGACCCGGAGCGCTCAAAGAGTTGGTGCCTAAGGAGGGAGTGTGTGATGAGATGAGACATTATGATTAACTTAGGAATGTGAGAGAGTTTTCTCAGTTATCCTCTTGCCATAAAAGGAAACCAAACTAAACTCCATCTTTAAAATGTATGCAGATTCTGCAAAACCTCTGTGTTCAACTCCTATTGTACTCAATGGTACTTCCTTATGCAGAAGATTTGCAGGATAGGGTCTATAAAAGTGTATTTCTTATTTGTTTTATCATGTAGAGAATCTTTAAGTACTGACAACATGTACCATTTGGGGCTTTTCAAGACACAGAGGTGCACAATGAGTCTGCTTGATGTTAAAAGAACACATACAATGAACACTAGCCCTGTTTATGAACGCAACTAGAAAAAGTAGAAAAATGAAGGTAGAAAGAGAATCATGTTCCCAACAGGTTTTAGATACAGAACAGGCCCCACTTCAGACCTAACATCAAAGCATCCACACAGGGCCATCCTTAGGCATACTCAAAATACGCAGCTGCGTAGGGCACCTGAAAATTTGGGGCACCACTGGGTTTTAGTGTCCAACCCCCAAGCTCAGGGCTGTCCTTAGCAATAGGCAGAACAGGCAGCCGCCTAGGGCACTACTAGGTCTGGGGGCACCGCTCTGCTGGGAGCCCGGACAGATGGGAAGCAGTGGAGCATGTAAGAGCAGGGCTGCTGGGTCCTAGAGAGAGGTGAATGCAGCACGGTCTGAGGAAGGGGATTGGCGGCTGGGGTCTCTGGGAAGGGGTGGGGGAAGGAACTCACCTGTAGGGTGACCAGATGTCCCGATTTTATAGGGACAGTCCCGATTTTTGGGTCTTTTTCTTATATAGGCTCCTATTCCCCCCCCACCCCCATCCCGATTTTTCACATGGTCACCCTAGGTGGGGGTAATTGGTGCCTATATAAGACAAAGCCCCAAATATCGGGACTGGCCCTATAGAATCAGGACATCTGGATCTGGTCATCCTAGCTGGGGAGCGCATCTCTCCCACGCGTGGAGCTGCACAGGGCAGGATGAGCTGCTGTGGCTCCATGGGTGCCCTGTCCCTGAGATCAGATGCTGTGCTAACTTCACCATGGTCTGTTGGGCTGGCAATGGTGCCCATTGGTGTGTGATCAGATCTGAGGGTTTACTGCTGCTGTTGCCACTCTGCACCCCAAGAGGTGGATTTTGGGGTCCTGCAGTTTTCCACCTATCTCCTCCTTTACTGCAGCTGTTGGACCAGCAGGCTGAGGGGTGAGCCAAGCATGAAAGCAGTACTGCGTTGCCATTTAGATTGTCATTTAACAAATTTGTTCACCAAAAGAGCTTGTTAACAATCCTGAATTTAATTTCAATATTTTTTTTAAAAAAAACCAATATCTGAACCAAAAACAGAAAATTAATTTGTTGACAATTATTTGTGACAAGTTTGGTATGGGGAAGGGAGTGGGCCAGTTTTCATCAGAGAAACAAAAAATGTTGACTGACTTTCCTATAGGCCTGTTACTGCTAAACAAAGCCCTCCAACAACTGTAATATGCTCATCTCCTTACTAATGTACAGAGCAGGGGTTGGCAACCTATGGCACATGTGCCAAAGGTGGCACGTGAGCTGATTTTTGATGGCATGCGGCGGTGGGCTGAGCGGCTCAGCCCGCCGCTGCTCTGGGGTTCCGGCTGCTGCCCCATTGCCACACAGAGTCCTGGCCGCCGGCCCCATTCAGCACCCACTGCTGGCCTGGGGACCCCCAAGAAACCCCAGGCTGGCAGCAAGCTGAGCAGGCTGGTGGCTGAAACCCTGGCTGAGCCACTCAACCCGCTGTCGGCCTGGGGTTCCATTCACTCAGCTGGTAGGTGGGCTGAGCAGGACTAAATTCAACGAAATAGGAAAACAAGAACAACTAATGATAAACTG
This sequence comes from Mauremys mutica, assembly GCF_020497125.1. NCBI lineage: Eukaryota > Metazoa > Chordata > Testudines > Geoemydidae > Mauremys > Mauremys mutica. The sequence goes on from NC_059073.1 coordinate 237,240,906, forward strand.
CAAGAACATAAAGCAGTGGTCCCCAACTTTTTTTGTCTGGCGGGCGCCAGACGAAGGACCGTGGCGGTGGACGAGCATCCGCCGAAATGCCGCTTAAATTCGGCAGCATTTCAGTGGCGATGCCTCTGGATGACGCTGCTTATCGGCGGCAAGCAGTGTCATCAGAGGCATCGGCGCCGAAATGCCGCCAAATTTTGGTGGCATTTCGGCGGATGCTTGTCTGCCAGCCAGTACTCAGGTGCACTGAGCCACCCATGGGCACCGCGTTGGGGACCCCTGACCTAGAGAGCCTCCTGAAGCACGGCGATTGTTTTGATTTAAATGGACTTGAACTGTACAAAGAATTGAGTACATTGTCATCAATGTTGCCACATGCAAAATCGATGATGGACATTGTACAGTTTACTCATACCAGCAAACTTGTTGACATATATCCTAATGTGTACGTTGCCACTCGTATTCTACTGACAATTCCTGTAACAGTAGCATCAGGAGAACGGAGTTTCACAAAACTAAAGCTCATTAAAAACTATCTCCACCCTACAAGGAGTCAGGAACACTTGATTGGTCTTGCTATTCTTGCAATCAAACAAGACATCACTTTGTCTTTGTCATACGATGACATTCTTACTGATTTTGCAGCCAAAAAAGCCAGAAAGATTACTTTTAATTAAAAACAAATCCTTGTTTCAATACCTCTTCATAGAAATTTCCAATAAAATGTTGACAAATTAAAAAAATTATATTATTTGCATCATTCTCGTAATTTGTTGAAAAATCAGAATTTTTTCTATAGTGCTAGTCCATCAGCATTACAGTGTCCTTAATTAAGTTAAACTGGTTTTAATAACATGCATGTGGCAAGTTTTCAAGTAGTGTAAGCTTATGTTTCTGTTGCTAAGAGCAAGACAGGCACAGGGGCACCAGTTTAATAATCCCGCCTAGGGCACCATAAATCCTAAAGACGGCCCTGCCTGAGCTTTCCTATCCCTATTCTGAACCTGCAGGCTCCCACAGCTGGCTGCTGCAGCCTGGTCACTCTCACTCTGGAGGGGATCTAGTAAGTTAAAAGTGAAAAAGCCTCCAGCCTGCCAGACCTATTAGCACAACATTGAAACTGTTAAAGAACCATTCAAGGGGTAATGAAGCCTTTAACAGGCATTTTCCAACCCCCAGGTATATACTGTCAGTTTCTGAATTTACTGACAAAAACAGGTGTGTATTACTGTAATATTTACTCAGAACATGTTAGTCTACAGAACCTTAGTTTAAAATTTGATTTAAAAAAAATGTCATTAGTGAGTTGGTATTAAATTACATCTTTAAAAAATCCTTGCCTAGATTTTTAGATGCACAATCATCTTTAGCCTTAAATGTTTGGATCTTCAGACAGATAGTTTTTTAAACAAATCTTTCAAAACACCACCTTTATCAAAAATACACATTTTAATTTTAATTACTATATTAAAAAATACTTGCTTCCAAAGTCCTCTCTGTTCATCCCTTTTTCCCTTCACCTCCCCTGCCCCCAAGTTGAAGAGAGCCCTAAAAGGGACAACACCCCTTTCCTTCCAGATAGCTGTACAAAGAGTTTTCCTTTCTTTACTTCTGAGTATCTGATGAACTAGTTTTAAGAGAACCCTCCAGAAAAATCAGTACTTTAGTAAGATATAAAATCCTTTGTTATATCTAAAATCTTTGGAAATATACTTTTTAAAGTTGGTGAAATTTCATAAACGTGTCTATTGTTAGGGAGATCACACAAAGTAAATTAGTGTTCCCTTTTTCTAAAAGCAATAAGCATTGTTATGAACACACAACCTCTGTGCCTGATTAATTTAAAATAATGTCTTTGTTTCAGTAAATTGAATATATAATAATCTGGAATGATTACTTTATGAAAGCGTAAGAGTACATTTAAAATATAAAATCAGCTTAGAAATACTGATTAAGAAAATGTAAAGCAGAGAAGTTTATAGACCGGTAAGTCTAACGTCGGTACCGGGCAAATTAGTTGAAACAATAGTAAAGAATAAAATTGTCAGACACATAGAAAAACATAAACTCTTGAGCAATAGTCAACATGGTTTCTGTAAAGGGAAATCGTGTCTTACTAATCTATTAGAGTTCTTTGAAGGGGTCAACAAACATGTGGACAAGGGGGATCCGGTGGACATAGTGTACTTAGATTTCCAGAAAGCCTTTGACAAGGTCCCTCACCAAAGGCTCTTACGTAAATTAAGCTGTCATGGGATAAAAGGAAAGGTCCTTTCATGGATTGAGAACTGGTTAAAGGACAGGGAACAAAGGGTAGGAATTAATGGTAAATTCTCAGAATGGAGAGGGGTAACTAGTGGTGTTCCCCAAGGGTCAGTCCTAGGACCAATCCTATTCAATTTATTCATAAATGATCTGGAGAAGGGGGTAAACAGTGAGGTGGCAAAGTTTGCAGATGACACTAAACTACTCAAGATAGTTAAGACCAAAGCAGATTGTGAAGAACTTCAAAAAGATCTCACAAAACTAAGTGATTGGGCAACAAAATGGCAAATGAAATTTAATGTGGATAAATGTAAAGTAATGCACATTGGAAAAAATAACCCCAACTATACATACAACATGATGGGGGCTAATTTAGCTACAACGAGTCAGGAAAAAGATCTTGGAGTTATCGTGGATAGTTCTCTGAAGATGTCCACGCAGTGTGCAGAGGCGGTCAAAAAAGCAAACAGGATGTTAGGAATCATTAAAAAGAGGATAGAGAATAAGACTGAGAATATATTATTGCCCTTATATAAATCCATGGTACGCCCACATCTCGAATACTGTGTACAGATGTGGTCTCCTCACCTCAAAAAAGATGTTCTAGCACTAGAAAAGGTTCAGAAAAGAGCAACTAAAATGATTAGGAGTTTAGAGAGGGTCCCATATGAGGAAAGATTAAAGAGGCTAGGACTCTTCAGTTTGGAAAAGAGAAGACTAAGGGGGGACATGATAGAGGTATATAAAATCATGAGTGATGTTGAGAAAGTGGATAAGGAAAAGTTATTTACTTATTCCCATAATACAAGAACTAGGGGTCACCAAATGAAATTAATAGGCAGCATGTTTAAAACAAATAAAAGGAAGTTCTTCTTCACGCAGCGCACAGTCAACTTGTGGAACTCCTTACCTGAGGAGGTTGTGAAGGCTAGGACTATAACAATGTTTAAAAGGGGACTGGATAAATTCATGGTGGCTAAGTCCATAAATGGCTATTAGCCAGGATGGGTAAGAATGTGTTGTGTATTTGGTTGTCATGGTTTTTGTTGCTATGGCAACTGAGTTAGATTATTATGGGTTAGCTCAGCCGGTTTCAACCGGCTGGGTGAGCTCTCTGTCTCTGTAAATAAAATGGAGGTTTTGGTTAGCTGCCTGCTCTCTGGCCTCAAGTGATTGCTTCCTACACCGGCTGCCCCAAGGACATAACACTGGCGACGAGGATGGGATTCCGGTGCTGCTCCAGTAACAGAAGGAAGTAGAAGTTAAAGTAAAGAACAAACAAACAAAAAAAGCTGCTTGTTTGCACTGACTGTGAAAGTGAAACTAAAATCATGGCTACTCTGACCAGGCCCCTGGAGCCTTTTGATGAGAATACAGAGCAGTGGCATGTGTATACTGAGCGTTTTGAGCTTTTTGGTATTGCAAATGACATTACAGAAGCGAAGAAGGTGCCAATATTCTTAACTGTTGTAGGGGCTAAAACCTACTCCCTGCTACGCAGCTTACTACACCCTGTTATGCCTGAGACTAAATCTTACAGTGACATTGTGGAAATCCTGGGGTCTCATTTCTCCCCAAAACCACTGGTAATTGCTGAAAGATATAGGTTCCACAAAAGAGACCAAAAGGAAGATGAAACAGTTGTACAATTTGTAGCCATTCTAAAAATGCTAGCAGAACACTGTGAATTTAAAGAAATGTTAAATGATGCCCTGCGTGACAGGTTAGTGTGTGGCCTGTACAGTGAAGCTATACGGAAGCGCCTACTGACAGAGGCTCAGCTTACCTTACAGAAGGCTGTTGATATTGCTGTCTCCATGGAACTGGCTACAAGGGAGGCACAATACATCGGTGCACCCCCTAGGGTGCAAAAAGTGTCACAAGAACCGACCCACAAAATGGTGCAGAGTCAAGAATGTTACCGCTGTGGTAAGCCAGGACACCAGGCATCAGAATGCTGGTGTAAGGACCTGGTGTGTCGACACTGTGGCAAAAAGGGACACATTGAGTATGCCTGTAAACAAAAGAAAAAGAGGCCTGTGGTCTGGCCGACAAAAAGAGGAACCTTGCATACTCTAGAGCAGACCCAGGATGATCAAGGAGACACCTCATCACAAGAGGAAGTGCCACTGCATGTTTTGTCTTTGGCAGCGGGCTCACATGACTACTGGGTAACCCCCTTATTGGAGGGCAAACCTATACGCATGGAACTAGACACCGGTGCAGCTGTCTCGCTGGTTCCTGAGACTGTGTATAAGGAAAAGCACAGCATCTTCCGCTTAAGGCAACAAAAACTGTTCTGAAGACGTATACAGGTGAAGCTGTGCCCATGTTGGGCACTATTGATGTTAAGGTGGAGCTCAATGGACAGGCGGCTAAATTGCCACTGTTTGTGGTGAGAGGTAACTACCCAGCCTTAATGGGTAGGTCTTGGCTTGGGAAGATTCAGCTGAACTGGGCAGAAGTGCACCGGATGACTAAAGAAGAAACCAGTCTAACCCCTATACTAAGGAAACATGCTGCTGTTTTTTGGAGATGATTTGGGAAGTATGAAGGGAATCACTGTGACATTGAACATTAAACCTGACAGTCCACCAAAATATCTGAAAGCCCGAACTGTGCCATATGCCATCAGGCCAAAAGTTGAAGCAGACCTGGAGCGCCTGGTCACCAATGGAGTCCTAATACCAGTTACCCATAGCTCATGGGCCACTCCTATCGTTCCAATCGTGAAGAAAGATGGCTCTCTCCGGATTTGCGGTAATTTTAAAGTCACTGTCAACCCAGTGTTGTGTGCAGAGCAATACCCGCTTCCCCGCATCGATGACCTCTTCGCAGGCCTGGCTGGGGGACAAAAGTTCAGTAAGATTGATCTGAGTCAAGCATATTTACAGATGCACGTCGATGAAAAGTCCCAAGAGCTGTTGACTATTGTGACTCATAAGGGGCTTTATCGATACTGTCGCCTACCCTTCGGAATAACATCAGCTCCCGCCCTGTTCCAGAGGGCTATGGACCAGATCTTGTGTGGCTTGTCAGGAGTTCAGTGCTATCTGGATGATATCCTGGTCACTGGAAGAAATGAAGAGGATCACTTAAAGAATTTAGAGGCTACCCTACAAAGACTGGAAGAGTATGGCCTACGAGTTCGCAAAGACAAGTGTGAATTCTTCAAGCCCTCTGTTGAATATTTGGGACACATCATTGATTCTGCAGGTCTTCATAAGGCCCCTGCAAAAGTTAAAGCTATTGTGGAGGCTCCCCCACCTCGAAATGTAAGCCAGCTGCGCTCGTTTCTAGGACTCCTGAACTATTATGGGAAGTTCATCTCACAGTTAGCCACACTGCTAAAACCACTTCATGAGCTCCTTGGGCAGAACAAGGCCTGGAAGTGGACTGAAGCCTGTGATGTTGCGTTTAACAAAGCTAAGGATGCATTGCTAAATTCTGAAGTTCTAACGCACTTTGATCCATCCTTACCCCTGCAATTGGCCTGCGATGCTTCCCCTTATGGAGTGGGAGCAGTCGTGTCACATATTATGCCTTCAGGAGAAGAGAGACCTATTGCTTTTGCTTCACGCACTCTAAGCAAATCAGAAACTAACTATGCCCAAATCGAACGTGAGGCATTAGGAATTGTTTTTGGAATTCGGAAGTTTCATCAGTACCTGTTTGGGTGAAAATTTACTCTTCTCACAGACCATCGACCTCTGACATCAATTTTTGGACCCTACACAGGCATTCCCCCATTAGCTGCTAGTCGTATGCAACGTTGGGCATTGTTACTTTCAGCACACACATATGAAATCAAATATCGGAAATCCACTCTGCACGGCAATGCAGATGGCCTCTCAAGGTTGCCTTTGCCGGTCAAACACCAAGATAGTGCCCAAAAGGAAATCTTCTACTTTGAACAGGTAGAGAATACACCCATCACTGCTACTCAGATAAAGAAGGCAACTCGCGTTGACCCAGTATTGTCTCACGTTATGGACCTGGTGATGCATGGAAAATCTCGACAAACCTCTCAGGTCTCATCCGACCTTGTTCCCTACATGTCCAAGCGGACGGAGTTATCGGTCCAATCTGGTTGTTTGTTGTGGGGGAGACGTGTCATTATTCCACCACCACTGAGATCACAGATGTTAGAACAGCTACATTCCGGTCACTGTGGAATAGTGCGCATGAAGGAAATTGCATGAAGCTATTTTTGGTGGCCTGGACTGGACAGCGCTATTGAAGAGAAGGCAAAAGCTTGTATGTCATGTCAGGGTGTGAGGAATGCACCCCAATGGGCACCCCTACACCCATGGGACTGGCCTGAAAACCCGTGGCAACGTATTCACGTTGACTTTGCTGGCCCCCTTGAAGGAAGCATGTTCTTGGTAGCAATAGATGCCCATTCTAAATGGCCAGAAGTCTCTATAATGCAGTCCACTTCTGCAGAGAGTACTATCCAAAAACTATGAGGACTCTTTAGTCGTTTTGGTCTGCCAGAACAACTTGTGAGCGACAACGGACCGCAGTTCGTTTCTCAGGAGTTTCAAAATTTTATGAAGGCAAATGGGATACACCACATCACGTCAGCACCATATCATCCGTCCACCAACGGATTAGCTGAAAGATTTGTGCAGACAATGAAAAACGCTTTGAAATCAGCAAGGGGACAACACTCCATTCAAAAGCGTCTGGATACCTTTTTACTTTCCTACAGAAACACACCTCATGCTACGACCCACGCATCTCCGGCCTTTCTAATGATGGAACGACAGCTGCGCACTTGCTTTGATCTGCTGAAACCTTCTGAACCCCGACAAATTGTGCAACATCAGCAGCAATATCAAGTCATCAGATGGGCACCCAGAGCAAAAGACCGAACCTTTAGCCCGGGACAGCCAGTTTTGGCTCGGAATTATACTTCCAGAGCTAAATGGGTTCCGGCCACAGTCATCACTCAAACAGGACCTGTTTCCTACACAGTCCGGACTGCAGAGAATCTTACCTGGCGGCGACATGTAGATCAGCTGTTGCCAGGTCATGCCAGTCCTCAGGACCCATCTGCAGTTGAGGGGTCTGACTTCACCTCTTCTGGTGAGGGACCGAATCACGAGTCACCTGTTTCTGACTGTTCTCCTCCATTACTGCCAGCGGCTGAGATACCCCTTTGCCCAGCACGAGCTGATACCACCTCCTCACCTGTTCGTGCTGCGGACCCTGAGCCCCTAGTGCTTTCGGGTGCAATAACACCAGAAGTTCGCCGTAATCCACCTAGAGACAGAAGGCCTCCTCATCGGCTGGATCTTTAGCTAGGGCGAACCCACGGTTTTGGGGCAAAATAATCCCCAGGGTTTAGCCGGGAATGGAGGCAGTCTACCCTCCTTCTCTAGTCTAGTGTGTGTTTATTTAGGGGATGTTCTTATTAGGGGGGGAGGAATATGTTGTGTATTTGGTTGTCATGGTTTTTGTTGCTATGGCAACTGAGTTAGATTATTATGGGTTAGCTCAGCCGGTTTCAACCGGCTGGGTGAGCTCTCTGTCTCTGTAAATAAAATGGAGGTTTTGGTTAGCTGCCTGCTCTCTGGCCTCAAGTGATTGCTTCCTACACCGGCTGCCCCAAGGACATAACAGAATGGTGTCCCTAGCCTCTGTTCGTCAGAGGATGGAGATGGATGGCAGGAGAGAGATCACTTGATCATTGCCTGTTAGGTTCACTCCCTCAGGGGCACCTGGCATTGGCCACTGTCGGTAGACAGATACTGGGCTAGCTGGACCTTTGTTCTGACCCGGTACGGCCTTTCTTATGTTCTTATGTTCTTATGTTAAGTGCTGTGTCATCTATTCCATAATATTTAATGGTGTATTCAGGAAGACAGTTGACTCGACCTTACTACAAAGTTTTTGCAAAGAAATGTCTGACAAATTTCAGGGCATATAAAAAAACCTGTCAGTGACATTTTTTATTCCCAAGTTTAGTGCTTTTAATTACGTATCTTCTGCATGTCCATTCTGCATGAGGGAGAGGGTACGGGGGTCTCTGCGTGGAACTGTGACTCCCCACCACCATGAGGTGGGCTGGGCGTCTCGCTATCCTTTTCTGCCTTGTCCACCCCCGCACCACACTATGAGCCCAGGCTGCCGTCACGCATAGGGGCACCAGTTTAATTATACTGCGTAGGGCCCCATAAATCCTAAGGACGGTCCTGTATCCACAGCACTTAAAAATGAGAGGAAAGAAATCTCAACGCTTGACTACATGGCACCACAGTCCTGTCTATGCAGGGCTGGCTCCAGGCCCCAGCACGCCAATCGTGTGCTTGGGGTGACATGCCGCGGGGGGCGCTCTGCTGGTCGGCGGGAGGGCGGCAGGCGGCTCCGGTGGACCTCCCGCAGGCGTGCCTGCGGATGCTCCACTGGAGCCGCGGGATCAGCAGACCCTCCGCAGGCACGTCTGCAGGAGGTCCACCGGAGCCGCCTGCCGCCCTCCCGCCGACCAGCGGAGCGCCCCCCGCAGAGTGCCGCCGTGCTTGGGGCGGCGAAATTGCTAGAGCCGCCCCTGTGCCTATGGGAGTGTAAATTGTAGAGAACTCTAAAGTGTTCCCCATATAATGACATATTTTTGTTACCAGTCTATTTGAGGCGTTAGGTGATTAGGTTGAGGCCACAGGATTGTTAGGGGAGGAGATGAAGGAGCACACCAAGTGACTAATTTTAAAGCTTTATTAATTAAATAACAGTGGTGAGTTCTGGGTTTTTCCCACATCACTCAAAGGAAGGAAGAAAGTGTTAATGCCCAAACCCTCACCTGCTTTCATACTCACACACGCACAACCCAAGTCTGGCCATGCCTGGGTGTAACATAAGAATAAGAGGGTGGAGAGTGGACAAGAGTTCTGTCCTGTGCACAGGCCGTCCAGCGTCCGCTGTTGATCTCTGACTTGCTTCAGCTCTCGGGAGGGTTTTTAAGCTCTGGGTTTTTCCAGGGGTGTTTTCGTCCAGGGATCCTGCTTTCTGTACCAGTCCAAACTGGCCTTCTGTGGCTCCCTTAGCTTCTCCAAAACACACTGGCTTCAGGGTCGCAAGCCTGTCGTTTTTTTAACTCACTGGCCTTCACAATCTTTCCTGTTTTACAGGTCTGTTTGGTTCATTTCTCCTTTCCCACAGGTTTTTGGCTGTTTGGCAGCAGGGAGCTTGTTTGTGTGTGTTGGGATTCAGCGACAGTTTTGCTCCTTAGCTTCGAGCCTAGCTGAATCGTTGAGTTAACCCATTCCTTTCTCCCTTCCTCCCCCTTTGGCCTCTCGCAATCTGTGAAGGAAACTTTCACTCCACACTCACACCTCCAACCATTCCCAAAATCCTTTCCAATGCGTGTAAAAGCATTAGCAATATACAAAGCTGGTGCTTACCCAGGGGACCCCTTGGGGTGGCAATTTTATTGTGACATTTCCCCCCTTGACCCTGAATCAACATTATGTTTTGAGGGGGTCATCACTTAGTTTTCCACCCTCCCTTCAACACCAGGGCCAGTGTTATCATTGGCCTCCTACACAAGCAGCAATATAACCCAAACAAAATTATTAGGGCAGCAACAATTGCACACACAAGTCAGTAATGGCTTCTGGCTTTAGTAACACAGCATAACACATTCCCTTGTTGACATAGATGCCCCATCCAAATGGCGGTGGCAAAGGCAGCTTTCTCCACATTGAAGGTATGCTGCAACACTGTAGAGAAGGAGGCATTTGTCTGGAATACACCGAGTTGCTCCCGGACGTGTGTCAACGGGAGAAAAACTTTGGGCGTAATCCATGAAAAATTAAACACAATATAGTTAGAAATATTAACCATACTTGGCATAATTGCAGGCGAGTGCACTGAAAAATTTTGCACTTAAGAGTATAACAGCAAATCAAGGGGCACCCTGAGGTAGGTGGTCCTTAAAAAACACGCGGTGGTATTGGTAAACATATGTGCCTTAGTGGGGGCATATCCCGATTCCTTCTGTTTTCAGCAGATGTGTTGACCCACCTCATAAAAGCGACCTGGTATTGCTTTTTATTTACACATTATTTGAGGGGGGTTTATGGGCCATAGCTGCCAGGTGTTGCCCTTTGCAATTCATATGTGCTGATAGTCAGAAGATGTTGTCAGCACATACCGCTTAGCCATATCATTGGGGGGGGGGGGTGCCACCTTCCACACGTCGCGATGGACCACCCAGTCCCAGAGGCAGCCTTCCCAAAGGCCCGGTTAGATTTTTATAGCGGGGGCCCACACTCATTTTATAGGACCAAAGGCCGGGCAGGAGCAGGCTATGTCTGTGCACTCCCAGTTAGTGAGCCTCCAGGAATAGCGAAAAGGCCATTGCTTTGGGGAATCCCTGAGTGGGAATGGATTTTCCCAGGCCAGGCTCCATGGAGCACATCCTTATGGCTGCTATGGCCTTGTTGGGTTAACTATTGTTGGAGCTGGGACACACCAAATCCCACGCTAGTTGGTCCTTGGCCTCCATTATGGTTTTAATCAGTTCCCACAAGGTGTCCCGTGTGTGGAAGGCCAATTTAACCGTATGTTTGAGTGCGGAGGTGGCCACTGTAAGGTGGATAAGAGCCCCGCTTGTGACCAGCCCCATAGCCTTTTTTAACTGTTTTAACTGTTTGTTTTTATGTCCCCTTGCTGAATATTTTAAATACTAGCCACTGAATCGGCCCCATCCCACAAGGAGCTTACTAAGGTTTACCTTTTGGGGGGGGGCAAGGACAACGTCTGTGTAAGGAGGGCAAGTTTGGGGGGAAGGCTGGGCCCTGGAAGCGTGTCTGGAGCAGGTGAATGTTTAAAGCTTTTAAGGTGGCATTGAGGAGGATTTAGCTTTGAGTGGCTGCTTTGTGTTTGGTGGCTGGTAACATTTACCATCAATTATGTCAAGTATGCCGAGCTGGTGAGGGGAGATGTGGAGGTGCTTTCTTAGAGTTATTTTTGCAGAGCTAAGCGGAGGAGGCTACAATTTAAAAGGGATGCTGGAAATTGTTTGTGGCATGTAATATTTACCTTTTTACACTGGTGGGCTGTGTGTGTGGATGAGTGGGTGATATATGTGATATACTAACATTTGGAACTCCAGGGGTTAGATTGAACCCTACTCCATCCGGGGACCAACACTGCATCTACATCCCGATGCCAGCTTTTAATACTGAACTTTTTTGTGACATTGAAAACCTCCCCATGTACCCTCCCATCAGTGGTTTACTTGAGCCATTGCTTTTAGATTTTTCATTTTTTTTGGTGGAACCACAAGTGCTGGCAGTATGGATAGAGATTTTTTTTTTAAAGGTAGGGGCCATTGTTCCCAGGTCGAAACACACTTTTTGGGAGGGAGGCTTGAAGGGAGATGGGACGCAATATTGGTTTGGGTGGTTCTATTTTGTGGGGTTTGGCATTTTTGGGGTTAACCCCATCTGGGACCCAACTAGGGAGGGAGACACAGGGCCAGGGGACCTGGGGCTCTCAGCAGGGGGCCGTCCCTGGAAAAACGCCCAGGTAATACATGGTGCCACACTTCCAGGATGACGCGCTGCAACTGCCCCCTTGCCAATGGACAATAGACCTTTTATTTTTACCATGGAAAATTTTGGATAATGGTAAAATTAACAAAGGAGGACAAAAACATCAGAAACCCAAGGAATTTTATAAAAATATGCCACCATAGATACATTGTATTACAGTGAAGGATTTTGAAGTCTTGAAGCAGCAAGAGCAGTTTTACCATTTTTGTTTGGGGTGTTCCTGGGCTTTCACTATTACTGCCTGTTCTGTTAACAAAGCAAAGGAAAGAAAAAGGACAATGTAAATGCACCTATTGGGAAAACTGAGACACATACAAAAACTTTTTAAGTCATTAGTTGTCCTGTTACAGCCCACCCTGGCTTCCGTTATGGATGTTGTTTGCCTGGTGTAGGAGGTCACTACAATGATATTGCATTTAGGGATTAATACTTGCTATTACCCACCAAAAGGCCTTTTATTTTGCTTCAGGCCACCACATGAGGAACAGGGTCTGCCCCTTGGGGGTCCATGGGAGGTCCGGGGCCACCCACCAGGTATTTTGCTGTGGCCCTGCTGTGTTTGTTTGGACTATGCATTGCCTTTATGGCTCCTCCCTCCAGCCTTACGCCAGACTGTGGCTTGGGCCCCATCAGTTGCTTGAACCAGGGAGAGCCTTTGGAGGTACTTTCCCTCCTCATAAATATAATTATCCAGATAATCCCATGAGCAGATGAAGACCAGGATTTAAAGTGGCCGTTACGGCTTTAGAGGGTTTTACATAGATTTTTTTTTTAACTTTGCAAAGCTGAGTCTTTTTTGGTTGTGGCAAACAGTAAATGTGATGATTGGTAAACACAGTATTTACATTACATTTACATTTGTTTGCTAGCGGGTTGCTAACACTTTTATTTTTTAAAAACACTTTTTTTTAAGAATTAACACATACACATTGCCCATTATACAGTACTTTGGTTTTATTATTTAATTTATTTTATATATACGATTTTACTAAAATGTTTTTAATATAGGGCTTTGGAGCAACAAGCAAGGACAAGCACACCCACTTTTGAGAAGTTTACTTGGTACAATCTCTGATGTTCATCAGTTTCCCTCCCTCCCCAGCCCACTGGCTCAAGGTTTGGGGTAGCCAGAAGGATTTTATGTGCCATATACGGCGTGGGCTAACTTTTTATATTTTTGCTTTTAGAGCTTGGTGTGCATTTTTAATAACAATTTTTTTAATTAAAAGGTTTGGCCTTACTATGCTAGAAACATACTGCATTTATTTGTATTGATAAGTATTAAACAGTGATTTTTTTAAATTTTTTTTTTCTGCTTTAGCAAGTGTATTAAAACCTTAGTATTTTTTGATATTACCCAAAACATTTTTTTTTTTGGTAAAAGGGCCTATTTTTCTTCAGAATGGCTGCAAAGAAACCAAGAATTTTTTTAATAACTCTTTAAAAAAAACATTTTTACAAAGTTTAACCACTTACTTTTTTTAACCTTTGCAGAGTTCACGTTTTACTTTTTTTTTAATAATTACTTGCTTATTTTTTAAAATGATACCTTACCTAACTTAGATGTTACCATTTTAAGTACTATTTTAGGGATTTGAATTTTCCATGTCTGCACTTACTCTTTTCCTTACTCCTGCCACTATGCCCTCAGGGCGTCCAACCTGTTATTTATTTATTTATTTATTTTTATTTGTTGCCTGCCTGCTTGTTTGGGGCCAATTTGTTGTTGGTGGTGGTGGTGGTGAACTGTCCCTTTTCATGGGCACATTGCCTTGCCACCTTGGGTTGCCGCCTGGGTAGTAATTTGCGCTTTTAGTGGCTTAATTTTTACCAGCTTCTGGGTACACATTTCTTCACTTTTCTCCAACTTTTTTTTTTATTTTGACAACATTTGGTACCACATGGCCACTGCAGTTTATATCAATCCCATAACTGCCTCTAAATTTTCACCCTTCTGCCTTTCATACTTGGCATACAGGTTTAACAAATTGTGCCATGTATAGACGCTTTTTTGAAACTTTGCCATGGAACCCCAGGGATTGTATCCCACCTTGCTGAGGTTCTTACCCCCCCTTTGAAAGAGGTAACAAAGTCCCATCCCTTCTTGTCGCCCTTTCCATGGCTCGGGCTTCAAGTCCACCAGCCTCCCATGACACCAGCAAGCCAGGCAGCGGGACTCCCATGTCTGAGCTCCCTAATGCCCGTCCGTCCAGCCTTGAACCCATTGTTGATGCCATCACACACGAATGCGGAACTTTCAAGTCTGCTCTTGTACCCTTCTGTTTCCTGAACATATTGTCACAATTCATCAGTACAACTTTTAAGGTTTTTTTTAGTTACTTGAGATTTTACGTTGCCCATGCCGGCACCGGGGCTTACAATGTTAACCCAGCCTGGGCCAGAGGGAGAAACGTTAAGCCTTCCCCTGTATTACTTGGCCGACTACCACCAAGGGTCCATACATCAAATACAAAACCCTTCCCGGGCAGAGCAAGAAACCCTAAGTTCTTCTTTATGCTTAGTTATGCTACAGCTGAGGATGTATGCACCAAGGATTTTTTGTTGTTGCTTGGAGTGGGGATTTTTAAGGGTTTTTTTAATTGCTCGTCACCTTTACGACTGGGGGTATATCCACCTGCAACTGTGTCCCCCGCTGCCTGGAGTAGACCAGGGTGAAGAGAGGAATGCTAAACCTTTTTTTGTTTTTTAGCCCATGAGCAAACATAAAATACCAAGGGCTGAACAGCTGGTGTGCTCAATATTTCATTGTATGAAAAGACCTGCAATCTACTTGCTAAAGCATAGGATGTCCAATATTGTTGTCAGAGAAGGGACGCCTGTTGGAAATTTTTATTGTCTCTTTATAATACCAGCAAACCAACGAAAGGTTACGCTTTGTATAGCATATGAAAGGTTATTTACTTTAAGATTACACATGTTTTTAATGTTCTGTAGTTTGTTTGCTTGGCCTTTTCTCTTCTCTGTCAAACTATATGCTATCAACACAGGAGGAGGAGAATCATCAATCAGTTTTGGAAATAGTTCGAAATCCTAATATAAAATTTCCTGAAGTAGGTCATTGAGCATGAGATTATGGCTGAGTTATGTCAGGTCAGTTGTGAATAACGTAAACACTTTCCATGACTACCCTTAATGTAAATTTGCTTGTCTAGTAGCATTGCCTCCCTCCCTGGTTATCATAATGAGAAACGAGGAGTCCATTAGGTATAGTAATTGAGACTGAAATATTTCTAGATAAACAAACACTAAAAAGAACTTGGGAAAAAAATCCCATTCCCAAGTTTTTTTCTAATCACTTTAACTTAATTGGAACTGGAAAGGGACTTTTAGCTGCATCCATCGTATTTTTTTTTATGAAACATAACACTGAAGACTTGCTAAACTAACCCCTTGTTTCAAAAAGCTGACTTATTAATGCTGACAATTAGCTAATGGACTCTTAGGCCTAAGCGACTAACTTGGAAAACATAATGAGAAATGGAACTACAATACAGTAACTCCTCCCTTAAAGTCGTCCCGGTTAACATTGTTTCGTTGTTATGTTGCTGATCAGTTAGAGAACATGCTCATTTAAAGTTGTGCAATGCTCCCTGCTAACATTGTTTGGCAGCCGCCTGCTTTCTCAACAGCTTGCACGATGAGCAGCCCGTTGCAGCTAGCTAGTGGGGGCTTGTAACGAGGGTGGACCGGCAGCCCCCCATTAACTCCCCCATCAGCTCCCTGCTCCACTAAGTTCCCTGTGCTGCAACCGCCCAGCAGGTGATCAATCAGCAGTTCAGCTGAGGGGGGGAAGAGAGGGGCTAATGTCAGGGTGTCCCCTGCCCCCCTGCTCCTGCACCCCGCTTACCCCTTCTCCATATAAAGTAGGGAGGGAACACAGACGGAGAGAGACAGAGAGAGCTGGGGGCAGCAGCTGCTGTCTCAACTTCCTGATCCACTTAAAAAGACAATGCACTTAAGAGTGGGTCAGCATACTTAAGGAGGCAGTGTGCGTCTCTCTCTCTCTCCCACACACAAGGTGTGTATCTGTCTCTGTCTGCTATGCTGTCTCCCCTCCCTCCTGTTTCTGCTGCCTTGTGTGAGAGGCTACATTAACAACAATGTGTTAACCCTTGAGGGCTCAGCTGAGTGCTAGTTCATCATTTAGCAGCAAGGCATTCCCTGTGAAATATCCCTCCCTCTTCTACCCTCTAACTTCACCACCTCAACTAAGCTTCACAGTCATCATAGCTGTGAACAGTATTAAATTGTTTAAAACGTATACTGTGTGTATATCTATATAATATATAATTTTTTGTCTGGTGAAAAAAAAATTCCCTGGAACCTAATGTACATTTATTCTTATGGTGAAATTGGATTCGCTTAACATCGTTTCACTTTAAGTCGCATTTTTCAGGAACATATCTACGATGTTAAGCGAGGAGTTACTATACTACAAAGAAGGAAAAATGATATTACTGTACCCTCAAATGGTGAGCAAAAATGAAGTAACGCCAGACAGGCACAGCTCCAGCGAGGAAATGTCAGTAAATGTGCTGTCATCTTCAAATATTCATGCCCTTACCATCAGCTTTTAAAGTTGTGTGAATAAGGGTCTCAATTCATGTGCAGTCATTACTTGTGCCTAATGAGACACAGCTACCGTAGGCATTGTACCATTGGCATTCACCACACAGATTGTTAGAGCAATTCATTTTGAAGAGCAATTGGTTTCATAGTGTTTTGCAAACACTATGCCACATAGCAGTCAGAGCCAGGAAACAATACTACTGACAACATGACACTACAGACAGAACACTATAGACAACATTTTACATTTCACTTTATCTAGACACTCTGATGTGGCAAGCCAAAAGATAAATCATTTCAGCCAGGTAAAGATAATTCTCCTGAAGGGTCAGACTCAACTGTTCTGCCTTCCGCTATGTGTGTGGGGTGGGGGTGTGGGGGCAGGGATACCTCCACACAGTGCAGTTTTGTAGCAAATACACATAAAATACCATGGCGCAGAGGTCTCAATATGCTTTACTGGGTTAGACCCATGTAAACTAGACTAATACAAGAGTGAATCAAGCTCTCTAACTAATACGAATTTTGTTGCATTTACAACTCTGAGCGTTTTGCCTGCAATGACAGCTGGCTCTAGAAAGGCAAAAAAAGAAGGAGAAACTTCATTGGATGAGACCTGCAGACTCAATACATTACATAAAGCCAATGAGATATGCTAGAGCGGTACGTACAGACCTCACTGAAAATCTGCCTCCAATGAATGCTATTGTTCTTCAACTCCAGCCTGTAGTTGTTTTGAAAGGCTTTTGGCTACAGCCAGTTAGAAATGTGGAATAGCAACATTGCTTTCTTTTCACTCATACGCAGAACTACTGAGCCATTGTCGCAATCTAAGGTACATACAATGTACCACTACATCTGATCACCTCATAGTCTTCAATGGGGATAGTATGAGACTGTCTACGATAACATGTAGCTGATTTGCGACTGCTAGCAGCAAATATCTCCAAAGGCTAGAGATGGGACACTAGATGGGGAGAGCTAGAGTTACTACAGAGAATTCTTTCCCAGGAGTCTGGCTGCTGGGTCTTGTCCACATGCTCAGGGTCTAACTGATGGCCATATTTGGGGTCAGGTAGGAATTCCCTCCTGAATCAGATTGGCAGAGACCCTATGTTTTTTTGCCTTCCTCTGCAGGCTGGGGCACGGGTCACTTGCAGGTTTAAACTAGTGTAAATGGTGAATTCTCTGTAACTTGAAGTCTTTAAATTATGGTTTCAGTAACTGAGCAGAGGTTCAGGGTCTATTACAGGAATGGGTGGGTGAGGTTCTGTGGCCTCTAGTGTGCAGGAGGTCATGCTAGGAGATCATGATGTGTCCTTCTAACCTTAAAGTCTATGAGTCTAATTCATTTATGAAGGAACATAAATCCACACAGTGTAGAGGTTCAAGCATAGGAGTTTATTACACACAGCGCTGGTGGAATGTCACCTTGCTTATCAGGCTCAGAGACACTGTCAATCAATTGATTACAATGGAATATATGGATTTTCTATAGGCGGGGGAAAGTGACGGGGTAGGCAGTTCGACATCCCGGGATAGATCTAGCCGCAAGACAAGATAGCATATTAACCAATGGTTAACAGGTTACATAATGTCTCCGCTGAAGTTAGCAAGTTAACATTTAATTAATACTTTGACAGAATGTTATTAGGATAAAATATATATGTTGAATTCTGATTTGGAGTCCATAGGAATGGAGTACCTCCTCTGATTGTCCAACAGGTACATTCCTAGGGGTTAAAACAAAGAAGCAGTGAGAGTATATGACAATAAAGATGGTCTCCTTTGTGTTTTAAGGCAGGCATTGGTCCCTGGGAAAGGGAGGTGGGAGGATGCCTTATACTGACATGTGCCAACCTTTCATAAACTCAGGGTTGGATCTGAGGGAAGAACATCTCCCTACAGAAGAAACGAACACAATAGGATCAGGGATTCTTTGTTCAATTTGAAACATTGGATGAAACATAATTATTCAGTTATTGCTTCAACATCTGGCATTTCTACTGACCAAGCATATCTTAGCAAAGGCAATGTTATCTTGTTTATTCTGCTTTCTCTTAGCTAATCACTATTTGCTAGGCCTCTGGTCCCTTGACCAAACTCTGAACTTTGGGTCTGCAAAAGAGCTGGCAGAATCCATATACCAGGTTGTTATATAAAATGCACAAGGATTTTACCCTTCAATTTATCCTCACAATACACCTGTGAGGTAGGGAAGAGCTGAGATCCATATTTTACAGAGAGGGAACAGCAGCACAGGGAGACCAAGTGACTTGCCCAAGGTGAGACAGGAAATTTGTGGTGGAGCAGAGAATTGAATCCCTGTCTGTAGAGGTTCAGGCTAATGCCCCAACTACCATACTTCCTACCAGGAAACAGACCATGCTCCCTGCACCATCTCTCACTGAATACATAATTCTTAATAAACATATCAGTTTAGAGAATCTGTGAGATCTGTGATGTCATTGCTGACCACACGGTGGGTGTTCCATCCTTCTTTCATACCCTCAGTCCCTATGAAACTTGCCTTTGATTTTCACCTACATCACTCCATCAACCTACCTAATCTTTTCCCCAAGCGCCATTCAATATCTAGGGCAGCCAGGCTGCAATGGTTAGAAACTAAACTTCGTAGGCCTTGCCAGCTCATAAATCACACAGAGCTATTGTTGCTCATGGGGATGATGTTAGAAGGCAGGGGCGGCTCCAGACCCAAGCACGCCAAGTGCGTGCTTGGGGCGGCATGCCGCGGGGGGCGCTCTGCCCGTCGCTGGGAGGGCGGCAGGCGGCTCCGGTGGACCTCCCGCAGGCGTGCCTGTGGAGGGTCCGCTCGTCCCGTGCGGCTTCGGTGGCCGCGCGGGACCAGTACACCCTCCGCAGGCACGTCTGCGGGAGGTCCACCGGAGCCACGGGACCAGTGACCGGCAGAGCGCCTCTCGCGGCATGCCGCCCTGCTTGGGGCGGCGAAATGTCTAGAGCCGACTCTGTTAGAAGGCCACCCAGACACTGTCCAAGTTAGCAGTGAAGATGTCCTCATGCTGCCCCCTCTCTGCAACGAGTCCCACCACCTCTTGGGGATAGCTGGGTTCCTGCTCACCCAGGTGCTCACTAAACTACATGGGGAGATTTTCAAAAAATAGGACATTTAGGAGCTCAAATTCCACTGGGACTTGGTAAAATTTTCAAACACGTCTAAGCAATGCAGGAGCCTAAATCCTATTCAGAGTCCCACACAGTTACTCCTGGTTAATAAAGCTGTGAAGGAGATATTCAAAAGCAACTGGTCTTCTAAATCCTTTAGCTGCTTTTGAAAATCTACCTCATGGTATTTACTGAGCAGGAATGTTAACTGGAGAAATATTATGTTAGGCAAAAAGTCACAAGTCATAGCATCAGCCATCCAGTTTCCTTCATTTAAAGGTCACTCAGAAAACATACCTTCTTTTGGGACCCAATTCAACTCCCATCAAAACCAATGGAAAGATGCCCAGACTTAAAGGGGAATTAAATCGGGGGCCTTAATTAACTGTTAACTAAATCCACAGGATTCAATATGTGCTACTATAACAATATATATTATTTTAAAATCTAAACCATTATTTCTCTAAGATGAAGCATGCTTCACATAATACTAAATACAATTTCTCATACTTTGCCCATTTGATTTGGGTTGATTCTAGACAACTTGAGATGAATGCGATTCTGATTACTTCCCTGCTGTCCCTTTTTCAAACACAGGCATTTTATTTTAATTTTAGGCAATGTCTCTTTCCTCTCCAGTCAGCACAGTTGGAGCACCCGGGGCCTTTTAAGGGTGAACTGAAAAGGTTTTGTAAATGAACAATGAAAGAATGATCCCCCAATCCGTGAGTCAATTATAACAAATACTGAGTATTGTCTTTAAAAGCCACCTTTGAATTCAAACACCAAGATGAGTGTGTAACTAAATGGAGTACCTGTGTGACCTTACTATTATAATCCTCATCTTTCCTTCCCCCTTCACCATCTACTGTTTGTTATCCTATACATGGTATCTTTTCTTATTTGATATTTTATGCTCCTCAGAGAAGGGACAATGTCTTTCTCTGTGTGTTGTACAGCACATATTATTTTGGCACTAACATAATAAATGACATCTCAGGATAGACTGGTGTACTGTCAGTAGGTGTGACAGAATTCTGTTGTGAGGTTTAACAACATCTTCAAATTTCAGTGGCACAAAGAAATAGTTCAATAAATATTAAACAAAAATGGGGAGAATGTGGGTGCAAATTACATGCAAACCAGTTCAAAGAAAATTACTTATGGACAAGTAAGAATGGACATAAATTAGAGACATTTAAGTAGGATATGGATTAGCCAGGCTATGAGTCTAAATAGCAACACGTTCCTCACATTCAATTAGTTATTTCAAATACTTCCTGAGTGTGAAGTTTAATATTTTATAGTATACCCAAAATATTTATTAAAATTTAATTGGGCAGGGCACAAAATTAAGAGAAACTAGGACTTTTTATACTCACCCAAATAAAGGAGAACTTGCTTTCCTTTAAAATCCACAATATTTCTTTCAAGCATAGAGGTTTTGCTAACAGTGATGTCTTTTCTTGCCAAATACTAAGGTGATTATATTCTACTTACCTGAAAATGAGTGACACCACATCTCTGCCATGTATACTTTTATATATCCTGGTACGTGGTTTTCAATCTTTACTATCTAAGGATCTTATTTTTATTACTATCTAACAAAGTGCTACTGTGACAGCTAGCTAGTTTAGCACTTATACGGTCTCATTAGTGTTGTTACTGAAGCCCAGATTCTCAAAGATATTTTGCTGCTGATTTCAAGGGGAATTAGGCACCTGAATAGCTTTGAGTATCTGGGCCTGACTGCCTTCCAAACACTAATGAATTTATCCTCAGAAGGAAATTTGGAATGTGAGTGATTGATGTGTATTTTCTCTAGAGATAGCATGGAGCCCTTTAAGAGCAGATGAAAGGACCAAGTGATGCTCTCTTGCGCCCCCACCTTCCAGTTCTAGTCAGAATCTAATGAATTGTTAGAAGAGCACAGCTTCCAGCAGTCCTGGATTTTACACTCCAACCCATGTATCTTCACTATGTTAAAATAAGGCAAAAGTAAAAAATGTATTTACAGAACTAGAGCAGAGACTTTCCAATCCCTCATGTTGAGGTCTTCTGGAAGGAAGCCTGAAATGCCACCTACATCTCCTACCTCTGTTCCAATCAGCCCCATATCCTATGTCAGATACAGCACCAAACGGAGAAAGTTTGCTAATAATTTCAAAGCCCTCTAAACAGAACAGATGCCTCCCTCATTGCCGAGAATCCTAACTGTGTCTGGTGCCAACCAACCTTTTTTCCTGTGTGCGTTTTCCTATGCCTAAAACCAGGTTTCAACTGGATATACCATGAACGACAAACTGCTCAATGATTTGATTAAGAATAACTCAAAAATAACCCAATGTAAGATAACTAAATTTACCCAAAATGTCACCCTCAGCTTGAGACCAAATATGAGATTTCAGGGTAATGGATTTTTTTTCATAAAAGTTGGCAATGTCTGAAAATAAAGATTAATAATAAAAGTGTCTTTTTCAGCCTCAGTGTTACAATATGACACATACCAAAGCTGTTTTACAGATGCGGATATTTTCAGGGGGACCTGGGCATCTCAGACTACATTCTAATAAATGACTAGTGGTTTTGGATGCCTTACTTTCCGTGTCCAAAGTGACATGTCGTGGAGGGGCCTGATTTTGAAAAAGGAGCTGAGCTCCCACCATCTGGAAACAAAGCCATTTTAAGGTGTCTTAAATTGGACACTTAAAATCCCAAACACCCCACCTAACCAGCCATTTAAAAAATTTAGGCCAAGATATAATTTTGAGTAGCTCAAAGCACTTCCCCTCAAGAGACATACACTGTTTCCATAAGAAGAAAGTTACAACTGGGTCAACTATTCTTTCTTATCAAACTGCAAATTACAAAATACAGTGAGAACCCACAGCAAGTCAAGTCTTTCAGGGGCATTATCACACTACAATGTTACCAGGAGATTTCATAGAAACTCTCAACTTCTGACTGTGCAGTTATTATCCCTTGTCATACAGAAAATACATATCCAATTCCTAGGGAAACATTTAATTCTTTACAGACAATATCGTGACTCAGTAAGCCATGGTCCATGTTAGGAATGCATGGAGAAAGAGAACCCTGACTCCATGATAGTGGTGGTTCTAAGAGCTGATATGGCTGATTCAGTCAGAATTCCTCTGCGGGAGCACACATCAGAGTGGGAGCTGCAATACAGGGTGCAACATATGCCTTACGATGGGAGCTCTGCTCTCCCTTGCTTCCACTCCTTTCCGGTCCCTTTAGGTAGCGTTTGTACTTGAACCTGGGGAGCACAAGGCCTGTGACAAGCCCAACCAGAAGTGCAGAGGGATGGGAAAAGGCTCCTTGCATCCTTCTCTACTCTGTGAACTCTCTTGCAGGGCCAGCAACAATATAGCCCTTTACTTGTATTGTAACTTTGCATATTTCCGAACTTACCATACACACTGTATTGCACTATGAAACGGGGCTGGTTTGGGCACTTTTGGTGTTGCGTAATACATGATCTACAACTTAGCAATCTACCATCCTTGTAATGATGCACTCTTTCTCCAAACATTGACTTATGGAGTGGTGCCTCTTACTGTGTATTGTGCCATTAATGTCTATATACAGAAGAGGGTGGCTATTACATTGAATTTCTCAAGCCTGGAATTTCTCAAGCACGTGACAGCACCAGCACAGTCCATAGGAATATTCATCTTATTCCCATTTTTCTGTCTCAAATATCTATTTTAAAAAATGAATTGAGTGGGTTCTTGCACATCCACAACATCCAGTCTCTCGTCACATTGTAGTCATTTACTTTAAAAAATGCATGTTAATTAAATCTATCCTTAAATAAGAAACTACCTGAATGATCACACTAAAATAGTTCATATGAGTTCATCTAGCCAGCCATCGGATGGAACAATTGCTCTACTTAAACAATGCTAAACCAATTTTTTCTTTTACTGAATAAATAACGTGAACAAATAACATGAACAGTCTCAATTTGAACTACTTCTCTTAAAAACAATGTACAAATGTAAGGGCAAATCCAACAAGGTACAGCAAGGAAGAAGCACAGTGTTTGAATCCATAAGTTTATAACATTCTGCAAAAACTACTAATTTTAACAAATAAAAAAAATCAATTATTTGAGCAATAGACAAATGTCAGAACTCTGCTTTTATTTACACCCGTGCAGCTTCATTAACTTCAAGGGAATAAACAAAGGCAGAAACGAAGACAGGTAAGTCCTTGTGTTGAACCTCTGCACAAGGGTGAATTTCGCCGTCAGGCCCTGCTGTTGGAAGTTGTATCTAATGGGTATATTGCTGACTTCAGTAAGGTGCATGAGAACAGGTGTCTCCTCACACAAAACAAGGCACAGAAGTGGAGTCTACATGTTTATGACTTTAAATTGATTGGCTTTAAAATGTGTAAGGCGCTTAGAATCCCAGACAGGCCCTATAAAAGCGAATGGAAATAAATACAACCATGAAGATGTAAAAACACAAAGCAACTATGGAGATTGAGAATAACATGGAGTTTTCCTGTGGAAACAAAGGCACATGGCCAGTTTAGAATCCCAGAGTCTCCCAAAGCAGATTTTGAATAGGCATAATTCAGAAACAGATGAATAAACAGTAGTTATATGAATATCTGACCAATTCAAGTGTGGAGGAAGGATTCCTTGATGAGGAAAGGAGTGTTCCCTTGAGATTTGAAACCACTGGATAGGACTGAAAAAGCCCATGTTATTATTTATTATTTAGTTATAAGTCTATTCTAAAACTTTAAAATGAAAAGCTTATACTAAATCAGTTTAAAAATATCTTATTCCAAAAAATAAGAAACATTTTTATGAGTTGGCTCTGTAAAAAACAGAGAATTTTCCTGCCACTTCACCAACAACAGAGTCCAGACAAGACTGATTTACTATACAGCCAAAGTTAAGAGCAAGTTTCTATTGGCTTAGTAAGAACTGATGTATGCCAAAATGTATGCCAATGAGTACATTTTAAACAAGAAGGGCCAAATTTTGGCTTGAGAACCACATAATTTTTATTTATATCCAGCCACACATACAAAGAAGAATTCCCCACACAAGTCATAATTATCACAGGTATTGAAGAAGTGAATGCACTGTTTTTTGGTGGGCACACTCTTAGGGTGGCAAGCCAAAAACATAACCATCAACTTGTACCCTCTCAGATTATTTAATAAATGAGTACATGGAGTTGAAGGTGAGAATGGGATTTTATGATCATGTAGCCTACATAACAGAGATTACAAAATTTCACCCAGTTACTCCTGTATCAAGACCAGAAACTTTTGGAGAACTCGAGAATAGCTTTTAGAAAGACATCCAATCTTGTTTGAAAGACTTAAATACACCAACTCCTTATCTGGGCCTCTCTGTAGTTACTATGGTCCATAATAGCCATTATGTGGCAACACTTTGGAAGAAGGCACAGGTTTTTCCTGTGCCTGTAATGCAGTATATTAGAGTTGCCTTCACCCTTCTATCTTGTTTGACATGCCAGACACCTTCATTCCCAATAAGTAGGACAGCCAGCAACTGCCCCAGATAGCAGATAGCAGTTTCCTGGTTTATTTTGACTGAAAGTGCAGATGCACACTGAAAAAGTATTGCAAAAATGGCACGGAGCAGGAGGGTTTCCATTATGATTGTGTCTAACACTTCTTGCTCACTTTCCAATTGGGAAAAAGAGTTGTTTTAATTGCCAATCCTACAAACTCATCCTGTTATCTGAAAGTCAAAATGAGTTCTTTCCTGCTTGCATACCACCATATTGGCGCCCCCTCCCCCCCACAGTCTGGCACCTGAGGCAGCCGCCTCATTTCGCCTCATGGTAAGGCCAGCCCTGGATATTCTTCTCAGCTGAGGTGGATTTCCTTTTCTTTGTGGTTCTCAACACACGTCTCCTTGAACGCACTAACTTAGGCCAGCATGAGGTACTGAGCATCTTATGTCAGGCGCTACTGTCAGGAAGATTAAAATTCATACCAAGGGCCTCTTTATTGTTCAATGCCACTGGCCAAAGAAGATAAGCATTCATTTGACATAAATAAAAATAATGTTTAGGATAATGGTGGGCATCTGTCAGCACACCAAAGAAAACCAAGTTCAGCAAGTAAAAGCAGGAATATAATTTGGTCATTCAAAAAAGCCATCTGGTTTAAAATTAATCTGGTTTAAAACGAAGTAGGTGGAAACCTCAGGTCACATCCACACACAGACACACACACACACACAAACCTGATTAACAACTGCAACTAAACTTGGTTGCCACTCAACTCTGTTCTTACATGGTATAGCCCAGATTGCATGGATGGGTCAGAATCACGTTATAATGGGATTCAGAACCCTATCCCAGTTGTTAGGAACAAGCTTGAACTTCAACCAAATTTAATGACTGTTTTAGGTGTGGTTGGTTTTAGCTTGTAAATGAGGTCTTAGCTCGGTAGCATGTAGCATACTTTCATAATGAGGTTCTAACACGATTTCCAGTCAAACAAATCTTTATTCAGAGTGGTCAAGGAAATTTCCAATAATAGTAGTTAATCATGGTTAGAATTAGTATAGTTCTTCTCCTACTTTGGCTAGAGTAAGTATACACATAATTAATACCTAAATCTTCATGTGAAAGGTGGTGCAGTAAAATTGTGCTGTGTATGAGGAAAGAGGGTGGATTAATCCATTTGCAATTTGTTATAGGAAAGGCAAGTGAGAAAATGGTGTATTTATAAGAAAAACTTTAGCACTAACCTGCCGCAGCATGGCTTTAAATGCCATATGCCTTAATCTCATTGTTAGGATTTCTCCTGACCTCCCATAAAGGAATCTCTGCAAGAAGAAAAAAACAGTAGTGCCTCATATCTTTGATTTTTACTACTTGTAATTTAAATGGCAGTCTGATGCTATTTATACAGTCATTTATTACAAGCATAGCACAAAATGGTGAGATGTGAATATAAAATTAAAAAAACCAATCAGAGCTGAACAATACAGCTGCAGAACCAGACAGACATTCCCCCATCCCGTCATGCCATGATCACTCAGCTGCCAAATTTAAATCCACAGCCGATTAAAGCAGTTACTAGAGTGCAAACTGCTGTTCCAACCAATTGTTTTATTGATTATGAGAGTTTACCTGCAAAACTCAAGTGATAAAGCAAACACCACCTATAACAGCAAATGTGACGGAGAAAATGTTAGCTTCATGCCGGATCCTCTCCCAATCATCTTTTATTGAAAAGATCTGCAAAAATAGAAGGAAAAACATCCAAATATTTTGTTAGCCAGCCTATTAATAGATGCCGTATAACACTATATAGACTAGAATGGAGTTTCTTACATACTTGGGGAAGAAGAGAGGAGAGCATTTATATGAATGAATATTTCAAGATTAAAATTAACAAGGACTAAGGGTTAAATTTTTAAAAGCCTCACATTGACTTTTCTGCCTCACACTCACTCCCCTCCTGATAGTCATGGTGCTGTACCTCTGCTGCCTGGCTACAGAGAATTACCTTTGTTCAGACCTTTACCCACTGGTCATGGGTGGCAGGTTTGTAGAAATTTTGGTGGTGCCCAGAACCCGCCCCCCCAACTCCGCCCCCCAAACTCCGCCCTCCCCACCTGCCTAAGGCTCTGGGAGGGGGGTTGGGTGGGCGGAGGAGGTCTGGGGTGAAGGTCAAGGGCTGGGGATTAGGGTGAAGGAGAGTTTCAGGGTGCAGGCTCTGGGATGGAGTTTGGGTGCTGGATGCAGGCTCTGGGCTGGGGCAGGGGGTGGGTGTGCAGGAGGGAGTGAGGGGTGCAGGCTCTGGGATGGAGTTTAGGGGTGGGAGGCAGTGCAAAGGGAGGGATACAGGCTTTGGGAGGGAGTTTGAGAGCAGGAGGGGGTGTGTGGGAAGGGGGAGGGGGTGCACGCTCTGGGAGGGAGTTTGGGGATAGGAGGGGATGCAGGGGTGAGGGCTGTGGGGTGGAGGATGAGGGGTTCATGATGCAGGAGGGGGCTCAGGGATGGAGCAGAGGATTAGGGTGCGGGGGATGAGGATTCTGGCTGGTGCTGAAGGGTTCATGATGCAGGAGGGGGCTCAGGGCGGGGGGCAGAGGATTTGGGGGCAGGGGGATGAGGGCTCTGGCAGGGGAGGAGGGGTTTGGGGCATTGGAGAGGCTCAAGGCTAGGGTGGAAGGGCAGGGTAAGGGCAGCCTGCCTTGCCATTAGTGGAGGGCAGGCACTAGGACCCTGGGGCAGCAGACAGCAGTTGCTGCGGGAGCAGGGCTCCACCTAGGAATGTGCTACTCCAGCAGCATAAGCAGGCACGGGAGAAGTGTGCGCTGCTTTCTTTCGGGCAGGGATGGTGGGGGAGACCCGGGGCGGGGGGGACATGACACGTGGTGGGGGGTGGCAGGCAGAGGCCCAGACCTGCTCCAGGCAGGGACGTGGCGGGGCTGGGGGGCGACCCACGGGGGCCGGGGCCCCTCTCCAGGCAGGGCCAGGAAAGAGACCCAGCTCCAAATATTGCTGGAGCAGGGCACCCGGCCCTGAATATTGCTGGAGCTCGGGCACCACAAAAGAATGTAACCTGCCGCCTATGCCACTGGTGTCAGAGACTACAGTAATGATTGTGCCCATTCCCTGGCTTTAGAGCGCTGACACAGCACTGAAGTCAAAATTAGAAGGACTGAAAAAAGCAATCTTGTTAGCAACTGGTTGGTCAGTAACTTCCTAATAGAAGTTGGCCCTCTGATGCCATCAGGAAACCTTTTTTTCTTGATGATATTCCAATAGGCATAATCTTTCAGGAACAGGAGCACTACAAGAGGCCCTATTTCACCCTATTCAGCGCAGAAAGACCCCCATCCACATTAGAGAGAGGAAAAGAAGGTGTGAGCCAGCGATTAGCCCTGGCCGAGATAATTTAGTTGGGGTTGGTCCTGCTTTGAACAGGGGATTGGACTAGATGACCTCCTGAGGTCTCTTCCAACCCTAATATTCTATGATTCTATGATTAAACTACAGGAATGGGAACTTCTCGGTTCTACAACATGATCCAACAATGATATCCTCTGTGGCTTTGGACAACTCACATCTCTCTGCCTCGGTTTGTGTAAAATGGGGATAATCCTTCCTTCCTTTCTTCACAGATAAGTTGTGAGGACTCATTCATTTATGTTCATAAAATGCTTTGTGAATGGGAAAAAGTGCAATATAAATACTAAGGATCAATATACTACAGAGAAACTATGTTAGCCAGAACCATTTTCAAATAGAAAGATGCAAACATGGTATTCCTATGTTCTGAATTGTTTTACAAACCATGTTTATAATCTGCTTATGTTGGGTGCTCAGTGACCCAAGAAACAGTGGTGAAACTATGCTAGCATATGTTTTTGAAGAACTATGTATAAAAATGAT
This sequence comes from Mauremys mutica, assembly GCF_020497125.1. Lineage (NCBI taxonomy): Eukaryota > Metazoa > Chordata > Testudines > Geoemydidae > Mauremys > Mauremys mutica. The sequence goes on from NC_059073.1 coordinate 237,269,893, forward strand.
TCTAACTACCCTGATTTCACTGAAGTGTACATAGGGCCAACGGTACCAACCAGGTCAACTTAACTAGCCTCCTTCTACAATTACATTACGGAAAGATCAGTACTGCACTTACTGTTATAATTTTAGCAAATATGATGGAAAAGATAGGGTGAAATGCTCCACTAATAACAGCAGTTAGTGTCCCCAGTGCAATGAAAGGCCACTCAGACTTGTTTACTCTAAAAAGCTTGAGGAAAGAAACTTTGGGAAGGTGTTCCTGGAAAAGAAAAACAGATTAAAATCAGATCTTTTATTTTTGTCAAATACAATTCAATTTTATATTTTTAAGAGAGCTGAGCTGCATTATAGTGCTGTCAGGGTTCCCTCCCCACTCTGAACTCGGGGGTACAGATGTGGGAACTCGCATGAAAGACCCCTAAGCTTATTTCTACTAGCTTAGGTTAAAAACTTCCCCAAGGCACAAATCCTTCCTTGTCCTTGGATGGGTACTGTCGCCACCACCAAGGGAGTTAGACAAAGATTTAGGAAAAGGACCACTTAGAGTTCCTGTTTCCACAAAATATCCCCCCAAGTCCCTTCACCCACCTTCCTGGGCAGGCTTGAGAATAATATACCAACCAAATAGGTAACCAAGGTGAGCACAGACCAGACCCTTGGGTTTTTAGGACACTAAAAACCCAATCAGATTCTTAAAAAAACAGAATTTTATTATAAAGAAAAAAGTAAAAGAAGCACCTCTGTAAAATCAGGATGGAAAGTAATTTTACAGGGTAATAAGATTCGAAAGACAGAGGATTCCCCTCTAGGCCAAATTTTAAAGTTACAAAAACACCGGGAATAAACCTCCCTCTCAGCATAGGGACAATTCACAAGATAAAACAAAAGATAAACTAATGCATTTCCTTCCTATTACTTACAATTTGTAATCTTAGATGCTTAGTTCAGGTATGGCTTTGGGAGATGTATTTTCCCTGCCCTGATTCCTTGCTGACCTGGAGAGAACCCACCGAGAGACAAAACAAAAGCCTTCCCCACAGATTTGAAAGCATCTTCTTCCCTCATTGGTTCCCTTTGTTCAGGTGCCAACCAGGTTATTTGATCTTCTTAATCCTTTACAGGTAAAGGAGGGATTTTATGCTACCGTTAGCTGTAAATTCATGACAGGTGCCTACAAGAAGAGTTCAGTTTAAGAACTCTGGACTAATAGAGAACAAGGCAGGTAAATGGAACGACTACAAGTGGTAGGACTGGCGAAAATCCATTCTAAAAACACTCTGGAATACTCTTAACAGCAAACTTTACATGGTACTTTGTACTTACAATCAGTAGCACCTTTCACTCAAGAATCTCAAGAAGCTCTACAAAGGAGGTTATGTATTACCCATATTTTATAGATGAGGAAATGACACATTCAGAAGTGAAGTGATTTGCTGAAAGTTGTACATTGAATCAGTGATACAATTTTAGGAAGAGGACACAGTCCTCTTGACTCTCACTGAAATAATTTTTGATATACACCACCTTTCAGAAATGTTCTGATCTCTCTGGAAGAATTGTGCAGGTTTACCACTGAACTGCTGAATCTTTTTAGGATGAAAACAAAGACCCACAAACCAAACAACCAAAACCAAACCAAAACAAAAAAATCTCGACTACGCTACAGTAAACCATTACCTCTTCGGGTGCAGCTTCTTCTTCAGCCTCTTTTTGTGGAACATGTTTTAAGCTTGCTCTTTTGGAAATCAACCCACTGATGGGGAACACTTCTTCGTGATCTTTTAAGGTAATAGTTTCTGTTGATTCTTCATGGTCTTCTGTTTTAATAGACTTTAACACAACATAAATTCAGTCACAAATACATCCAAAAGGTCAGTGCAGTTGCATTAGGTAGACTTAGGGTGACCAGATGTCCTGATTTTATAGGGACTGTTCCAATTTTGGGGGCTTTTTCTTATATAGGCACCTATTACCCCCCACCCCCGTCCCGATTTTTTACACTTGCTATCTGGTCACCCTAGGTAAACTCCACTTCCATTTGCAGTTTCATGTAGGTTCTTTGAGACCCTGACTGCTATTTTGGATTTAGTCCTCTGATTGAATTTGCTACTCACACCCTTATTTGGCAGAAACATAAGAACATTTCTCCTAGTTATTGGATTCTCACTCCTCACGTCCTGAACTCCAGCTACAGGCATCTTCTGTGTTCTCTACATATTTACACAAAAAGCTAACATTTTGTGCCACGCATTAAGGAAGCCATGCTCACTTTCTTCCAAAGAGCCTAATTCTGTGCAGTTATTCCTGTGAGCTTCCATTGACTTCCATGAGAAATGAGGCTGCTCTGCCTCTTTCAGAAGTGGGCCCAAAAGGTTGTAAGCAAACAATACATTTAAAAATACTTTGAAATATTGTTTTAATTCTGTTTTTCAAATGGTTTGCAAAACTCTTGAGAATACATGTGTGTTCTCCCATTTTAGGCCAAAATCCTGGCCCCATTGAAGTCAGCGGCAAAACTCTTATTGACTTTGATAGAGGGAGGATTTCATTCCTAGTATTTGGAAACAATTTCTTCTGAATTTCCTTCTAGTTTATCTTCCCATGTTGAGATATTGATTATTTTATATATGGTTTTGTAATTTCATAGGTATAGATAGATCCCCTTTTAGGCCCCAAACCAAATCAAGCCAACAGAAAGGAATATAGAAGCTTGAGCACCAAGGACAAGTTAATTAAAACTATCCTCTCTGTATCTCTATGTGAAAAGTTACAAGGACAACTTGCTAATTGTATTAGCACAGCCACAGACAAAGAGTCTGCTGGAGGAGGTGATAAGAGTTGCCATCTGCTGATTAATTATCACTTCAAACAAACATCAGCATGATGAAGCAATTCCCATAGACTTGTATAAGGACAAGACCCTATAAGAACAGAACCAAAAACTCAGGGACTTTAAGTCTGGTTCTGCAACCACCCTCCAGGAGCATCAGATGCGCATCTGACAAGGACTCGGCTCCACCCTCGTGTGCAGGCTACCTGGCCAGTACTCTAGGCTGGTAACTATAACAATTCTGCAGAACTTGTATAAATAAGTATGTAAATGAATAAGGAATAGTAGTGAAATAATATTGAACTGCATATCCTGATTTCTCTCTCTTTCTCTGTATTTACAATAAACATGGCATTTTGCCTTATCCCTCTTATAAGATCCTGTTGGTATTATTTTATTAGTATTATTCCAGCACCCCCAGAGTATCAAAGTGGGTTGATTCTGAATTGCACAGATGAAAGAATCCATGACAGTACAACAGTTCTAAAGTATAGCATATAAGAAAGTTTCCTACTGATATGGTTTAAAACACTATTTCCAGGGTCAGAGCAGGCCATACTCGTTCTGAAACTGTTTTAAAAACAAACAATTTTCAAAGTATATTGAAGAGTTTTCTAAAATACGGCTTAAAAACAGCCTAGTTTTATCTATTGGCCATTCTTAAACTGTGTTGTTAACAGGAGTGGTTTTAAAACCATGGTAACATAAATGGTATGAAAAAAACTGCTTTAAAATTGTTCCACTGTCACAACCTTAGGGCCAGTCCAGGCCTTGTCTGCATTAAACAAAACTACTAGCACGTCTCTCACAGCTGGGCTAGCAATGATGACAGAACCAGGTAGATCAGCCTCTATTCTAACCCTGGATAGAGAACATGGTAGTAAAAATGCCTGTGCTCTGCCTACAGTAAGCTAGCACCATTTCTACCATTGAAGTTGCTCTGGGTGCTAGAGCAACAGTGGGGGAAAAGGCTGAAAATGGTGTATATACACACCTGCACTACAACTGTAATTGTACAAGCACCTGGTTGTCTAGCCGTTAGGGGGCATCTGGATTCTGACAGATTCTGTACATAGTGTGGATCCAACATCAAAATTAGGAAATAGAATTAGACTAGACTGTTATCTTTTCTTTGGAACCACCTTTGTGCTGTGAAAGCTTCCATCCACCCCTTTAGTTGGGATTCCACACACAGCGGTTGCCAAAGGAGCTATGCTACAAGGAAGCTGGAGGGTGGGAAAGGGGGCCTGATTTCAGCACATCCTGGGGTATCTGTGGGTTTGGGGATGCATGGGGGGAGGAGCAAACCCCAGTGACATGTACGAACAGAACAATCTTGGTTTTTTGCAGGAGGCGGTGATTTGGCTTTTAGTTACCATCGTGCCTCTCACTTCTTGGCAGAGTAAAGAACTTAATGCACGAACTAGTGTATGCGTAACCTGCTTATTTTCAATAAATGAAGTTGATATGTCACAAACAAGGACTTTCACAGCAAAACTTTGGTATCTTTGTAAGGTACCTGTTCTGTTGCAAGTGAATAATATAACCCCCTTTTCTCCATCAGCTCTGAATGTGTTCCTACTTCAGCCACAGCACCATCCGCTATGGCCACTATTACATTTGCAGTCCGAATGGTGGAAAGCCGATGAGCTATTACAAGAGTGGTTCGACCTTTGCTGGCCTGTAAACAAACAACCAAATTGTCATTTGTGTCCCCTGTGGCTTGGAGATTTAGTGCAATTTACTCTAATTGGTCATATTGAGACTGTAGTTCCTCCAATCGATTTCATTTGCTAAACATCCTGACAATCCGTGAGTTTTTCCACAGCTGGCAACTAAAACCTTTCATATCCTGGTCCTGTCTCTGCTGAGCTACAGGAGACCTGCTTGCCGGCATCCACACTCAGCAAACTCAGAAAGCTTCTTTTGCTTCGCCTGATTTTCTTGACTCTCTCTCTTTTTAATTATTCAAAATTAGAAAAGCTAAACTCTGAGCTGCTTTAGGTTATGCCACATGGAACAGTCTCATAGGGACTGATTCCTTGCAGAGACTCAGATGGAACAACAGGACAGGGCAGGCCCACTGCTCAGTGAGGAGGGAGAAACAGTAACAGGAAACTTGGAAATGGCAGAGATGCTTAATGACTTCTTTGTTTCGGTCTTCACCAAGAAGTCTGAAGGAATGCCTAACATAGTGAATGCTAAGGGGAAGGGGATAGGTTTAGAAGGTAAAATAAAAACAGAACAAGTTAAAAATCTCTTAGAAAAGTTGGATGCTTGCAAGTCACCAGGGCCTGATGAAATACATCCTAGAATACTCAAGGAGCTAACAGAGGAGGTATCTGAGCCTCTAGTTATTATCTTTGGAAAATCATGGGAGACGGGAGAGATTCCAGAAGACTGGAAAAGGGCAAATATAGTGCCCATCTACAAAAAGGGAAATAAAAACAACCCAGGAAACTACAGACCAGTTAGTTTAACTTCTGTGCCAGGGAAGATAATGGAGCAAGTAATTAAGGAAATCATCTGCAAACACTTGGAAGGTGGTAAGGTGATAGGGAATAGCCAGCATGGATTTGTAAAGAACAAATCATGTCAAACCAATCTGATAGCTTTCTTTGATTGGATAACAAGTCTTGTGGATGTCCAAAATAGATTGCGGTTCGATCAGCGTTCTATTGGGAGAGGAAAATCAGGCAGGACCAGAATAAGGTGCAAAGCCAAGTGGCTGCGTGTATTTGGGGGAAAGTTACAACTTGGGCCACTGGAGAGAGGCAATTGTTAGATGGGATGTTGTTAGGCAATATAAACAACCCAAAAATCATTAACAGTACAATTGTATACTGCTCACTGCACCACACTGGATAGGCAGACACACCAATCACACAAGATGGGAATCGGGTTTGTCAGGGCGGTGCCCGGTGCAACACAGGAAAGAGACCCACAGGCCACTGCCTCAACCACCCTTGCTTTCACACTAAGGGTAAACCCAGAGTGTGGTGCGGCTGCAGTTGGGCAGATTCCACTCACACAGACCGCGGGGACAGGAACCCCTTGGTCAGCTAATCCCCAGGTGGAGACAGCTCCCAGACACAAACACTCCGGACAAAGACAGAGCAGTGACTCACACACTTAAAACAGTTTACAATAAACAATTTATTAAAACCTTAAAACAACTATACACCTAGGCAATTGTGCAATAATGAGCTCAATACTTTAATCCTTAACACTGTGTACACACTTGGTACTGGGTTAGGGAGGGGAAAAATAGGAGGCTACATAAGCAAACTGCCAGAAATTAGAAAACAAATACCGCACTCCAGGCGCAGCTGACCAGCAGAGCAGACACCAGAAGCATGATGAGGTGCCAGGAACAGGTCCAAGGCGACAACGAAGATGACACGACACGAGCTAGCTATACCGGGAGGAGACCCTGGCCGAAAGGTTGATCAGGTCCTTCAGCTGACACGCGGATACTCCACCCAGATTTTGGGGGGAAACCTAGTTTTATAGAAAGGGTCTCACTCACTCGTGTCAACATCTGATTGGTCCCTGGTTCCCCCTCCCTCCAGGCTTCGAGCTGTTGCCCCCCACGCTGGCAGGATTTGCACACGGCACACTGGGGTATCTGGGCAGAATTAGGTCTCTGTATACAGTACTCTGGAGTTGCTGGGCAGAACTAGCCTGACCTCCAGACGACCGGGCCCAAAAAGAGCGGGAAAATGCATAGTACGGAGTTGCTGGGCAGAATCAGGTCTTTGCACACTGCACTAGTCTGACCTTTAGACGGCCCAACAGAAAAAAAAAAGCAGGAAAGTACACACAGCACTTTAGTGTTGCTGGGCAGGATTAGGTCTCTGCCCTTTCCTATGCAACAAGAACCTGGTCCAAGATGGAGGCTGCCTTGTCCTTTTAACAGGACAAGATGGCCGTGGACTGACAATTGACCATACAGAGCCATAACTGCGTATCAGGTTGTGACCGCGGATAAGGGAGAAGCAGTGGATGTGATATACCTAGACATTAGTAAGGCATTTGATACGGTCTCGCATGATATTCTTATCAATAAACTAGGCAAATACAACTTAGATGGGGCTACTATAAGATGGGTGCATAACTGGCTGGATAACCGTACTCAGAAAGTAGTTATTAATGGTTCCCAATCCTGCTGGAAAGGTATAACAAGTGGGGTTCCGCAGGGGTCTGTTTTGGGACCGGCTCTGTTTCAATATCTTCATCAACGACTTAGATATTGGCATAGAAATTATGCTTATTAAGTTTGCAGATGATACCAAACTGGGAGGGATTGCAACTGCTTTGGAGGACAGGGTCATAATTCAAAATGATCTGGACAAATTGGAGAAATGGTCTGAGGTAAACAGGATGGAGTTTAATAAAGACAAATGCAAAGTGCTCCACTGAGGAAGGAACCATCAGTTTCACATATACAGAATGGGAAGAGACTGTCTAGGAAGGAGTAGGGCAGAAAGGGATCTAGGGGTTAGAGTGGACCACAAGCTAAATATGAGTCAACAGTGTGATGCTGTTGCAAAAAAAGCAAACGTGATTCTGGGATGCATTAACAGGTGTATTGTGAGCAAGACACGAGAAGTCATTCTTCCACTCTACTCTGCACTGGTTAGGCCTCAACTGGAGTATTGTGTCCAGTTGTGGGCACCGCATTTCAAGAAAGATGTGGAGAAACTGGAGAGGGTCCAGAGAAGAGCAACAAGAATGATTAAAGGTCTAGAGAACATGACCTATGAAGGAAGGCTGAAAGAATTGGGTTTGTTTAGTTTGGAAAAGAGAAGACTGAGAAGGGACACGATAGCAGTTTTCAGGTATCTAAAAGGGTGTCATCAGGAGGAGGGAGAAAGCTTGTTCACCTTAGCCTCTATGGATAGAACAAGAAGCAATGGGCTTAAACTGCAGCAAGGGAGGTTTAAGTTGGACATTAGGAAAAATTTCCTAAATGTCAGGGTGGTTAAACACTGGAATAAATTGCCTAGGAAGGTTGTGGAATCTCCATCTCTGGAGATATTTAAGAGTAGGTTAGATAAACATCTATCAGGGATGGTCTAGACAGTATTTGGTCCTCCCATGAGGCAGGGGACTGGACTCGATGACCTCTCGAGGTCCCTTCCAGTCCTAGAGTCTATGAATCTATAAAACATGAACTAGGTATCTTTTAAAGGGCAGTTAGAGCACAACAATTTACCACGTTTCACAAATCACACCCCTTTGGTGCACTTTGCCAGTGCAATGTAGACAAATCGTTCGTCAGTGCTGAGGATCTATTTTTTGGAGTGACATGCAGTGGAATAATAATCAATGCACACTTCTTCGGCAGTGCACATCTCTATGAAAAGCATTAACTAGAAAGTATCAAGATTTACACACCCAAAAGATTAACATTACCGTAGCACTTCTTAATACCCCATTTGGCATTTTTGTTAGCATTGGTCTGATGATCTGAAAGTACAGAAATATCTATTGTACCAATTCAGATGTTTGTGTATTTAAAATTGATTTTCAAGAAACAGACAAGATGTTGATTCTAAAAGTTCTAACAGTGACAAATTATTTGCCAAAGGGCAAATGTTGCCCTCAATGATTTGCACCCTATTTACAATCTGGTGGTAGCCAATGGGTTTGCATGTGCATCAGGGCAACTTTTGGGCCCCATAACCACATAACAATACATTCATTATATCTTAGTGATTTAGACCCCAGTCTTGCACTGAGGGCTTACCCGTACAGAGCCTCACTGCAGGACTGGGCCCTGGTCAGAGTTACCATGTGGTTACTGTTGTTCCCAATGGGGCTACAGCATTGTTACAGCTGAAGAATGGGCAGCATTTGGCAGTAATTGAGTAAATCACCCCTGTCATTGCAGTACAATAATAATCTTGTTCATCTATTCCTTGCTTTGAAAGAAAATATATTTGATTGAAGAAGATGGAAGTAGAGGTTGTGTCATTAGCCCAGCATTTATCTTTTCCAGTGCGGCTTGGACTACTGACTCACTTTCTGTATCCAGGGCAGATGTGGCCTCATCTAACAAGAGAATTTTAGGGTTGCGAATCCAAGCTCAAGCTATGGCTATTCTCTGCTTCTGGCCACCACTCATCTGTGCTCCTCTTTCTCCTACAAGGGTATTGAATTTCTGAGAAAATAGCAGCGACACCATCAGTTTTGCAGTATAGACAATTAACCACTAAACAGAGCTTGATCCACAGTCCATAGAAGTCTATGGAAAGAAAGACACGCCACCCCCCAACCTTGATTTCAATGGACTTTGGATCAGGCCTACAGTGAGAGCAAGATAATTATGTATTATGGGAGCAGCCTAGTGAAATAAAAGCTAAGGTTATAGATTGTCTGATCCCCAGAGTGCAGGACACAAATCCCATTTGAAATGAAATCTACACAAGTCATTTTCAGTAGCAAAAATCTTCCCACAAGTAGGTGGTCATGGCATTTTTTCAGATGGGGTACTAAGGACCAGAGGGGCAGCCCAAGGCGATAGAGGGAGTTTCTGCTTGATCTGGTACTGAAACACAGGTTTCTGATGTGAAAGACCCACATTTTATTCACTCAGCCACAGCACCCCTCAAAAAATACATGTCAGATCTGCTGCCCTGATTCAGCCAGGTACTGAAGCACCTGCATAACTTGAAGCACTTGGGTGACAAGATAGCAAGTGTAAAAAATCGGGCTTGGGCTGGGAGGGGGGGTAATAGATGCCTATGTAAGAAAAAGCCCCCTATAAAATCGGGACATCTGGTCACCCTATGAAGCATGTAAGTAGTTCTATTGACTGTGAGGATACTCATGTGCCTGAAGTCATGCTCATGCTCAAGTGCCTTATTGAACTGGTGCCTTTGTGCCATAAGCACTACACCGATCACCACCTTATATGCCTAAAAATACAAATTTTGAATGACACTGCAAATTCCACTCGTGGCCACACGGTGGCTGTAAAAAACAATGTTTTGTGCTTACATTTATCAGCTGCTGCTGAGTTTTGGTTACCATATTCTGTGATTTTGCAGAGGGGCAGCTGTCCCTCAACTTGGGGCTGAGATTGAAGGAAAGACAACCATAGTTCTTACTTTTAAGATGCATTTATATCAGAGTCATCCATGCTTCCAGCTTTTGGATTCACAGTTATCCCTCCCCTGACCCCAGCCTAGATTTGTTTCCATTTCCTTAGATGTCTGTTTTCAGAGAATTTAGAGAAACATTGCAATTGCTGGAAATTCCTTCTGTCACAAACACACAAAAAATGGTTTCTTTTATGGTCATATCTCAATATCTCACTTTATTTCAGTTCATTTCCAAGAATGCAGGTTATTTTAAGTACCATACTTACATCAGGAAACTCCATGATAAAATCGTAAGCATTTGCTTCTTTTGCTGCATTCTCAATTTCTTCATCAGTTACATCCTCTCGACCATATCTTATATTGTTTCTAATTGTTGTCCCAAACAGAACAGGTTCCTGACTGACCACACCAATGAATTCTCGGTAACGTCTCAGATTAAGGGACTTTACGTCGTGTCCACTGTGATCTAAAGAAAGAAAAAGACTATGAGAGCCTGAGGTTGTATATTATTATTTTTCTTCTTATTTTGTATTACTGTAGCACCTAGAAACCCTGGTCATGGACCATGACCGCATTGTGCTAGGTGCTGTTCAAACACAGGTCAAAAAGACACTCCTGTTCTTGAATCTTTCTAAACCTACAGATGTTTAGGACAAAATCTTCCCATTCAGTTTGTTAGGGCAGATTTAGGATTCATGAGAAAAGTGAGGATTTATTTTTGTTTCAGTGAAGAAATAGTCCTTGGCCAGATGTTTCCATACACCAAGTGGAGATTTGCCTCTGCCAGCACCACATCTGCAGTAAGGCCAAAGTAAAGGAAAAAGGAAGGGGCCCTCAATCTGAATCCTTCCATCCCTTACATAGTGTTGGCTGGAGATATTTTTCATTTTTGCAGGAGAGGAAAACTTGAAACCAGCAGAGGCCATTTCTGCTTATCAATCGTATGGTATTATGGTTTTCTTGACACACACCCTAAGGCCTGCATGAAGCATGGTGCAAGGAGGATAGATGGGGAAAAGAACAACCATCCTGTATCTTAAATGGGAGATCAATCCAATGCAGGTAATCCATAAGGTGAAGGAGGTAACACAAGGTTTGGCACTTTACACTTTAGCTGTGCTCAGAAATGCCCAAGAAAATTCTTTGTCTGGATAGCAAATAGGAGAGGACAGATATAAGCGTCAGGCAATCGTTGAGACCAACACCAGTCTTCTACGTGCACTCTCACAGGACTGTGCGACACTGAAGCCGGGGTGGAGTGTGCTTGGCTGTATTTTGTTACAGTGTTGTTTTTTCCCATTTCACACATGAGGGGGATCACCATTACGTAGTGGTCTGGAGGACAGAGTTGCGAGAAGGTCAAGCCCAGAGACTGTCCTGTCAGGACCCTGACCCATCTCTCCAAAACTCGCTTGCCAATTCACAGCACCAGGACAAGAAGTTCAGGTTCTGGAGTGAGCAGCAAGGATGGAGTAACTTAAGTATGGATAATCAGTGGCCTCACCTTCCTATGTGGTCATGTTACCTCAATCAAATTAGATACATATATGGCCCTATCAGCATGGCATATGAACACCCCTAAAGTAGTTAAGCTTAAAAAACAATAGCTTCTCTCTCCTCTCATCACATACTGTATTAAATACCATGAGACCCCAGGTCCCTCGGAGGAGTGTAGATCTGATCAGCTAGATCTACTGGAGCTAGATCTGAATAGCAGATAGCAGGTGATTCAAACTGAGATCTGGGGCCAGACTCATTGGCAAAGATCTGCCAGCAAAGGAGAGATCTGCATTTAGAGGGTGCCTCCTGAATAATATTTAATAGTTAAACCTTATATTTATTTCAATTCAAGGCAATATCTACCCTCCACAGGAAACCCTATAAACAACACTGTTTAAGCAAGTAGGCTACCCAACATTCAGGACACCAGCCAAGTGTGTGTTTGGGTGTTCTAAATCCAAGCTGAGCATCTGCAACAAATTCCTAATGTAAAGGGTGAGGCTGCTCAGAACAGAAAACACACGACAGTATTTAAAAAGCTCCCAATGATTTTATGTAACTTACAAGTGATCCACACTCTGAGGGCTGTAAGGCTCACTTTGTAAGAGTTAGACTTTTGTTAAATCTCCCAGCATCAGATGGGAGGAACAGTGGCTGATTGGCTCAAAATCTCATGTATTATAGTTGGGTACAATATCCCCAACTTTGTGCTCCACTTGTCTCCTTTTTCCTTGAGGACTTGTATAGCTATAATTCTTTGTATATTACTATTTTAATACCCATGTAAACAGTACTATGCTCTAGAATGGCTGTACTCACCACTCCTTCCTGTGAATCATAAAACCTCTGAAGCAGCTGGACCATTGTGCTCTTAACACATCCACTGCTTCCAACCAATGGCACCGTTTGTTCACAGTCAATTTTCAGAGTGAGAGCTTTCAAAACCTTATGGTAGTTAAAAATAAAATAAAAAGTAGAAACAATCTCAAATTAACGAGATTCTGTCACTTAGGGTGACCAGAGGGCAAGTGTGAAAAAACAGTACAGGGGGTGGGGGGAAAATAGGTGCCTATATAAGAAAAAGCCCCCAAAAATTGGGACTGCCTATAAAATTGGGACATCTGGTCACTCTACTGTCACTAAATCCTGCCAGGTTTATCCCTGATACATTTTAAAAACGCACTCATTCCCATTGCAAAATCTGGCTCTTGATCTTGTCTCATACCTCAACCATTGGAACCTGTCCTTCCTGACACCTCACATACTCTAATTTGTCCAGTGTTCTGCAGCAAAAAGTCATCTACTGACATGATTCTGACCACATTCAGTCCCTCTTGAAAGTCCTTCCATTGGCTCCTGCATGCCTCCTGCATCACATTCAAGCCCCTGGGCTCACCTTTAGGACCCTGCATAACTTTGCTCCTTCCAATCTCTCTTCTCTTCTCCTTTTTAGAGGCCACAACCTTTCTTGCCTCACTCAGCTCAAACATTCCTTTGGCTAACAACCCCTTTTTACATTCTTCTCCAACACTCTTCTCCATGCCTTCTTTGATGTTTCCTCTCTACGCATGGAACTCAAATCAACCTCCTGACTCCAAACTGCTGTGCTTCCATCCTATCCTCTAAAGCACACAACTCTTTTAGCATAATACACAAGTAACATGCCATATTTCAAGATGAAGTCACTGTGACTACAACACAGCACAGAATAGGTGTTTCTTCCTACCTGGACATCTGGTCTTGAAGGATAACTGAATTGTACATTAATAAATTCAAGAGTTCCCTTTATGTGACAGAGTATGTGTCCATCTGAAGAAAAACTATCTATAGACATGCATCCGACGAAGTGGGTATTCATCCACGAAAGCTCATGCTCCAATACGTCTGTTAGTCTATAAGGTGCCACAGGACTCTTTGCTGCTTTTACAGATCCAGACTAACACGGCTACCCCTCCGATTACGATCTATAGTGGGTTTCTGGGGAGTGGAAAAAATTAAAATTTAAGCAAATAATTTACAAATGCATAATTGAGGGAGGGAGATATTATAGCCTGAATATTTCATATTTTTTAGTCTACAGTTTAAAACATCTCCCACACCACACCTGCTTTAGCATTGGGTAGTTTGCAATCTAAGACTAACTGCCACAGTTACTTTGCTTTGGTAACTGCATTCTATTGTTTGCAATTTCCTTTTAAGAGCCTGAAACATAATGTTTCCTGCTAAGCCAGTTTGGTCTTTTTCCATTTGACAAACACTATTTTTTTCCTCCTTTATTTTTCAATGGAAATTACCATGGCTTTTTGCTTTTTACTACTTTATTTTTCTATTGGCATTGTTAGTGCTCTCATATAAGATAATAGCCCAATTATGAGGACAGGGTAGAAGGGTCCATACCTGATCAATGATCTTGAAAACTTTAAAGGCAGCTCCTCTAGCAATAGAGAAAGTTTCACAGTGTGGTGCTGCAGTGCCAAGGCAATAACTACTAAAAGTTACACAGAAGAAAACCTAGAAGAAGAAGAAGATGAAACCCACACTGAAAACAAATCCAAAATTAAAGGCTGGTCCTATAGTCTTGATTTAGGCAACACTCCCATTTCTGACCATTGGAGCTATGCCTCAGAAAAGACCGCAGGATCAGCCCCAGCATCGATTGTGTCATTCACAAGACATTCCTAAGTATCGAAATAATTAAGTTTAAACCTTGGAATTCCAGCATAATACCTTATAGTCTGGAACAATAGAAATTGAGAAGGGTTTTTGGCAAAATTCTATGGAATTTCGACATAAAACAGAAAGAAAAAGACTATTTTTGTTTTCTGTTCTATTTGTCTCTATTGTAGTATATTTTAACACCAAATATTGTTAAAAATACAAAAAGGTCATTCAAAAATATTTATTGGCTCATTAAAGTGAATGGCCTTTACCGCTGCTAGATCAAGTTTTACAGAAAACTCAGAAAACCCGCAAACCACACTGCGAAAGTCCAGCATATCTTTAGCTGACTACACCATAAATCCCACTATTACTCTGAGTTTTAAGGCAACCAGTAAATAGAGTTTCAATTTTCCAAACAATTCAAAACTCCACATAGTCAAACTTTCAACTTTATTCAATAGAATATCCTTCAAATGAAGAGAAACACAAGATGTGAGGAGTACATGCAGTCACCCTACCTAAACAGCTGATCACAGAATTTTGTGAGGAAGAATCTATTAGGCAAATGTCACCTTCTCTTTCTGTTTGTGGAAAATCCATGAGCAGATTATGATTTTTTCTAATTTTGTTAGTTATTTTAAATGATCTGAATACGTTTTCAATTAACTTCATTTACTGTTTATTTAGTTCTGATTGGTCATATAGTCGCATGGTATTGTTTCTGTTCTCTGACTGCAATTATTATAATCCTTGTATCTGGTGTGAATGCTTCTGGAAAGCAAATTTAACATTCATCTTCTATGCACATTTGTGGCTGGTAAAACAAACTGCATGAATGTTCATGGAAAACAAACACAGAAGAGACGCAAATATGGCAGAGACAAATTTTTATACAAATTCAAACTAATATCATGAAAGAAATCACTATTTGCCTCACTCTATTAGATAAGCATGTTGGCTGAAACAGCTAATGACTGTGAAGTGCAAAATCAGGTGGATTTAAGTCATCTTTATTTGACCTCAGAGTGAAAACTTCACTGAGAAGAATGGGGGAAAATTTTACATCTGCTTTATTGTTACATTAAAAAAGACAACAACAAACCAGTTATGTGGTGACGATTCTCTTCTGCCTATCTAAATTCTTATAGTAGTGCCCATTACCCTGGTATCCAAACACAACTTCACAATCAAAAGGCGCAAGGAACTTAATTTTAAACTTATATTTTACAGAACAGCAAACAAACCCAGCCTCTTGTCCGCGAGGAAGTTACAGAAAGAACCCCACAGCCTATGGCCTGAGCAGTTTGCGGATTCTCCACAAATACGATATCCTCTTTGGCCCTGCATTTAGCCAACAGAATCATATACTCAACATCACCGTCACAATGAAGTTGGTTTGTAGAAAGACAGCTGATGTGAAAATATGGCACTTACAGCCAGGACAGTCTCCAATTAAATAGCCAATATGTCTCAACAAGAATGAAGGTAGTTCAATACCAAAACCCAAGGCCGTAGCATCCATTTATAATTAGGTACAAAAAATCAAGAGACAGCTTAGAATCAATAGCCCTTTTTTATACCAAGGTTGTTTTGCTTCTCCTAGTTTTATTTGTATATCTGTTAAAAAGACAAACATATGTTAGTCATTGTGGCTGCAGACAAAGTTATACATTAAAAAAATGACATTAACTATTGAGCAGAGTCAGACCTGATTGATTTCCTTCTCTTGTCCTCGCAAAGGCCTAACAACAGTTTCGCACTGGAAGGACAGGATTTCTTCTGCTAATGCACCTGCTTTGGTATAGGCTGTTAATCTCCTTACTGGGTAATGTGATGATTCAGCTACAGTCAATGGGAGCAGAAATGAAGTGAACTTCTCAAACAAATTGAGAGTAGCTCTATACCTCATATTTATTATGTTATTTCTCCAAGCAAAGAACTGCCAGATTCACAATGATCTTTAGAAGTGCTGCCTGGGTCATTATTCTGTGTGTGATCAAGTATCCAATCTTGCAAATACTACCGTGCTGATGTAAGTATGCACTATCCCAGTAATGTTTACAGAATTGGACCCATAAGAAACATTTAAAATTCTGTTCCATATGTACAGAACTTGTTATGGAATATAACTTAGAAGCATAAATATCTGTGATCTTATAACTCTGTCCCGGCAGTCTACTAGACCTACCTAAACAGGATGAGTGCAGAGATGTTCATTAATCAGGATTCCCAACACCACACCTAGAGACCTTGCTCTGGGCTAAGTGAGGCCAGGAGAAAAATGCTAGGCCCAGAAGGGGAGGGCTATTGAATCTTCTCATCTTTATTTGTAACAGGTAGTGGTCCTCCTAAACACATGCCTTTATGATTTTAACATTGTTTTTGAGATCTTAAAATGTATAAATAATCTGTTACTGA